>NC_092742.1:128788762-129988762 GCF_047496795.1 Chiloscyllium punctatum
ACACACACTCTCATACTCAGACACCCCCTCACACTCACACACACACTCTCATACTCATACACCCCCTCACACTCACACACACACTCTCATACTCATACACCCCCTCACACTCACACACGCACTCTCATACTCATACACCCCCTCACACTCACACACACACTCTCACACTCATACACCCCCTCACACTCACACACATATTCTTATCCTCATACAGTCTCTCACACTCACACACATATTCTCGTCCTCATACACTCTCTCACACTCACACACACACTCTCATACTCATACACTCTCTCATTCTCACACACACACTCTCATACTCATACACACCCTCACACTCACGCACACACTCTCATAGTCATAAACCCACTCAAACTCACACACACACAGTCTCATACTCATACACTCCCTCACACTCACACACACTCAAACGCTTACACCCCCTCACACTCACACACACAGTCTCAAACTCATACACCCCCTCACACTCACACACACACTCTCATACTCATACACCCCCTTACACTCACACACACACTCTCATACTCATACACCCCCTCACACTCACACACACTCTCATACTCATACACTCCCCCACTCACACACACACTCTCATACTCATACACCCCCTCACACTCACACACACACTCTCATACTCATACAGTCCCTCACACTCACACACACTCTCATACTCATACACCCCCTCACACTCACACACACTCGCATACTCATACACCCCCTCACACTCACACAGACACTCGCATACTCATACACCCCCTCACACTCACACACACACTCTCATACTCATACACTCCCTCACACTCACACACACACTCTCATACTCATACACTCCCTCACACTCACACGGACACTCTCATACTCATACACTCCCTCACACTCACACACACACTCTCATACTCATACACCCCCTCACACTCACACACACACTCTCATACTCATACACTCCCTCACACTCACACACACACTCTCATACTCATACACCCCGTCACACTCACACACACACTCTCATACTCATACACTCCGTCACACTCACACACACACTCTCATACTCATACACTCTCTCAATCTCACACACACACTCTCATACTCATACACTCCCCCACTCACACACACACTCTCATACTCATACACCCCCTCACACTCACACACACACTCTCATACTCATACACTCCCTCACACTCACACATTCTCTCATACTCATACACCCCCACACACTCACACACACTCTCATACTCATACACCCCCTCACACTCACACACACACTCGCATACTCATACACCCCCTCACACCCACACACACACTCTCATACTCATACACTCCCTCACACTCACACACACACTCTCATACTCATACACCCCCTGACACTCACACACACACTCTCATACTCATACACCCCCTCACACTCACACACACACTCTCATACTCATACACTCCCTCACACTCACACACATTCTTATACTCATACACTCCCTCACACTCACACACACACCTTCATACTCATACACTCCCTCACACTCACACACACACTCTCATACTCATTCACCCCCACACACTCACACACACACTCTCATACTCATACACCCCCTCACACTCACACACACACTCTTATACTCATACACCCCCTCACACTCACACACACACTCTCATACTCATACACCCCCACACACTCACACACACACTCTCATACTCATACACTCCCTCACACTCACACACACACTCTCATACTCATACACACCCTCACACTCACACACACACTCTCATACTCATACACCCCCTCACACTCACACACACACTCTCATACTCATACACTCCCTCACACTCACACACACACTCTCATACTCATACAGCCCCTCACACTCACACACACACTCTCATACTCATACACCCCCTCACACTCACACACACTCTCATACTCATACACTACCTCACACTCACACACACACTCTCATACTCATTAACTCCCTCACACTGACACACACATTCTCATACTCATACACTCCCTCACACTCACACACACACTCTCATACTCATACACTCCCTCACACTCACACACACATTCTCATACTCATACACTTCGTCACACTCACACACACACTCTCATACTCATACACCCCCTCACACTCACACACACTCTCATACTCATACACTCCCTCATACTCAGACACACACTCTCTTACTCACACACCCCCTCACACTCACACACACACTCATACTCATACACCCCCTCACACTCACACACACACTCTCATACTCATACACCCCCTCACACTCACACACACACTCTCATACTCATACACTCCCTCACACTGACACACACTCTCAAACTCATACACTCCCTCACACTCACACACACACTCTCATACTCATACACTCCCTCACACTCACACACACACTCTCATACTCATACACTCCCTCACACTCACACACACACTCTCATGCTCATACACTCCCTCACACTCACACACACTCTCATACTCATACACTCCCTCACACTCACACACACTCAAACGCATACACCCCCTCACACTCACACACACAGTCTCAAACTCATACACCCCCTCACACTCACACACACTGTCATACTCATACACTCCCTCACACGCACACACACTCTCATACTCATACACTCCCTCACACTCACACACACTCTTATACTCATACACTCCCTCACACTCACACACACACTCTCATACTCATACACTCCCTCACACTCACACACACACTCTCATACTCATACCCTCCCCCACTCACACACACACTCTCATACTCATACACCCCCTCCCACTCACACACACACTCTCATACTCATACACCCCCTCACACTCACACAGACACTCTCATACTCATACACCGCCTCACACTCACACACACACTCTCATACTCATACACCCCCTCACACTCACACACACACTCTCGTACTCATACACTCCCTCACACTCACACACACTCTCATACTCATACACTCCCTCGCACTCACACACACACCTTCATACACATACACTCCCTCACACTCACACACACACTCTCATACTCATACACCCCCACACACTCACACACACACTCTCATACTCATACACCCCCTCACACTCACACACACACTCTCATACTCATACACCCCCTCACACTCACACACACACTCTCATACTCATACACTCCCTCACACTCACACACACACTCTCATACTCATACACCCCCTCACACTCACACACACACTCTCATACTCATACACCCCTCACACTCACACACACACTCTCATACTCATAAACCTCCTCACACTCACACACACACTCTCATACTCATACACTCCCTCACACTCACACACACTCTCATACTCATACACCCCCTCACACTCACACACACTCTCAAACTCACACACCACCTCACACTCACACACACTTTCAATCTCATACACTCCCTCACACTCACTCACACACTCTCATACTCATACACTCCCTCACACTCACACACACTCAAACGCATACACCCCCTCACACTCACACACACACTCTCATACTCATACAGCCCCTCACACTCACACACACACTCTCATACTCATACACCCCCTCACACTCACACACACTCTCATACTCATACACTCCCTCACACTCACTCACACACTCTCATACTCATACACTCCCTCACACTCACACACACTCAAACGCATACACCCCCTCACACTCACACACACAGTCTCAAACTCATACACCCCCTCACACTCACACACACACTCTCATACTCATACACCCCCTCACACTCACACACACTCTCGTAATCATACACCCCCTCACACTCACACACACTCTCGTACTCATACACTCCGTCACTCTCACACACACACTCTCATACTCATACACCCCCTCACACTCACACACACACTCTCATACTCATACACTCCCTCACACTCACACACACACTCTCATACTCATACACCCCCTCACACTCACACACACTCTCATACTCATACACTCTCTCACACTCACACAAGATCTCATACTCATACACTCTCTCACACTCACACTCACACTCTCATAATCATACACCCCCTCACACTCACACACACACTCTCATACTCATACACTCCCTCACACTCACACACACACTCTCATACTCATACACTCCCTTACACTCACACACACACTCTCATACTCATAAACCCACTCAAACTCACACACACACAGTCTCATACTCATACAATCCCTCACACTCACACACACTCAAACGCATACACCCCCTCACACTCACACACACAGTCTCAAACTCATACACCCCCTCACACTCACACACACACTCTCACACTCATACACCACCTCACACTCACACACATATTCTTATCCTCATACACTCTCTCACACTCACACACATATTCTCGTCCTCATACACTCTCTTACAATCACACACACACTCTCATTCTCAGACACACCTTCACACTCACACACGCAAGCTAATACTCAGACATTCCCTCATCCTCACACACTCCCTCACACTCACAAACTCACACACTCGCTCACACTCACACACACACTCTCAAACTCATACACTCCCTCACACACAAGTACACACTCTCATACTCATACACCCCCTCACACTCACACACACTCTCATACTCATACACCCCCTCACACTCACACACACTCTCATACTCATCCACTCCCTCACACTCACACACACACTCTCATACTCATACACTTTCTCAATCTCACACACACAATCGCATTCTCAGACACTCCCTCACACTCACACACGCAAGCTAATACTCAGACATTCCCTCATACTCACACATTGCCTCACACTCACATACTCACACACTCCCTCACACTCACACACACACTCTCAAACTCAGACACTTCCTCACACATAAGTACACATTCTCATACTCATACACCCCCTCACACTCACACACACTCTCAAACTCACACACCCCCTCACACTCACACACACTTTCAATCTCATACACTCCCTCACACTCACACACACACTCTCATACTCATCCCCCCCCTCACACTCACACACACTCTCATACTCATACACTCCCTCACACTCACACACACACTCTCATACTCATACACTCCCTCACACTCACGCACACACTCTCATACTCATAAACCCACTCAAAGTCACACACACACAGTTTCATACTCATACAATCCCTCACACTCACACACACTCAAACGCATACACCCCCTCACACTCACACACACAGTCTCAAACTCATACACCCCCTCACACTCACACACACACTCTCATACCCATACACCCCCTCACACTCACACACACTCTCATACTCATACACCCTCTCACACTCACACACACTCTCATACTCATACACTCTCTCACACTCACACAAGATCTCATACTCATACACTCTCTCACACTCACACACACACTCTCATACTCATACACCCCCTCACACTCACACACACACTCTCATACTCATACACCCCCTCACACTCACACACACACTCTCACACTCATACACCCCCTCACACTCACACACACAATCTCATTCTCAGACACTCCCTCACACTCACACACGCAAGCTAATACTCAGACATTCCCTCATCCTCACACACTCCCTCACAATCACATACTCACACACTCCCTCACACTCACATACTCACACACTCCCTCACACTCACACACACACTCTCATACTCATACACCCCCTCACACTCACACACACTCTCATACTCATACACTCTCTCACACTCACACAAGATCTCATACTCATACACTCTCTCACACTCACACACACACTCTCATAATCATACACCCCCTCACACTCACACACACACTCTCATACTCATACACTCCCTCACACTCACACACACACTCTCATACTCATACACTCCCTCACACTCACGCACACACTCTCATACTCATAAACCCACTCAAACTCACACACACACAGTCTCATACTCATACAATCCCTCACACTCACACACACTCAAACGCATACACCCCCTCACACTCACACACACAGTCTCAAACTCATACACCCCCTCACACTCACACACACACTCTCACACTCATACACCCCCTCACACTCACACACATATTCTTATCCTCATACACTCTCTCACACTCACACACATATTCTCGTCCTCATACACTCTCTCACAATCACACACACACTCTCATTCTCAGACACTCCCTCACACTCACACACGCAAGCTAATACTCAGACATTCCCTCATCCTCACACACTCCCTCACACTCACATACTCACACACTCCCTCACACTCACAAACTCACACACTCGCTCACACTCACACACACACTCTCAAACTCATACACTCCCTCACACACAAGTACACACTCTCATACTCATGCAACCCCTCACACTCACACACACTCTCAAACTCATACACCCCCTCACACTCACACACACTCTCATACTCATTCACTCCCTCACACTCACACACACACTCTCATACTCATACACCCCCTCACACGCACAAACATACTCTCATTCTCATACACTCCCTCACACTCACACACACTCTCATATTCATACACTCCCTCACACTCACGCACACACTCTCATACTCATACACCCCCTCACACTCACACACACAGTCTCAAACTCATACACCCCCTCACACTCACACACACTCTCATACTCATACACTCTCTCACACTCACACAAGATCTCATACTCATACACTCTCTCACACTCACACACACACTCTCATACTCATACACCCCCTCACACTCACACACACGCTCTCATACTCATACACCCCCTCACACTCACACACACACTCTCACACTCATACACCCCCTCACACTCACACACATATTCTTATCCTCATACACTCTCTCACACTCACACACATATTCTCGTCCTCATACACTCTCTCACAATCACACACACACTCTCATTCTCAGACACTCCCTCACACTCACACACGCAAGCTAATACTCAGACATTCCCTCATCCTCACACACTCCCTCACACTCACATACTCACACACTCCCTCACACTCACAAACTCACACACTCGCTCACACTCACACACACACTCTCAAACTCATACACTCCCTCACACACAAGTACACACTCTCATACTCATACACCCCCTCACACTCACACACACTCTCATACTCATTCACTCCCTCACACTCACACACACACTCTCATACTCATACACCCCCTCACACGCACAAACATACTCTCATACTCATACACCCCCTCACACTCACACACACTCTCATACTCATACACTCCCTCACACTCACACACACACTCTCATACTCATACACCCCCTCACACTCACACACACAGTCTCAAACTCATACACCCCCTCACACTCACACACACTCTCATACTCATACACTCTCTCACACTCACACAAGATCTCATACTCATACACTCTCTCACACTCACACACACACTCTCATACTCATACACCCCCTCACACTCACACACACGCTCTCATACTCATACACCCCCTCACACTCACACACACATTCTCACACTCATACACCCCCTCACACTCACACACATATTCTTATCCTCATACACTCCCTCACACTCACACACACACTCTCATACTCATACACTTTCTCAATCTCACACACACAATCTCATTCTCAGACACTCCCTCACACTCACACACGCAAGCTAATACTCAGACATTCCCTCATCCTCACACACTCCCTCACACTCACATACTCACACACTCCCTCACACTCACATACTCACACACTCGCTCACACTCACACACACACTCTCAAACTCATACACTCCCTCACACACAAGTACACACTCTCATACTCATACACCCCCTCACACTCACACACACTCACTCATACTCATACACCCCCTCACACTCACACACACTCTCATACTCATACACTCCCTCACACTCACACACACACTCTCATACTCATACACCCCCTCACACTCACACAGACACTCTCATACTCATACACTCCCTCACACTCACACACACACTCTCATACTCATACACCCCCTCACACTCACACACACACTCTCATATTCATACACCCCCTCACACTCTCACACACACTCTGATACTCATACACTCCCTCACACTCACACACAGACTCTCATACTCATACACTCTCTCATTCTCACACACCCCCTCACACTCACACACACTCTCATACTCATACACTCCCTCACAATCACGCACACACTCTCATAGTCATAAACCCACTCAAACTCACACACACACAGTCTCATACTCATACACTCCCTCACACTCACACACACTCAAACGCTTACACCCCCTCACACTCACACACACAGTCTCAAACTCATACACCCCCTCACACTCACACACACACTCTCATACTCATACACCCCCTCACACTCACACACACACTCTCATACTCATACACTCCCACACTCACACACACACTCTCATACTCATACACCCCCTCACACTCACACACACACTCTCATACTCATACACTCCCTCACACTCACACACACACTCTCATACTCATACACTCCCTCACACTCACACAGACACTCTCATACTCATACACCGCCTCACACTCACACACACACTCTCATACTCATACACCCACTCACACTCACACACACACTCTCATACTCATACACTCCCTCACACTCACACACACTCTTATACTCATACACTCCCTCACACTCACACACACACCTTCATACTCATACACTCCCTCACACTCACACACACACTCTCATACTCATACACCCCCACACACTCACACACACACTCTCATACTCATACACCCCCACACACTCACACACACACTCTCATACTCATACACCCCCTCACACTCACACACACACTCTCATACTCATACACCCCCACACACTCACACACACAATCTCATACTCATACACTCCGTCACACTCACACACACACTCTCATACTCATACACTCCCTCACACTCACACACACACTCTCATACTCAGACACCCCCTCACACTCACACACACACTCTCATACTCATACTCTCCCTCACACTCACACTCACACTCTCATACTCATACACCAACTCACACTCACACACACACTCTCATACTCATACACCCCCTCACACTCACACACACACTCTCATACTCATACACCCCCTCACACTCACAAACATACTCTCGTCCTCATACACTCCCTTGTACTCAGACACACACGCTAATACTCAGACACGCCCTCACACTCACACACATATTCTCGTCCTCATACACTCTCTCACAATCACACACACACTCTCATTCTCAGACACTCCCTCATACTCACACACACACTCTCATACTCATACACTCCCTCACACTCACACACACACTCTCATATTCATACACCCCCTCACACTCTCACACACACTCTCATACTCATACACTCCCTCACACTCACACACACACTCTCATACTCATACACTCTCTCATTCTCACACACACACTCTCATACTCATACACCCCCTCACACTCACACACACTCTCATACTCATACACTCCCTCACAATCACGCACACACTCTCATAGTCATAAACCCACACAAACTCACACACACACAGTCTCATACTCATACACTCCCTCACACTCACACACACTCAAACGCTTACACCCCCTCACACTCACACACACAGTCTCAAACTCATACACCCCCTCACACTCACACACACACTCTCATACTCATACACCCCCTCACACTCACACACACACTCTCATACTCATACACTCCCCCACTCACACACACACTCTCACACTCATACACCCCCTCACACTCACACACACACTCTCATAGTCATACACCCCCTCACACTCACACACACACTCTCATACTCATACACTCCCTCACACTCACACACACACTCTCATACTCATACACTCCCTCACACTCACACAGACACTCTCATACTCATACACCCCCTCACACTCACACACACTCTCATACTCATACACTCCCTCACACTCACACACACTCTTATACTCATACACTCCCTCACACTCACACACACACCTTCATACTCATACACTCCCTCACACTCACACACACACTCTCATACTCATGCACCCCCTCACACTCACACACACACTCTCATACTCATACACCCCCTCACACTCACACACACACTCTCATACTCATACAACCCCTCACACTCACACACACACTCTCATACTCATACACCAACTCACACTCACACACACACTCTCATACTCATACACCCCCTCACACTCACACACACACTCTCATACTCATACACCCCCTCACACTCACAAACATACTCTCGTCCTCATACACTCCCTTGTACTCAGACACACACGCTAATACTCAGACACGCCCTCACACTCACACACATATTCTCGTCCTCATACACTCTCTCACAATCACACACACACTCTCATACTCATACACCCCCTCATACTCACACACGCAAGCTAATACTCAGACATTCCCTCATCCTCACACACTCCCTCACACTCACATACTCACACACTCCCTCACACTCACATACTCAAACACTCGCTCACACTCACACACACACTCTCAAACTCATACACTCCCTCACACACAAGTACACACTCTCATACTCATACACACCCTCACACTAACACACCCCCTCACACTCACACACAACCTCAAACTCACACACCCCCTCACACTCACACACACTTTCAATCTCATACACTCCCTCACAC
Organism: Chiloscyllium punctatum; assembly: GCF_047496795.1. NCBI lineage: Eukaryota > Metazoa > Chordata > Chondrichthyes > Orectolobiformes > Hemiscylliidae > Chiloscyllium > Chiloscyllium punctatum. The sequence continues at coordinate 128,799,434 of NC_092742.1, forward strand.
TCACGCACACACTCTCATACTCATACACTCCCTCACACTCACACACACTCAAACGCATACACCCCCTCACAATCACACACACAGTCTCAAACTCGTACACCCCCTCACACTCACACACACACTCTCATACTCATACACCCCCTCACGCTCACACACACACTCTCATACTCATACACCCTCTCACACTCACACACACACTCTCATACTCATACACCCCCTCACACTCACACACACTCTCATACTCATACACTCCCTCACACTCACACACACACTCTCATACTCATACACTCTCTCAATCTCACACACACACTCGCATTCTCAGACACTCCCTCACACTCACACACGCAAGCTAATACTCAGACATTCCCTCATACTCACACATTGCCTCACACTCACATTCTCACACACTCCCTCACACTCACACACAAACTCTCAAACTCAGACACTTCCTCACACATAAGTACACACTCTCATACTCATACACCCCCTCACACTCACACACAAACTCAAACTCACACACCCCCTCACACTCACACACACACTCTCATACTCATACACTCCCTCACACTCACACACACACTCTCATACTCATCCCCCCCTCACACTCACACACACTCTCATACTCATACACTCCCTCACACTCATGTACACACACTCATACTCATAAACCCACTCAAACTCACACACACATAGTCTCATTCTCATACACTCCCTCACACTCACACACACTCAAACGCATACACCCCCTCACACTCACACACACAGTCTCAAACTCATACACCCCCTCACACTCACACACACACTCTCATACTCATACACCCCCTCACACTCACACACACACTCTCATACTCATACACCCCCTCACACTCACACACACACTCTCATACTCATACACCCCCTCACACTCACACACACACTCTCATATTCATACACCCCCTCACACTCTCACACACACTCTCATACTCATACACTCCCTCACACTCACACACACACTCTCATACTCATACACTCTCTCATTCTCACACACACACTCTCATACTCATACACCCCCTCACACTCACACACACTCTCATACTCATACACTCCCTCACAATCACGCACACACTCTCATAGTCATAAACCCACTCAAACTCACACACACACAGTCTCATACTCATACACTCCCTCACACTCACACACACTCAAACGCTTACACCCCCTCACACTCACACACACAGTCTCAAACTCATACACCCCGTCACACTCACACACACACTCTCATACTCATACACCCCCTCACACTCACACACACACTCTCATACTCATACACTCCCACACTCACACACACACTCTCATACTCATACACCCCCTCACACTCACACACACACTCTCATACTCATACACTCCCTCACACTCACACACACACTCTCATACTCATACACTCCCTCACACTCACACACACACTCTCATACTCATACACCCCCGCACACTCACAGACACACTCTCATACTCATACACCCCCTCACACTCACACACACTCTCATACTCATACACTCCCTCACACTCAGACACACACTCTCATACTCATACACTCCGTCACACTCACACACACACTCTCATACTCATACACCCCCTCACACTCACACACACTCTCATACTCATACACTCCCTCACACTCACACACACACTCTCATACTCATACACCCCCTCACACTCACACACACACTCTCATACTCATACACTCCCTCACACTCACACACACACTCTCATACTCATACACCCCCTTACACTCACACACACTCTCATACTCATACACCCCCTCACACTCACACACACACTCTCATACTCATACACCCCCTCACACTCACACACACACTCTCATACTCATACACTCCCTCACACTCACACACACACTCTCATACTCATACACTCCCTCACACTCACACACACACTCTCATACTCATACACCCCCTTACACTCACACACACTCTCATACTCATACACTCCCTCACACTCACACACACACTCTCATACTCATACACCCCCTCACACTCACACACACACTCTCATACTCATACACCCCCTCACACTCACACACACACTCTCATACTCATACACCCCCTTACACTCACACACACTCTCATACTCATACACCCCCTCACACTCACACACACACTCTCATACTCATTCACCCCCTCGCACTCACACACACACTCTCATACTCATACACTCCCTCACACTCACACACACACTCTCATACTCATACACTCCCTCACACTCACACACACTCTCATACTCATACACCCCCTCACACTCACACACACTTTCAATCTCATACACTCCCTCACACTCACACACACACTCTCATACTCATACACTCCCTCACACTCACACACACTCTCATACTCATACACCCCCTCACACTCACACACACTTTCAATCTCATACACCCCCTCACACTCACACACACACTCTCATACTCATACACTCCCTCACACTCACACACACTCTCATCCTCATCCCCCCCTCACACTCACACACAGTCTCATACTCATACACTCCCTCACACTCACGCACACACTCTCATACTCATAAACCCACTCAAACTCACACACACATAGTCTCATACTCATACACTCCCTCACACTCACACACACTCAAACGCATACACCCCCTCACACTCACACACACAGTCTCAAACTCATACACCCCCTCACACTCACACACACACTCTCATACTCATACACCCCCTCACACTCACACACACACTCTCATACTCATACACCCCCTCACACTCACACACACACTCTCATAATCATACACCCCCTCACACTCACACACACACTCTCATACCCATACACCCCCTCACACTCACACACACTCTCATACTCATACACCCCCTCACACTCACACACACTCTCATACTCATACACTCCCTCACACTCACACACACACTCTCATATTCATACACCCCCTCACACTCTCACACACACTCTCATACTCATACACTCCCTCACACTCACACACACACTCTCATACTCATACACTCTCTCATTCTCACACACACACTCTCATACTCATACACTCCCTCACACTCACACACACTCAAACGCATACACCCCCTCACACTCACACATACAGTCTCAAACTCATACACCCCCTCACACTCACACACACACTCTCATACTCATACACCCCCTCACACTCACACACACACTCTCATACTAATACACCCCCTCACACTCACACACACACTCTCATAATCCTACACCCCCTCACACTCACACACACACTCTCATACTCATACACCCCCTCACACTCACACACACTCTCATACTCATACACCCCCTCACACTCACACACACTCTCATACTCATACACTCCCTCACACTCACACACACTCAAACGCTTACACCCCCTCACACTCACACACACAGTCTCAAACTCATACACCCCCTCACACTCACACACACACTCTCATACTCATACACCCCCTCACACTCACACACACACTCTCATACTCATACACTCCCCCACTCACACACACACTCTCATACTCATACACCCCCTCACACTCACACACACACTCTCATACTCATACACTCCCTCACACTCACACACACACTCTCATACTCATACACTCCCTCACACTCACACAGACACTCTCATACTCATACACCGCCTCACACTCACACACACACTCTCATACTCATACACCCCCTCACACTCACACACACACTCTCATACTCATACACTCCCTCACACTCACACACACACTCTCATACTCATACACCCCCACACACTCACACACACACTCTCATACTCATACACCCCCTCACACTCACACACACACTCTCATACTCATACACCCCCTCACACTCACACACACACTCTCATACTCATACACCCCCACACACTCACACACACACTCTCATACTCATACACTCCCTCACACTCACACACACACTCTCATACTCATACACACCCTCACACTCACACACATATTCTTATCCTCAGACACTCCCTCACACTCACACACACACTCTCATTCTCAGACATTCCCTCATCATCACACACTCCCTCACACTCACATACTCACACACTCCCTCACACTCACATACTCACACACTCCCTCACACTCACACACACTCTCTCAAACTCAGATACTCCCTCACACACAAGTACACACTCTCATACTCATACACCCCCTCACACTCACACACCCCCTCACACTCACACACACTCTCAAACTCACACACCCCCTCACACTCACATACTCATGCACTCCCTCACACTCACACACACACTCTCATACTCATACACTCCCTCACACTCACACACACTCTCATACTCATACACCCCCTCACACTCACACACACTCTCATACTCATACACCAACTCACACTCACACACACACTCTCATACTCATACACCCCCTCACACTCACACACACACTCTCATACTCATACACCCCCTCACACTCACAAACATACTCTCGTCCTCATACACTCCCTTGTACTCAGACACACACGCTAATACTCAGACACGCCCTCACACTCACACACATATTCTCGTCCTCATACACTCTCTCACAATCACACACACACTCTCATACTCATACACCCCCTCATACTCACACACGCAAGCTAATACTCAGACATTCCCTCATCCTCACACACTCCCTCACACTCACATACTCACACACTCCCTCACACTCATATACTCACACACTCGCTCACACTCACACACACACTCTCAAACTCATACACTCCCTCACACACAAGTACACACTCTCATACTCATACACCCCCTCACACTAACACACCCCCTCACACTCACACACACTCTCAAACTCACACACCCCCTCACACTCACACACACTTTCAATCTCATACACTCCTTCACACTCACGCACACACTCTCATACTCATACACTCCCTCACACTCACACACACTCAAACGCATACACCCCCTCACAATCACACACACAGTCTCAAACTCATACACCCCCTCACACTCACACACACACTCTCATACTCATACACCCCCTCACGCTCACACACACACTCTCATACTCATACACCCCCTCACACACACACACACTCTCATACTCATACACCCCCTCACACTCACACACACTTTCAATCTCATACACTCCCTCACACTCACACACACACTCTCATACTCATACACTCCCTCACACTCACACACACTCTCATACTCATACACCCCCTCACACTCACACACACTTTCAATCTCATACACCCCCTCACACTCACACACACACTCTCATACTCATACACTCCCTCACACTCACACACACTCTCATACTCATCCCCCCCTCACACTCACACACAGTCTCATACTCATACACTCCCTCACACTCACGCACACACTCTCATACTCATAAACCCACTCAAACTCACACACACATAGTCTCATACTCATACACTCCCTCACACTCACACACACTCAAACGCATACACCCCCTCACACTCACACACACAGTCTCAAACTCATACACCCCCTCACACTCACACACACACTCTCATACTCATACACCCCCTCACACTCACACACACACTCTCATACTCATACACCCCCTCACACTCACACACACACTCTCATAATCATACACCCCCTCACACTCACACACACACTCTCATACCCATACACCCCTCACACTCACACACACTCTCATACTCATACACCCCCTCACACTCACACACACTCTCATACTCATACACTCCCTCACACTCACACACACACTCTCATATTCATGCACCCCCTCACACTCTCACACACACTCTCATACTCATACACTCCCTCACACTCACACACACACTCTCATACTCATACACTCTCTCATTCTCACACACACACTCTCATACTCATACACTCCCTCACACTCACGCACACACTCTCATACTCATAAACCCACTCAAACTCACACACACATAGTCTCATACTCATACACTCCCTCACACTCACACACACACTCTCATACTCATACACTCTCTCATTCTCACACACACACTCTCATACTCATACACTCCCTCACACTCACGCACACACTCTCATACTCATAAACCCACTCAAACTCACACACACACACTCTCATACTCATACACCCCCTCACACTCACACACACTCTCATACTCATACACTCCCTCACACTCACACACACACTCTCATATTCATACACCCCCTCACACTCACACACACACTCTCATAGTCATACACCCCCTCACACTCACACACACTCTCATACTCATACACCCCCTCACACTCACACACACTCTCATACTCATACACTCCCTCACACTCACACACACTCAAACGCTTACACCCCCTCACACTCACACACACAGTCTCAAACTCATACACCCCCTCACACTCACACACACACTCTCATACTCATACACCCCCTCACACTCACACACACACTCTCATACTCATACACTCCCCCACTCACACACACACTCTCATACTCATACACCCCCTCACACTCACACACACACTCTCATACTCATACACTCCCTCACACTCACACACACACTCTCATACTCATACACTCCCTCACACTCACACAGACACTCTCATACTCATACACCGCCTCACACTCACACACACACTCTCATACTCATACACCCCCTCACACTCACACACACACTCTCATACTCATACACTCCCTCACACTCACACACACACTCTCATACTCATACACCCCCACACACTCACACACACACTCTCATACTCATACACCCCCTCACACTCACACACACACTCTCATACTCATGCACCCCCTCACACTCACACACACACTCTCATACTCATACACCCCCACACACTCACACACACTCTCATACTCATACACCCCCTCACACTCACACACACACTCTCATACTCATACACCCCCACACACTCACACACACACTCTCATACTCATACACTCCCTCACACTCACACACACAATCTCATACTCATACACTCCCTCACACTCACACACACACTCTCATACTCATACACTCCCTCACACTCACACACACACTCTCATACTCATACACCCCCTCACACTCACACACACACTCTCATACTCATACACACCCTCACACTCACACACATATTCTTATCCTCAGACACTCCCTCACACTCACACACACACTCTCATTCTCAGACATTCCCTCATCATCACACACTCCCTCACACTCACATACTCACACACTCCCTCACACTCACATACTCACACACTCCCTCACACTCACACACACTCTCTCAAACTCAGATACTCCCTCACACACAAGTACACACTCTCATACTCATACACCCCCTCACACTCACACACCCCCTCACACTCACACACACTCTCAAACTCACACACCCCCTCACACTCACATACTCATGCACTCCCTCACACTCACACACACACTCTCATACTCATACACTCCCTCACACTCACACACACTCTCATACTCATACACCCCCTCACACTCACACACACTCTCATACTCATACACCAACTCACACTCACACACACACTCTCATACTCATACACCCCCTCACACTCACACACACACTCTCATACTCATACACCCCCTCACACTCACACACATACTCTCGTCCTCATACACTCCCTTGTACTCAGACACACACGCTAATACTCAGACACGCCCTCACACTCACACACATATTCTCGTCCTCATACACTCTCTCACAATCACACACACACTCTCATACTCATACACCCCCTCATACTCACACACGCAAGCTAATACTCAGACATTCCCTCATCCTCACACACTCCCTCACACTCACATACTCACACACACCCTCACACTCACATACTCACACACTCGCTCACACTCACACACACACTCTCAAACTCATACACTCCCTCACACACAAGTACACACTCTCATACTCATACACCCCCTCACACTAACACACCCCCTCACACTCACACACACTCTCAAACTCACACACCCCCTCACACTCACACACACTTTCAATCTCATACACTCCCTCACACTCACGCACACACTCTCATACTCATACACTCCCTCACACTCACACACACTCAAACGCATACACCCCCTCACAATCACACACACAGTCTCAAACTCATACACCCCCTCACACTCACACACACACTCTCATACTCATACACCCCCTCACGCTCACACACACACTCTCATACTCATACACCCCCTCACACACACACACACTCTCATACTCATACACCCCCTCACACTCTCACACACACTCTCATACTCATACACCCCCTCACACTCACACACACAGTCTCAAACTCGTACACCCCCTCACACTCACACACACACTCTCATACTCATACACCCCCTCACGCTCACACACACACTCTCATACTCATACACCCTCTCACACTCACACACACACTCTCATACTCATACACCCCTTCACACTCACACACACTCTCATACTCATACACTCCCTCACACTCACACACACACTCTCATACTCATACACTCTCTCAATCTCACACACACACTCGCATTCTCAGACACTCCCTCACACTCACACACGCAAGCTAATACTCAGACATTCCCTCATACTCACAGATTCCCTCACACTCACATTCTCACACACTCCCTCACACTCACACACAAACTCTCAAACTCAGACACTTCCTCACACATAAGTACACACTCTCATACTCATACACCCCCTCACACTCACACACAAACTCAAACTCACACACCCCCTCACACTCACACACACACTCTCATACTCATACACTCCCTCACACTCACACACACACTCTCATACTCATCCCCCCCTCACACTCACACACACTCTCATACTCATACACTCCCTCACACTCATGCACACACTCTCATACTCATAAACCCACTCAAACTCACACACACATAGTCTCATTCTCATACACTCCCTCACACTCACACACACTCAAACGCATACACCCCCTCACACTCACACACACAGTCTCAAACTCATACACCCCCTCACACTCACACACACACTCTCATACTCATACACCCCCTCACACTCACACACACACTCTCATACTCATACACCCCCTCACACTCACACACACACTCTCATACTCATACACCCCCTCACATTCACACACACTCTCATACTCATACACCCCCTCACACTCACACACACTCTCATACTCATACACTCCCTCACACTCACACACACACTCTCATATTCATACACCCCCTCACACTCTCACACACACTCTCATACTCATACACTCCCTCACACTCACACACACACTCTCATACTCATACACTCTCTCATTCTCACACACACACTCTCATACTCATACACCCCCTCACACTCACACACACTCTCATACTCATACACCCCCTCACAATCACACACACTCTCATACTCATACACCCCCTCACACTCACACACACTCTCATACTCATACACTCCCTCACAATCACGCACACACTCTCATAGTCATAAACCCACTCAAACTCATACACACACAGTCTCATACTCATACACTCCCTCACACTCACACACACTCAAACGCTTACACCCCCTCACACTCACACACACAGTCTCAAACTCATACACCCCCTCACACTCACACACACACTCTCATACTCATACACCCCCTCACACTCGCACACACACTCTCATACTCATACACTCCCACACTCACACACACACTCTCATACTCATACACCCCCTCACACTCACACACACACTCTCATACTCATACACTCCCTCACACTCACACACACACTCTCATACTCATACACTCCCTCACACTCACACAGACACTCTCATACTCATACACCGCCTCACACTCACACACACACTCTCATACTCATACACCCCCTCACACTCACACACACACTCTCATACTCATACACTCCCTCACACTCACACACACTCTTATACTCATACACTCCCTCACACTCACACACACACCTTCATACTCATACACTCCCTCACACTCACACACACACTCTCATACTCATGCACCCCCTCACACTCACACACACACTCTCATACTCATACACCCCCTCACACTCACACACACACTCACATACTCATACACCCCCTCACACTCACACACACACTCTCATACTCATACACCCCCACACACTCACACACACACTCTCATACTCATACACTCCCTCACACTCACACACACACTCTCATACTCATACACTCCCTCACACTCACGCACACACTCTCATACTCATACACCCCCTCACACTCACACACACACTCACATACTCATACACCCCCTCACACTCACACACACACTCTCATACTCATACACCCCCACACACTCACACACACACTCTCATACTCATACACTCCCTCACACTCACACACACACTCTCATACTCATACACTCCCTCACACTCACGCACACACTCTCATACTCATACACCCCCTCACACTCACACACACACTCTCATACTCATACACTCCCTCACACTCACACACACACTTTCATACTCATACACCCCCTCACACTCACAGACACACTCTCATACTCATACACCCCCTCACACTCACACACACTCTCATACTCATACACTCCCTCACACTCAGACACACACTCTCATACTCATACACTCAGTCACACTCACATACACACTCTCATACTCATAAACTCCCTCACACTGACACACACATTCTCATACTCATACAATCCCTCACACTCACACACACACTCTCATACTCATACACCCCCTCACACTCACACACACACTCTCATACTCATACACTCCCTCATACTCACACACACACTCTCATACTCATACACCCCCTCACACTCACACACACCCTCTCATACTCATACACCCCCTCACACTCACACACACACTCTCATACTCATACACCCCCTCACACTCACACACACTCTCATACTCATACACTCCCTCATACTCACACACACACTCTCATACTCATACACTCCCTCACACTCACACACACACTCTCATACTCATACACCCCCTCACACTCACACACACACTCTCATACTCATACACCCCCTCACACTCACACACACACTCTCATACTCATACACCCCCTCACACACACACACACTCTCAAACTCATACACCCCCTTACACTCACACACACACTCTCATACTCATACACTCCCTCACACTCACACACACACTCTCATACTCATACACTCCCTCACACTGACACACACATTCTCATACTCATACACTTCGTCACACTCACACACACACTCTCATACTCATACACCCCCTCACACTCACACACACTCTCATACTCATACACTCCCTCATACTCAGACACACACTCTCATACTCATACACCCCCTCACACTCACACACACACTCATACTCATACACCCCCTCACACTCACACACACACTCTCATACTCATCCACCCCCTCACACTCACACACACACTCTCATACTCATACACCCCCTCACAATCACACACACACTCTCATACTCATACACTCCGTCACACTCACACACACACTCTCATACTCATACACTCCCTCACACTCACACACACACTCTCATACTCATACACTCCCTCACACTGACACACACTCTCAAACTCATACACTCCCTCACACTCACACACACACTCTCATACTCATACACTCCCTCACACTCACACACACACTCTCATACTCATACACTCCCTCACACTCACACACACACTCTCATACTCATACACTCCCTCACACTCACACACACTCTCATACTCATACACCCCCTCACACTCACACACACTTTCAATCTCATACACTCCCTCACACTCACACACACACTCTCATACTCATCCCCCCCTCACACTCACACACAGTCTCATACTCATACACTCCCTCACACTCACGCACACACTCTCATACTCATAAACCCACTCAAACTCACACACACATAGTCTCATACTCATACACTCCCTCACACTCACACACACTCAAACGCATACACCCCCTCACACTCACACACACAGTCTCAAACTCATACACCCCCTCACACTCACACACACTCTCATACTCATACACCCCCTCACACTCACACACACACTCTCATACTCATACACCCCCTCACACTCACACACACACTCTCATAATCATACACCCCCTCACACTCACACACACACTCTCATAATCATACACCCCCTCACACTCACACACACACTCTCATACTCATACACCCCCTCACACTCACACACACTCTCATACTCATACACCCCCTCACACTCACACACACTCTCATACTCATACACTCCCTCACACTCACACACACACTCTCATATTCATACACCCCCTCACACTCTCACACACACTCTCATACTCATACACTCCCTCACACTCACACACACACTCTCATACTCATACACTCTCTCATTCTCACACCCACACTCTCATACTCATACACTCCCTCACACTCACGCACACACTCTCATAGTCATAAACCCACTCAAACTCACACACACACAGTCTCATACTCATACACTCCCTCACACTCACATAAAATTCAAACGCTTACACCCCCTCACACTCACACACACAGTCTCAAACTCATACACCCCCTCACACTCACACACACACTCTCATACTCATACACCCCCTCACACTCACACACACACTCTCATACTCATACACTCCCCCACTCACACACACACTCTCATACTCATACACCCCCTCACACTCACACACACACTCTCATACTCATACACTCCCTCACACTCACACAGACACTCTCATACTCATACACCGCCTCACACTCACACACACACTCTCATACTCATACACCCCCTCACACTCACACACACACTCTCATACTCATACACTCCCTCACACTCACACACACTCTTATACTCATACACTCCCTCACACTCACACACACACCTTCACACTCATACACTCCCTCACACTCACACACACACTCTCATACTCATACACCCCCACACACTCACACACACACTCTCATACACATACACCCCCTCACACTCACACACACACTCTCATACTCATACACCCCCTCACACTCACACACACACTCTCATACTCATACACCCCCACACACTCACACACACAATCTCATACTCATACACTCCCTCACACTCACACACACAATCTCATACTCATACACTCCCTCACACTCACACACACACTCTCATACTCATACACTCCCTCACACTCACACACACACTCTCATACTCATACTCTCCCTCACACTCACACACACACTCTCATACTCATACACCCCCTCACACTCACACACACACTCTCATACTCATACACCCCCTCACACTCACACACACTCTCATACTCATACACTCCCTCACACTCAGACACACACTCTCATACTCATACACTCCGTCACACTCACACACACACTCTCATACTCATAAACTCCCTCACACTGACACACACATTCTCATACTCATACACTCCCTCACACTCACACACACACTCTCATACTCAAACACTCCCTCACACTCACACACACACTCTCATACTCATACACTCCGTCACACTCACACACACACTCTCATACTCATAAACTCCCTCACACTGACACACACATTCTCATACTCATACACTCCCTCACACTCACACACACACTCTCATACTCATACACTCCCTCACACTGACACACACATTCTCATACTCATACACTTCGTCACACTCACACACACACTCTCATACTCATACACACCCTCACACTCACACACACACTCTCATACTCAAACACTCCCTCACACTGACACACACATTCTCATACTCATACACTTCGTCACACTCACACACACACTCTCATACTCATACACCCCCTCACACTCACACACACTCTCATACTCATACACTCCCTCATACTCAGACACACACTCTCATACTCATACACGCCCTCACACTCACACTCACACTCATACTCATACACCCCCCCCACACTCACACACACATTTTCAAACTCATACACCCCCTCACGCTCACACACACACTCTCATTCTCATACACTCCGTCACACTCACACACACACTCTCATACTCATACACTCCCTCACACTCACACACACACTCTCATACTCATACACTCCCTCACACTGACACACACTCTCAAACTCATACACTCCCTCACACTCACACACACACTCTCATACTCATAAACTCCGTCACACTCACACACACACTCTCATACTCATACACTCCCTCACACTCACACACACACTCTCATACTCATACACTCCCTCACACTCACACACACTCTCATACTCATACACCCCCTCACACTCACACACACACTCTCATACTCATACACTCCCTCACACTCACACACACACTCTCATACTCATACACTCCCTCACACTCACACAGACACTCTCATACTCATACACCGCCTCACACTCACACACACACTCTCATACTCATACACCCCCTCACACTCACACACACACTCTCATACTCATACATCCCTGACACTCACACACACACTCTCATACTCATACACCCCCTCACACTCACACACACTCTCATACTCATACACTCCCTCACACTCACACACACAGTCTCAAACTCATACACTCCCTCACACTCACACACACACCTTCATACTCATACACTCCCTCACACTCACACACACACTCTCATACTCATACACCCCCTCACACTCACACACACACTCTCATACTCATACACTCCCTCACACTCACACACACACTCTCATACTCATACACGCCCTCACACTCACACACACACTCTCATACTCATACACCCCCTCACACTCACACACACACTCTCATACTCATACACCCCCACACACTCACACACACACTCTCATACTCATACACTCCCTCACACTCACACACACACTCTCATACTCATACACTCCCTCACACTCACGCACACACTCTCATACTCATACACCCCCTCACACTCACACACACACTCTCATACTCATACACTCCCTCACACTCACACACACACTCTCATACTCATACACCCCCTCACACTCACAGACACACTCTCATACTCATACACCCCCTCACACTCACACACACTCTCATACTCATACACTCCCTCACACTCAGACACACACTCTCATACTCATACACTCCGTCACACTCACATACACACTCTCATACTCATAAACTCCCTCACACTCACACACACACTCTCATACTCATACACCCCCTCACACTGACACACACATTCTCATACTCATACAATCCCTCATACTCACACACACACTCTCATACTCATACACCCCCTCACACTCACACACACTCTCATACTCATACACTCCCTCACACTCACACACACACTCTCATACTCATACACCCCCTCACACTCACACACACACTCTCATACTCATACACCCCCTCACACTCACACACACTCTCATACTCAAACACCCCCTCACACTCACACACACACTCTCAAACTCATACACCCCCTTACACTCACACACACACTCTCATACTCATACACCCCCTCACACTCACACACACACTCTCATACTCATACACCCCCTCACCCTCACACACACACTCTCATACTCATACACTCCCTCACACTCACACACACACTCTCATACTCATACACTCCCTCACACTGACACACACATTCTCATACTCATACACTTCGTCACACTCACACACACACTCTCATACTCATACACCCCCTCACACTCACACACACTCTCATACTCATACACTCCCTCATACTCAGACACACACTCTCATACTCATACACCCCCTAACACTCACACACACACTCATACTCATACACCCCCTCACACTCACACACACACTCTCATACTCATACACCCCCTCACACTCACACACACACTCTCATACTCATACACCCCCTCACACTCACACACACACTCTCATACTCATACACTCCGTCACACTCACACACACACTCTCATACTCATACACTCCCTCACACTCACACACACACTCTCATACTCATACACTCCCTCACACTGACACACACTCTCAAACTCATACACTCCCTCACACTCACACACACTCTCATACTCATACACCCCCTCACCCTCACACACACTTTCAATCTCATACACTCCCTCACACTCACACACACACTCTCATACTCATCCCCCCCTCACACTCACACACACTCTCATACTCATACACTCCCTCACACTCACGCACACACTCTCATACTCATAAACCCACTCAAACTCACACACACATAGTTTCATACTCATACACTCCCTCACACTCACACACACTCAAACGCATACACCCCCTCACACTCACACATACAGTCTCAAACTCATACACCCCCTCACACTCACACACACACTCTCATACTCATACACTCCCTCACACTCACACACACACTCTCATAATCATACACCCCCTCACACTCACACACACTCTCATACTCATACACCCCCTCACACTCACACACACTCTCATACTCATACACTCCCTCACACTCACACATACAGTCTCAAACTCATACACCCCCTCACACTCACACACACACTCTCATACTCATACACTCCCTCACACTCACACATACAGTCTCAAACTCATACACCCCCTCACACTCACACACACACTCTCATACTCATACACTCCCTCACACTCACACACACACTCTCATACTCATACACCCCCTCACACTCACACACACTCTCATACTCATACACCCCCTCACACTCACACACACTCTCATACTCATACACTCCCTCACACTCACACACACACTCTCATATTCATACACCCCCTCACACTCTCACACACACTCTCATACTCATACACTCCCTCACACTCACACACACACTCTCATACTCATACACTCTCTCATTCTCACACACACACTCTCATACTCATACACTCCCTCACACTCACGCACACACTCTCATAGTCATAAACCCACTCAAACTCACACACACACAGTCTCATACTCATACACTCCCTCACACTCACACACACTCAAACGCTTACACCCCCTCACACTCACACACACAGTCTCAAACTCATACACCCCCTCACACTCACACACACACTCTCATACTCATACACCCCCTCACGCTCACACACACACTCTCATACTCATACACTCCCCCACTCACAGACACACTCTCATACTCATACACCCCCTCACACTCACACACACACCCTCATACTCATACACTCCCTCACACTCACACACACACTCTCATACTCATACACTCCCTCACACTCACACAGACACTCTCATACTCATACACCGCCTCACACTCACACACACACTCTCATACTCATACACCCCCTCACACTCACACACACACTCTCATACTCATACACTCCCTCACACTCACACACACTCTTATACTCATACACTCCCTCACACTCACACACACACCTTCATACTCATACACTCCCTCACACTCACACACACACTCTCATACTCATACACCCCCACACACTCACACACACACTCTCATACTCATACACCCCCTCACACTCACACACACACTCTCATACTCATACACCCCCTCACACTCACACACACACTCTCATACTCATACACCCCCACACACTCACACACACAATCTCATACTCATACACTCCCTCACACTCACACACACACTCTCATACTCATACACTCCCTCACACTCACACACACACTCTCATACTCATACACCCCCTCACACTCACACACACACTCTCATACTCATACACACCCTCACACTCACACACATATTCTTATCCTCAGACACTCCCTCACACTCACACACACACTCTCATTCTCAGACATTCCCTCATCATCACACACTCCCTCACACTCACATACTCACACACTCCCTCACACTCACATACTCACACACTCCCTCACACTCACACACACTCTCTCAAACTCAGATACTCCCTCACACACAAGTACACACTCTCATACTCATACACCCCCTCACACTCACACACCCCCTCACACTCACACACACTCTCAAACTCACACACCCCCTCACACTCACATACTCATGCACTCCCTCACACTCACACACACTCTCATACTCATACACCCCCTCACACTCACACACACACTTACATACTCATACACCCCCTCACACTCACACACACACTCTCATACTCATACACCCCCTCACACTCACACACACTCTCATACTCATACACCAACTCACACTCACACACACACTCTCATACTCATACACCCCCTCACACTCACACACACTCTCATACTCATACACCCCCTCACACTCACAAACATACTCTCGTCCTCATACACTCCCTTGTACTCAGACACACACGCTAATACTCAGACACGCCCTCACACTCACACACATATTCTCGTCCTCATACACTCTCTCACAATCACACACACACTCTCATACTCATACACCCCCTCATACTCACACACGCAAGCTAATACTCAGACATTCCCTCATCCTCACACACTCCCTCACACTCACATACTCACACACTCCCTCACACTCACATACTCACACACTCGCTCACACTCACACACACACTCTCAAACTCATACACTCCCTCACACACAAGTACACACTCTGATACTCATACACCCCCTCACACTAACACACCCCCTCACACTCACACACACTCTCAAACTCACACACCCCCTCACACTCACACACACTTTCAATCTCATACACTCCCTCACACTCACGCACACACTCTCATACTCATACACTCCCTCACACTCACACACACTCAAACGCATACACCCCCTCACAATCACACACACAGTCTCAAACTCATACACCCCCTCACACTCACACACACACTCTCATACTCATACACCCCCTCACACTCACACACACACTCACATACTCATACACCCCCTCACACTCACACACACACTCACATACTCATACACCCCCTCACACACACACACACACTCTCAAACGCATACACCCCCTCACACTCACACACACACTCTCATACTCATACACCCCCTCACACTCACACACACACTCTCATACTCATACACCCCCTCACGCTCACACACACACTCTCATACTCATACACCCTCTCACACTCACACACACACTCTCATACTCATACACCCCCTCACACTCACACAAACTCTCATACTCATACACTCCCTCACACTCACACACACACTCTCATACACATACACTCTCTCAATCTCACACACACACTCGCATTCTCAGACACTCCCTCACACTCACACACGCAAGCTAATACTCAGACATTCCCTCATACTCACACATTCCCTCACACTCACATTCTCACACACTCCCTCACACTCACACACAAACTCTCAAACTCAGACACTTCCTCACACATAAGTACACACTCTCATACTCATACACCCCCTCACACTCACACACAAACTCAAACTCACACACCCCCTCACACTCACACACACACTCTCATACTCATACACTCCCTCACACTCACACACACACTCTCATACTCATCCCCCCCTCACACTCACACACACTCTCATACTCATACACTCCCTCACACTCATGCACACACTCTCATACTCATAAACCCACTCAAACTCACACACACATAGTCTCATTCTCATACACTCCCTCACACTCACACACACTCAAACGCATACACCCCCTCACACTCACACACACACTCTCATACTCATACACCCCCTCACACTCACACACACACTCTCATACTCATACACCCCCTCACACTCACACACACACTCTCATACTCATACACCCCCTCACACTCACACACACACTCTCATATTCATACACCCCCTCACACTCTCACACACACTCTCATACTCATACACTCCCTCACACTCACACACACACTCTCATACTCATACACTCTCTCATTCTCACACACACACTCTCATACTCATACACCCCTCACACTCACACACACTCTCATACTCATACACTCCCTCACAATCACGCACACACTCTCATAGTCATAAACCCACTCAAACTCACACACACACAGTCTCATACTCATACACTCCCTCACACTCACACACACTCAAACGCTTACACCCCCTCACACTCACACACACAGTCTCAAACTCATACACCCCCTCACACTCACACACACACTCTCATACTCATACACCCCCTCACACTCACACACACACTCTCATACTCATACACTCCCACACTCACACACACACTCTCATACTCATACACCCCCTCACACTCACACACACACTCTCATACTCATACACTCCCTCACACTCACACACACACTCTCATACTCATACACTCCCTCACACTCACACAGACACTCTCATACTCATACACCGCCTCACACTCACACACACTCTCATACTCATACACTCCCTCACACTCACACACACTCTCATACTCATACACCCCCTCACACTCACACACACACTCTCATACTCATACACCCCCTCACACTCACACACACTCTCATACTCATACACCCCCTCACACTCACACACACACTCTCATACTCATACACTCCCTCACACTCACACACACTCTTATACTCATACACTCCCTCACACTCACACACACTCCTTCATACTCATACACTCCCTCACACTCACACACACACTCTCATACTCATACACCCCCACACACTCACACACACACTCTCATACACATACACCCCCTCACACTCACACACACACTCTCATACTCATACACCCCCTCACACTCACACACACACTCTCATACTCATACACCCCCACACACTCACACACACAATCTCATACTCATACACTCCCTCACACTCACACACACACTCTCATACTCATACACTCCCTCACACTCACACACACACTCTCATACTCATACACCCCCTCACACTCACACACACACTCTCATACTCATACTCTCCCTCACACTCACACACACACTCTCATACTCATACACCCCATCACACTCACACACACACTCTCATACTCATACACCCCCTCACACTCACACACACTCTCATACTCATACACTCCCTCACACTCAGACACACACTCTCATACTCATACACTCCGTCACACTCACACACACACTCTCATACTCATAAACTCCCTCACACTGACACACACATTCTCATACTCATACACTCCGTCACACTCACACACACACTCTCATACTCATAAACTCCCTCACACTGACACACACATTCTCATACTCATACACTTCGTCACACTCACACACACACTCTCATACTCATACACTCCCTCACACTCACACACACACTCTCATACTCAAACACTCCCTCACACTGACACACACATTCTCATACTCATACACTTCGTCACACTCACACACACACTCTCATACTCATACACACCCTCACACTCACACACACACTCTCATACTCAAACACTCCCTCACACTGACACACACATTCTCATACTCATACACTTCGTCACACTCACACACACACTCTCATACTCATACACCCCCTCACACTCACACACACTCTCATACTCATACACTCCCTCATACTCAGACACACACTCTCATACTCATACACCCCCTCACACTCACACACACTCTCATACTCATACACCCCCTCACACTCACACTCACACTCATACTCATACACCCCCTCACACTCACACCCACATTTTCAAACTCATACACCCCCTCACGCTCACACACACACTCTCATACTCATACACTCCGTCACACTCACACACACACTCTCATACTCATACACTCCCTCACACTCACACACACACTCTCATACTCATACACTCCCTCACACTGACACACACTCTCAAACTCATACACTCCCTCACACTCACACACACACTCTCATACTCATAAACTCCGTCACACTCACACACACACTCTCATACTCATACACCCCCACACACTCACACACACACTCTCATACTCATACACCCCCACACACTCACACACACACTCTCATACTCATACACCCCCTCACACTCACACACACACTCTCATACTCATACACCCCCACACACTCACACACACAATCTCATACTCATACACTCCCTCACACTCACACACACACTCTCATACTCATACACTCCCTCACACTCACACACACACTCTCATACTCAGACACCCCCTCACACTCACACACACACTCTCATACTCATACTCTCCCTCACACTCACACTCACACTCTCATACTCATACACCAACTCACACTCACACACACACTCTCATACTCATACACCCCCTCACACTCACACACACACTCTCATACTCATACACCCCCTCACACTCACAAACATACTCTCGTCCTCATACACTCCCTTGTACTCAGACACACACGCTAATACTCAGACACGCCCTCACACTCACACACATATTCTCGTCCTCATACACTCTCTCACAATCACACACACACTCTCATTCTCAGACACTCCCTCATACTCACACACACACTCTCATACTCATACACTCCCTCACACTCACACACACACTCTCATATTCATACACCCCCTCACACTCTCACACACACTCTCATACTCATACACTCCCTCACACTCACACACACACTCTCATACTCATACACTCTCTCATTCTCACACACACACTCTCATACTCATACACCCCCTCACACTCACACACACACTCTCATATTCATACACCCCCTCACACTCTCACACACACTCTCATACTCATACACTCCCTCACACTCACACACACACTCTCATACTCATACACTCTCTCATTCTCACACACACACTCTCATACTCATACACTCCCTCACACTCACGCACACACTCTCATAGTCATAAACCCACTCAAACTCACACACACACAGTCTCATACTCATACACTCCCTCACACTCACACACACTCAAACGCTTACACCCCCTCACACTCACACACACAGTCTCAAACTCATACACCCCCTCACACTCACACACACACTCTCATACTCATACACCCCCTCACGCTCACACACACACTCTCATACTCATACACTCCCCCACTCACAGACACACTCTCATACTCATACACCCCCTCACACTCACACACACACCCTCATACTCATACACTCCCTCACACTCACACACACACTCTCATACTCATACACTCCCTCACACTCACACAGACACTCTCATACTCATACACCGCCTCACACTCACACACACACTCTCATACTCATACACCCCCTCACACTCACACACACACTCTCATACTCATACACTCCCTCACACTCACACACACTCTTATACTCATACACTCCCTCACACTCACACACACACCTTCATACTCATACACTCCCTCACACTCACACACACACTCTCATACTCATACACCCCCACACACTCACACACACACTCTCATACTCATACACCCCCTCACACTCACACACACACTCTCATACTCATACACCCCCTCACACTCACACACACACTCTCATACTCATACACCCCCACACACTCACACACACAATCTCATACTCATACACTCCCTCACACTCACACACACACTCTCATACTCATACACTCCCTCACACTCACACACACACTCTCATACTCATACACCCCCTCACACTCACACACACACTCTCATACTCATACACACCCTCACACTCACACACATATTCTTATCCTCAGACACTCCCTCACACTCACACACACACTCTCATTCTCAGACATTCCCTCATCATCACACACTCCCTCACACTCACATACTCACACACTCCCTCACACTCACATACTCACACACTCCCTCACACTCACACACACTCTCTCAAACTC
Source organism: Chiloscyllium punctatum (assembly GCF_047496795.1). Classification (NCBI taxonomy): domain Eukaryota; kingdom Metazoa; phylum Chordata; class Chondrichthyes; order Orectolobiformes; family Hemiscylliidae; genus Chiloscyllium; species Chiloscyllium punctatum. The sequence continues at coordinate 128,823,086 of NC_092742.1, forward strand.
AGATACTCCCTCACACACAAGTACACACTCTCATACTCATACACCCCCTCACACTCACACACCCCCTCACACTCACACACACTCTCAAACTCACACACCCCCTCACACTCACATACTCATGCACTCCCTCACACTCACACACACTCTCATACTCATACACCCCCTCACACTCACACACACACTTACATACTCATACACCCCCTCACACTCACACACACACTCTCATACTCATACACCCCCTCACACTCACACACACTCTCATACTCATACACCAACTCACACTCACACACACACTCTCATACTCATACACCCCCTCACACTCACACACACTCTCATACTCATACACCCCCTCACACTCACAAACATACTCTCGTCCTCATACACTCCCTTGTACTCAGACACACACGCTAATACTCAGACACGCCCTCACACTCACACACATATTCTCGTCCTCATACACTCTCTCACAATCACACACACACTCTCATACTCATACACCCCCTCATACTCACACACGCAAGCTAATACTCAGACATTCCCTCATCCTCACACACTCCCTCACACTCACATACTCACACACTCCCTCACACTCACATACTCACACACTCGCTCACACTCACACACACACTCTCAAACTCATACACTCCCTCACACACAAGTACACACTCTGATACTCATACACCCCCTCACACTAACACACCCCCTCACACTCACACACACTCTCAAACTCACACACCCCCTCACACTCACACACACTTTCAATCTCATACACTCCCTCACACTCACGCACACACTCTCATACTCATACACTCCCTCACACTCACACACACTCAAACGCATACACCCCCTCACAATCACACACACAGTCTCAAACTCATACACCCCCTCACACTCACACACACACTCTCATACTCATACACCCCCTCACACTCACACACACACTCACATACTCATACACCCCCTCACACTCACACACACACTCACATACTCATACACCCCCTCACACTCACACACACACTCTCAAACGCATACACCCCCTCACACTCACACACACACTCTCATACTCATACACCCCCTCACACTCACACACACACTCTCATACTCATACACCCCCTCACGCTCACACACACACTCTCATACTCATACACCCTCTCACACTCACACACACACTCTCATACTCATACACCCCCTCACACTCACACAAACTCTCATACTCATACACTCCCTCACACTCACACACACACTCTCATACACATACACTCTCTCAATCTCACACACACACTCGCATTCTCAGACACTCCCTCACACTCACACACGCAAGCTAATACTCAGACATTCCCTCATACTCACACATTCCCTCACACTCACATTCTCACACACTCCCTCACACTCACACACAAACTCTCAAACTCAGACACTTCCTCACACATAAGTACACACTCTCATACTCATACACCCCCTCACACTCACACACAAACTCAAACTCACACACCCCCTCACACTCACACACACACTCTCATACTCATACACTCCCTCACACTCACACACACACTCTCATACTCATCCCCCCCTCACACTCACACACACTCTCATACTCATACACTCCCTCACACTCATGCACACACTCTCATACTCATAAACCCACTCAAACTCACACACACATAGTCTCATTCTCATACACTCCCTCACACTCACACACACTCAAACGCATACACCCCCTCACACTCACACACACACTCTCATACTCATACACCCCCTCACACTCACACACACACTCTCATACTCATACACCCCCTCACACTCACACACACACTCTCATACTCATACTCTCCCTCACACTCACACACACACTCTCATACTCATACACCCCATCACACTCACACACACACTCTCATACTCATACACCCCCTCACACTCACACACACTCTCATACTCATACACTCCCTCACACTCAGACACACACTCTCATACTCATACACTCCGTCACACTCACACACACACTCTCATACTCATAAACTCCCTCACACTGACACACACATTCTCATACTCATACACTCCGTCACACTCACACACACACTCTCATACTCATAAACTCCCTCACACTGACACACACATTCTCATACTCATACACTTCGTCACACTCACACACACACTCTCATACTCATACACTCCCTCACACTCACACACACACTCTCATACTCAAACACTCCCTCACACTGACACACACATTCTCATACTCATACACTTCGTCACACTCACACACACACTCTCATACTCATACACACCCTCACACTCACACACACACTCTCATACTCAAACACTCCCTCACACTGACACACACATTCTCATACTCATACACTTCGTCACACTCACACACACACTCTCATACTCATACACCCCCTCACACTCACACACACTCTCATACTCATACACTCCCTCATACTCAGACACACACTCTCATACTCATACACCCCCTCACACTCACACACACTCTCATACTCATACACCCCCTCACACTCACACTCACACTCATACTCATACACCCCCTCACACTCACACCCACATTTTCAAACTCATACACCCCCTCACGCTCACACACACACTCTCATACTCATACACTCCGTCACACTCACACACACACTCTCATACTCATACACTCCCTCACACTCACACACACACTCTCATACTCATACACTCCCTCACACTGACACACACTCTCAAACTCATACACTCCCTCACACTCACACACACACTCTCATACTCATAAACTCCGTCACACTCACACACACACTCTCATACTCATACACCCCCACACACTCACACACACACTCTCATACTCATACACCCCCACACACTCACACACACACTCTCATACTCATACACCCCCTCACACTCACACACACACTCTCATACTCATACACCCCCACACACTCACACACACAATCTCATACTCATACACTCCCTCACACTCACACACACACTCTCATACTCATACACTCCCTCACACTCACACACACACTCTCATACTCAGACACCCCCTCACACTCACACACACACTCTCATACTCATACTCTCCCTCACACTCACACTCACACTCTCATACTCATACACCAACTCACACTCACACACACACTCTCATACTCATACACCCCCTCACACTCACACACACACTCTCATACTCATACACCCCCTCACACTCACAAACATACTCTCGTCCTCATACACTCCCTTGTACTCAGACACACACGCTAATACTCAGACACGCCCTCACACTCACACACATATTCTCGTCCTCATACACTCTCTCACAATCACACACACACTCTCATTCTCAGACACTCCCTCATACTCACACACACACTCTCATACTCATACACTCCCTCACACTCACACACACACTCTCATATTCATACACCCCCTCACACTCTCACACACACTCTCATACTCATACACTCCCTCACACTCACACACACACTCTCATACTCATACACTCTCTCATTCTCACACACACACTCTCATACTCATACACCCCCTCACACTCACACACACTCTCATACTCATACACTCCCTCACAATCACGCACACACTCTCATAGTCATAAACCCACACAAACTCACACACACACAGTCTCATACTCATACACTCCCTCACACTCACACACACTCAAACGCTTACACCCCCTCACACTCACACACACAGTCTCAAACTCATACACCCCCTCACACTCACACACACACTCTCATACTCATACACCCCCTCACACTCACACACACACTCTCATACTCATACACTCCCCCACTCACACACACACTCTCACACTCATACACCCCCTCACACTCACACACACACTCTCATAGTCATACACCCCCTCACACTCACACACACACTCTCATACTCATACACTCCCTCACACTCACACACACACTCTCATACTCATACACTCCCTCACACTCACACAGACACTCTCATACTCATACACCCCCTCACACTCACACACACTCTCATACTCATACACTCCCTCACACTCACACACACTCTTATACTCATACACTCCCTCACACTCACACACACACCTTCATACTCATACACTCCCTCACACTCACACACACACTCTCATACTCATGCACCCCCTCACACTCACACACACACTCTCATACTCATACACCCCCTCACACTCACACACACACTCTCATACTCATACAACCCCTCACACTCACACACACACTCTCATACTCATACACCCCCACACACTCACACACACACTCTCATACTCATACACTCCCTCACACTCACACACACACTCTCATACTCATACACTCCCTCACACTCACGCACACACTCTCATACTCATACACCCCCTCACACTCACACACACTCTCATACTCATACACCAACTCACACTCACACACACACTCTCATACTCATACACCCCCTCACACTCACACACACACTCTCATACTCATACACCCCCTCACACTCACAAACATACTCTCGTCCTCATACACTCCCTTGTACTCAGACACACACGCTAATACTCAGACACGCCCTCACACTCACACACATATTCTCGTCCTCATACACTCTCTCACAATCACACACACACTCTCATACTCATACACCCCCTCATACTCACACACGCAAGCTAATACTCAGACATTCCCTCATCCTCACACACTCCCTCACACTCACATACTCACACACTCCCTCACACTCACATACTCAAACAATCGCTCACACTCACACACACACTCTCAAACTCATACACTCCCTCACACACAAGTACACACTCTCATACTCATACACACCCTCACACTAACACACCCCCTCACACTCACACACAACCTCAAACTCACACACCCCCTCACACTCACACACACTTTCAATCTCATACACTCCCTCACACTCACGCACACACTCTCATACTCATACACTCCCTCACACTCACACACACTCAAACGCATACACCCCCTCACAATCACACACACAGTCTCAAACTCGTACACCCCCTCACACTCACACACACACTCTCATACTCATACACCCCCTCACGCTCACACACACACTCTCATACTCATACACCCTCTCACACTCACACACACACTCTCATACTCATACACCCCCTCACACTCACACACACTCTCATACTCATACACTCCCTCACACTCACACACACACTCTCATACTCATACACTCTCTCAATCTCACACACACACTCGCATTCTCAGACACTCCCTCACACTCACACACGCAAGCTAATACTCAGACATTCCCTCATACTCACACATTGCCTCACACTCACATTCTCACACACTCCCTCACACTCACACACAAACTCTCAAACTCAGACACTTCCTCACACATAAGTACACACTCTCATACTCATACACCCCCTCACACTCACACACAAACTCAAACTCACACACCCCCTCACACTCACACACACACTCTCATACTCATACACTCCCTCACACTCACACACACACTCTCATACTCATCCCCCCCTCACACTCACACACACTCTCATACTCATACACTCCCTCACACTCATGTACACACTCTCATACTCATAAACCCACTCAAACTCACACACACATAGTCTCATTCTCATACACTCCCTCACACTCACACACACTCAAACGCATACACCCCCTCACACTCACACACACAGTCTCAAACTCATACACCCCCTCACACTCACACACACACTCTCATACTCATACACCCCCTCACACTCACACACACACTCTCATACTCATACACCCCCTCACACTCACACACACACTCTCATACTCATACACCCCCTCACACTCACACACACACTCTCATATTCATACACCCCCTCACACTCTCACACACACTCTCATACTCATACACTCCCTCACACTCACACACACACTCTCATACTCATACACTCTCTCATTCTCACACACACACTCTCATACTCATACACCCCCTCACACTCACACACACTCTCATACTCATACACTCCCTCACAATCACGCACACACTCTCATAGTCATAAACCCACTCAAACTCACACACACACAGTCTCATACTCATACACTCCCTCACACTCACACACACTCAAACGCTTACACCCCCTCACACTCACACACACAGTCTCAAACTCATACACCCCGTCACACTCACACACACACTCTCATACTCATACACCCCCTCACACTCACACACACACTCTCATACTCATACACTCCCACACTCACACACACACTCTCATACTCATACACCCCCTCACACTCACACACACACTCTCATACTCATACACTCCCTCACACTCACACACACACTCTCATACTCATACACTCCCTCACACTCACACACACACTCTCATACTCATACACCCCCGCACACTCACAGACACACTCTCATACTCATACACCCCCTCACACTCACACACACTCTCATACTCATACACTCCCTCACACTCAGACACACACTCTCATACTCATACACTCCGTCACACTCACATACACACTCTCATACTCATAAACTCCCTCACACTGACACACACATTCTCATACTCATACAATCCCTCACACTCACACACACACTCTCATACTCATACACCCCCTCACACTCACACACACTCTCATACTCATACACTCCCTCACACTCACACACACACTCTCATACTCATACACCCCCTCACACTCACACACACACTCTCATACTCATACACTCCCTCACACTCACACACACACTCTCATACTCATACACCCCCTTACACTCACACACACTCTCATACTCATACACCCCCTCACACTCACACACACACTCTCATACTCATACACCCCCTCACACTCACACACACACTCTCATACTCATACACTCCCTCACACTCACACACACACTCTCATACTCATACACTCCCTCACACTCACACACACACTCTCATACTCATACACCCCCTTACACTCACACACACTCTCATACTCATACACTCCCTCACACTCACACACACACTCTCATACTCATAAACCCCCTCACACTCACACACACACTCTCATACTCATACACCCCCTCACACTCACACACACACTCTCATACTCATACACCCCCTTACACTCACACACACTCTCATACTCATACACCCCCTCACACTCACACACACACTCTCATACTCATACACCCCCTCACACTCACACACACACTCTCATACTCATACACTCCCTCACACTCACACACACACTCTCATACTCATACACTCCCTCACACTCACACACACTCTCATACTCATACACCCCCTCACACTCACACACACTTTCAATCTCATACACTCCCTCACACTCACACACACACTCTCATACTCATACACTCCCTCACACTCACACACACTCTCATACTCATACACCCCCTCACACTCACACACACTTTCAATCTCATACACCCCCTCACACTCACACACACACTCTCATACTCATACACTCCCTCACACTCACACACACTCTCATCCTCATCCCCCCTCACACTCACACACAGTCTCATACTCATACACTCCCTCACACTCACGCACACACTCTCATACTCATAAACCCACTCAAACTCACACACACATAGTCTCATACTCATACACTCCCTCACACTCACACACACTCAAACGCATACACCCCCTCACACTCACACACACAGTCTCAAACTCATACACCCCCTCACACTCACACACACACTCTCATACTCATACACCCCCTCACACTCACACACACACTCTCATACTCATACACCCCCTCACACTCACACACACACTCTCATAATCATACACCCCCTCACACTCACACACACACTCTCATACCCATACACCCCCTCACACTCACACACACTCTCATACTCATACACCCCCTCACACTCACACACACTCTCATACTCATACACTCCCTCACACTCACACACACACTCTCATATTCATACACCCCCTCACACTCTCACACACACTCTCATACTCATACACTCCCTCACACTCACACACACACTCTCATACTCATACACTCTCTCATTCTCACACACACACTCTCATACTCATACACTCCCTCACACTCACACACACTCAAACGCATACACCCCCTCACACTCACACATACAGTCTCAAACTCATACACCCCCTCACACTCACACACACACTCTCATACTCATACACCCCCTCACACTCACACACACACTCTCATACTAATACACCCCCTCACACTCACACACACACTCTCATAATCCTACACCCCCTCACACTCACACACACACTCTCATACTCATACACCCCCTCACACTCACACACACTCTCATACTCATACACCCCCTCACACTCACACACACTCTCATACTCATACACTCCCTCACACTCACACACACTCAAACGCTTACACCCCCTCACACTCACACACACAGTCTCAAACTCATACACCCCCTCACACTCACACACACACTCTCATACTCATACACCCCCTCACACTCACACACACACTCTCATACTCATACACTCCCCCACTCACACACACACTCTCATACTCATACACCCCCTCACACTCACACACACACTCTCATACTCATACACTCCCTCACACTCACACACACACTCTCATACTCATACACTCCCTCACACTCACACAGACACTCTCATACTCATACACCGCCTCACACTCACACACACACTCTCATACTCATACACCCCCTCACACTCACACACACACTCTCATACTCATACACTCCCTCACACTCACACACACACTCTCATACTCATACACCCTCACACACTCACACACACACTCTCATACTCATACACCCCCTCACACTCACACACACACTCTCATACTCATACACCCCCTCACACTCACACACACACTCTCATACTCATACACCCCCACACACTCACACACACACTCTCATACTCATACACCCCCTCACACTCACACACACACTCTCATACTCATACACCCCCACACACTCACACACACACTCTCATACTCATACACTCCCTCACACTCACACACACAATCTCATACTCATACACTCCCTCACACTCACACACACACTCTCATACTCATACACTCCCTCACACTCACACACACACTCTCATACTCATACACCCCCTCACACTCACACACACACTCTCATACTCATACACACCCTCACACTCACACACATATTCTTATCCTCAGACACTCCCTCACACTCACACACACACTCTCATTCTCAGACATTCCCTCATCATCACACACTCCCTCACACTCACATACTCACACACTCCCTCACACTCACATACTCACACACTCCCTCACACTCACACACACTCTCTCAAACTCAGATACTCCCTCACACACAAGTACACACTCTCATACTCATACACCCCCTCACACTCACACACCCCCTCACACTCACACACACTCTCAAACTCACACACACCCTCACACTCACATACTCATGCACTCCCTCACACTCACACACACACTCTCATACTCATACACTCCCTCACACTCACACACACTCTCATACTCATACACCCCCTCACACTCACACACACTCTCATACTCATACACCAACTCACACTCACACACACACTCTCATACTCATACACCCCCTCACACTCACACACACACTCTCATACTCATACACCCCCTCACACTCACAAACATACTCTCGTCCTCATACACTCCCTTGTACTCAGACACACACGCTAATACTCAGACACGCCCTCACACTCACACACATATTCTCGTCCTCATACACTCTCTCACAATCACACACACACTCTCATACTCATACACCCCCTCATACTCACACACGCAAGCTAATACTCAGACATTCCCTCATCCTCACACACTCCCTCACACTCACATACTCACACACTCCCTCACACTCACATACTCACACACTCGCTCACACTCACACACACACTCTCAAACTCATACACTCCCTCACACACAAGTACACACTCTCATACTCATACACCCCCTCACACTAACACACCCCCTCACACTCACACACACTCTCAAACTCACACACCCCCTCACACTCACACACACTTTCAATCTCATACACTCCTTCACACTCACGCACACACTCTCATACTCATACACTCCCTCACACTCACACACACTCAAACGCATACACCCCCTCACAATCACACACACAGTCTCAAACTCATACACCCCCTCACACTCACACACACACTCTCATACTCATACACCCCCTCACGCTCACACACACACTCTCATACTCATACACCCCCTCACACACACACACACTCTCATACTCATACACCCCCTCACACTCACACACACTTTCAATCTCATACACTCCCTCACACTCACACACACACTCTCATACTCATACACTCCCTCACACTCACACACACTCTCATACTCATACACTCCCTCACACTCACACACACACTCTCATACTCATCCCCCCCTCACACTCACACACACTCTCATACTCATACACTCCCTCACACTCATGTACACACTCTCATACTCATAAACCCACTCAAACTCACACACACATAGTCTCATTCTCATACACTCCCTCACACTCACACACACTCAAACGCATACACCCCCTCACACTCACACACACAGTCTCAAACTCATACACCCCCTCACACTCACACACACACTCTCATACTCATACACCCCCTCACACTCACACACACACTCTCATACTCATACACCCCCTCACACTCACACACACACTCTCATACTCATACACCCCCTCACACTCACACACACACTCTCATATTCATACACCCCCTCACACTCTCACACACACTCTCATACTCATACACTCCCTCACACTCACACACACACTCTCATACTCATACACTCTCTCATTCTCACACACACACTCTCATACTCATACACCCCCTCACACTCACACACACTCTCATACTCATACACTCCCTCACAATCACGCACACACTCTCATAGTCATAAACCCACTCAAACTCACACACACACAGTCTCATACTCATACACTCCCTCACACTCACACACACTCAAACGCTTACACCCCCTCACACTCACACACACAGTCTCAAACTCATACACCCCGTCACACTCACACACACACTCTCATACTCATACACCCCCTCACACTCACACACACACTCTCATACTCATACACTCCCACACTCACACACACACTCTCATACTCATACACCCCCTCACACTCACACACACACTCTCATACTCATACACTCCCTCACACTCACACACACACTCTCATACTCATACACTCCCTCACACTCACACACACACTCTCATACTCATACACCCCCGCACACTCACAGACACACTCTCATACTCATACACCCCCTCACACTCACACACACTCTCATACTCATACACTCCCTCACACTCAGACACACACTCTCATACTCATACACTCCGTCACACTCACATACACACTCTCATACTCATAAACTCCCTCACACTGACACACACATTCTCATACTCATACAATCCCTCACACTCACACACACACTCTCATACTCATACACCCCCTCACACTCACACACACTCTCATACTCATACACTCCCTCACACTCACACACACACTCTCATACTCATACACCCCCTCACACTCACACACACACTCTCATACTCATACACTCCCTCACACTCACACACACACTCTCATACTCATACACCCCCTTACACTCACACACACTCTCATACTCATACACCCCCTCACACTCACACACACACTCTCATACTCATACACCCCCTCACACTCACACACACACTCTCATACTCATACACTCCCTCACACTCACACACACACTCTCATACTCATACACTCCCTCACACTCACACACACACTCTCATACTCATACACCCCCTTACACTCACACACACTCTCATACTCATACACTCCCTCACACTCACACACACACTCTCATACTCATACACCCCCTCACACTCACACACACACTCTCATACTCATACACCCCCTCACACTCACACACACACTCTCATACTCATACACCCCCTTACACTCACACACACTCTCATACTCATACACCCCCTCACACTCACACACACACTCTCATACTCATACACCCCCTCACACTCACACACACACTCTCATACTCATACACTCCCTCACACTCACACACACACTCTCATACTCATACACTCCCTCACACTCACACACACTCTCATACTCATACACCCCCTCACACTCACACACACTTTCAATCTCATACACTCCCTCACACTCACACACACACTCTCATACTCATACACTCCCTCACACTCACACACACTCTCATACTCATACACCCCCTCACACTCACACACACTTTCAATCTCATACACCCCCTCACACTCACACACACACTCTCATACTCATACACTCCCTCACACTCACACACACTCTCATCCTCATCCCCCCTCACACTCACACACAGTCTCATACTCATACACTCCCTCACACTCACGCACACACTCTCATACTCATAAACCCACTCAAACTCACACACACATAGTCTCATACTCATACACTCCCTCACACTCACACACACTCAAACGCATACACCCCCTCACACTCACACACACAGTCTCAAACTCATACACCCCCTCACACTCACACACACACTCTCATACTCATACACCCCCTCACACTCACACACACACTCTCATACTCATACACCCCCTCACACTCACACACACACTCTCATAATCATACACACCCTCACACTCACACACACACTCTCATACCCATACACCCCCTCACACTCACACACACTCTCATACTCATACACCCCCTCACACTCACACACACTCTCATACTCATACACTCCCTCACACTCACACACACACTCTCATATTCATACACCCCCTCACACTCTCACACACACTCTCATACTCATACACTCCCTCACACTCACACACACACTCTCATACTCATACACTCTCTCATTCTCACACACACACTCTCATACTCATACACTCCCTCACACTCACACACACTCAAACGCATACACCCCCTCACACTCACACATACAGTCTCAAACTCATACACCCCCTCACACTCACACACACACTCTCATACTCATACACCCCCTCACACTCACACACACACTCTCATACTAATACACCCCCTCACACTCACACACACACTCTCATAATCCTACACCCCCTCACACTCACACACACACTCTCATACTCATACACCCCCTCACACTCACACACACTCTCATACTCATACACCCCCTCACACTCACACACACTCTCATACTCATACACTCCCTCACACTCACACACACTCAAACGCTTACACCCCCTCACACTCACACACACAGTCTCAAACTCATACACCCCCTCACACTCACACACACACTCTCATACTCATACACCCCCTCACACTCACACACACACTCTCATACTCATACACTCCCCCACTCACACACACACTCTCATACTCATACACCCCCTCACACTCACACACACACTCTCATACTCATACACTCCCTCACACTCACACACACACTCTCATACTCATACACTCCCTCACACTCACACAGACACTCTCATACTCATACACCGCCTCACACTCACACACACACTCTCATACTCATACACCCCCTCACACTCACACACACACTCTCATACTCATACACTCCCTCACACTCACACACACACTCTCATACTCATACACCCTCACACACTCACACACACACTCTCATACTCATACACCCCCTCACACTCACACACACACTCTCATACTCATACACCCCCTCACACTCACACACACACTCTCATACTCATACACCCCCACACACTCACACACACACTCTCATACTCATACACCCCCTCACACTCACACACACACTCTCATACTCATACACCCCCACACACTCACACACACACTCTCATACTCATACACTCCCTCACACTCACACACACAATCTCATACTCATACACTCCCTCACACTCACACACACACTCTCATACTCATACACTCCCTCACACTCACACACACACTCTCATACTCATACACCCCCTCACACTCACACACACACTCTCATACTCATACACACCCTCACACTCACACACATATTCTTATCCTCAGACACTCCCTCACACTCACACACACACTCTCATTCTCAGACATTCCCTCATCATCACACACTCCCTCACACTCACATACTCACACACTCCCTCACACTCACATACTCACACACTCCCTCACACTCACACACACTCTCTCAAACTCAGATACTCCCTCACACACAAGTACACACTCTCATACTCATACACCCCCTCACACTCACACACCCCCTCACACTCACACACACTCTCAAACTCACACACCCCCTCACACTCACATACTCATGCACTCCCTCACACTCACACACACACTCTCATACTCATACACTCCCTCACACTCACACACACTCTCATACTCATACACCCCCTCACACTCACACACACTCTCATACTCATACACCAACTCACACTCACACACACACTCTCATACTCATACACCCCCTCACACTCACACACACACTCTCATACTCATACACCCCCTCACACTCACACACATACTCTCGTCCTCATACACTCCCTTGTACTCAGACACACACGCTAATACTCAGACACGCCCTCACACTCACACACATATTCTCGTCCTCATACACTCTCTCACAATCACACACACACTCTCATACTCATACACCCCCTCATACTCACACACGCAAGCTAATACTCAGACATTCCCTCATCCTCACACACTCCCTCACACTCACATACTCACACACTCCCTCACACTCACATACTCACACACTCGCTCACACTCACACACACACTCTCAAACTCATACACTCCCTCACACACAAGTACACACTCTCATACTCATACACCCCCTCACACTAACACACCCCCTCACACTCACACACACTCTCAAACTCACACACCCCCTCACACTCACACACACTTTCAATCTCATACACTCCTTCACACTCACGCACACACTCTCATACTCATACACTCCCTCACACTCACACACACTCAAACGCATACACCCCCTCACAATCACACACACAGTCTCAAACTCATACACCCCCTCACACTCACACACACACTCTCATACTCATACACCCCCTCACGCTCACACACACACTCTCATACTCATACACCCCCTCACACACACACACACTCTCATACTCATACACCCCCTCACACTCACACACACTTTCAATCTCATACACTCCCTCACACTCACACACACACTCTCATACTCATACACTCCCTCACACTCACACACACTCTCATACTCATACACCCCCTCACACTCACACACACTTTCAATCTCATACACCCCCTCACACTCACACACACACTCTCATACTCATACACTCCCTCACACTCACACACACTCTCATACTCATCCCCCCCTCACACTCACACACAGTCTCATACTCATACACTCCCTCACACTCACGCACACACTCTCATACTCATAAACCCACTCAAACTCACACACACATAGTCTCATACTCATACACTCCCTCACACTCACACACACTCAAACGCATACACCCCCTCACACTCACACACACAGTCTCAAACTCATACACCCCCTCACACTCACACACACACTCTCATACTCATACACCCCCTCACACTCACACACACACTCTCATAATCATACACCCCCTCACACTCACACACACACTCTCATACCCATACACCCCTCACACTCACACACACTCTCATACTCATACACCCCCTCACACTCACACACACTCTCATACTCATACACTCCCTCACACTCACACACACACTCTCATATTCATACACCCCCTCACACTCTCACACACACTCTCATACTCATACACTCCCTCACACTCACACACACACTCTCATACTCATACACTCTCTCATTCTCACACACACACTCTCATACTCATACACTCCCTCACACTCACGCACACACTCTCATACTCATAAACCCACTCAAACTCACACACACATAGTCTCATACTCATACACTCCCTCACACTCACACACACACTCTCATACTCATACACTCTCTCATTCTCACACACACACTCTCATACTCATACACTCCCTCACACTCACGCACACACTCTCATACTCATAAACCCACTCAAACTCACACACACACACACTCTCATACTCATACACCCCCTCACACTCACACACACTCTCATACTCATACACTCCCTCACACTCACACACACACTCTCATATTCATACACCCCCTCACACTCACACACACACTCTCATAGTCATACACCCCCTCACACTCACACACACTCTCATACTCATACACCCCCTCACACTCACACACACTCTCATACTCATACACTCCCTCACACTCACACACACTCAAACGCTTACACCCCCTCACACTCACACACACAGTCTCAAACTCATACACCCCCTCACACTCACACACACACTCTCATACTCATACACCCCCTCACACTCACACACACACTCTCATACTCATACACTCCCCCACTCACACACACACTCTCATACTCATACACCCCCTCACACTCACACACACACTCTCATACTCATACACTCCCTCACACTCACACACACACTCTCATACTCATACACTCCCTCACACTCACACAGACACTCTCATACTCATACACCGCCTCACACTCACACACACACTCTCATACTCATACACCCCCTCACACTCACACACACACTCTCATACTCATACACTCCCTCACACTCACACACACACTCTCATACTCATACACCCCCACACACTCACACACACACTCTCATACTCATACACCCCCTCACACTCACACACACACTCTCATACTCATGCACCCCCACACACTCACACACACACTCTCATACTCATACACTCCCTCACACTCACACACACAATCTCATACTCATACACTCCCTCACACTCACACACACACTCTCATACTCATACACTCCCTCACACTCACACACACACTCTCATACTCATACACCCCCTCACACTCACACACACACTCTCATACTCATACACACCCTCACACTCACACACATATTCTTATCCTCAGACACTCCCTCACACTCACACACACACTCTCATTCTCAGACATTCCCTCATCATCACACACTCCCTCACACTCACATACTCACACACTCCCTCACACTCACATACTCACACACTCCCTCACACTCACACACACTCTCTCAAACTCAGATACTCCCTCACACACAAGTACACACTCTCATACTCATACACCCCCTCACACTCACACACCCCCTCACACTCACACACACTCTCAAACTCACACACCCCCTCACACTCACATACTCATGCACTCCCTCACACTCACACACACACTCTCATACTCATACACTCCCTCACACTCACACACACTCTCATACTCATACACCCCCTCACACTCACACACACTCTCATACTCATACACCAACTCACACTCACACACACACTCTCATACTCATACACCCCCTCACACTCACACACACACTCTCATACTCATACACCCCCTCACACTCACACACATACTCTCGTCCTCATACACTCCCTTGTACTCAGACACACACGCTAATACTCAGACACGCCCTCACACTCACACACATATTCTCGTCCTCATACACTCTCTCACAATCACACACACACTCTCATACTCATACACCCCCTCATACTCACACACGCAAGCTAATACTCAGACATTCCCTCATCCTCACACACTCCCTCACACTCACATACTCACACACTCCCTCACACTCACATACTCACACACTCGCTCACACTCACACACACACTCTCAAACTCATACACTCCCTCACACACAAGTACACACTCTCATACTCATACACCCCCTCACACTAACACACCCCCTCACACTCACACACACTCTCAAACTCACACACCCCCTCACACTCACACACACTTTCAATCTCATACACTCCCTCACACTCACGCACACACTCTCATACTCATACACTCCCTCACACTCACACACACTCAAACGCATACACCCCCTCACAATCACACACACAGTCTCAAACTCATACACCCCCTCACACTCACACACACACTCTCATACTCATACACCCCCTCACGCTCACACACACACTCTCATACTCATACACCCCCTCACACACACACACACTCTCATACTCATACACCCCCTCACACTCTCACACACACTCTCATACTCATACACCCCCTCACACTCACACACACAGTCTCAAACTCGTACACCCCCTCACACTCACACACACACTCTCATACTCATACACCCCCTCACGCTCACACACACACTCTCATACTCATACACCCTCTCACACTCACACACACACTCTCATACTCATACACCCCTTCACACTCACACACACTCTCATACTCATACACTCCCTCACACTCACACACACACTCTCATACTCATACACTCTCTCAATCTCACACACACACTCGCATTCTCAGACACTCCCTCACACTCACACACGCAAGCTAATACTCAGACATTCCCTCATACTCACACATTCCCTCACACTCACATTCTCACACACTCCCTCACACTCACACACAAACTCTCAAACTCAGACACTTCCTCACACATAAGTACACACTCTCATACTCATACACCCCCTCACACTCACACACAAACTCAAACTCACACACCCCCTCACACTCACACACACACTCTCATACTCATACACTCCCTCACACTCACACACACACTCTCATACTCATCCCCCCCTCACACTCACACACACTCTCATACTCATACACTCCCTCACACTCATGCACACACTCTCATACTCATAAACCCACTCAAACTCACACACACATAGTCTCATTCTCATACACTCCCTCACACTCACACACACTCAAACGCATACACCCCCTCACACTCACACACACAGTCTCAAACTCATACACCCCCTCACACTCACACACACACTCTCATACTCATACACCCCCTCACACTCACACACACACTCTCATACTCATACACCCCCTCACACTCACACACACACTCTCATACTCATACACCCCCTCACATTCACACACACTCTCATACTCATACACCCCCTCACACTCACACACACTCTCATACTCATACACTCCCTCACACTCACACACACACTCTCATATTCATACACCCCCTCACACTCTCACACACACTCTCATACTCATACACTCCCTCACACTCACACACACACTCTCATACTCATACACTCTCTCATTCTCACACACACACTCTCATACTCATACACCCCCTCACACTCACACACACTCTCATACTCATACACCCCCTCACAATCACACACACTCTCATACTCATACACCCCCTCACACTCACACACACTCTCATACTCATACACTCCCTCACAATCACGCACACACTCTCATAGTCATAAACCCACTCAAACTCATACACACACAGTCTCATACTCATACACTCCCTCACACTCACACACACTCAAACGCTTACACCCCCTCACACTCACACACACAGTCTCAAACTCATACACCCCCTCACACTCACACACACACTCTCATACTCATACACCCCCTCACACTCGCACACACACTCTCATACTCATACACTCCCACACTCACACACACACTCTCATACTCATACACCCCCACACACTCACACACACACTCTCATACTCATACACTCCCTCACACTCACACACACACTCTCATACTCATACACTCCCTCACACTCACACAGACACTCTCATACTCATACACCGCCTCACACTCACACACACACTCTCATACTCATACACCCCCTCACACTCACACACACACTCTCATACTCATACACTCCCTCACACTCACACACACTCTTATACTCATACACTCCCTCACACTCACACACACACCTTCATACTCATACACTCCCTCACACTCACACACACACTCTCATACTCATGCACCCCCTCACACTCACACACACACTCTCATACTCATACACCCCCTCACACTCACACACACACTCACATACTCATACACCCCCTCACACTCACACACACACTCTCATACTCATACACCCCCACACACTCACACACACACTCTCATACTCATACACTCCCTCACACTCACACACACACTCTCATACTCATACACTCCCTCACACTCACGCACACACTCTCATACTCATACACCCCCTCACACTCACACACACACTCTCATACTCATACACTCCCTCACACTCACACACACACTTTCATACTCATACACCCCCTCACACTCACAGACACACTCTCATACTCATACACCCCCTCACACTCACACACACTCTCATACTCATACACTCCCTCACACTCAGACACACACTCTCATACTCATACACTCAGTCACACTCACATACACACTCTCATACTCATAAACTCCCTCACACTGACACACACATTCTCATACTCATACAATCCCTCACACTCACACACACACTCTCATACTCATACACCCCCTCACACTCACACACACACTCTCATACTCATACACTCCCTCATACTCACACACACACTCTCATACTCATACACCCCCTCACACTCACACACACCCTCTCATACTCATACACCCCCTCACACTCACACACACACTCTCATACTCATACACCCCCTCACACTCACACACACTCTCATACTCATACACTCCCTCATACTCACACACACACTCTCATACTCATACACTCCCTCACACTCACACACACACTCTCATACTCATACACCCCCTCACACTCACACACACACTCTCATACTCATACACCCCCTCACACTCACACACACACTCTCATACTCATACACCCCCTCACACACACACACACTCTCAAACTCATACACCCCCTTACACTCACACACACACTCTCATACTCATACACTCCCTCACACTCACACACACACTCTCATACTCATACACTCCCTCACACTCACACACACACTCTCATACTCATACACCCCCTCACACTCACACACACTCTCATACTCATACACTCCCTCATACTCAGACACACACTCTCATACTCATACACCCCCTCACACTCACACACACACTCATACTCATACACCCCCTCACACTCACACACACACTCTCATACTCATCCACCCCCTCACACTCACACACACACTCTCATACTCATACACCCCCTCACAATCACACACACACTCTCATACTCATACACTCCGTCACACTCACACACACACTCTCATACTCATACACTCCCTCACACTCACACACACACTCTCATACTCATACACTCCCTCACACTGACACACACTCTCAAACTCATACACTCCCTCACACTCACACACACACTCTCATACTCATACACTCCCTCACACTCACACACACACTCTCATACTCATACACTCCCTCACACTCACACACACACTCTCATACTCATACACTCCCTCACACTCACACACACTCTCATACTCATACACCCCCTCACACTCACACACACTTTCAATCTCATACACTCCCTCACACTCACACACACACTCTCATACTCATCCCCCCCTCACACTCACACACAGTCTCATACTCATACACTCCCTCACACTCACGCACACACTCTCATACTCATAAACCCACTCAAACTCACACACACATAGTCTCATACTCATACACTCCCTCACACTCACACACACTCAAACGCATACACCCCCTCACACTCACACACACAGTCTCAAACTCATACACCCCCTCACACTCACACACACACTCTCATACTCATACACCCCCTCACACTCACACACACACTCTCATACTCATACACCCCCTCACACTCACACACACACTCTCATACTCATACACCCCCTCACACTCACACACACTCTCATACTCATACACTCCCTCACACTCAGACACACACTCTCATACTCATACACTCAGTCACACTCACATACACACTCTCATACTCATAAACTCCCTCACACTGACACACACATTCTCATACTCATACAATCCCTCACACTCACACACACACTCTCATACTCATACACCCCCTCACACTCACACACACACTCTCATACTCATACACTCCCTCATACTCACACACACACTCTCATACTCATACACCCCCTCACACTCACACACACCCTCTCATACTCATACACCCCCTCACACTCACACACACACTCTCATACTCATACACCCCCTCACACTCACACACACTCTCATACTCATACACTCCCTCATACTCACACACACACTCTCATACTCATACACTCCCTCACACTCACACACACACTCTCATACTCATACACCCCCTCACACTCACACACACACTCTCATACTCATACACCCCCTCACACTCACACACACACTCTCATACTCATACACCCCCTCACACACACACACACTCTCAAACTCATACACCCCCTTACACTCACACACACACTCTCATACTCATACACTCCCTCACACTCACACACACACTCTCATACTCATACACTCCCTCACACTCACACACACACTCTCATACTCATACACCCCCTCACACTCACACACACTCTCATACTCATACACTCCCTCATACTCAGACACACACTCTCATACTCATACACCCCCTCACACTCACACACACACTCATACTCATACACCCCCTCACACTCACACACACACTCTCATACTCATCCACCCCCTCACACTCACACACACACTCTCATACTCATACACCCCCTCACAATCACACACACACTCTCATACTCATACACTCCGTCACACTCACACACACACTCTCATACTCATACACTCCCTCACACTCACACACACACTCTCATACTCATACACTCCCTCACACTGACACACACTCTCAAACTCATACACTCCCTCACACTCACACACACACTCTCATACTCATACACTCCCTCACACTCACACACACACTCTCATACTCATACACTCCCTCACACTCACACACACACTCTCATACTCATACACTCCCTCACACTCACACACACTCTCATACTCATACACCCCCTCACACTCACACACACTTTCAATCTCATACACTCCCTCACACTCACACACACACTCTCATACTCATCCCCCCCTCACACTCACACACAGTCTCATACTCATACACTCCCTCACACTCACGCACACACTCTCATACTCATAAACCCACTCAAACTCACACACACATAGTCTCATACTCATACACTCCCTCACACTCACACACACTCAAACGCATACACCCCCTCACACTCACACACACAGTCTCAAACTCATACACCCCCTCACACTCACACACACACTCTCATACTCATACACCCCCTCACACTCACACACACACTCTCATACTCATACACCCCCTCACACTCACACACACACTCTCATAATCATACACCCCCTCACACTCACACACACACTCTCATAATCATACACCCCCTCACACTCACACACACACTCTCATACTCATACACCCCCTCACACTCACACACACTCTCATACTCATACACCCCCTCACACTCACACACACTCTCATACTCATACACTCCCTCACACTCACACACACACTCTCATATTCATACACCCCCTCACACTCTCACACACACTCTCATACTCATACACTCCCTCACACTCACACACACACTCTCATACTCATACACTCTCTCATTCTCACACCCACACTCTCATACTCATACACTCCCTCACACTCACTCACACACTCTCATAGTCATAAACCCACTCAAACTCACACACACACAGTCTCATACTCATACACTCCCTCACACTCACATAAAATTCAAACGCTTACACCCCCTCACACTCACACACACAGTCTCAAACTCATACACCCCCTCACACTCACACACACACTCTCATACTCATACACCCCCTCACACTCACACACACACTCTCATACTCATACACTCCCCCACTCACACACACACTCTCATACTCATACACCCCCTCACACTCACACACACACTCTCATACTCATACACTCCCTCACACTCACACAGACACTCTCATACTCATACACCGCCTCACACTCACACACACACTCTCATACTCATACACCCCCTCACACTCACACACACACTCTCATACTCATACACTCCCTCACACTCACACACACTCTTATACTCATACACTCCCTCACACTCACACACACACCTTCATACTCATACACTCCCTCACACTCACACACACACTCTCATACTCATACACCCCCACACACTCACACACACACTCTCATACACATACACCCCCTCACACTCACACACACACTCTCATACTCATACACCCCCTCACACTCACACACACACTCTCATACTCATACACCCCCACACACTCACACACACAATCTCATACTCATACACTCCCTCACACTCACACACACAATCTCATACTCATACACTCCCTCACACTCACACACACACTCTCATACTCATACACCCCCTCACACTCACACACACACTCTCATACTCATACTCTCCCTCACACTCACACACACACTCTCATACTCATACACCCCCTCACACTCACACACACACTCTCATACTCATACACCCCCTCACACTCACACACACTCTCATACTCATACACTCCCTCACACTCAGACACACACTCTCATACTCATACACTCCGTCACACTCACACACACACTCTCATACTCATAAACTCCCTCACACTGACACACACATTCTCATACTCATACACTCCCTCACACTCACACACACACTCTCATACTCAAACACTCCCTCACACTCACACACACACTCTCATACTCATACACTCCGTCACACTCACACACACACTCTCATACTCATAAACTCCCTCACACTGACACACACATTCTCATACTCATACACTCCCTCACACTCACACACACACTCTCATACTCATACACTCCCTCACACTGACACACACATTCTCATACTCATACACTTCGTCACACTCACACACACACTCTCATACTCATACACACCCTCACACTCACACACACACTCTCATACTCAAACACTCCCTCACACTGACACACACATTCTCATACTCATACACTTCGTCACACTCACACACACACTCTCATACTCATACACCCCCTCACACTCACACACACTCTCATACTCATACACTCCCTCATACTCAGACACACACTCTCATACTCATACACGCCCTCACACTCACACTCACACTCATACTCATACACCCCCTCACACTCACACACACATTTTCAAACTCATACACCCCCTCACGCTCACACACACACTCTCATTCTCATACACTCCGTCACACTCACACACACACTCTCATACTCATACACTCCCTCACACTCACACACACACTCTCATACTCATACACTCCCTCACACTCACACACACACTCTCATACTCATACACTCCCTCACACTCACACACACTCTCATACTCATACACCCCCTCACACTCACACACACACTCTCATACTCATACACTCCCTCACACTCACACACACACTCTCATACTCATACACTTCCTCACACTCACACAGACACTCTCATACTCATACACCGCCTCACACTCACACACACACTCTCATACTCATACACCCCCTCACACTCACACACACACTCTCATACTCATACATCCCTCACACTCACACACACACTCTCATACTCATACACCCCCTCACACTCACACACACTCTCATACTCATACACTCCCTCACACTCACACACACAGTCTCAAACTCATACACTCCCTCACACTCACACACACACCTTCATACTCATACACTCCCTCACACTCACACACACACTCTCATACTCATACACCCCCTCACACTCACACACACACTCTCATACTCATACACGCCCTCACACTCACACACACACTCTCATACTCATACACCCCCTCACACTCACACACACACTCTCATACTCATACACCCCCACACACTCACACACACACTCTCATACTCATACACTCCCTCACACTCACACACACACTCTCATACTCATACACTCCCTCACACTCACGCACACACTCTCATACTCATACACCCCCTCACACTCACACACACACTCTCATACTCATACACTCCCTCACACTCACACACACACTCTCATACTCATACACCCCCTCACACTCACAGACACACTCTCATACTCATACACCCCCTCACACTCACACACACTCTCATACTCATACACTCCCTCACACTCAGACACACACTCTCATACTCATACACTCCGTCACACTCACATACACACTCTCATACTCATAAACTCCCTCACACTCACACACACACTCTCATACTCATACACCCCCTCACACTGACACACACATTCTCATACTCATACAATCCCTCATACTCACACACACACTCTCATACTCATACACCCCCTCACACTCACACACACTCTCATACTCATACACTCCCTCACACTCACACACACACTCTCATACTCATACACCCCCTCACACTCACACACACACTCTCATACTCATACACCCCCTCACACTCACACACACTCTCATACTCAAACACCCCCTCACACTCACACACACACTCTCAAACTCATACACCCCCTTACACTCACACACACACTCTCATACTCATACACCCCCTCACACTCACACACACACTCTCATACTCATACACCCCCTCACCCTCACACACACACTCTCATACTCATACACTCCCTCACACTCACACACACACTCTCATACTCATACACTCCCTCACACTGACACACACATTCTCATACTCATACACTTCGTCACACTCACACACACACTCTCATACTCATACACCCCCTCACACTCACACACACTCTCATACTCATACACTCCCTCATACTCAGACACACACTCTCATACTCATACACCCCCTAACACTCACACACACACTCATACTCATACACCCCCTCACACTCACACACACACTCTCATACTCATACACCCCCTCACACTCACACACACACTCTCATACTCATACACCCCCTCACACTCACACACACACTCTCATACTCATACACTCCGTCACACTCACACACACACTCTCATACTCATACACTCCCTCACACTCACACACACACTCTCATACTCATACACTCCCTCACACTGACACACACTCTCAAACTCATACACTCCCTCACACTCACACACACTCTCATACTCATACACCCCCTCACCCTCACACACACTTTCAATCTCATACACTCCCTCACACTCACACACACACTCTCATACTCATCCCCCCCTCACACTCACACACACTCTCATACTCATACACTCCCTCACACTCACGCACACACTCTCATACTCATAAACCCACTCAAACTCACACACACATAGTTTCATACTCATACACTCCCTCACACTCACACCCACTCAAACGCATACACCCCCTCACACTCACACATACAGTCTCAAACTCATACACCCCCTCACACTCACACACACACTCTCATACTCATACACTCCCTCACACTCACACACACACTCTCATAATCATACACCCCCTCACACTCACACACACTCTCATACTCATACACCCCCTCACACTCACACACACTCTCATACTCATACACTCCCTCACACTCACACATACAGTCTCAAACTCATACACCCCCTCACACTCACACACACACTCTCATACTCATACACTCCCTCACACTCACACATACAGTCTCAAACTCATACACCCCCTCACACTCACACACACACTCTCATACTCATACACTCCCTCACACTCACACACACACTCTCATACTCATACACCCCCTCACACTCACACACACTCTCATACTCATACACCCCCTCACACTCACACACACTCTCATACTCATACACTCCCTCACACTCACACACACACTCTCATATTCATACACCCCCTCACACTCTCACACACACTCTCATACTCATACACTCCCTCACACTCACACACACACTCTCATACTCATACACTCTCTCATTCTCACACACACACTCTCATACTCATACACTCCCTCACACTCACGCACACACTCTCATAGTCATAAACCCACTCAAACTCACACACACACAGTCTCATACTCATACACTCCCTCACACTCACACACACTCAAACGCTTACACCCCCTCACACTCACACACACAGTCTCAAACTCATACACCCCCTCACACTCACACACACACTCTCATACTCATACACCCCCTCACGCTCACACACACACTCTCATACTCATACACTCCCCCACTCACAGACACACTCTCATACTCATACACCCCCTCACACTCACACACACACCCTCATACTCATACACTCCCTCACACTCACACACACACTCTCATACTCATACACTCCCTCACACTCACACAGACACTCTCATACTCATACACCGCCTCACACTCACACACACACTCTCATACTCATACACCCCCTCACACTCACACACACACTCTCATACTCATACACTCCCTCACACTCACACACACTCTTATACTCATACACTCCCTCACACTCACACACACACCTTCATACTCATACACTCCCTCACACTCACACACACACTCTCATACTCATACACCCCCACACACTCACACACACACTCTCATACTCATACACCCCCTCACACTCACACACACACTCTCATACTCATACACCCCCTCACACTCACACACACACTCTCATACTCATACACCCCCACACACTCACACACACAATCTCATACTCATACACTCCCTCACACTCACACACACACTCTCATACTCATACACTCCCTCACACTCACACACACACTCTCATACTCATACACCCCCTCACACTCACACACACACTCTCATACTCATACACACCCTCACACTCACACACATATTCTTATCCTCAGACACTCCCTCACACTCACACACACACTCTCATTCTCAGACATTCCGTCATCATCACACACTCCCTCACACTCACATACTCACACACTCCCTCACACTCACATACTCACACACTCCCTCACACTCACACACACTCTCTCAAACTCAGATACTCCCTCACACACAAGTACACACTCTCATACTCATACACCCCCTCACACTCACACACCCCCTCACACTCACACACACTCTCAAACTCACACACCCCCTCACACTCACATACTCATGCACTCCCTCACACTCACACACACTCTCATACTCATACACCCCCTCACACTCACACACACACTTACATACTCATACACCCCCTCACACTCACACACACACTCTCATACTCATACACCCCCTCACACTCACTCACACTCTCATACTCATACACCAACTCACACTCACACACACACTCTCATACTCATACACCCCCTCACACTCACACACACTCTCATACTCATACACCCCCTCACACTCACAAACATACTCTCGTCCTCATACACTCCCTTGTACTCAGACACACACGCTAATACTCAGACACGCCCTCACACTCACACACATATTCTCGTCCTCATACACTCTCTCACAATCACACACACACTCTCATACTCATACACCCCCTCATACTCACACACGCAAGCTAATACTCAGACATTCCCTCATCCTCACACACTCCCTCACACTCACATACTCACACACTCCCTCACACTCACATACTCACACACTCGCTCACACTCACACAGACACTCTCAAACTCATACACTCCCTCACACACAAGTACACACTCTGATACTCATACACCCCCTCACACTAACACACCCCCTCACACTCACACACACTCTCAAACTCACACACCCCCTCACACTCACACACACTTTCAATCTCATACACTCCCTCACACTCACGCACACACTCTCATACTCATACACTCCCTCACACTCACACACACTCAAACGCATACACCCCCTCACAATCACACACACAGTCTCAAACTCATACACCCCCTCACACTCACACACACACTCTCATACTCATACACCCCCTCACACTCACACACACACTCACATACTCATACACCCCCTCACACTCACACACACACTCACATACTCATACACCCCCTCACACTCACACACACACTCTCAAACGCATACACCCCCTCACACTCACACACACACTCTCATACTCATACACCCCCTCACACTCACACACACACTCTCATACTCATACACCCCCTCACGCTCACACACACACTCTCATACTCATACACCCTCTCACACTCACACACACACTCTCATACTCATACACCCCCTCACACTCACACAAACTCTCATACTCATACACTCCCTCACACTCACACACACACTCTCATACACATACACTCTCTCAATCTCACACACACACTCGCATTCTCAGACACTCCCTCACACTCACACACGCAAGCTAATACTCAGACATTCCCTCATACTCACACATTCCCTCACACTCACATTCTCACACACTCCCTCACACTCACACACAAACTCTCAAACTCAGACACTTCCTCACACATAAGTACACACTCTCATACTCATACACCCCCTCACACTCACACACAAACTCAAACTCACACACCCCCTCACACTCACACACACACTCTCATACTCATACACTCCCTCACACTCACACACACACTCTCATACTCATCCCCCCCTCACACTCACACACACTCTCATACTCATACACTCCCTCACACTCATGCACACACTCTCATACTCATAAACCCACTCAAACTCACACACACATAGTCTCATTCTCATACACTCCCTCACACTCACACACACTCAAACGCATACACCCCCTCACACTCACACACACACTCTCATACTCATACACCCCCTCACACTCACACACACACTCTCATACTCATACACCCCCTCACACTCACACACACACTCTCATACTCATACACCCCCTCACACTCACACACACACTCTCATATTCATACACCCCCTCACACTCTCACACACACTCTCATACTCATACACTCCCTCACACTCACACACACACTCTCATACTCATACACTCTCTCATTCTCACACACACACTCTCATACTCATACACCCCTCACACTCACACACACTCTCATACTCATACACTCCCTCACAATCACGCACACACTCTCATAGTCATAAACCCACTCAAACTCACACACACACAGTCTCATACTCATACACTCCCTCACACTCACACACACTCAAACGCTTACACCCCCTCACACTCACACACACAGTCTCAAACTCATACACCCCCTCACACTCACACACACACTCTCATACTCATACACCCCCTCACACTCACACACACACTCTCATACTCATACACTCCCACACTCACACACACACTCTCATACTCATACACCCCCTCACACTCACACACACACTCTCATACTCATACACTCCCTCACACTCACACACACACTCTCATACTCATACACTCCCTCACACTCACACAGACACTCTCATACTCATACACCGCCTCACACTCACACACACTCTCATACTCATACACTCCCTCACACTCACACACACTCTCATACTCATACACCCCCTCACACTCACACACACACTCTCATACTCATACACCCCCTCACACTCACACACACTCTCATACTCATACACCCCCTCACACTCACACACACACTCTCATACTCACACACTCCCTCACACTCACACACACTCTCTCAAACTCAGATACTCCCTCACACACAAGTACACACTCTCATACTCATACACCCCCTCACACTCACACACCCCCTCACACTCACACACACTCTCAAACTCACACACCCCCTCACACTCACATACTCATGCACTCCCTCACACTCACACACACTCTCATACTCATACACCCCCTCACACTCACACACACACTTACATACTCATACACCCCCTCACACTCACACACACACTCTCATACTCATACACCCCCTCACACTCACACACACTCTCATACTCATACACCAACTCACACTCACACACACACTCTGATACTCATACACCCCCTCACACTCACACACACTCTCATACTCATACACCCCCTCACACTCACAAACATACTCTCGTCCTCATACACTCCCTTGTACTCAGACACACACGCTAATACTCAGACACGCCCTCACACTCACACACATATTCTCGTCCTCATACACTCTCTCACAATCACACACACACTCTCATACTCATACACCCCCTCATACTCACACACGCAAGCTAATACTCAGACATTCCCTCATCCTCACACACTCCCTCACACTCACATACTCACACACTCCCTCACACTCACATACTCACACACTCGCTCACACTCACACACACACTCTCAAACTCATACACTCCCTCACACACAAGTACACACTCTGATACTCATACACCCCCTCACACTAACACACCCCCTCACACTCACACACACTCTCAAACTCACACACCCCCTCACACTCACACACACTTTCAATCTCATACACTCCCTCACACTCACGCACACACTCTCATACTCATACACTCCCTCACACTCACACACACTCAAACGCATACACCCCCTCACAATCACACACACAGTCTCAAACTCATACACCCCCTCACACTCACACACACACTCTCATACTCATACACCCCCTCACACTCACACACACACTCACATACTCATACACCCCCTCACACTCACACACACACTCACATACTCATACACCCCCTCACACTCACACACACACTCTCAAACGCATACACCCCCTCACACTCACACACACACTCTCATACTCATACACCCCCTCACACTCACACACACACTCTCATACTCATACACCCCCTCACGCTCACACACACACTCTCATACTCATACACCCTCTCACACTCACACACACACTCTCATACTCATACACCCCCTCACACTCACACAAACTCTCATACTCATACACTCCCTCACACTCACACACACACTCTCATACACATACACTCTCTCAATCTCACACACACACTCGCATTCTCAGACACTCCCTCACACTCACACACGCAAGCTAATACTCAGACATTCCCTCATACTCACACATTCCCTCACACTCACATTCTCACACACTCCCTCACACTCACACACAAACTCTCAAACTCAGACACTTCCTCACACATAAGTACACACTCTCATACTCATACACCCCCTCACACTCACACACAAACTCAAACTCACACACCCCCTCACACTCACACACACACTCTCATACTCATACACTCCCTCACACTCACACACACACTCTCATACTCATCCCCCCCTCACACTCACACACACTCTCATACTCATACACTCCCTCACACTCATGCACACACTCTCATACTCATAAACCCACTCAAACTCACACACACATAGTCTCATTCTCATACACTCCCTCACACTCACACACACTCAAACGCATACACCCCCTCACACTCACACACACACTCTCATACTCATACACCCCCTCACACTCACACACACACTCTCATACTCATACACCCCCTCACACTCACACACACACTCTCATACTCATACACCCCCTCACACTCACACACACACTCTCATATTCATACACCCCCTCACACTCTCACACACACTCTCATACTCATACACTCCCTCACACTCACACACACACTCTCATACTCATACACTCTCTCATTCTCACACACACACTCTCATACTCATACACCCCTCACACTCACACACACTCTCATACTCATACACTCCCTCACAATCACGCACACACTCTCATAGTCATAAACCCACTCAAACTCACACACACACAGTCTCATACTCATACACTCCCTCACACTCACACACACTCAAACGCTTACACCCCCTCACACTCACACACACAGTCTCAAACTCATACACCCCCTCACACTCACACACACACTCTCATACTCATACACCCCCTCACACTCACACACACACTCTCATACTCATACACTCCCACACTCACACACACACTCTCATACTCATACACCCCCTCACACTCACACACACACTCTCATACTCATACACTCCCTCACACTCACACACACACTCTCATACTCATACACTCCCTCACACTCACACAGACACTCTCATACTCATACACCGCCTCACACTCACACACACTCTCATACTCATACACTCCCTCACACTCACACACACTCTCATACTCATACACCCCCTCACACTCACACACACACTCTCATACTCATACACCCCCTCACACTCACACACACTCTCATACTCATACACCCCCTCACACTCACACACACACTCTCATACTCATACACTCCCTCACACTCACACACACTCTTATACTCATACACTCCCTCACACTCACACACACTCCTTCATACTCATACACTCCCTCACACTCACACACACACTCTCATACTCATACACCCCCACACACTCACACACACACTCTCATACACATACACCCCCTCACACTCACACACACACTCTCATACTCATACACCCCCTCACACTCACACACACACTCTCATACTCATACACCCCCACACACTCACACACACAATCTCATACTCATACACTCCCTCACACTCACACACACACTCTCATACTCATACACTCCCTCACACTCACACACACACTCTCATACTCATACACCCCCTCACACTCACACACACACTCTCATACTCATACTCTCCCTCACACTCACACACACACTCTCATACTCATACACCCCCTCACACTCACACACACACTCTCATACTCATACACCCCCTCACACTCACACACACTCTCATACTCATACACTCCCTCACACTCAGACACACACTCTCATACTCATACACTCCGTCACACTCACACACACACTCTCATACTCATAAACTCCCTCACACTGACACACACATTCTCATACTCATACACTCCGTCACACTCACACACACACTCTCATACTCATAAACTCCCTCACACTGACACACACATTCTCATACTCATACACTTCGTCACACTCACACACACACTCTCATACTCATACACTCCCTCACACTCACACACACACTCTCATACTCAAACACTCCCTCACACTGACACACACATTCTCATACTCATACACTTCGTCACACTCACACACACACTCTCATACTCATACACACCCTCACACTCACACACACACTCTCATACTCAAACACTCCCTCACACTGACACACACATTCTCATACTCATACACTTCGTCACACTCACACACACACTCTCATACTCATACACCCCCTCACACTCACACACACTCTCATACTCATACACTCCCTCATACTCAGACACACACTCTCATACTCATACACCCCCTCACACTCACACACACTCTCATACTCATACACCCCCTCACACTCACACTCACACTCATACTCATACGCCCCCTCACACTCACACCCACATTTTCAAACTCATACACCCCCTCACGCTCACACACACACTCTCATACTCATACACTCCGTCACACTCACACACACACTCTCATACTCATACACTCCCTCACACTCACACACACACTCTCATACTCATACACTCCCTCACACTGACACACACTCTCAAACTCATACACTCCCTCACACTCACACACACACTCTCATACTCATAAACTCCGTCACACTCACACACACACTCTCATACTCATACACTCCCTCACACTCACACACACACTCTCATACTCATACACTCCCTCACACTCACACACACTCTCATACTCATACACCCCCTCACACTCACACACACACTCTCATACTCATACACTCCCTCACACTCACACACACACTCTCATACTCATACACTCCCTCACACTCACACAGACACTCTCATACTCATACACCGCCACACACTCACACACACACTCTCATACTCATACACCCCCTCACACTCACACACACACTCTCATACTCATACATCCCTCACACTCACACACACACTCTCATACTCATACACTCCCTCACACTCACACAGACAATCTCATACTCATACACCCCCTCACACTCACACACACTCTCATACTCATACACTCCCTCACACTCACACACACAGTCTCAAACTCATACACTCCCTCACACTCACACACACACCTTCATACTCATACACTCCCTCACACTCACACACACACTCTCATACTCATACACCCCCTCACACTCACACACACACTCTCATACTCATACACCCCCTCACACTCACACACACTCTCATACTCATACACTCCCTCACACTCAGACACACACTCTCATACTCATACACTCCGTCACACTCACATACACACTCTCATACTCATAAACTCCCTCACACTCACGCACACACTCTCATATTCATACACCCCCTCACACTGACACACACATTCTCATACTCATACAATCCCTCATACTCACACACACACTCTCATACTCATACACCCCCTCACACTCACACACACTCTCATACTCATACACTCCCTCACACTCACACACACACTCTCATACTCATACACCCCCTCACACTCACACACACACTCTCATACTCATACACCCCCTCACACTCACACACACACTCTCATACTCATACACCCCCTCACACACACACACACACTCTCAAACTCATACACCCCCTTACACTCACACACACACTCTCATACTCATACACCCCCTCACACTCACACACACACTCTCATACTCATACACCCCCTCACCCTCACACACACACTCTCATACTCATACACTCCCTCACACTCACACACACACTCTCATACTCATACACTCCCTCACACTGACACACACATTCTCATACTCATACACTTCGTCACACTCACACACACACTCTCATACTCATACACCCCCTCACACTCACACACACTCTCATACTCATACACTCCCTCATACTCAGACACACACTCTCATACTCATACACCCCCTCACACTCACACACACACTCTCATACTCATACACTCCGTCACACTCACACAGACACTCTCATACTCATACACCGCCTCACACTCAGACACACTCTCATATTCATACACCCCCTCACACTCACACACACACTCTCATACTCATACACCCCCTCACACTCACACACACACTCTCATACTCATACACCCCCTCACACTCACACACACACTCTCATACTCATACACCCCCTCACACTCACACACACACTCTCATACTCATACACTCCGTCACACTCACACACACACTCTCATACTCATACACTCCCTCACACTCACACACACACTCTCATACTCATACACTCCCTCACACTGACACACACTCTCAAACTCATACACTCCCTCACACTCACACACACTCTCATACTCATACACCCCCTCACCCTCACACACACTTTCAATCTCATACACTCCCTCACACTCACACACACACTCTCATACTCATCCCCCCCTCACACTCACACACACTCTCATACTCATACACTCCCTCACACTCACGCACACACTCTCATACTCATAAACCCACTCAAACTCACACACACACTCTCATACTCATACACTCCCTCACACTCACACACACTCAAACGCATACACCCCCTCACACTCACACATACAGTCTCAAACTCATACACCCCCTCACACTCACACACACACTCTCATACTCATACACTCCCTCACACTCACACACACACTCTCATAGTCATACACCCCCTCACACTCACACACACTCTCATACTCATACACCCCCTCACACTCACACACACTCTCATACTCATACACTCCCTCACACTCACACATACAGTCTCAAACTCATACACCCCCTCACACTCACACACACACTCTCATACTCATACACTCCCTCACACTCACACATACAGTCTCAAACTCATACACCCCCTCACACTCACACACACACTCTCATACTCATACACTCCCTCACACTCACACACACACTCTCATACTCATACACCCCCTCACACTCACACACACTCTCATACTCATACACCCCCTCACACTCACACACACTCTCATACTCATACACTCCCTCACACTCACACACACACTCTCATATTCATACACCCCCTCACACTCTCACACACACTCTCATACTCATACACTCCCTCACACTCACACACACACTCTCATACTCATACACTCTCTCATTCTCACACACACACTCTCATACTCATACACTCCCTCACACTCACGCACACACTCTCATAGTCATAAACCCACTCAAACTCACACACACACAGTCTCATACTCATACACTCCCTCACACTCACACACACTCAAACGCTTACACCCCCTCACACTCACACACACAGTCTCAAACTCATACACCCCCTCACACTCACACACACACTCTCATACTCATACACCCCCTCACGCTCACACACACACTCTCATACTCATACACTCCCCCACTCACAGACACACTCTCATACTCATACACCCCCTCACACTCACACACACACCCTCATACTCATACACTCCCTCACACTCACACACACACTCTCATACTCATACATCCCCTCACACTCACACAGACACTCTCATACTCATACACCGCCTCACACTCACACACACACTCTCATACTCATACACCCCCTCACACTCACACACACACTCTCATACTCATACACTCCCTCACACTCACACACACTCTTATACTCATACACTCCCTCACACTCACACACACACCTTCATACTCATACACTCCCTCACACTCACACACACACTCTCATACTCATACACCCCCACACACTCACACACACACTCTCATACTCATACACCCCCTCACACTCACACACACACTCTCATACTCATACACCCCCTCACACTCACACACACACTCTCATACTCATACACCCCCACACACTCACACACACAATCTCATACTCATACACTCCCTCACACTCACACACACACTCTCATACTCATACACTCCCTCACACTCACACACACACTCTCATACTCATACACCCCCTCACACTCACACACACACTCTCATACTCATACACACCCTCACACTCACACACATATTCTTATCCTCAGACACTCCCTCACACTCACACACACACTCTCATTTTCAGACATTCCCTCATCATCACACACTCCCTCACACTCACATACTCACACACTCCCTCACACTCACATACTCACACACTCCCTCACACTCACACACACTCTCTCAAACTCAGATACTCCCTCACACACAAGTACACACTCTCATACTCATAC
The DNA here is from genome assembly GCF_047496795.1 of Chiloscyllium punctatum. Taxonomy (NCBI): domain Eukaryota; kingdom Metazoa; phylum Chordata; class Chondrichthyes; order Orectolobiformes; family Hemiscylliidae; genus Chiloscyllium; species Chiloscyllium punctatum. The sequence continues at coordinate 128,862,083 of NC_092742.1, forward strand.
ACCCCCTCACACTCACACACCCCCTCACACTCACACACACTCTCAAACTCACACACCCCCTCACACTCACATACTCATGCACTCCCTCACACTCACACACACTCTCATACTCATACACCCCCTCACACTCACACACACACTTACATACTCATACACCCCCTCACACTCACACACACACTCTCATACTCATACACCCCCTCACACTCACACACACTCTCATACTCATACACCAACTCACACTCACACACACACTCTCATACTCATACACCCCCTCACACTCACACACACTCTCAAACTCATACACCCCCTCACACTCACAAACATACTCTCGTCCTCATACACTCCCTTGTACTCAGACACACACGCTAATACTCAGACACGCCCTCACACTCACACACATATTCTCGTCCTCATACACTCTCTCACAATCACACACACACTCTCATACTCATACACCCCCTCATACTCACACACGCAAGCTAATACTCAGACATTCCCTCATCCTCACACACTCCCTCACACTCACATACTCACACACTCCCTCACACTCACATACTCACACACTCGCTCACACTCACACACACACTCTCAAACACATACACTCCCTCACACACAAGTACACACTCTCATACTCATACACCCCCTCACACTAACACACCCCCTCACACTCACACACACTCTCAAACTCACACACCCCCTCACACTCACACACACTTTCAATCTCATACACTCCCTCACACTCACGCACACACTCTCATACTCATACACTCCCTCACACTCACACACACTCAAACGCATACACCCCCTCACAATCACACACACAGTCTCAAACTCATACACCCCCTCACACTCACACACACACTCACATACTCATACACCCCCTCACACTCACACACACACTCACATACTCATACACCCCCTCACACTCACACACACACTCTCAAACGCATACACCCCCTCACACTCACACACACACTCTCATACACATACACTCTCTCAATCTCACACACACACTCGCATTCTCAGACACTCCCTCACACTCACACACGCAAGCTAATACTCAGACATTCCCTCATACTCACACATTCCCTCACACTCACATTCTCACACACTCCCTCACACTCACACACAAACTCTCAAACTCAGACACTTCCTCACACATAAGTACACACTCTCATACTCATACACCCCCTCACACTCACACACAAACTCAAACTCACACACCCCCTCACACTCACACACACACTCTCATACTCATACACTCCCTCACACTCACACACACACTCTCATACTCATCCCCCCCTCACACTCACACACACTCTCATACTCATACACTCCCTCACACTCATGCACACACTCTCATACGCATAAACCCACTCAAACTCACACACACATAGTCTCATTCTCATACACTTCCTCACACTCACACACACTCAAACGCATACACCCCCTCACACTCACACACACAGTCTCAAACTCATACACCCCCTCACACTCACACACACACTCTCATACTCATACACCCCCTCACACTCACACACACACTCTCATACTCATACACCCCCTCACACTCACACACACACTCTCATACTCATACACCCCATCACACTCACACACAGACTCTCATATTCATACACCCCCTCACACTCTCACACACACTCTCATACTCATACACTCCCTCACACTCACACACACACTCTCATACTCATACACTCTCTCATTCTCACACACACACTCTCATACTCATACACCCCTCACACTCACACACACTCTCATACTCATACACTCCCTCACAATCACGCACACACTCTCATAGTCATAAACCCACTCAAACTCACACACACACAGTCTCATACTCATACACTCCCTCACACTCACACACACTCAAACGCTTACACCCCCTCACACTCACACACACAGTCTCGAACTCATACACCCCCTCACACTCACGCACACACTCTCATACTCATACACCCCCTCACACTCACACACACACTCTCATACTCATACACTCCCACACTCACACACACACTCTCATACTCATACACCCCCTCACACTCACACACACACTCTCATACTCATACACTCCCTCACACTCACACACACACTCTCATACTCATACACTCCCTCACACTCACACAGACACTCTCATACTCATACACCGCCTCACACTCACACACACACTCTCATACTCATACACCCCCTCACACTCACACACACACTCTCATACTCATACACCACCTCACACTCACACACACACTCTCATACTCATACACTCCCTCACACTCACACACACACTCTCATACTCATACACTCCCTCACACTCACACACACTCTTATACTCATACACTCCCTCACACTCACACACACACACCTTCATACTCATACACACCCTCACACTCACACACACACTCTCATACTCATACACCCCCACACACTCACACACACACTCTCATACTCATACACCCCCTCACACTCACACACACACTCTCATACTCATACACCCCCTCACACTCACACACACACTCTCATACTCATACACCCCCACACACTCACACACACAATCTCATACTCATACACTCCCTCACACTCACACACACACTCTCATACTCATACACTCCCTCACACTCACACACACACTCTCATACTCAGACACCCCCTCACACTCACACACACACTCTCATACTCATACTCTCCCTCACACTCACACTCACACTCTCATACTCATACACCAACTCACACTCACACACACACTCTCATACTCATACACCCCCTCACACTCACACACACACTCTCATACTCATACACCCCCTCACACTCACAAACATACTCTCGTCCTCATACACTCCCTTGTACTCAGACACACACGCTAATACTCAGACACGCCCTCACACTCACACACATATTCTCGTCCTCATACACTCTCTCACAATCACACACACACTCTCATTCTCAGACACTCCCTCATACTCACACACGCAAGCTAATACTCAGACATTCCCTCATCCTCACACACTCCCTCACACTCACATACTCACACACTCCCTCACACTCACATACTCACACACTCGCTCACACTCACACACACACTCTCAAACTCATACACCCCCTCACACTCACACACACACTCTCATACTCATACACCCCCTCACACTCACACACACTCTCATACTCATACACCCCCTCACACTCACACACACTCTCATACTCATACACTCCCTCACACTCACACACACACTCTCATATTCATACACCCCCTCACACTCTCACACACACTCTCATACTCATACACTCCCTCACACTCACGCACACACTCTCATACTCATACACTCCCTCACACTCACACACACTCAAACGCATACACCCCCTCACAATCACACACACAGTCTCAAACTCATACACCCCCTCACACTCACACACACACTCTCATACTCATACACCCCCTCACGCTCACACACACACTCTCATACTCATACACCCTCTCACACTCACACACACACTCTCATACTCATACACCCCCTCACACTCACACACACTCTCATACTCATACACTCCCTCACACTCACACACACACTCTCATACTCATACACTCTCTCAATCTCACACACACACTCTCATTCTCAGACACTCCCTCACACTCACACACGCAAGCTAATACTCAGACATTCCCTCATACTCACACATTCCCTCACACTCACATTCTCACACACTCCCTCACACTCACACACAAACTCTCAAACTCAGACACTTCCTCACACATAAGTACACACTCTCATACTCATACACCCCCTCACACTCACACACAAACTCAAACTCACACACCCCCTCACACTCACACACACTTTCAATCTCATACACTCCCTCACACTCACACACACACTCTCATACTCATCCCCCCCTCACACTCACACACACTCTCATACTCATACACTCCCTCACACTCATGCACACACTCTCATACTCATAAACCCACTCAAACTCACACACACATAGTCTCATTCTCATACACTCCCTCACACTCACACACACTCAAACGCATACACCCCCTCACACTCACACACACAGTCTCAAACTCATACACCCCCTCACACTCACACACACTCTCATACTCATACACCCCCTCACACTCACACACACACTCTCATACTCATACACCCCCTCACACTCACACACACACTCTCATACTCATACACCCCCTCACACTCACACACACTCTCATACTCATACACCCCCTCACACTCACACACACTCTCATACTCATACACTCCCTCACACTCACACACACACTCTCATATTCATACACCCCCTCACACTCTCACACACACTCTCATACTCATACACTCCCTCACACTCACACACACACTCTCATACTCATACACTCTCTCATTCTCACACACACACTCTCATACTCATACACCCCCTCACACTCACACACACTCTCATACTCATACACTCCCTCACAATCACGCACACACTCTCATACTCATACACCCCCTCACACTCACACACACACTCTCATACTCATACACCCCCTCACACTCACACACACACTCTCATACTCATACACCCCCTCACACTCACACACACTCTCATACTCATACACCCCCTCACACTCACACACACTCTCATACTCATACACTCCCTCACACTCACACACACACTCTCATATTCATACACCCCCTCACACTCTCACACACACTCTCATACTCATACACTCCCTCACACTCACACACACACTCTCATACTCATACACTCTCTCATTCTCACACACACACTCTCATACTCATACACCCCCTCACACTCACACACACTCTCATACTCATACACCCCCTCACACTCACACACACTCTCTTACTCATACACTCCCTCACACTCACGCACACACTCTCATAGTCATAAACCCACACAAACTCACACACACACAGTCTCATACTCATACACTCCCTCACACTCACACACACTCAAACGCTTACACCCCCTCACACACACACACACAGTCTCAAACTCATACACCCCCTCACACTCACACACACACTCTCATACTCATACACCCCCTCACACTCACACACACACTCTCATACTCAAACACTCCCACACTCACACACACACTCTCATACTCATACACCCCCTCACACTCACACACACACTCTCATACTCATACACTCCCTCACACTCACACACACACTCTCATACTCATACACTCCCTCACACTCACACAGACACTCTCATACTCATACACTCCCTCACACTCACACACACACTCTCATTCTCATACACCGCCTCACACTCACACACACACTCTCATACTCATACACCCCCTCACACTCACACACACTGTCATACTCATACACCCCCTCACACTCACACACACTCTCATACTCATACACTCCCTCACACTCACACACACTGTCATACTCATACACGCCCTCACACTCACACACACTCTCATACTCATACACTCCCTCACACTCACACACACTCTTATACTCATACACTCCCTCACACTCACACACACACCTTCATACTCATACACTCCCTCACACTCACACACACACTCTCATACTCATGCACCCCCTCACACTCACACACACACTCTCATACTCATACACCCCCTCACACTCACACACATACTCTCATACTCATACACCCCCTCACACTCACACACACACTCTCATACTCATACACCCCCACACACTCACACACACACTCTCATACTCATACACTCCCTCACACTCACACACACACTCTCATACTCATACACTCCCTCACACTCACGCACACACTCTCATACTCATACACCCCCTCACACTCACACACACACTCTCATACTCATACACTCCCTCACACTCACACACACACTCTCATACTCATACACCCCCTCACACTCACAGACACACTCTCATACTCATACACCCCCTCACACTCACACACACTCTCATACTCATACACTCCCTCACACTCAGACACACACTCTCATACTCATACACTCCGTCACACTCACATACACACTCTCATACTCATAAACTCCCTCACACTGACACACACATTCTCATACTCATACAATCCCTCACACTCACACACACACTCTCATACTCATACACCCCCTCACACTCACACACACTCTCATACTCATACACTCCCTCACACTCACACACACACTCTCATACTCATACACCCCCTCACACTCACACACACACTCTCATACTCATACACCCCCTCACACTCACACACACACTCATACTCATACACCCCCTCACACTCACACACACACTCTCAAACTCATACACCCCCTTACACTCACACACTCTCATACTCATACACCCCCTCACACTCACACACACACTCTCATACTCATACACCCCCTCACACTCACACACACACTCTCATACTCATACACTCCCTCACACTCACACACATACTCTCATACTCATACACTCCCTCACACTGACACACACATTCTCATACTCATACACTTCGTCACACTCACACACACACTCTCATACTCATACACCCCCTCACACTCACACACACTCTCATACTCATACACTCCCTCATACTCAGACACACACTCTCATACTCATACACCCCCTCACACTCACACACACACTCATACTCATACACCCCATCACACTCACACACACACTCTCATACTCATCCACCCCCTCACACTCACACACACACTCTCATACTCATACACCCCCTCACACTCACACACACTCTCATACTCATACACCCCCTCACAATCACACACACACTCTCATACTCATACACTCCGTCACACTCACACACACACTCTCATACTCATACACTCCCTCACACTCACACACACACTCTCATACTCATACACTCCCTCACACTGACACACACTCTCAAACTCATACACTCCCTCACACTCACACACACACTCTCATACTCATACACTCCCTCACACTCACACACACACTCTCATACTCATACACTCCCTCACACTCACACACACACTCTCATACTCATACACTCCCTCACACTCACACACACTCTCATACTCATACACCCCCTCACACTCACACACACTTTCAATCTCATACACTCCCTCACACTCACACACACACTCTCATACTCATCCCCCCCTCACACTCACACACAGTCTCATACTCATACACTCCCTCACACTCACGCACACACTCTCATACTCATAAACCCACTCAAACTCACACACACATAGTCTCATACTCATACACTCCCTCACACTCACACACACTCAAACGCATACACCCCCTCACACTCACACACACAGTCTCAAACTCATACACCCCCTCACACTCACACACACACTCTCATACTCATACACCCCCTCACACTCACACACACACTCTCATACTCATACACCCCCTCACACTCACACACACACTCTCATAATCATACACCCCCTCACACTCACACACACACTCTCATATTCATACACCCCCTCACACTCTCACACACACTCTCATACTCATACACTCCCTCACACTCACACACACACTCTCATACTCATACACTCTCTCATTCTCACACACACACTCTCATACTCATACACTCCCTCACACTCACGCACACACTCTCATAGTCATAAACCCACTCAAACTCACACACACACAGTCTCATACTCATACACTCCCTCACACTCACATAAAATTCAAACGCTTACACCCCCTCACACTCACACACACAGTCTCAAACTCATACACCCCCTCACACTCACAAACACACTCTCATACTCATACACCCCCTCACACTCACACACACACTCTCATACTCATACACTCCCCCACTCACACACACACTCTCATACTCATACACCCCCTCACACTCACACACACACTCTCATACTCATACACTCCCTCACACTCACACAGACACTCTCATACTCATACACCGCCTCACACTCACACACACACTCTCATACTCATACACCCCCTCACACTCACACACACACTCTCATACTCATACACTCCCTCACACTCACACACACTCTTATACTCATACACTCCCTCACACTCACACACACACCTTCATACTCATACACTCCCTCACACTCACACACACACTCTCATACTCATACACCCCCACACACTCACACACACACTCTCATACACATACACCCCCTCACACTCACACACACACTCTCATACTCATACACCCCCTCACACTCACACACACACTCTCATACCCATACACCCCCACACACTCACACACACAATCTCATACTCATACACTCCGTCACACTCACACACACACTCTCATACTCATACACTCCCTCACACTCACGCACACACTCTCATACTCATACACCCCCTCACACTCACACACACACTCTCATACTCATACACTCCCTCACACTCACACACACACTCTCATACTCATACACCCCCTCACACTCACAGACACACTCTCATACTCATACACTCCCTCACACTCACACACACACTCTCATACTCATACACCCCCACACACTCACACACACACTCTCATACACATACACCCCCTCACACTCACACACACACTCTCATACTCATACACCCCCTCACACTCACACACACTCTCATACTCATACACTCCCTCACACTCAGACACACACTCTCATACTCATACACTCCGTCACACTCACACACACACTCTCATACTCATACACTCCCTCACACTCACACACACACTCTCATACTCATACACCCCCTCACACTCACAGACACACTCTCATACTCATACACCCCCTCACACTCACACACACTCTCATACTCATACACTCCCTCACACTCAGACACACACTCTCATACTCATACACTCCATCACACTCACATACACACTCTCATACTCATAAACTCCCTCACACTGACACACACATTCTCACACTCATACAATCCCTCATACTCACACACACACTCTCATACTCATACACCCCCTCACACTCACATACACTCTCATACTCATACACTCCCTCACACTCACACACACACTCTCATACTCATACACCTCCTCACACTCACACACACACTCTCATACTCATACACCCCCTCACACTCACACACACTCTCATACTCATACACTCCCTCACACTCACACACACACTCTCATACTCATACACCCCCTCACACTCACACACACACTCTCATACTCATACACCCCCTCACACTCACACACACACTCTCAAACTCATACACCCCCTCACACTCACACACACACTCTCAAACTCATACACCCCCTCACACTCACACACACACTCTCAAACTCATACACCCCCTCACACTCACGCACACACTCTCATACTCATACACCCCCTCACACTCACACACTCTCATACTCATACACTCCCTCACACTCACACACACACTCTCATACTCATACACCCCCTCACACTCACACACACACTCTCATACTCATACACCCCCTCACACTCACACACACTCTCATACTCATACACTCCCTCACACTCACACACACACTCTCATACTCATACAACCCCTCACACTCACACACACACTCTCATACTCATACACCCCCTCACACTCACACACACACTCTCAAACTCATACACCCCCTTACACTCACACACACTCTCATACTCATACACCCCCTCACACTCACACACACACTCTCATACTCATACACCCCCTCACACTCACACACACACTCTCATACTCATACACTCCCTCACACTCACACACACACTCTCATACTCATACACTCCCTCACACTGACACACACATTCTCATACTCATACACTTCGTCACACTCACACACACACTCTCATACTCATACACCCCCTCACACTCACACACACTCTCATACTCATACACTCCCTCATACTCAGACACACACTCTCATACTCATACACCCCCTCACACTCACACACACACTCATACTCATACACCCCCTCACACTCACACACACACTCTCATACTCATCCACCCCCTCACACTCACACACACACTCTCATACTCATACACCCCCTCACAATCACACACACACTCTCATACTCATACACTCCGTCACACTCACACACACACTCTCATACTCATACACTCCCTCACACTCACACACACACTCTCATACTCATACACTCCCTCACACTGACACACACTCTCAAACTCATACACTCCCTCACACTCACACACACACTCTCATACTCATACACTCCCTCACACTCACACACACACTCTCATACTCATACACTCCCTCACACTCACACACACACTCTCATACTCATACACTCCCTCACACTCACACACACTCTCATACTCATACACCCCCTCACACTCACACACACTTTCAATCTCATACACTCCCTCACACTCACACACACACTCTCATACTCATCCCCCCCTCACACTCACACACAGTCTCATACTCATACACTCCCTCACACTCACGCACACACTCTCATACTCATACACCCCCTCACACTCACACACACTCTCATACTCATACACTCCCTCACACTCACACACACACTCTCATATTCATACACTCCCTCACACTCACGCACACACTCTCATAGTCATAAACCCACTCAAACTCACACACACACAGTCTCATACTCATACACTCCCTCACACTCACATAAAATTCAAACGCTTACACCCCCTCACACTCACACACACAGTCTCAAACTCATACACCCCCTCACACTCACACACACACTCTCATACTCATACACCCCCTCACACTCACACACACACTCTCATACTCATACACCCCCTCACACTCACACACACACTCTCATAATCATACACCCCCTCACACTCACACACACACTCTCATACCCATACACCCCCTCACACTCACACACACTCTCATACTCATACACCCCCTCACACTCACACACACACTCTCATACTCATACACCCCCTCACACTCACACACACACTCTCATACTCATACACTCCCTCACACTCACACACACACTCTCATATTCATACACTCCCTCACACTCACGCACACACTCTCATAGTCATAAACCCACTCAAACTCACACACACACAGTCTCATACTCATACACTCCCTCACACTCACATAAAATTCAAACGCTTACACCCCCTCACACTCACACACACAGTCTCAAACTCATACACCCCCTCACACTCACACACACACTCTCATACTCATACACCCCCTCACACTCACACACACACTCTCATACTCATACACTCCCCCACTCACACACACACTCTCATACTCATACACCCCCTCACACTCACACACACACTCTCATACTCATACACTCCCTCACACTCACACAGACACTCTCATACTCATACACTCCCTCACACTCACACACACACTCTCATACTCATACACCCCCTCACACTCACACACACACTCTCATACTCATACACTCCCTCACACTCACACACACTCTTATACTCATACACTCCCTCACACTCACACACACACCTTCATACTCATACACTCTCTCACACTCACACACACACTCTCATACTCATACACCCCCACACACTCACACACACACTCTCATACACATACACCCCCTCAAACTCACACACACACTCTCATACTCATACACCCCCTCACACTCACACACACTCTCATACTCAGACACCCCCTCACACTCACACACACACTCTCATACTCATACACCCCCACACACTCACACACACAATCTCATACCCATACACTCCCTCACACTCACACACACACTCTCATACTCATACACTCCCTCACACTCACACACACACTCTCATACTCATACACCCCCTCACACTCACACACACACTCTCATAGTCATACTCTCCCTCACACTCACACACACACTCTCATACTCATACACCCCCTCACACTCACACACACACTCTCATACTCATACACCCCCTCACACTCACACACACTCTCATACTCATACACTCCCTCACACTCAGACACACACTCTCATACTCATACACTCCGTCACACTCACACACACACTCTCATACTCATAAACTCCCTCACACTGACACACACATTCTCATACTCATACACTCCCGCACACTCACACACACACTCTCATACTCAAACACTCCCTCACACTGACACACACACTCTCATACTCATACACCCCCTCACATTCACACACACACTCTCATACTCAGACACCCCCTCACACTCACACACACACTCTCATACTCATACACCCCCACACACTCACACACACAATCTCATACTCATACACTCCCTCACACTCACACACACACTCTCATACTCATAAACTCCCTCACACTCACACACACACTCTCATACTCATACACCCCCTCACACTCACACACACACTCTCATACTCATACTCTCCCTCACACTCACACACACACTCTCATACTCATACACCCCCTCACACTCACACACACACTCTCATACTCATACACCCCCTCACACTCACACACACTCTCATACTCTTACACTCCCTCACACTCAGACACACACTCTCATACTCATACACTCCCTCACACTCACACACACACTTTCATACTCATAAACTCCCTCACACTCACACACACACTCTCATACTCATACACCGCCTCACACTCACACACACACTCTCATACTCATACACTCCCTCACACTCACACACACACTCTCATACTCATACACTCCCTCACACTCACACACACACTCTCATACTCATACACCCCCTCACACTCACACACACACTCTCATAATCATACACCCCCTCACACTCACAAACACACTCTCATACCCATACACCCCCTCACACTCACACACACTCTCATACTCATACACCCCCTCACACTCACACACACTCTCATACTCATACACTCCCTCACACTCACACACACACTCTCATATTCATACACCCCCTCACACTCTCACACCCACTCTCATACTCATACACTCCCTCACACTCACACACACACTCTCATACTCATACACTCTCTCATTCTCACACACACACTCTCATACTCATACACTCCCTCACACTCACGCACACACTCTCATAGTCATAAACCCACTCAAACTCACACACACACAGTCTCATACTCATACACTCCCTCACACTCACATAAATTTCAAACGCTTACACCCCCTCACACTCACACACACAGTCTCAAACTCATACACCCCCTCACACTCACACACACACTCTCATACTCATACACCCCCTCACACTCACACACACACTCTCATACTCATACACTCCCCCACTCACACACACACTCTCATACTCATACAACCCCTCACACTCACACACACACTCTCATACTCATACACTCCCTCACACTCACACAGACACTCTCATACTCATACACCGCCTCACACTCACACACACACTCTCATACTCATACACCCCCTCACACTCACACACACACTCTCATACTCATACACTCCCTCACACTCACACACACTCTTATACTCATACACTCCCTCACACTCACACACACACCTTCATACTCATACACTCCCTCACACTCACACACACACTCTCATACTCATACACCCCCTCACACTCACACACACACTCTCATACTCATACACTCCCTCACACTCACACAGACACTCTCATACTCATACACCGCCTCACACTCACACACACACTCTCATACTCATACACCCCCACACACTCACACACACAATCTCATACTCATACACTCCCTCACACTCACACACACACTCTCATACTCATACACTCCCTCACACTCACACACACACTCTCATACTCATACACCCCCTCACACTCACACACACACTCTCATACTCATACTCTCCCTCACACTCACACACACACTCTCATACTCATACACCCGCTCACACTCACACACACACTCTCATACTCATACACCCCCTCACACTCACACACACTCTCATACTCATACACTCCCTCACACTCAGACACACACTCTCATACTCATACACTCCGTCACACTCACACACACACTCTCATACTCATAAACTCCCTCACACTGACACTCACATTCTCATACTCATACACTCCCTCACACTCACACACACACTCTCATACTCAAACACTCCCTCACACTGACACACACATTCTCATACTCATACACTTCGTCACACTCACACACACACTCTCATACTCATACACACCCTCACACTCACACACACTCTCATACTCATACACTCCCTCATACTCAGACACACACTCTCATACTCATACACCCCCTCACACTCACACACACACTCATACTCATACACCCCCTCACACTCACACACACACTTTCAAATTCATACACCCCCTCACGCTCACACACACACTCTCATACTAATACACTCCGTCACACTCACACACACACTCTCATACTCATACACTCCCTCACACTCACACACACACTCTCATACTCATACACTCCCTCACACTGACACACACTCTCAAACTCATACACTCCCTCACACTCACACACACACTCTCATACTCATACACTCCGTCACACTCACACACACACTCTCATACTCATACCCTCCCTCACACTCACACACACACTCTCATACTCATACACTCCCTCACACTCACACACACTCTCATACTCATACACTCCCTCACACTCACACACACTCAAACGCATACACCCCCTCACACTCACACACACTCTCATACTCATACACTCCTTCACACTCACACACACACTCTCATACTCATACACTCCCCCACTCACACACACACTCTCATACTCATACACCCCCTCACACTCACACACACACTCTCATACTCATACACCCCCTCACACTCACACACACACTCTCATACTCATACACTCCCTCACACTCACACACACACTCTCATACTCATACACTCCCTCACACTCACACAGACACTCTCATACTCATACACCCCCTCACACTCACACACACCCTCTCATACTCATATACTCCCTCACACTCACACAGACACACTCAAACGCATACACCCCCTCACACTCACACACACTCTCATACTCATACACTCCTTCACACTCACACACACACTCTCATACTCATACACTCCCCCACTCACACAGACACTCTCATACTCATACACCCCCTCACACTCACACACACACTCTCATACTCATACACCCCCTCACACTCACACACACACTCTCATACTCATACACTCCCTCACACTCACACACACACTCTCATACTCATACACTCCCTCACACTCACACAGACACTCTCATACTCATACACCCCCTCACACTCACACACACCCTCTCATACTCATATACTCCCTCACACTCACACACACTCTCATACTCATACACTCCCTCACACTCACACACACACCTTCATACTCATACACTCCCTCACACTCACACACACACTCTCATACTCATACTCCCCCACACACTCACACACACACTCTCATACTCATACACCCCCTCACACTCACACACACACTCTCATACTCATACACCCCCTCACACTCACACACACACTCTCATACTCTTACACACCCACACACTCACACACCCACTCTCATACTCATACACTCCCTCACACTCACACACACACTCTCATACTCATACACTCCCATACACTCACACACACACTCTCATACTCATACACCCCCTCACACTCACACACACACCATCATACTCATACACTCCCTCACACTCACACACACTCTCATCCTCATACACCCCCTCACACTCACACACACACTCTCATACACATACACCCCCTCACACTCACACACACTCTCATACTCATACACTCCCTCACACTCAGACACACACTCTCATACTCATACACTCCGTCACACTCACACACACACTCTCATACTCATAAACTCCCTCACACTGACACACACAGTCTCATACTCATACACCCCCTCACACTCACGCACACACTCTCATACTCATACCCTCCCTCACACTCACACACACACTCTCATACTCATACACTCCCTCACACTGACACACACATTCTCATACTCATACACTTCGTCACACTCACACACACACTCTCATACTCATACACTCCCTCACACTCACACACACTCTTATACTCATACACTCCCTCACACTCACACACACACCTTCATACTCATACACTCCCTCACACTCACACACACACTCTCATACTCATACACCCCCTCACACTCACACACACACTCTCATACTCATACACTCCCTCACACTCACACAGACACTCTCATACTCATACACCGCCTCACACTCACACACACACTCTCATACTCATACACCCCCACACACTCACACACACAATCTCATACTCATACACTCCCTCACACTCACACACACACTCTCATACTCATACACTCCCTCACACTCACACACACACTCTCATACTCATACACCCCCTCACACTCACACACACACTCTCATACTCATACTCTCCCTCACACTCACACACACACTCTCATACTCATACACCCGCTCACACTCACACACACACTCTCATACTCATACACCCCCTCACACTCACACACACTCTCATACTCATACACTCCCTCACACTCAGACACACACTCTCATACTCATACACTCCGTCACACTCACACACACACTCTCATACTCATAAACTCCCTCACACTGACACTCACATTCTCATACTCATACACTCCCTCACACTCACACACACACTCTCATACTCAAACACTCCCTCACACTGACACACACATTCTCATACTCATACACTTCGTCACACTCACACACACACTCTCATACTCATACACACCCTCACACTCACACACACTCTCATACTCATACACTCCCTCATACTCAGACACACACTCTCATACTCATACACCCCCTCACACTCACACACACACTCATACTCATACACCCCCTCACACTCACACACACACTTTCAAATTCATACACCCCCTCACGCTCACACACACACTCTCATACTCATACACTCCGTCACACTCACACACACACTCTCATACTCATACACTCCCTCACACTCACACACACACTCTCATACTCATACACTCCCTCACACTGACACACACTCTCAAACTCATACACTCCCTCACACTCACACACACACTCTCATACTCATACACTCCGTCACACTCACACACACACTCTCATACTCATACCCTCCCTCACACTCACACACACACTCTCATACTCATACACTCCCTCACACTCACACACACTCTCATACTCATACACTCCCTCACACTCACACACACTCAAACGCATACACCCCCTCACACTCACACACACTCTCATACTCATACACTCCTTCACACTCACACACACACTCTCATACTCATACACTCCCCCACTCACACACACACTCTCATACTCATACACCCCCTCACACTCACACACACACTCTCATACTCATACACCCCCTCACACTCACACACACACTCTCATACTCATACACTCCCTCACACTCACACACACACTCTCATACTCATACACTCCCTCACACTCACACAGACACTCTCATACTCATACACCCCCTCACACTCACACACACCCTCTCATACTCATATACTCCCTCACACTCACACAGACACACTCAAACGCATACACCCCCTCACACTCACACACACTCTCATACTCATACACTCCTTCACACTCACACACACACTCTCATACTCATACACTCCCCCACTCACACAGACACTCTCATACTCATACACCCCCTCACACTCACACACACACTCTCATACTCATACACCCCCTCACACTCACACACACACTCTCATACTCATACACTCCCTCACACTCACACACACACTCTCATACTCATACACTCCCTCACACTCACACAGACACTCTCATACTCATACACCCCCTCACACTCACACACACCCTCTCATACTCATATACTCCCTCACACTCACACACACTCTCATACTCATACACTCCCTCACACTCACACACACACCTTCATACTCATACACTCCCTCACACTCACACACACACTCTCATACTCATACTCCCCCACACACTCACACACACACTCTCATACTCATACACCCCCTCACACTCACACACACACTCTCATACTCATACACCCCCTCACACTCACACACACACTCTCATACTCTTACACACCCACACACTCACACACCCACTCTCATACTCATACACTCCCTCACACTCACACACACACTCTCATACTCATACACTCCCATACACTCACACACACACTCTCATACTCATACACCCCCTCACACTCACACACACACCATCATACTCATACACTCCCTCACACTCACACACACTCTCATCCTCATACACCCCCTCACACTCACACACACACTCTCATACACATACACCCCCTCACACTCACACACACTCTCATACTCATACACTCCCTCACACTCAGACACACACTCTCATACTCATACACTCCGTCACACTCACACACACACTCTCATACTCATAAACTCCCTCACACTGACACACACAGTCTCATACTCATACACCCCCTCACACTCACGCACACACTCTCATACTCATACCCTCCCTCACACTCACACACACACTCTCATACTCATACACTCCCTCACACTGACACACACATTCTCATACTCATACACTTCGTCACACTCACACACTCACTCTCATACTCATACACCCCCTCACACTCACACACACTCTCATACTCATACACTCCCTCATACTCAGACCCACACTCTCATACTCATACATCCCCTCACACTCACACACACACTCATACTCATACACCCCCTCACACTCACGCACACACTCTCATACTCATACACCCCCTCACACTCACACACAGACTCTCATACTCATACACCCCCTCACACTCACACACACACTCTCATACTCATACACTCCGTCACACTCACACACACACTCTCATACTCATACACTCCCTCACACTCACACACACACTCTCATACTCATACACTCCCTCACACTGACACACACTCTCAAACTCATACACTCCCTCACACTCACACACACACTCTCATACTCATACACTCCCTCACACTCACACACACACTCTCATACTCATACACTCGCTCACACTCACACACACACTCTCATACTCATAAACTCCCTCACACTCACACACACTCTCATACTCATACACTCCCTCACACTCACACACACATTCTCATACTCATACACTCCCTCCCACTCACACACACACTCTCATACTCATACACCCCCTCACACTCACACACACACTCTCATACTCATACACCCCCTCACACTCACACACACACTCTCATACTCATACACCCCCTCACACTCACACACACACTCTCATACTCATACACTCCCTCACACTCTCACACACACTCTCATACTCATACACTCCCTCACACTCACACACACATTCTCATACTCATACACTCCGTCACACTCACACACACACTCTCATACTCATACACCCCCTCACACTCACACACACACTCTCATACTCATACACTCCCTCACACTCACACACACACTCTCATACTCATACACCCCCTCACACTCACACACACTCTCATACTCATACACTCCCTCACACTCAGACACACACTCTCATACTCATACACTCCGTCACACTCACACACACACTCTCATACTCATACACTCCCTCACACTGACACACACATTCTCATTCTCATACACTTCGTCACACTCACACACACACTCTCATACTCATACACCCCCTCACACTCACACACACTCTCATACTCATACACTCCCTCATACTCAGACACACACTCTCATACTCATACACCCCCTCACACTCACACACACACTCATACTCATACACCCCCTCACACTCACACACACACTCTCATACTCATACACCCCCTCACACTCACACACACACTCTCATACTCATACACCCCCTCACACTCACACACACACTCTCATACTCATACACTCCGTCACACTCACACACACACTCTCATACTCATACACTCCCTCACACTCACACACACACTCTCATACTCATACACTCCCTCACACTGACACACACTCTCAAACTCATACACTCCCTCACACTCACACACACACTCTCATACTCATACACTCCCTCACACTCACACACACACTCTCATACTCATACACTCCCTCACACTCACACACACACTCTCATACTTATACACTCCCTCACACTCACACACACTCTCATACTCATACACTCCCTCACACTCACACACACATTCTCATACTCATACACTCCCTCACACTCACACACACACTCTCATACTCATACACTCCCTCACACTCACACACACACTCTCATACTCATACACTCCGTCACACTCACACACACACTCTCATACTCATACACTCCCTCACACTCACACACACACTCTCATAATCATACACTCCGTCACACTCTCACACACACTCTCATACTCATACACTCCCTCACACTCACACACACACTCTCATACTCATACACCCCCTCACACTCACACACACACTCTCATACTCATACACTCCCTCACACTCACACACACACTCTCATACTCATACACTCCCTCACACTCACACACACTCTCATACTCATACACCACCTCACACTCACACACACACTCTCATACTCATACACCCCCTCACACTCACACACACACTCTCATACTCATACACCCCCTCACACTCACACACACACTCTCATACTCATAAACCCCCTCACACTCACACACACTCTCATACTCATACACCCCCTCACACTCACACACACACTCTCATAATCATACACCCCCTCACACTCACACACACTCTCATACTCATACACTCCCTCACACTCACACACACTCAAACGCATACACCCCCTCACACTCACACACACTCTCATACTCATACACTCCCTCACACTCACACACACACTCTCATACTCATACACTCCCCCACTCACACACACACTCTCATACTCATACACCCCCTCACACTCACACACACACTCTCATACTCATACACTCCCTCACACTCACACACACACTCTCATACTCATACACTGCCTCACACTCACACAGACACTCTCATACTCATACACCGCCTCACACTCACACACACACTCTCATACTCATACACCCCCCCACACTCACACACACCCTCTCATACTCATATACTCCCTCACACTCACACACACTCTCATACTCATACACTCCCTCACACTCACACACACACCTTCATACTCATACACTCCCTCACACTCACACACACACTCTCATACTCATACTCCCCCACACACTCACACACACACTCTCATACTCATACACCCCCTCACACTCACACACACACTCTCATACTCATACACCCCCTCACACTCACACACACACTCTCATACTCTTACACCCCCACACACTCACACACCCACTCTCATACTCATACACTCCCTCACACTCACACACACACTCTCATACTCATACACTCCCTCACAATCACACACACACTCTCATACTCATACACCCCCTCACACTCACACACACACTCTCATACTCATACACTCCCTCACACTCACACACACTCTCATCCTCATACACCCCCTCACACTCACACACACACTCTCATACACATACACCCCCTCACACTCACTCACACTCTCATACTCATACACTCCCTCACACTCAGACACACACTCTCATACTCATACACTCCGTCACACTCACACACACACTCTCATACTCATAAACTCCCTCACACTGACACACACATTCTCATACTCATACCCTCCCTCACACTCACACACACACTCTCATACTCATACACCCCCTCACACTCACACACACACTCTCATACTCATACACTCCGTCACAATCACACACACACTCTCATACTCATACACTCCCTCATACTCAGACACACACTCTCATACTCATACACCCCCTCACACTCACACACACACTCATACTCATACACCCCCTCACACTCACACACACAATCTCATACTCATACACCCCCTCACACTCACACACACTCTCATACTCATACACTCCTTCACACTCACACACACACTCTCATACTCATACACTCCCCCACTCACACAGACACTCTCATACTCATACACCCCCTCACACTCACACACACACTCTCATACTCATACACCCCCTCACACTCACACACACACTCTCATACTCATACACTCCCTCACACTCACACACACACTCTCATACTCATACACTCCCTCACACTCACACAGACACTCTCATACTCATACACCCCCTCACACTCACACACACCCTCTCATACTCATATACTCCCTCACACTCACACACACTCTCATACTCATACACTCCCTCACACTCACACACACACCTTCATACTCATACACTCCCTCACACTCACACACACACTCTCATACTCATACTCCCCCACACACTCACACACACACTCTCATACTCATACACCCCCTCACACTCACACACACACTCTCATACTCATACACCCCCTCACACTCACACACACACTCTCATACTCTTACACACCCACACACTCACACACCCACTCTCATACTCATACACTCCCTCACACTCACACACACACTCTCATACTCATACACTCCCATACACTCACACACACACTCTCATACTCATACACCCCCTCACACTCACACACACACCATCATACTCATACACTCCCTCACACTCACACACACTCTCATCCTCATACACCCCCTCACACTCACACACACACTCTCATACACATACACCCCCTCACACTCACACACACTCTCATACTCATACACTCCCTCACACTCAGACACACACTCTCATACTCATACACTCCGTCACACTCACACACACACTCTCATACTCATAAACTCCCTCACACTGACACACACAGTCTCATACTCATACACCCCCTCACACTCACGCACACACTCTCATACTCATACCCTCCCTCACACTCACACACACACTCTCATACTCATACACTCCCTCACACTGACACACACATTCTCATACTCATACACTTCGTCACACTCACACACACACTCTCATACTCATACACCCCCTCACACTCACACACACTCTCATACTCATACACTCCCTCATACTCAGACACACACTCTCATACTCATACACCCCCTCACACTCACACACACACTCACACTCATACACCCCCTCACACTCACGCACACACTCTCATACTCATACACCCCCTCACACTCACACACAGACTCTCATACTCATACACCCCCTCACACTCACACACACACTCTCATACTCATACACTCCGTCACACTCACACACACACTCTCATACTCATACACTCCCTCACACTCACACACACACTCTCATACTCATACACTCCCTCACACTGACACACACTCTCAAACTCATACACTCCCTCACACTCACACACACACTCTCATACTCATACACTCCCTCACACTCACACACACACTCTCATACTCATACACTCGCTCACACTCACACACACACTCTCATACTCATAAACTCCCTCACACTCACACACACTCTCATACTCATACACTCCCTCACACTCACACACACATTCTCATACTCATACACTCCCTCCCACTCACACACACACTCTCATACTCATACACCCCCTCACACTCACACACACACTCTCATACTCATACACCCCCTCACACTCACACACACACTCTCATACTCATACACCCCCTCACACTCACACACACACTCTCATACTCATATACTCCCTCACACTCTCACACACACTCTCATACTCATACACTCCCTCACACTCACACACACATTCTCATACTCATACACTCCGTCACACTCACACACACACTCTCATACTCATACACCCCCTCACACTCACACACACACTCTCATACTCATACACTCCCTCACACTCACACACACACTCTCATACTCATACACCCCCTCACACTCACACACACTCTCATACTCATACACTCCCTCCCACTCAGACACACACTCTCATACTCATACACTCCGTCACACTCACACACACACTCTCATACTCATACACTCCCTCACACTGACACACACATTCTCATTCTCATACACTTCGTCACACTCACACACACACTCTCATACTCATACACCCCCTCACACTCACACACACTCTCATACTCATACACTCCCTCATACTCAGACACACACTCTCATACTCATACACCCCCTCACACTCACACACACACTCATACTCATACACCCCCTCACACTCACACACACACTCTCATACTCATACACCCCCTCACACTCACACACACACTCTCATACTCATACACCCCCTCACACTCACACACACACTCTCATACTCATACACTCCGTCACACTCACACACACACTCTCATACTCATACACTCCCTCACACTCACACACACACTCTCATACTCATACACTCCCTCACACTGACACACACTCTCAAACTCATACACTCCCTCACACTCCCTCACACACTCTCATACTCATACACTCCCTCACACTCACACACACACTCTCATACTCATACACTCCCTCACACTCACACACACACTCTCATACTTATACACTCCCTCACACTCACACACACTCTCATACTCATACACTCCCTCACACTCACACACACATTCTCATACTCATACACTCCCTCACACTCACACACACACTCTCATACTCATACACTCCCTCACACTCACACACACACTCTCATACTCATACACTCCGTCACACTCACACACACACTCTCATACTCATACACTCCCTCACACTCACACACACACTCTCATAATCATACACTCCGTCACACTCTCACACACACTCTCATACTCATACACTCCCTCACACTCACACACACACTCTCATACTCATACACCCCCTCACACTCACACACACACTCTCATACTCATACACTCCCTCACACTCACACACACACTCTCATACTCATACACTCCCTCACACTCACACACACTCTCATACTCATACACCACCTCACACTCACACACACACTCTCATACTCATACACCCCCTCACACTCACACACACACTCTCATACTCATACACCCCCTCACACTCACACACACACTCTCATACTCATAAACCCCCTCACACTCACACACACTCTCATACTCATACACCCCCTCACACTCACACACACACTCTCATAATCATACACCCCCTCACACTCACACACACTCTCATACTCATACACTCCCTCACACTCACACACACTCAAACGCATACACCCCCTCACACTCACACACACTCTCATACTCATACACTCCCTCACACTCACACACACACTCTCATACTCATACACTCCCCCACTCACACACACACTCTCATACTCATACACCCCCTCACACTCACACACACACTCTCATACTCATACACTCCCTCACACTCACACACACACTCTCATACTCATACACTGCCTCACACTCACACAGACACTCTCATACTCATACACCGCCTCACACTCACACACACACTCTCATACTCATACACCCCCTCACACTCACACACACCCTCTCATACTCATATACTCCCTCACACTCACACACACTCTCATACTCATACACTCCCTCACACTCACACACACACCTTCATACTCATACACTCCCTCACACTCACACACACACTCTCATACTCATACTCCCCCACACACTCACACACACACTCTCATACTCATACACCCCCTCACACTCACACACACACTCTCATACTCATACACCCCCTCACACTCACACACACACTCTCATACTCTTACACCCCCACACACTCACACACCCACTCTCATACTCATACACTCCCTCACACTCACACACACACTCTCATACTCATACACTCCCTCACAATCACACACACACTCTCATACTCATACACCCCCTCACACTCACACACACACTCTCATACTCATACACTCCCTCACACTCACACACACTCTCATCCTCATACACCCCCTCACACTCACACACACACTCTCATACACATACACCCCCTCACACTCACTCACACTCTCATACTCATACACTCCCTCACACTCAGACACACACTCTCATACTCATACACTCCGTCACACTCACACACACACTCTCATACTCATAAACTCCCTCACACTGACACACACATTCTCATACTCATACCCTCCCTCACGCTCACACACACACTCTCATACTCATACACCCCCTCACACTCACACACACACTCTCATACTCATACACTCCGTCACACTCACACACACACTCTCATACTCATACACTCCCTCATACTCAGACACACACTCTCATACTCATACACCCCCTCACACTCACACACACACTCATACTCATACACCCCCTCACACTCACACACACACTCTCATACTCATACACCCCCTCACACTCACACACACTCTCATACTCATACACTCCCTCATACTCAGACACACACTCTCATACTCATACACCCCCACACACTCACACACACACTCTCATACTCATACACCCCCTCACACTCACACACAGACTCTCATACTCATACACCCCCTCACACTCACACACACACTCTCATACTCATACACTCCGTCACACTCACACACACACTGTCATACTCATACACCCCCTCACACTCACACACACACTCTTATACTCATACACTCCGTCACACTCACACACACACTGTCATACTCATACACCCCCTCACACTCACACACACACTCTCATACTCATACACTCCCTCACACTCACACACACACTCTCATACTCATACACTCCCTCACACTGACACACACTCTCAAACTAATACACTCCCTCACACTCACACACACACTCTCATACTCATACACTCCCTCACACTCACACACACACTCTCATACTCATACACTCGCTCACACTCACACACACACTCTCATACTCATAAACTCCCTCACACTCACACACACTCTCATACTCATACACTCCCTCACACTCACACACACATTCTCATACTCATACACTCCCTCCCACTCACACACACACTCTCATACTCATACACTCCCTCACACTCACACACACATTCTCATACTCATACACTCCGTCACACTCACACACACACTCTCATACTCATACACCCCCTCACACTCACACACACACTCTCATACTCATACACTCCCTCACACTCACACACACACTCTCATACTCATACACCCCCTCACACTCACACACACTCTCATACTCATACACTCCCTCACACTCAGACTCACACTCTCATACTCATACACTCCGTCACACTCACACACACACTCTCATACTCATACACTCCCTCACACTGACACACACATTCTCATACTCATACACTTCGTCACACTCACACACACACTCTCATACTCATACACCCCCTCACACTCACACACACTCTCATACTCATACACTCCCTCACACTCACACACACACTCTCATACTCATACACCCCCTCACACTCACACACACACTCTCATACTCATACACCCCCTCACACTCACACACACACTCTCATACTCATACACTCCGTCACACTCACACACACACTCTCATACTCATACACTCCCTGACACTCACACACACACTCTCATACTCATACACTCCCTCACACTGACACACACTCTCAAACTCATACACTCCCTCACACTCACACACACACTCTCATACTCATACACTCCCTCACACTCACACACACACTCTCATACTTATACACTCCCTCACACTCACACACACTCTCATACTCATACACTCCCTCACACTCACACACACATTCTCATACTCATACACTCCCTCACACTCACACACACACTCTCATACTCATGCACTCCCTCACACTCACACACACACTCTCATACTCATACACTCCGTCACACTCACACACACACTCTCATACTCATACACTCCCTCACACTCACACACACACTCTCATAATCATACACTCCGTCACACTCTCACACACACTCTCATACTCATACACTCCCTCACACTCACACACACACTCTCATACTCATACACCCCCTCACACTCAAACACACACTCTCATACTCATACACTCCCTCACACTCACACACACACTCTCATACTCATACACTCCCTCACACTCACACACACTCTCATACTCATACACCACCTCACACTCACACACACACTCTCATACTCATACACCCCCTCACACTCACACACACACTCTCATACTCATACACCCCCTCACACTCACACACACACTCTCATACTCATAAACCCCCTCACACTCACACACACTCTCATACTCATACACCCCCTCACACTCACACACACACTCTCATAATCATACACCCCCTCACACTCACACACACACTCTCATACGCATACACTCCCTCACACTCACACACACACTCTCATACTCATAAACCCCCTCACACTCACACACACTCTCATACTCATACACTCCCTCACACTCACACACACACTCTCATACTCATAAACCCCCTCACACTCACACACACACTCTCATACTCATACACTCCCTCACACTCACACACACACTCTCATACTCATAAACCCCCTCAAACTCACACACACACTCTCATACTCATACACCCCCTCACAGTCACACACACACTCTCATACTCATACACTCCCTCACACTCACACACACTCTCATACTCATACACCCCCTCACACTCACACACATATTCTTATCCTCAGACACTCCCTCACACTCACACACACACTCTCATTCTCAGACATTCCCTCATCCTCACACACTCCCTCACACTCACATACTCACACACTCCCTCACACTCACATACTCACACACTCCCTCACACTCACTCACACTCTCTCAAACTCAGATACTCCCTCACACACAAGTACACACTCTCATACTCATACACCCCCTCACACTCACACACCCCCTCACACTCACACACACTCTCAAACTCACACACCCCCTCACACTCACATACTCATACACTCCCTCACACTCACACACACACTCTCATACTCATACACTCCCTCACACTCACACACACACTCATACTCATACACCCCCTCACACTCACACACACACTTACATACTCACACACCCCCTCACACTCACACACACACTCTCATACTCATACACCCCCTCACACTCACACACACTCTCATACTCATACACCCCCTCACACTCACACACACACTCTCATACTCATACACCCCCTCACACTCACACACACACTCTCATACTCATACACCCCCTCACACTCACACACACACTCTCATACTCATACACTCCCTCACACTCACACATACTCTCATACTCATACACCCCCTCACACTCACACACACTCTCATACTCATACACTCTCTCACACTCACACAAGATCTCATACTCATACACTCTCTCACACTCACACACACACTCTCATACTCATACACCCCCTCACACTCACACACACACTCTCATACTCATACACTCCCTCACACTCACACACACACTCTCATACTCATACACTCCCTCACACTCACGCACACACTCTCATACTCATACACTCTCTCACACTCACACAAGATCTCTTACTCATACACTCTCTCACACTCACACACACACTCTCATACTCATACACCCACTCACACTCACACACACACTCTCATACTCATACACCCCCTCACACTCACACACATATTCTTATCGTCATACACTCTCTCACACTCACACACATATTCTCGTCCTCATACACTCTCTCACAATCACACACACACTCTCATTCTCAGACACTCCCTCACACTCAAACACGCAATCTAATACTCAGACATTCCCTCATCCTCACACACTCCCTCACACTCACATATTCACACACTCCCTCACACTCACATACTCACACACTCGCTCACACTCACACACACACTCTGAAACTCATACACTCCCTCACACACAAGTACACACTCTCATACTCATACACCCCCTCACACTCACACACACTCTCATACTCATCCACTCCCTCACACTCACACACACACTCTCATACTCATACACCCCCTCACATGCACAAACATACTCTTATCCTCATACACTCCCTCACACTCACACTCACACACACTCTCATACTCATACACTCTCTCAATCTCACACACACACTCTCATTCTCAGACACTCCCTCACACTCACACACGCAAGCTAATACTCAGACATTCCCTCATATTCACACATTCCCTCACACTCCGATACTCACAGACTCCCTCACACTCACACACACACTCTCAAACTCAGACACTTCCTCACACATAAGTACACACTCTCATACTCATACACCCCCTCACACTCACACACACTCTCAAACTCACACACCCCCTCACACTCACACACACTTTCAATCTCATACACTCCCTCACACTCACACACACACTCTCATACTCATCCCCCCCCTCACACTCACACACACTCTCATACTCATACACCCCCTCACACTCACACACACACTCTCATACTCATACACCCCCTCACACTCACACACACAGTCTCAAACTCATACACCCCCTCACACTCACACACACTCTCATACTCATACACTCTCTCACACTCACACAAGATCTCATACTCATACACTCTCTCACACTCACACACACACTCTCATACTCATACACCCCCTCACACTCACACACACACTCTCATACTCATACACCCCCTCACACTCACACACACACTCTCACACTCATACACCCCCTCACACTCACACACATATTCTTATCCTCATACACTCTCTCACACTCACACACATATTCTCGTCCTCATACACTCTCTCACAATCACGCACACACTCTCATTCTCAGACACTCACTCACACTCACACACGCAAGCTAATACTCAGACATTCCCTCATCCTCACACACTCCCTCACACTCACATACTCACACACTCCCTCACACTCACATACTCACACACTCGCTCACACTCACACACACACTCTCAAACTCATACACTCCCTCACACACAAGTACACACTCTCATACTCATACACCCCCTCACACTCACACACACTCTCATACTCATACACCCCCTCACACTCACACACACTCTCATACTCATACACTCCCTCACACTCACACACACACTCTCATACTCATACACCCCCTCACATTCACACACACACTCTCATACTCATACACTCCCCCACTCACACACACACTCTCATACTCATACACCCCCTCACACTCACACACACACTCTCATACTCATACACTCCCTCACACTCACACACACACTCTCATACTCATACACTCCCTCACACTCACACAGACACTCTCATACTCATACACCGCCTCACACTCACACACACACTCTCATACTCATACACTCCCTCACACTCACACACACACTCTCATACTCATACACCCCCTCACACTCACACACACACTCTCATACTCATACACTCCCTCACACTCACACACACACTCTCATACTCATACACCCCCTCACACTCACACACACACTCTCATACTCATACACCCCCTCACACTCACACACACTCTCATACTCATACACTCCCTCACACTCAGACACACACTCTCATACTCATACACTCCGTCACACTCACACACACACTCTCATACTCATACACTCCCTCACACTGACACACATTATCATACTCATACACTCCCTCACACTCACACACACTCTCAAACTCATACACTCCCTCACACTGACACACACATTCTCATACTCATACACTCCCTCACACTCACACACACACTCTGATACTCATACACTTCGTCACACTCACACACACACTCTCATACTCATACACTCCCTCACACTCACACACACACTCTCATACTCATACACCCCCTCACACTCACACACACACTCTCATACTCATAAACCCACTCAAACTCACACACACATAGTCTCATTCTCATACACTCCCTCACACTCACACACACTGAAACGCATACACCCCCTCACACTCACACACACAGTCTCAAACTCATACACCCCCTCACACTCACACACACTCTCATACTCATACACCCCCTCACACTCACACACACACTCTCATACTCATACACCCCCTCACACTCACACACACACTCTCATACTCATACACCCCCTCACACTCACACACACTCTCATACTCATACACCCCCTCACACTCACACACACTCTCATACTCATACACTCCCTCACACTCACACACACACTCTCATATTCATACACCCCCTCACACTCTCACACACACTCTCATACTCATACACTCCCTCACACTTACACACACACTCTCATACTCATACACTCTCTCATTCTCACACACACACTCTCATACTCATACACCCCCTCACACTCACACACACTCTCATACTCATACACTCCCTCACAATCACGCACACACTCTCATAGTCATAAACCCACACAAACTCACACACACACAGTCTCATACTCATACACTCCCTCACACTCACACACACTCAAACGCTTACACCCCCTCACACACACACACACAGTCTCAAACTCATACACTCCCTCACACTCACACACACACTCTCATACTCATACACCCCCTCACACTCACACACACACTCTCATACTCATACACCCCCTCACACTCACACACACTCTCATACTCATACACTCCCTCACACTCACACACACACTCTCATACTCATACACCCCCTCACACTCACACACACACTCTCATACTCATACACTCCCACACTCACACACACACTCTCATACTCATACACCCCCTCACACTCACACACACATTCTCATACTCATACACTCCCTCACACTCACACACACACTCTCATACTCATACACTCCCTCACACTCACACAGACACTCTCATACTCATACACTCCCTCACACTCACACACACACTCTCATACTCATACACCGCCTCACACTCACACACACACTCTCATACTCATACACCCCCTCACACTCACACACACTGTCATACTCAAACACCCCCTCACACTCACACACACTCTCATACTCATACACTCCCTCACACTCACACACTCTCATACTCATACACTCCCTCACACTCACACACACTCTTATACTCATACACTCCCTCACACTCACACACACACCTTCATACTCATACACTCCCTCACACTCACACACACACTCTCATACTCATACACTCCCTCACACTCACACACACACTCTCATACTCATACACCCCCTCACACTCACACACACACTCTCATACTCATACACTCCGCCTCACTCACACACACACTCTCATACTCATACACTCCCTCACACTCACACACACACTCTCAAACTCATACACCCCCTTACACTCACACACACTCTCATAGTCATACACCCCCTCACACTCACACACACACTCTCATACTCATACACCCCCTCACACTCACACACACACTCTCATACTCATACACTCCCTCACACTCACACACACACTCTCATACTCATACACTTCGTCACACTCACACACACACTCTCATACTCATACACCCCCTCACACTCACACACACTCTCATACTCATACACTCCCTCATACTCAGACACACACTCTCATACTCATACACCCCCTCACACTCACACACACACTCATACTCATACACCCCATCACACTCACACACACACTCTCATACTCATCCACCCCCTCACACTCACACACACACTCTCATACTCATACACTCCGCCTCACTCACACACACACTCTCATACTCATACACTCCCTCACACTCACACACACACTCTCATACTCATACACTCCCTCACACTGACACACACTCTCAAACTCATACACTCCCTCACACTCACACACACACTCTCATACTCATACACTCCCTCACACTCACACACACACTCTCATACTCATACACTCCCTCACACTGACACACACTCTCAAACTCATACACTCCCTCACACTCACACACACACTCTCATACTCATACACTCCCTCACACTCACACACACACTCTCATACTCATACACTCCCTCACACTCACACACACACTCTCATACTCATACACTCCCTCACACTCACACACACTCTCATACTCATACACCCCCTCACACTCACACACACTTTCAATCTCATACACTCCCTCACACTCACACACACACTCTCATACTCATCCCCCCCTCACACTCACACACAGTCTCATACTCATACACTCCCTCACACTCACGCACACACTCTCATACTCATAAACCCACTCAAACTCACACACACACAGTCTCATACTCATACACTCCCTCACACTCACATAAAATTCAAACGCTTCCACCCCCTCACACTCACACACACAGTCTCAAACTCATACACCCCCTCACACTCACACACACACTCTCATACTCATACACCCCCTCACACTCACACACACACTCTCATACTCATACACTCCCCCACTCACACACACACTCTCATACTCATACACCCCCTCACACTCACACACACACTCTCATACTCATACACTCCCTCACACTCACACAGACACTCTCATACTCATACACCGCCTCACACTCACACACACACTCTCATACTCATACACCCCCTCACACTCACACACACACTCTCATACTCATACACTCCCTCACACTCACACACACTCTTATACTCATACACTCCCTCACACTCACACACACACCTTCATACTCATACACTCCCTCACACTCACACACACACTCTCATACTCATACACCCCCACACACTCACACACACACTCTCATACTCATACACTCCCTCACACTCACACACACTCTTATACTCATACACTCCCTCACACTCACACACACACCTTCATACTCATACACTCCGTCACACTCACACACACACTCTCATACTCATACACTCCCTCACACTCACGCACACACTCTCATACTCATACACCCCCTCACACTCACACACACACTCTCATACTCATACACTCCCTCACACTCACACACACACTCTCATACTCATACACCCCCTCACACTCACAGACACACTCTCATACTCATACACTCCCTCACACTCACACACACACTCTCATACTCATACACCCCCACACACTCACACACACACTCTCATACACATACACCCCCTCACACTCACACACACACTCTCATACTCATACACCCCCTCACACTCACACACACTCTCATACTCATACACTCCCTCACACTCAGACACACACTCTCATACTCATACACTCCGTCACACTCACACACACACTCTCATACTCATACACTCCCTCACACTCACGCACACACTCTCATACTCATACACCCCCTCACACTCACACACACACTCTCATACTCATACACTCCCTCACACTCACACACACACTCTCATACTCATACACCCCCTCACACTCACAGACACACTCTCATACTCATACACCCCCTCACACTCACACACACTCTCATACTCATACACTCCCTCACACTCAGACACACACTCTCATACTCATACACCCCCTCACACTCACAGACACACTCTCATACTCATACACCCCCTCACACTCACACACACACTCTCATACTCATACACCCCCTCACACTCACAGACACACTCTCATACTCATACACCCCCTCACACTCACACACACACTCTCATACTCATACACTCCCTCACACTCACACACACACTCTCATACTCATACACTCCCTCACACTCAGACACACACTCTCATACTCATACACTCCGTCACACTCACATACACACTCTCATACTCATAAACTCCCTCACACTGACACACACATTCTCATACTCATACAATCCCTCACACTCAAACACACACTCTCATACTCATACACCCCCTCACACTCACACACACTCTCATACTCATACACTCCCTCACACTCACACACACACTCTCATACTCATACACCCCCTCACACTCACATACACACTCTCATACTCATACACCCCCTCACACTCACACACACACTCTCATACTCATACACCGCCTCACACTCACACACACACTCTCAAACTCATACACCCCCTTACACTCACACACACTCTCATACTCATACACCCTCTCACACTCACACACACACTCTCATACTCATACACTCCCTCACACTCACACACACACTCTCATACTCATACACCCCCTCACACTCACACACACACTCATACTCATACACTTCGTCACACTCACACACACACTCTCATACTCATACACCCCCTCACAATCACACACACACTCTCATACTCATACACTCTGTCACACTCACACACACACTCTCATACTCATACACTCCCTCACACTCACACACACACTCCCATACTCATACACTCCCTCACACTGACACACACTCTCAAACTCATACACTCCCTCACACTCACACACACACTCTCATACTCATACACTCCCTCACACTCACACACACACTCTCATACTCATACACTCCCTCACACTCACACACACACTCTCATACTCATACACTCCCTCACACTCACACACACTCTCATACTCATACACCCCCTCACACTCACACACACTTTCAATCTCATACACTCCCTCACACTCACACACACACTCTCATACTCATCCCCCCCTCACACTCACACACAGTCTCATACTCATACACTCCCTCACACTCACGCACACACTCTCATACTCATAAACCCACTCAAACTCACACACACATAGTCTCATACTCATACACTCCCTCACACTCACACACACTCAAACGCATACACCCCCTCACACTCACACACACAGTCTCAAACTCAAACACCCCCTCACACTCACACACACACTCTCATACTCATACACCCCCTCACACTCACACACACACTCTCATAATCATACACCCCCTCACACTCACACACACACTCTCATACCCATACACCCCCTCACACTCACACACACTCTCATACTCATACACCCCCTCACACTCACACACACTCTCATACTCATACACTCCCTCACACTCACACACACACTCTCATATTCATACACCCCCTCACACTCTCACACACACTCTCATACTCATACACTCCCTCACACTCACACACACACTCTCATACTCATACACTCTCTCATTCTCACACACACACTCTCATACTCATACACTCCCTCACACTCACGCACACACTCTCATAGTCATAAACCCACTCAAACTCACACACACACAGTCTCATACTCATACACTCCCTCACACTCACATAAAATTCAAACGCTTACACCCCCTCACACTCACACACACAGTCTCAAACTCATACACCCCCTCACACTCACACACACACTCTCATACTCATACACCCCCTCACACTCACACACACACTCTCATACTCATACACTCCCCCACTCACACACACACTCTCATACTCATACACCCCCTCACACTCACATACACACTCTCATACTCATACACTCCCTCACACTCACACAGACACTCTCATACTCATACACTCCCTCACACTCACACACACACTCTCATACTCATACACTCCCTCACACTCTCACACACACTCTCATACTCATACACCCCCTTACACTCACACACACACTCTCATACTCATACACTCCCTCACACTCACACAGACTCTCATACTGATACACCCCCTCACACTGACACACACTCTCATACTCATACACTCCCCCACTCACACACACACTCTCATACTCATACACTCCCTCACACTCACACACACACTCTCATACTCATACACCCCCTCACACTCACACACACACTCTCATACTCATACACTCCCTCACACTCACACACACTCTTATACTCATACACTCCCTCACACTCACACACACACCTTCATACTCATACACTCCCTCACACTCACACACACACTCTCATACTCATACACCCCCACACACTCACACACACACTCTCATACACATACACCCCCTCACACTCACACACACACTCTCATACTCATACACCCCCTCACACTCACACACACACTCTCATACTCATACACCCCCACACACTCACACACACAATCTCATACTCATACACTCCCTCACACTCACACACACACTCTCATACTCATACACTCCCTCACACTCACACACACACTCTCATACTCATACACCCCCTCACACTCACACACACACTCTCATACTCATACTCTCCCTCACACTCACACACACACTCTCATACTCATACACCCCCTCACACTCACACACACACTCTCATACTCATACACCCCCTCACACTCACAAACACACACTCTCATACTCATACTCTCCCTCACACTCACACACACACTCTCATACTCAAACACCTCCTCACACTCACACACACACTCTCATACTCATATACTCCCTCACACTCACAAACACACACTCTCATACTCATACACTCCCTCACACTCACACACACACTCTCATACTCATACACTCCCTCACACTCAAACACACACTCTCATACTCATACACCCCCACACACTCACACACACACTCTCATACACATACACCCCCTCACACTCACACACACACTCTCATACTCATACACTCCCTCACACTCACACACACACTCTCATACTCATACACCCCCTCACACTCACACACACACTCTCATACTCATACACTCCCTCACACTCACACACACACTCTCATACTCATACACCCCCACACACTCACACACACACTCTCATACTCAGACACCCCCTCACACTCACACACACACTCTCATACTCATACACCCCCTCACACTCACACACACACTCTCATACTCATACACCCCCTCACACTCACACACAGTCTCTCATACTCATACACTCCCTCACACTCACACACACACTCTCATACTCATACACCCCCACACACTCACACACACTCTCATACTCATACACTCTCTCACACTCACACACATATTCTCGCCCTCATACACTCCCTCACACTCACACACACACTCTCATACTCATACACTCTCTCACACTCACACACATATTCTCGTCCTCATACACTCCCTCACACTCACACACACACTCTCATACTCATACACCCCCTCACACTCACACACATATTCTCGTCCTCATACACCCCCTCACACTCACACACATATTCTCGTCCTCATACACTCCCTCACACTCACACACACACTCTCATACTCATACACCCCCTCACACTCACACACACACTCTCATACTCATACACTCTCTCACACTCACACACATATTCTCGTCCTCATACACCCCCTCACACTCACACACACACTGTCGTACTCATACACCCCCTCACACTCACACACACTCTCATACTCATACACTCCCTCACACTCACACACACACGCTCATACTCATACACCCCCTCACACTCTCACACACACTCTCATACTCATACACCCCCTCACACTCACACACACTCTCATACTCATACACTCCCTCACACTCTCACACACACTCTCGTACTCATACACTCCCTCACACTTACACACACACTCTGATACTCATACAGCCCCTCACACTCACACACACACTCTCATACTCATACACTCCCTCACACTCACACACACACTCTCAATCAAATTCACCCCCTCACACTCACACACACTCTCATACTCATACACTCCCTCACACTCACACACACACTCTCATACTCATACACTCCCCCACTCATACACACACTCTCATACTCATACACCCCCTCACACTCACACACACTCTCATACTCATACGCCCCCTCACACTCACACACACACTCTCATACTCATACACTCCCTCACACTTACACACACACTCTCATACTCATACACTCTCTCATTCTCACACACACACTCTCATACTCATACACCCCCTCACACTCACACACACTCTCATACTCATACACTCCCTCACAATCACGCACACACTCTCATAGTCATAAACCCACACAAACTCACACACACACAGTCTCATACTCATACACTCCCTCACACTCACACACACTCAAACGCTTACACCCCCTCACACACACACACACAGTCTCAAACTCATATACTCCCTCACACTCACACACACACTCTCATACTCATACACCCCCTCACACTCACACACACACTCTCATACTCATACACCCCCTCACACTCACACACACTCTCATACTCATACACTCCCTCACACTCACACACACACTCTCATACTCATACACCCCCTCACACTCACACACACACTCTCATACTCATACACTCCCACACTCACACACACACTCTCATACTCATACACCCCCTCACACTCACACACACATTCTCATACTCATACACTCCCTCACACTCACACACACACTCTCATACTCATACACTCCCTCACACTCACACAGACACTCTCATACTCATACACTCCCTCACACTCACACACACACTCTCATACTCATACACCGCCTCACACTCACACACACACTCTCATACTCATACACCCCCTCACACTCACACACACTGTCATACTCAAACACCCCCTCACACTCACACACACTCTCATACTCATACACTCCCTCACACTCACACACTCTCATACTCATACACTCCCTCACACTCACACACACTCTTATACTCATACACTCCCTCACACTCACACACACACCTTCATACTCATACACTCCCTCACACTCACACACACACTCTCATACTCATACACTCCCTCACACTCACACACACACTCTCATACTCATACACCCCCTCACACTCACACACACACTCTCATACTCATACACCCCCTCACACTCACACACACACTCTCATACTCATACACCCCCTCACACTCACACACACACTCTCAAACTCATACACCCCCTTACACTCACACACACTCTCATACTCATACACCCCCTCACACTCACACACACACTCTCATACTCATACACCCCCTCACACTCACACACACACTCTCATACTCATACACTCCCTCACACTCACACACACACTCTCATACTCATACACTTCGTCACACTCACACACACACTCTCATACTCATACACCCCCTCACACTCACACACACTCTCATACTCATACACTCCCTCATACTCAGACACACACTCTCATACTCATACACCCCCTCACACTCACACACACACTCATACTCATACACCCCATCACACTCACACACACACTCTCATACTCATCCACCCCCTCACACTCACACACACGCTCTCATACTCATACACCCCCTCACAATCACACACACACTCTCATACTCATACACTCCGCCTCACTCACACACACACTCTCATACTCATACACTCCCTCACACTCACACACACACTCTCATACTCATACACTCCCTCACACTGACACACACTCTCAAACTCATACACTCCCTCACACTCACACACACACTCTCATACTCATACACTCCCTCACACTCACACACACACTCTCATACTCATACACTCCCTCACACTGACACACACTCTCAAACTCATACACTCCCTCACACTCACACACACACTCTCATACTCATACACTCCCTCACACTCACACACACACTCTCATACTCATACACTCCCTCACACTCACACACACACTCTCATACTCATACACTCCCTCACACTCACACACACTCTCATACTCATACACCCCCTCACACTCACACACACTTTCAATCTCATACACTCCCTCACACTCACACACACACTCTCATACTCATCCCCCCCTCACACTCACACACAGTCTCATACTCATACACTCCCTCACACTCACGCACACACTCTCATACTCATAAACCCACTCAAACTCACACACACACAGTCTCATACTCATACACTCCCTCACACTCACATAAAATTCAAACGCTTACACCCCCTCACACTCACACACACAGTCTCAAACTCATACACCCCCTCACACTCACACACACACTCTCATACTCATACACCCCCTCACACTCACACACACACTCTCATACTCATACACTCCCCCACTCACACACACACTCTCATACTCATACACCCCCTCACACTCACACACACACTCTCATACTCATACACTCCCTCACACTCACACAGACACTCTCATACTCATACACCGCCTCACACTCACACACACACTCTCATACTCATACACCCCCTCACACTCACACACACACTCTCATACTCATACACTCCCTCACACTCACACACACTCTTATACTCATACACTCCCTCACACTCACACACACACCTTCATACTCATACACTCCCTCACACTCACACACACACTCTCATACTCATACACCCCCACACACTCACACACACACTCTCATACTCATACACTCCCTCACACTCACACACACTCTTATACTCATACACTCCCTCACACTCACACACACACCTTCATACTCATACACTCCGTCACACTCACACACACACTCTCATACTCATACACTCCCTCACACTCACGCACACACTCTCATAATCATACACCCCCTCACACTCACACACACACTCTCATACTCATACACTCCCTCACACTCACACACACACTCTCATACTCATACACCCCCTCACACTCACAGACACACTCTCATACTCATACACTCCCTCACACTCACACACACACTCTCATACTCATACACCCCCACACACTCACACACACACTCTCATACACATACACCCCCTCACACTCACACACACACTCTCATACTCATACACCCCCTCACACTCACACACACTCTCATACTCATACACTCCCTCACACTCAGACACACACTCTCATACTCATACACTCCGTCACACTCACACACACACTCTCATACTCATACACTCCGTCACACTCACACACACACTCTCATACTCATACACCCCCTCACAATCACACACACACTCTCATACTCATACACTCCGTCACACTCACACACACACTCTCATACTCATACACTCCCTCACACTCACACACACACTCTCATACTCATACACTCCCTCACACTGACACACACTCTCAAACTCATACACTCCCTCACACTCACACACACACTCTCATACTCATACACTCCCTCACACTCACACACACACTCTCATACTCATACACTCCCTCACACTCACACACACACTCTCATACTCATACACTCCCTCACACTCACACACACTCTCATACTCATACACCCCCTCACACTCACACACACTTTCAATCTCATACACTCCCTCACACTCACACACACACTCTCATACTCA
Source organism: Chiloscyllium punctatum (assembly GCF_047496795.1). Classification (NCBI taxonomy): domain Eukaryota; kingdom Metazoa; phylum Chordata; class Chondrichthyes; order Orectolobiformes; family Hemiscylliidae; genus Chiloscyllium; species Chiloscyllium punctatum. Next base: position 128,904,905 of record NC_092742.1, read on the forward strand.
TCCACCCCTCACACTCACACACAGTCTCATACTCATACACTCCCTCACACTCACGCACACACTCTCATACTCATAAACCCACTCAAACTCACACACACATAGTCTCATACTCATACACTCCCTCACACTCACACACACTCAAACGCATACACCCCCTCACACTCACACACACAGTCTCAAACTCATACACCCCCTCACACTCACACACACACTCTCATACTCATACACCCCCTCACACTCACACACACACTCTCATAATCATACACCCCCTCACACTCACACACACACTCTCATACCCATACACCCCCTCACACTCACACACACTCTCATACTCATACACCCCCTCACACTCACACACACTCTCATACTCATACACTCCCTCACACTCACACACACACTCTCATATTCATACACCCCCTCACACTCCCACACACACTCTCATACTCATACACTCCCTCACACTCACACACACACTCTCATACTCATACACTCTCTCATTCTCACACACACACTCTCATACTCATACACTCCCTCACACTCACGCACACACTCTCATAGTCATAAACCCACTCAAACTCACACACACACAGTCTCATACTCATACACTCCCTCACACTCACATAAAATTCAAACGCTTACACCCCCTCACACTCACACACACAGTCTCAAACTCATACACCCCCTCACACTCACACACACACTCTCATACTCATACACCCCCTCACACTCACACACACACTCTCATACTCATACACTCCCCCACTCACACACACACTCTCATACTCATACACCCCCTCACACTCACACACACACTCTCATACTCATACACCGCCTCACACTCACACACACACTCTCATACTCATACACCCCCTCACACTCACACACACACTCTCATACTCATACACTCCCTCACACTCACACACACTCTTATACTCATACACTCCCTCACACTCACACACACACCTTCATACTCATACACTCCCTCACACTCACACACACACTCTCATACTCATACACCCCCACACACTCACACACACACTCTCATACACATACACCCCCTCACACTCACACACACACTCTCATACTCATACACCCCCTCACACTCACACACACACTCACATACTCATACACCCCCACACACTCACACACACAATCTCATACTCATACACTCCCTCACACTCACACACACACTCTCATACTCATACACTCCCTCACAGTCACACACACACTCTCATACTCATACACCCCCTCACAATCACACACACTCTCATACTCATACTCTCCCTCACACTCACACACACACTCTCATACTCATACACCCCCTCACACTCACACACACACTCTCATACTCATACACCCCCTCACACTCACAAACACACACTCTCATACTCATACTCTCCCTCACACTCACACACACACTCTCATACTCAAACACCTCCTCACACTCACACACACACTCTCATACTCATATACTCCCTCACACTCACAAACACACACTCTGATACTCATACACTCCCTCACACTCACACACACACTCTCATACTCATACACTCCCTCACACTCAAACACACACTCTCATACTCATACACTCCCACACACTCACACACACACTCTCATACACATACACCCCCTCACACTCACACACACACTCTCATACTCATACACTCCCTCACACTCACACACACACTCTCATACTCATACACCCCCTCACACTCACACACACACTCTCATACTCATACACTCCCTCACACTCACACACACACTCTCATACTCATACACCCCCACACACTCACACACACACTCTCATACTCAGACACCCCCTCACACTCACACACACACTCTCATACTCATACACCCCCTCACACTCACACACACACTCTCATACTCATACACCCCCTCACACTCACACACAGTCTCTCATACTCATACACTCCCTCACACTCACACACACACTCTCATACTCATACACCCCCACACACTCACACACACTCTCATACTCATACACTCTCTCACACTCACACACATATTCTCGCCCTCATACACTCCCTCACACTCACACACACACTCTCATACTCATACACTCTCTCACACTCACACACATATTCTCGTCCTCATACACTCCCTCACACTCACACACACACTCTCATACTCATACACCCCCTCACACTCACACACATATTCTCGTCCTCATACACCCCCTCACACTCACACACATATTCTCGTCCTCATACACTCCCTCACACTCACACACACACTCTCATACTCATACACCCCCTCACACTCACACACACACTCTCATACTCATACACTCTCTCACACTCACACACATATTCTCGTCCTCATACACCCCCTCACACTCACACACACACTGTCGTACTCATACACCCCCTCACACTCACACACACTCTCATACTCATACACTCCCTCACACTCACACACACACGCTCATACTCATACACCCCCTCACACTCTCACACACACTCTCATACTCATACACCCCCTCACACTCACACACACTCTCATACTCATACACTCCCTCACACTCTCACACACACTCTCGTACTCATACACTCCCTCACACTCACACACACACTCTGATACTCATACAGCCCCTCACACTCACACACACACTCTCATACTCATACACTCCTTCACACTCACACACACACTCTCATACACATACACTCCCTCACACTCACACACACACTCTCAATCACATTCACCCCCTCACACTCACACACACTCTCATACTCATACACTCCCTCACACTCACACACACACTCTCATACTCATACACTCCCTCACACTCACACACACACTCTCATACTCATACACCCCCTCACACTCACACATACACTCTCATACTCATACACCCCCACACACTCACACACACACTCTCATACTCATACATCCCCTCACACTCACACACACACTCTCATACTCATACACTCCCTCACACTCACACACACACTCTCATACTCATACACCCCCTCACACTCACACACACACTCTCATACTCATACACTCCCTCACACTCACACACACACTCTCATACTCATACACCCCCACACACTCACACACACACTCTCATACTCAGACACCCCCTCACACTCACACACACACTCTCATACTCATACACCCCCTCACACTCTCACACACACTCTCATACTCAGACACCCCCTCACACTCACACACACACTCTCATACTCATACACCCCCTCACACTCTCACACACACTCTCATACTCATACACCCCCACACACTCACACACACACTCTCATACTCAGACACCCCCTCACACTCACACACACACTCTCATACTCATACACCCCCACACACTCACACACACTCTCATACTCATACACTCTCTCACACTCACACACATATTCTCGTCCTCAAACACTCCCTCACACTCACACACACACTCTCATACTCATACACTCTCTCACACTCACACACATATTCTCGTCCTCATACACTCCCTCACACTCACACACACACTCTCATACTCATACACCCCCTCACACTCACACACATATTCTCGTCCTCATACACCCCCTCACACTCACACACATATTCTCGGCCTCATACACTCCCTCACACTCACACACACACTCTCATACTCATACACTCTCTCACACTCACACACATATTCTCGTCCTCATACACCCCCTCACACTCACACACACTCTCGTACTCATACACCCCCTCACACTCACACACACTCTCATACTCATACACTCCCTCACACTCACACACATATGCTCATACTCATACACCCCCTCACACTCTCACACACACTCTCATACTCATACACCCCCTCACACTCACACACACTCTCATACTCATACACTCCCTCACACTCTCACACACACGCTCATACTCATACACTCCCTCACACTCACACACACTCTCATACTCATACACTCCCTCACACTCACACACACACGCTCATACTCATACACCCCCTCACACTCACACACACTCTCATACTCATACACTCCCTCACACTCACACACACACACTCTCATACTCATACACCCCCTCACACTCACACACACTCTCATACTCATACATCCCCTCACGCTCTGACACACACTCTCATACTCATACATCCCCTCACACTCACACACACACTCTCATACTCATACACCCCCTCACACTCACACACACTCTCATACTCATACACCCCCTCACACTCACACACTCTCTCATACTCATACACTCCCTCACACTCACACACACACTTTCATACTCATACACCCCCTCACACTCACACACACACTCTCATACTCATACACCCCCTCACACTCACACACACACTCTCATACTCATACACTCCCTCACACTCACACACAGTCTCATACTCATACACTCCGTCACACTCACACAGACACTCTCATACTCATACACCCCCTCACACTCACACACACTCTCATACTCATACACCCCCTCACACTCACACACACACTCGCATATTCATCCACCCCCTGACACTTTCACACACACTCTCATACTCATACACCCCCTCACACTCACACACACTCTCATACTCATACACTCCCTCACACTCACACAGACACTCTCATACTCATACACCCCCTCACACTCACACACACACTCTCATACTCATACACACCCTCACACTCACACACACACTCTCATACTCATACACCCCCTCACACTTTCACACACACTCTCATACTCATACACCCCCTCACACTCACACACACTCTCATACTCATACACACCCTCACACTCTCACACACACTCTCATACTCATACACCCCCTCACACTCACACACACACTCTCATACTCATACACCCCCTCACACTCACACACACACTCTCATACTCATACACTCCCTCACACTCACACACACACTCTCATACTCATACACTCCCTCACACTCACACACACTCTCATACTCATACACCCCCTTACACTCACACACACACTCTCATACTCATACACCCCCTCACACTCACACACACTCTCATACTCATACACTCCCTCACACTCACACACACACTCTCATACTCATACACTCCCTCACACTCACACACACTCTCATACTCATACACCCCCTCACACTCACACACACACTCTCATACTCATACACCCCCTCACACTCACACACACACACTCATACTCATACACCCCCTCACACTCACACACACACTCTCATACTCATCCACCCCCTCACACTCACACACACTCTCATACTCATACACTCCCTCACACTCACACACACACTCTCATACTCATCCACCCACTCACACTCACACACACACTCTCATACTCATACATTCCCTCACACTCTCGCACACACTCTCATACTCATACACTCCCTCACACTCACACACACACTCTCATACTCATCCACCCCCTCACACTCACACACACTCTCATACTCATACACCCCCTCACACTCGCATACACTCTCATACTCATACACTCCCTCGCACTCACACACACTCTCATACTCATACACCCCCTCACACTCACACACACACTCTCATACTCATACACTCCCTCACACTCACACACACACTCTCATAATCATCCACCCCCTCACACTCACACACACTCTCATACTCATACACTCCCTCACACTCACACACACTCTCATACTCATACACCCCCTCACACTCACACACACTCTCATACTCATACACCCCCTCACACTCACACACACTCTCTCATATTCATACACTCCCTCACACTCACACACACACTCTCATACTCATACACTCCCTCACACTCACACACACTCTCATACTCATACACCCCCTCACACTCACACACACACTCTCATACTCATACACCCCCTCACACTCACACACACACACTCATACTCATACACCCCCTCACACTCACACACACACTCTCATACTCATCCACCCCCTCACACTCACACACACACTCTCATACTCATACACTCCCTCACACTCACACACACTCTCATACTCATACACTCCCTCACACTCACACACACACTCTCATACTCATACATTCCGTCACACTCACACACACTCTCATACTCATACACTCCCTCACACTCACACACACACTCTCATACTCATACACCCCCTCACACTCACACACACACTCTCATACTCATACACTCCCCCACTCACACACACACTCTCATACTCATACACCCCCTCACACTCACACACACACTCTCATACTCATACACCGCCTCACACTCACACACACACTCTCATACTCATACACCCGCTCACACTCACACACACACTCTCATACTCATACACTCCCTCACACTCACACACACTCTTATACTCATACACTCCCTCACACTCACACACACACCTTCATACTCATACACTCCCTCACACTCACACACACACTCTCATACTCATACACCCCCACACACTCACACACACACTCTCATACACATACACCCCCTCACACTCACACACACACTCTCATACTCATACACCCCCTCACACTCACACACACACTCTCATACTCATACACCCCCACACACTCACACACACAATCTCATACACATACACTCCCTCACACTCACACACACACTCTCATACTCATACACTCCCTCACACTCACACACACACTCTCATACTCATACACCCCCTCACACTCACACACACACTCTCATACTCATACTCTCCCTCACACTCACACACACACTCTCATACTCATACACCCCCTCACACTCACACACACACTCTCATACTCATACACCCCCTCACACTCACAAACACACACTCTCATACTCATACTCTCCCTCACACTCACACACACACTCTCATACTCAAACACCTCCTCACACTCACACACACACTCTCATACTCATATACTCCCTCACACTCACAAACACACACTCTCATACTCATACACTCCCTCACACTCACACACACACTCTCATACTCATACACTCCCTCACACTCAAACACACACTCTCATACTCATACACCCCCACACACTCACACACACACTCTCATACACATACACCCCCTCACACTCACACACACACTCTCATACTCATACACTCCCTCACACTCACACACACACTCTCATACTCATACACCCCCACACACTCACACACACACTCTCATACTCAGACACCCCCTCACACTCACACACACACTCTCATACTCATACACCCCCTCACACTCACACACACACTCTCATACTCATACACCCCCTCACACTCACACACAGTCTCTCATACTCATACACTCCCTCACACTCACACACACACTCTCATACTCATACACCCCCACACACTCACACACACTCTCATACTCATACACTCTCTCACACTCACACACATATTCTCGCCCTCATACACTCCCTCACACTCACACACACACTCTCATACTCATACACTCTCTCCCACTCACACACATATTCTCGTCCTCATACACTCCCTCACACTCACACACACACTCTCATACTCATACACCCCCTCACACTCACACACATATTCTCGTCCTCATACACCCCCTCACACTCACACACATATTCTCGTCCTCATACACTCCCTCACACTCACACACACACTCTCATACTCATACACCCCCTCACACTCACACACACACTCTCATACTCATACACTCTCTCACACTCACACACATATTCTCGTCCTCATACACCCCCTCACACTCACACACACACTGTCGTACTCATACACCCCCTCACACTCACACACACTCTCATACTCATACACTCCCTCACACTCACACACACACGCTCATACTCATACACCCCCTCACACTCTCACACACACTCTCATACTCATACACCCCCTCACACTCACACACACTCTCATACTCATACACTCCCTCACACTCTCACACACACTCTCGTACTCATACACTCCCTCACACTCACACACACACTCTGATACTCATACAGCCCCTCACACTCACACACACACTCTCATACTCATACACTCCTTCACACTCACACACACACTCTCATACACATACACTCCCTCACACTCACACACACACTCTCAATCACATTCACCCCCTCACACTCACACACACTCTCATACTCATACACTCCCTCACACTCACACACACACTCTCATACTCATACACTCCCCCACTCATACACACACTCTCATACTCATACACCCCCTCACACTCACACACACTCTCATACTCATACGCCCCCTCACACTCACACACACACTCTCATACTCATACACTCCCTCACACTCACACACACACTCTCATACTCATAAACCCCCTCACACTCACACACACTCTCGTACTCATACACCCCCTCACACTCACACACACACTCTCATACTCATACACCCCCTCACACTCACACACACACTCTCATACTCATACACCCCCTCACACTCCCACACACACTCTCATACTCATATACTCCCTTACACTCACACACACACACTCTCATACTCATACACTCCCTCACACTCACACACACACTCTCATACTCATACACTCCCTCACACTCACACATACACTCTCATACTCATACACCCCCACACACTCACACACACACTCTCATACTCATACATCCCCTCACACTCACACACACACTCTCATACTCATACACTCCCTCACACTCACACACACACTCTCATACTCATACACCCCCTCACACTCACACACACACTCTCATACTCATACACTCCCTCACACTCACACACACACTCTCATACTCATACACCCCCACACACTCACACACACACTCTCATACTCAGACACCCCCTCACACTCACACACACACTCTCATACTCATACACCCCCTCACACTCTCACACACACTCTCATACTCAGACACCCCCTCACACTCACACACACACTCTCATACTCATACACCCCCTCACACTCTCACACACACTCTCATACTCATACACCCCCACACACTCACACACACACTCTCATACTCAGACACCCCCTCACACTCACACACACACTCTCATACTCATACACCCCCACACACTCACACACACTCTCATATTCATACACTCTCTCACACTCACACACATATTCTCGTCCTCAAACACTCCCTCACACTCACACACACACTCTCATACTCATACACTCTCTCACACTCACACACATATTCTCGTCCTCATACACTCCCTCACACTCACACACACACTCTCATACTCATACACCCCCTCACACTCACACACATATTCTCGTCCTCATACACCCCCTCACACTCACACACATATTCTCGGCCTCATACACTCCCTCACACTCACACACACACTCTCATACTCATACACTCTCTCACACTCACACACATATTCTCGTCCTCATACACCCCCTCACACTCACACACACTCTCGTACTCATACACCCCCTCACACTCACACACACTCTCATACTCATACACTCCCTCACACTCACACACATATGCTCATACTCATACACCCCCTCACACTCTCACACACACTCTCATACTCATACACCCCCTCACACTCACACACACTCTCATACTCATACACTCCCTCACACTCTCACACACACGCTCATACTCATACACTCCCTCACACTCACACACACTCTCATACTCATACACTCCCTCACACTCACACACACACGCTCATACTCATACACCCCCTCACACTCACACACACTCTCATACTCATACACTCCCTCACACTCACACACACACTCTCATACTCATACACCCCCTCACACTCACACACACTCTCATACTCATACATCCCCTCACGCTCTGACACACACTCTCATACTCATACATCCCCTCACACTCACACACACACTCTCATACTCATACACCCCCTCACACTCACACACACTCTCATACTCATACACTCCCTCACACTCTCACACACACGCTCATACTCATACACTCCCTCACACTCACACACTCTCTCATACTCATACACTCCCTCACACTCACACACACACTTTCATACTCATACACCCCCTCACACTCACACACACACTCTCATACTCATACACCCCCTCACACTCACACACACACTCTCATACTCATACACTCCCTCACACTCACACACAGTCTCATACTCATACACTCCCTCACACTCACACAGACACTCTCATACTCATACACCCCCTCACACTCACACACACACTCTCATACTCATACACCCCCTCACACTCACACACACACTCGCATATTCATCCACCCCCTGACACTTTCACACACACTCTCATACTCATACACCCCCTCACACTCACACACACTCTCATACTCATACACTCCCTCACACTCACACAGACACTCTCATACTCATACACCCCCTCACACTCACACACACACTCTCATACTCATACACACCCTCACACTCACACACACACTCTCATACTCATACACCCCCTCACACTTTCACACACACTCTCATACTCATACACCCCCTCACACTCACACACACTCTCATACTCATACACCCCCTCACACTCACACACACACTCTCATACTCATACACCCCCTCACACTCACACACACACTCTCATACTCATTCCCCCCCTCACATTCACACACACACTCTCATACTCATACACCCCCTCACACTTTCACACACACTCTCATACTCATACACCCCCTCACACTCACACACACTCTCATACTCATACACCCCCTAACACTCACACACACACTCTCATACTCATACACACCCTCACACTCACACACACACTCTCATACTCATACACCCCCTCACACTTTCACACACACTCTCATACTCATACACCCCCTCACACTCACACACACTCTCATACTCATACACCCCCTCACACTCACACACACACTCTCATACTCATACACACCCTCACACTCACACACACACTCTCATACTCATACACCCCCACACACTCACACACACTCTCATATTCATACACTCTCTCACACTCACACACATATTCTCGTCCTCAAACACTCCCTCACACTCACACACACACTCTCATACTCATACACTCTCTCACACTCACACACATATTCTCGTCCTCATACACTCCCTCACACTCACACACACACTCTCATACTCATACACCCCCTCACACTCACACACATATTCTCGTCCTCATACACCCCCTCACACTCACACACATATTCTCGGCCTCATACACTCCCTCACACTCACACACACACTCTCATACTCATACACTCTCTCACACTCACACACATATTCTCGTCCTCATAAACCCCCTCACACTCACACACACTCTCGTACTCATACACCCCCTCACACTCACACACACTCTCATACTCATACACTCCCTCACACTCACACACATATGCTCATACTCATACACCCCCTCACACTCTCACACACACTCTCATACTCATACACCCCCTCACACTCACACACACTCTCATACTCATACACTCCCTCACACTCTCACACACACGCTCATACTCATACACTCCCTCACACTCACACACACTCTCATACTCATACACTCCCTCACACTCACACACACACGCTCATACTCATACACCCCCTCACACTCACACACACTCTCATACTCATACACTCCCTCACACTCACACACACACTCTCATACTCATACACCCCCTCACACTCACACACACTCTCATACTCATACATCCCCTCACGCTCTGACACACACTCTCATACTCATACATCCCCTCACACTCACACACACACTCTCATACTCATACACCCCCTCACACTCACACACACTCTCATACTCATACACCCCCTCACACTCACACACTCTCTCATACTCATACACTCCCTCACACTCACACACACACTTTCATACTCATACACCCCCTCACACTCACACACACACTCTCATACTCATACACCCCCTCACACTCACACACACACTCTCATACTCATACACTCCCTCACACTCACACACAGTCTCATACTCATACACTCCCTCACACTCACACAGACACTCTCATACTCATACACCCCCTCACACTCACACACACACTCTCATACTCATACACCCCCTCACACTCACACACACACTCGCATATTCATCCACCCCCTGACACTTTCACACACACTCTCATACTCATACACCCCCTCACACTCACACACACTCTCATACTCATACACTCCCTCACACTCACACAGACACTCTCATACTCATACACCCCCTCACACTCACACACACACTCTCATACTCATACACACCCTCACACTCACACACACACTCTCATACTCATACACCCCCTCACACTTTCACACACACTCTCATACTCATACACCCCCTCACACTCACACACACTCTCATACTCATACACACCCTCACACTCTCACACACACTCTCATACTCATACACCCCCTCACACTCACACACACACTCTCATACTCATACACCCCCTCACACTCACACACACACTCTCATACTCATACACTCCCTCACACTCACACACACACTCTCATACTCATACACTCCCTCACACTCACACACACTCTCATACTCATACACCCCCTTACACTCACACACACACTCTCATACTCATACACCCCCTCACACTCACACACACTCTCATACTCATACACTCCCTCACACTTTCACACACACTCTCATACTCATACATCCCCTCACACTCTCACACACACTCTCATACTCATACACCCCCTCACACTCACACACACACTCTCATACTCATACATTCCTCACACTCACACACACACTCTCATACTCATACACCCCCTCACACTCACACACACTCTCATACTCATACAGTCCCTCACACTCACACAGACACTCTCATACTCATACACCCCCTCACACTCACACACACACTCTCATACTCATACACCCCCTCACACTCACACACACACTCTCATACTCATTCCCCCCCTCACATTCACACACACACTCTCATACTCATACACCCCCTCACACTCACACACACACTCTCATACTCATACACTCCCTCACACTCACACACAGTCTCATACTCATACACTCCCTCACACTCACACAGACACTCTCATACTCATACACCCCCTCACACTCACACACACACTCTCATACTCATACACCCCCTCACACTCACACACACACTCGCATATTCATCCACCCCCTGACACTTTCACACACACTCTCATACTCATACACCCCCTCACACTCACACACACTCTCATACTCATACACTCCCTCACACTCACACAGACACTCTCATACTCATACACCCCCTCACACTCACACACACACTCTCATACTCATACACACCCTCACACTCACACACACACTCTCATACTCATACACCCCCTCACACTTTCACACACACTCTCATACTCATACACCCCCTCACACTCACACACACTCTCATACTCATACACACCCTCACACTCTCACACACACTCTCATACTCATACACCCCCTCACACTCACACACACACTCTCATACTCATACACCCCCTCACACTCACACACACACTCTCATACTCATACACTCCCTCACACTCACACACACACTCTCATACTCATACACTCCCTCACACTCACACACACTCTCATACTCATACACCCCCTTACACTCACACACACACTCTCATACTCATACACCCCCTCACACTCACACACACTCTCATACTCATACACTCCCTCACACTTTCACACACACTCTCATACTCATACATCCCCTCACACTCTCACACACACTCTCATACTCATACACCCCCTCACACTCACACACACACTCTCATACTCATACATTCCTCACACTCACACACACACTCTCATACTCATACACCCCCTCACACTCACACACACTCTCATACTCATACAGTCCCTCACACTCACACAGACACTCTCATACTCATACACCCCCTCACACTCACACACACACTCTCATACTCATACACCCCCTCACACTCACACACACACTCTCATACTCATTCCCCCCCTCACATTCACACACACACTCTCATACTCATACACTCCCTCACACTTTCACACACACTCTCATATTCATACACCCCCTCACACTCTCACACACACTCTCATACTCATACACCCCCTCTCACTCACACACACACTCTCATACTCATACACCCCCTCACACTCACACACACACTCTCATACTCATACACCCCCTCACACTCACACACACACTCTCATACTCATACACTCCCTAACACTCACACACACTCTCATACTCATACACCACCTCACACTCACACACACTTTCATACTCATACACCCCCTCACACTCACACACACTCTCATACTCATACACTCCCTCACACTCACACACACACTCTCATACTCATACATTCCCTCACACTCACACACACTCTCATACTCATACACTCCCTTACACTCACACACACACTCTCATACTCATACACTCCCTCACACTCACACACACACTCTCATACTCATACACTCCCTCACACTCTCACACACACTCTCATACTCATACACCCCCTCACACTCACACACACACTCTCATACTCATACACTCCCTCACACTCACACACACACTCTCATACTCATACACTCCCTCACACTCACACACACACTCTCATACTCATCCACCCCCTCACACTCACACACACACTCTCATACTCATACATTCCCTCACACTCTCGCACACACTCTCATACTCATACACTCCCTCACACTCACACACACACTCTCATACTCATCCACCCCCTCACACTCACACACACTCTCATACTCATACACCCCCTCACACTCGCACACACTCTCATACTCATACACTCCCTCGCACTCACACACACTCTCATACTCATACACTCCCTCACACTCACACACACTCTCATACTCATACACCCCCTCACACTCACACACACACTCTCATACTCATACACTCCCTCACACTCACACACACACTCTCATAATCATCCACCCCCTCACACTCACACACACTCTCATACTCATACACTCCCTCACACTCACACACACTCTCATACTCATACACCCCCTCACACTCACACACACTCTCATACTCATACACCCCCTCACACTCACACACACTCTCTCATATTCATACACTCCCTCACACTCACACACACACTCTCATACTCATACACTCCCTCACACTCACACACACTCTCATACTCATACACCCCCTCACACTCACACACACACTCTCATACTCATACACCCCCTCACACTCACACACACACACTCATACTCATACACCCCCTCACACTCACACACACACTCTCATACTCATCCACCCCCTCACACTCACACACACACTCTCATACTCATACACTCCCTCACACTCACACACACTCTCATACTCATACACTCCCTCACACTCACACACACACTCTCATACTCATACATTCCGTCACACTCACACACACTCTCATACTCATACACTCCCTCACACTCACACACACACTCTCATACTCATACACTCCCTCACACTCACACACACTCTCATACTCATACACTCCCCCACTCACACGCACACTCTCATTCTCATACACCCCCTCACACTCACACACACACTCTCATACTCATACACCCCCTCACACTCACACACACACTCTCATACTCATACACTCCCCCACTCACACACACACTCTCATACTCATACACCCCCTCACACTCACACACTCTCTCATACTCGTACACCCCCTCACACTCACACACACACTCTCATACTCATACACCCCCTCACACTCACACACACTCTCATACTCATACACCCCCTCACACTCACACACACTCTCATACTCGTACACCCCCTCACACTCACACACACACTCTCATACTCATACACCCCCTCACACTCACACACACACTCTCATACACATACACCCCCTCACACTCACACACACACTCTCGTACTCATACACTCCCCCACTCACACACACACTCTCAATCACATACACCCCCTCACACTCACACACACACTCTCATACTCATACACTCCCCCACTCACACACACACTCTCATACTCATACACCCCCTCACACTCACACACACTCTCATACTCATACACCCCCTCACTCTCACACACACACTCTCATACTCATACATCCCCTCACACTCACACACACACTCTCATACTCATACACTCCCCCACTCACACACACACTCTCATACTCATACACCCCCTCACACTCACACACACACTCTCATACTCATACACCCCCTCACACTCACACACACTCTCTCATACTCATACACTCCCTCACACTCACACACACTCTCATACTCATACACTCCCTCACACTCACACACACACTCTCATACTCATACACCCCCTCAGACTCACACACACACTCTCATACTCATACACTCCCTCACACTCACACACACACTCTCATACTCATACACCCCCTCACACTCACACACACTCTCATACTCATACACTCCCTCACACTCACACACACACTCTCATACTCATACACCCCCTCAGACTCACACACACACTCTCATACTCATACACTCCCTCACACTCACACACACACTCTCATACTCATACACTCCCTCACACTCACACACACTCTCAAACTCATACACCCCCACACACTCACACACACTCTCATACTCATAGACTCCCTCACACTCACACACACACTCTCATACTCATACACCCCCACACACTCACACACACTCTCATACTCATACACCCCCTAACACTCACACACACACTCTCATACTCATACACCCCCTCACACTCACACACACATTCTCATACTCATACACTCCCTCACACTCACACACACACTCTCATACTCATACACCCCCTCACACTCACACACACACTCTCATACTCATACACTCCCCCACTCACACACACACTCTCATACTCATACACTCCCTCACACTCACACACACACTCTCATACTCATACACTCCCCCACTCACACACACACTCTCATACTCATACACTCCCTCACACTCACACACACACTCTCATACTCATACACCCCCTCACACTCACACACACACTCTCATACTCATACACCCCCTCAGACTCACACAAACACTCTCATACTCATACATTCCCTCACACTCACACACACTCTCATACTCATACACTCCCTTACACTCACACACACACTCTCATACTCATACACTCCCTCACACTCACACACACACTCTCATACTCATACACTCCCTCACACTCTCACACACACTCTCATACTCATACACCCCCTCACACTCACACACACACTCTCATACTCATACACTCCCTCACACTCACACACACACTCTCATACTCATACACTCCCTCACACTCACACACACACTCTCATACTCATCCACCCCCTCACACTCACACACACACTCTCATACTCATACATTCCCTCACACTCTCGCACACACTCTCATACTCATACACTCCCTCACACTCACACACACACTCTCATACTCATCCACCCCCTCACACTCACACACACTCTCATACTCATACACCCCCTCACACTCGCACACACTCTCATACTCATACACTCCCTCACACTCACACACACACTCTCATACTCATACACTCCCTCACACTCACACACACTCTCATACTCATACACCCCCTCACACTCACACACACACTCTCATACTCATACACTCCCTCACACTCACACACACACTCTCATAATCATCCACCCCCTCACACTCACACACACTCTCATACTCATACACTCCCTCACACTCACACACACTCTCATACTCATACACCCCCTCACGCTCACACACACTCTCATACTCATACACCCCCTCACACTCACACACACTCTCTCATATTCATACACTCCCTCACACTCACACACACACTCTCATACTCATACACTCCCTCACACTCACACACACTCTCATACTCATACACCCCCTCACACTCACACACACACTCTCATACTCATACACCCCCTCACACTCACACACACACACTCATACTCATACACCCCCTCACACTCACACACACACTCTCATACTCATCCACCCCCTCACACTCACACACACACTCTCATACTCATACACTCCCTCACACTCACACACACTCTCATACTCATACACTCCCTCACACTCACACACACACTCTCATACTCATACATTCCGTCACACTCACACACACTCTCATACTCATACACTCCCTCACACTCACACACACACTCTCATACTCATACACTCCCTCACACTCACACACACTCTCATACTCATACACTCCCCCACTCACACGCACACTCTCATTCTCATACACCCCCTCACACTCACACACACACTCTCATACTCATACACCCCCTCACACTCACACACACACTCTCATACTCATACACTCCCCCACTCACACACACACTCTCATACTCATACACCCCCTCACACTCACACACACTCTCATACTCGTACACCCCCTCACACTCACACACACACTCTCATACTCATACACCCCCTCACACTCACACACACTCTCATACTCATACACCCCCTCACACTCACACACACTCTCATACTCGTACACCCCCTCACACTCACACACACACTCTCATACTCATACACCCCCTCACACTCACACACACACTCTCATACACATACACCCCCTCACACTCACACACACACTCTCGTACTCATACACTCCCCCACTCACACACACACTCTCAATCACATACACCCCCTCACACTCACACACACACTCTCATACTCATACACTCCCCCACTCACACACACACTCTCATACTCATACACCCCCTCACACTCACACACACTCTCATACTCATACACCCCCTCACTCTCACACACACACTCTCATACTCATACATCCCCTCACACTCACACACACACTCTCATACTCATACACTCCCCCACTCACACACACACTCTCATACTCATACACCCCCTCACACTCACACACACACTCTCATACTCATACACCCCCTCACACTCACACACACTCTCTCATACTCATACACTCCCTCACACTCACACACACTCTCATACTCATACACTCCCTCACACTCACACACACACTCTCATACTCATACACCCCCTCAGACTCACACACACACTCTCATACTCATACACTCCCTCACACTCACACACACACTCTCATACTCATACACCCCCTCACACTCACACACACTCTCATACTCATACACTCCCTCACACTCACACACACACTCTCATACTCATACACCCCCTCAGACTCACACACACACTCTCATACTCATACACTCCCTCACACTCACACACACACTCTCATACTCATACACCCCCTCACACTCACACACACTCTCTCATACTCATACACTCCCTCACACTCACACACACACTCTCAGTCTCATACACCCCCTCACACTCACACACACTCTCATACTCATACACCCCCACACACTCACACACACTCTCATACTCATAGACTCCCTCACACTCACACACACACTCTCATACTCATACACCCCCACACACTCACACACACTCTCATACTCATACACCCCCTCACACTCACACACACACTCTCATACTCATACACCCCTTCACACTCACACACACATTCTCATACTCATACACTCCCTCACACTCACACACACACTCTCATACTCATACACCCCCTCACACTCACACACACACTCTCATACTCATACACTCCCCCACTCACACACACACTCTCATACTCATACACTCCCTCACACTCACACACACACTCTCATACTCATACACTCCCCCACTCACACACACACTCTCATACTCATACACTCCCTCACACTCACACACACACTCTCATACTCATACACCCCCTCACACTCACACACACACTCTCATACTCATACACCCCCTCAGACTCACACAAACACTCTCATACTCATACACTCCCTCACACTCACACACACACTCTCATACTCATACACCCCCTCACACTCACACACACTCTCATACTCATACACCCCCTCACACTCACACACACACACTCATACTCATACACCCCCTCACACTCACACACACACTCTCATACTCATCCACCCCCTCACACTCACACACACACTCTCATACTCATACACTCCCTCACACTCACACACACTCTCATACTCATACACTCCCTCACACTCACACACACACTCTCATACTCATACATTCCGTCACACTCACACACACTCTCATACTCATACACTCCCTCACACTCACACACACACTCTCATACTCATACACTCCCTCACACTCACACACACTCTCATACTCATACACTCCCCCACTCACACGCACACTCTCATTCTCATACACCCCCTCACACTCACACACACACTCTCATACTCATACACCCCCTCACACTCACACACACACTCTCATACTCATACACTCCCCCACTCACACACAGACTCTCATACTCATACACCCCCTCACACTCACACACTCTCTCATACTCGTACACCCCCTCACACTCACACACACACTCTCATACTCATACACCCCCTCACACTCACACACACTCTCATACTCATACACCCCCTCACACTCACACACACTCTCATACTCGTACACCCCCTCACACTCACACACACACTCTCATACTCATACACCCCCTCACACTCACACACACACTCTCATACACATACACCCCCTCACACTCACACACACACTCTCGTACTCATACACTCCCCCACTCACACACACACTCTCAATCACATACACCCCCTCACACTCACACACACACTCTCATACTCATACACTCCCCCACTAACACACACACTCTCATACTCATACACCCCCTCACACTCACACACACTCTCATACTCATACACCCCCTCACTCTCACACACACACTCTCATACTCATACATCCCCTCACACTCACACACACACTCTCATACTCATACACTCCCCCACTCACACACACACTCTCATACTCATACACCCCCTCACACTCACACACACACTCTCATACTCATACACCCCCTCACACTCACACACACTCTCTCATACTCATACACTCCCTCACACTCACACACACTCTCATACTCATACACTCCCTCACACTCACACACACACTCTCATACTCATACACCCCCTCAGACTCACACACACACTCTCATACTCATACACTCCCTCACACTCACACACACACTCTCATACTCATACACCCCCTCACACTCACACACACTCTCATACTCATACACTCCCTCACACTCACACACACACTCTCATACTCATACACCCCCTCAGACTCACACACACACTCTCATACTCATACACTCCCTCACACTCACACACACACTCTCATACTCATACACCCCCTCACACTCACACACACTCTCTCATACTCATACACTCCCTCACACTCACACACACACTCTCAGTCTCATACACCCCCTCACACTCACACACACTCTCATACTCATACACCCCCACACACTCACACACACTCTCATACTCATAGACTCCCTCACACTCACACACACACTCTCATACTCATACACCCCCACACACTCACACACACTCTCATACTCATACACCCCCTCACACTCACACACACACTCTCATACTCATACACCCCCTCACACTCACACACACATTCTCATACTCATACACTCCCTCACACTCACACACACACTCTCATACTCATACACCCCCTCACACTCACACACACACTCTCATACTCATACACTCCCCCACTCACACACACACTCTCATACTCATACACTCCCTCACACTCACACACACACTCTCATACTCATACACTCCCCCACTCACACACACACTCTCATACTCATACACTCCCTCACACTCACACACACACTCTCATACTCATACACCCCCTCACACTCACACACACACTCTCATACTCATACACCCCCTCAGACTCACACAAACACTCTCATACTCATACATTCCCTCACACTCACACACACTCTCATACTCATACACTCCCTTACACTCACACACACACTCTCATACTCATACACTCCCTCACACTCACACACACACTCTCATACTCATACACTCCCTCACACTCTCACACACACTCTCATACTCATACACCCCCTCACACTCACACACACACTCTCATACTCATACACTCCCTCACACTCACACACACACTCTCATACTCATACACTCCCTCACACTCACACACACACTCTCATACTCATCCACCCCCTCACACTCACACACACACTCTCATACTCATACATTCCCTCACACTCTCGCACACACTCTCATACTCATACACTCCCTCACACTCACACACACACTCTCATACTCATCCACCCCCTCACACTCACACACACTCTCATACTCATACACCCCCTCACACTCGCACACACTCTCATACTCATACACTCCCTCGCACTCACACACACTCTCATACTCATACAATCCCTCACACTCACACACACTCTCATACTCATACACCCCCTCACACTCACACACACACTCTCATACTCATACACTCCCTCACACTCACACACACACTCTCATAATCATCCACCCCCTCACACTCACACACACTCTCATACTCATACACTCCCTCACACTCACACACACTCTCATACTCATACACCCCCTCACACTCACACACACTCTCATACTCATACACCCCCTCACACTCACACACACTCTCTCATATTCATACACTCCCTCACACTCACACACACACTCTCATACTCATACACTCCCTCACACTCACACACGCTCTCATACTCATACACCCCCTCACACTCACACACACACTCTCATACTCATACACCCCCTCACACTCACACACACACACTCATACTCATACACCCCCTCACACTCACACACACACTCTCATACTCATCCACCCCCTCACACTCACACACACACTCTCATACTCATACACTCCCTCACACTCACACACACTCTCATACTCATACACTCCCTCACACTCACACACACACTCTCATACTCATACATTCCGTCACACTCACACACACTCTCATACTCATACACTCCCTCACACTCACACACACACTCTCATACTCATACACTCCCTCACACTCACACACACTCTCATACTCATACACTCCCCCACTCACACGCACACTCTCATTCTCATACACCCCCTCACACTCACACACACACTCTCATACTCATACACCCCCTCACACTCACACACACACTCTCATACTCATACACTCCCCCACTCACACACACACTCTCATACTCATACACCCCCTCACACTCACACACACTCTCATACTCGTACACACCCTCACACTCACACACACACTCTCATACTCATACACCCCCTCACACTCACACACACTCTCATACTCATACACCCCCTCACACTCACACACACTCTCATACTCGTACACCCCCTCACACTCACACACACACTCTCATACTCATACACCCCCTCACACTCACACACACACTCTCATACACATACACCCCCTCACACTCACACACACACTCTCGTACTCATACACTCCCCCACTCACACACACACTCTCAATCACATACACCCCCTCACACTCACACACACACTCTCATACTCATACACTCCCCCACTCACACACACACTCTCATACTCATACACCCCCTCACACTCACACACACTCTCATACTCATACACCCCCTCACTCTCACACACACACTCTCATACTCATACATCCCCTCACACTCACACACACACTCTCATACTCATACACTCCCCCACTCACACACACACTCTCATACTCATACACCCCCTCACACTCACACACACACTCTCATACTCATACACCCCCTCACACTCACACACACTCTCTCATACTCATACACTCCCTCACACTCACACACACTCTCATACTCATACACTCCCTCACACTCACACACACACTCTCATACTCATACACCCCCTCAGACTCACACACACACTCTCATACTCATACACTCCCTCACACTCACACACACACTCTCATACTCATACACCCCCTCACACTCACACACACTCTCATACTCATACACTCCCTCACACTCACACACACACTCTCATACTCATACACCCCCTCAGACTCACACACACACTCTCATACTCATACACTCCCTCACACTCACACACACACTCTCATACTCATACACCCCCTCACACTCACACACACTCTCTCATACTCATACACTCCCTCACACTCACACACACACTCTCAGTCTCATACACCCCCTCACACTCACACACACTCTCATACTCATACACCCCCACACACTCACACACACTCTCATACTCATAGACTCCCTCACACTCACACACACACTCTCATACTCATACACCCCCACACACTCACACACACTCTCATACTCATACACCCCCTCACACTCACACACACACTCTCATACTCATACACCCCCTCACACTCACACACACATTCTCATACTCATACACTCCCTCACACTCACACACACACTCTCATACTCATACACCCCCTCACACTCACACACACACTCTCATACTCATACACTCCCCCACTCACACACACACTCTCATACTCATACACTCCCTCACACTCACACACACACTCTCATACTCATACACTCCCCCACTCACACACACACTCTCATACTCATACACTCCCTCACACTCACACACACACTCTCATACTCATACACCCCCTCACACTCACACACACACTCTCATACTCATACACCCCCTCAGACTCACACAAACACTCTCATACTCATACACTCCCTCACACTCACACACACACTCTCATACTCATACACCCCCTCACACTCACACACACTCTCATACTCATACACCCCCTCACACTCATACAAACACTGTCATACTCATACACCCCCTCACACTCACACACACACTCCTATACTCATACACTCCCTCACACTCACACACACACTCTCATACTCATACACTCCCTCACACTCACACACACTCTCATACTCATACACCCCCTCACACTCACACACACTCTCATACTCATACACTCCCTCACACTCACACAGACACTCTCATACTCATACACCCCCTCACACTCACACACGCACTCTCATACTCATACACACCCTCACACTCACACACACACTCTCATACTCATACACCAACTCACACTTTCACACACACTCTCATACTCATACACCCCCTCAAACTCACACACACTCTCATACTCATACACACCCTCACACTCTCACACACACTCTCATACTCATACACCCCCTCACACTCACACACACACTCTCATACTCATACACCCCCTCACACTCACACACACAATCTCATACTCATACACTCCCTCACACTCACACACACACTCTCATACTCATACACTCCCTCACACTCACACACACTCTCATACTCATACACCCCCTTACACTCACACACACACTCTCATACTCATACACCCCCTCACACTCACACACACTCTCATACTCATACACTCCCTCACACTTTCACACACACTCTCATACTCATACATCCCCTCACACTCTCACACACACTCTCATACTCATACACCCCCTCACACTCACACACACACTCTCATACTCATACATTCCTCACACTCACACACACACTCTCATACTCATACACCCCCTCACACTCACACACACTCTCATACTCATACAGTCCCTCACACTCACACAGACACTCTCATACTCATACACCCCCTCACACTCACACACACACTCTCATACTCATACACCCCCTCACACTCACACACACACTCTCATACTCATTCCCCCCCTCACATTCACACACACACTCTCATACTCATACACTCCCTCACACTTTCACACACACTCTCATATTCATCCACCCCCTCACACACTCTCATACTCATACACCCCCTCACACTCACACACACACTCTCATACTCATACACCCCCTCACACTCACACACACTCTCATACTCATACAGTCCCTCACACTCACACAGACACTCTCATACTCATACACCCCCTCACACTCACACACACACTCTCATACTCATACACCCCCTCACACTCACACACACACTCTCATACTCATACACTCCCTAACACTCACACACACTCTCATACTCATACACCACCTCACACTCACACACACTTTCATACTCATACACCCCCTCACACTCACACACACTCTCATACTCATACACTCCCTCACACTCACACACACACTCTCATACTCATACACTCCCTCACACTCACACACACACTCTCATACTCATACACTCCCTCACACTCTCACACACACTCTCATACTCATACACTCCCTCACACTCACACACACACTCTCATACTCATACACCCCCTCACACTCACACACACACTCTCATACTCATACACTCCCTCACACTCACACACACACTCTCATACTCATCCACCCCCTCACACTCACACACACTCTCATACTCATACACCCCCTCACACTCGCACACACTCTCATACTCATACACTCCCTCGCACTCACACACACTCTCATACTCATACACTCCCTCACACTCACACACACTCTCATACTCATACACCCCCTCACACTCACACACACACTCTCATACTCATACACTCCCTCACACTCACACACACACTCTCATAATCATCCACCCCCTCACACTCACACACACTCTCATACTCATACACTCCCTCACACTCACACACACTCTCATACTCATACACCCCCTCACACTCACACACACTCTCATACTCATACACCCCCTCACACTCACACACACTCTCTCATATTCATACACTCCCTCACACTCACACACACACTCTCATACTCATACACTCCCTCACACTCACACACACTCTCATACTCATACACCCCCTCACACTCACACACACACTCTCATACTCATACACCCCCTCACACTCACACACACACACTCATACTCATACACCCCCTCACACTCACACACACACTCTCATACTCATCCACCCCCTCACACTCACACACACACTCTCATACTCATACACTCCCTCACACTCACACACACTCTCATACTCATACACTCCCTCACACTCACACACACACTCTCATACTCATACATTCCGTCACACTCACACACACTCTCATACTCATACACTCCCTCACACTCACACACACTCTCATACTCATACACTCCCTCACACTCACACACACACTCTCATACTCATACACTCCCTCACACTCACACACACTCTCATACTCATACACTCCCCCACTCACACGCACACTCTCATTCTCATACACCCCCTCACACTCACACACACACTCTCATACTCATACACCCCCTCACACTCACACACACACTCTCATACTCATACACTCCCCCACTCACACACACACTCTCATACTCATACACCCCCTCACACTCACACACACTCTCATACTCGTACACCCCCTCACACTCACACACACACTCTCATACTCATACACCCCCTCACACTCACACACACACTCTCATACTCATACCCTCCCTCACACTCACACACACACTCTCATACACATACACCCCCTCACACTCACACACACACTCTCGTACTCATACACTCCCCCACTCACACACACACTCTCAATCACATACACCCCCTCACACTCACACACACACTCTCATACTCATACACTCCCCCACTCACACACACACTCTCATACTCATACACCCCCTCACACTCACACACACTCTCATACTCATACACCCCCTCACTCTCACACACACACTCTCATACTCATACACCCCCTCACACTCACACACACACTCTCATACTCATACACTCCCCCACTCACACACACACTCTCATACTCATACACCCCCTCACACTCACACACACTCTCTCATACTCATACACTCCCTCACACTCACACACACTCTCATACTCATACACTCCCTCACACTCACACACACACTCTCATACTCATACACCCCCTCAGACTCACACACACACTCTCATACTCATACACTCCCTCACACTCACACACACACTCTCATACTCATACACCCCCTCACACTCACACACACTCTCTCATACTCATACACTCCCTCACACTCACACACACTCTCATACTCATACACTCCCTCACACTCACACACACACTCTCATACTCATACACCCCCTCAGACTCACACACACACTCTCATACTCATACACTCCCTCACACTCACACACACACTCTCATACTCATACACCCCCTCACACCCACACACACTCTCATACTCATACACTCCCTCACACTCACACACACACTCTCATACTCATACACCCCCTCAGACTCACACACACACTCTCATACTCATACACTCCCTCACACTCACACACACACTCTCATACTCATACACCCCCTCACACTCACACACACTCTCTCATACTCATACACTCCCTCACACTCACACACACACTCTCAGTCTCATACACCCCCTCACACTCACACACACTCTCATACTCATACACCCCCACACACTCACACACACTCTCATACTCATAGACTCCCTCACACTCACACACACACTCTCATACTCATACACCCCCACACACTCACACACACTCTCATACTCATACACCCCCTCACACTCACACACACACTCTCATACTCATACACCCCCTCACACTCACACACACATTCTCATACTCATACACTCCCTCACACTCACACACACACTCTCATACTCATACACCCCCTCACACTCACACACACACTCTCATACTCATACACTCCCCCACTCACACACACACTCTCATACTCATACACTCCCTCACACTCACACACACACTCTCATACTCATACACTCCCCCACTCACACACACACTCTCATACTCATACACTCCCTCACACTCACACACACACTCTCATACTCAT
This sequence comes from Chiloscyllium punctatum, assembly GCF_047496795.1. Classification (NCBI taxonomy): domain Eukaryota; kingdom Metazoa; phylum Chordata; class Chondrichthyes; order Orectolobiformes; family Hemiscylliidae; genus Chiloscyllium; species Chiloscyllium punctatum. Next base: position 128,933,561 of record NC_092742.1, read on the forward strand.
ACACCCCCTCACACTCACACACACACTCTCATACTCATACACCCCCTCAGACTCACACAAACACTCTCATACTCATACACTCCCTCACACTCACACACACACTCTCATACTCATACACCCCCTCACACTCACACACACTCTCATACTCATACACCCCCTCACACTCATACAAACACTGTCATACTCATACACCCCCTCACACTCACACACACACTCCTATACTCATACACTCCCTCACACTCACACACACACTCTCATACTCATACACTCCCTCACACTCACACACACTCTCATACTCATACACCCCCTCACACTCACACACACTCTCATACTCATACACTCCCTCACACTCACACAGACACTCTCATACTCATACACCCCCTCACACTCACACACGCACTCTCATACTCATACACACCCTCACACTCACACACACACTCTCATACTCATACACCCCCTCACACTTTCACACACACTCTCATACTCATACACCCCCTCAAACTCACACACACTCTCATACTCATACACACCCTCACACTCTCACACACACTCTCATACTCATACATCCCCTCACACTCTCACACACACTCTCATACTCATACACCCCCTCACACTCACACACACACTCTCATACTCATACATTCCTCACACTCACACACACACTCTCATACTCATACACCCCCTCACACTCACACACACTCTCATACTCATACAGTCCCTCACACTCACACAGACACTCTCATACTCATACACCCCCTCACACTCACACACACACTCTCATACTCATACACCCCCTCACACTCACACACACACTCTCATACTCATTCCCCCCCTCACATTCACACACACACTCTCATACTCATACACTCCCTCACACTTTCACACACACTCTCATATTCATCCACCCCCTCACACTCTCACACACACTCTCATACTCATACACCCCCTCACACTCACACACACACTCTCATACTCATACACCCCCTCACACTCACACACACTCTCATACTCATACAGTCCCTCACACTCACACAGACACTCTCATACTCATACACCCCCTCACACTCACACACACACTCTCATACTCATACACCCCCTCACACTCACACACACACTCTCATACTCATACACTCCCTAACACTCACACACACTCTCATACTCATACACCACCTCACACTCACACACACTTTCATACTCATACACCCCCTCACACTCACACACACTCTCATACTCATACACTCCCTCACACTCACACACACACTCTCATACTCATACACTCCCTCACACTCACACACACACTCTCATACTCATACACTCCCTCACACTCTCACACACACTCTCATACTCATACACTCCCTCACACTCACACACACACTCTCATACTCATACACCCCCTCACACTCACACACACACTCTCATACTCATACACTCCCTCACACTCACACACACACTCTCATACTCATCCACCCCCTCACACTCACACACACTCTCATACTCATACACCCCCTCACACTCGCACACACTCTCATACTCATACACTCCCTCGCACTCACACACACTCTCATACTCATACACTCCCTCACACTCACACACACTCTCATACTCATACACCCCCTCACACTCACACACACACTCTCATACTCATACACTCCCTCACACTCACACACACACTCTCATAATCATCCACCCCCTCACACTCACACACACTCTCATACTCATACACTCCCTCACACTCACACACACTCTCATACTCATACACCCCCTCACACTCACACACACTCTCATACTCATACACCCCCTCACACTCACACACACTCTCTCATATTCATACACTCCCTCACACTCACACACACACTCTCATACTCATACACTCCCTCACACTCACACACACTCTCATACTCATACACCCCCTCACACTCACACACACACTCTCATACTCATACACCCCCTCACACTCACACACACACACTCATACTCATACACCCCCTCACACTCACACACACACTCTCATACTCATCCACCCCCTCACACTCACACACACACTCTCATACTCATACACTCCCTCACACTCACACACACTCTCATACTCATACACTCCCTCACACTCACACACACACTCTCATACTCATACATTCCGTCACACTCACACACACTCTCATACTCATACACTCCCTCACACTCACACACACTCTCATACTCATACACTCCCTCACACTCACACACACACTCTCATACTCATACACTCCCTCACACTCACACACACTCTCATACTCATACACTCCCCCACTCACACGCACACTCTCATTCTCATACACCCCCTCACACTCACACACACACTCTCATACTCATACACCCCCTCACACTCACACACACACTCTCATACTCATACACTCCCCCACTCACACACACACTCTCATACTCATACACCCCCTCACACTCACACACACTCTCATACTCGTACACCCCCTCACACTCACACACACACTCTCATACTCATACACCCCCTCACACTCACACACACACTCTCATACTCATACCCTCCCTCACACTCACACACACACTCTCATACACATACACCCCATCACACTCACACACACACTCTCGTACTCATACACTCCCCCACTCACACACACACTCTCAATCACATACACCCCCTCACACTCACACACACACTCTCATACTCATACACTCCCCCACTCACACACACACTCTCATACTCATACACCCCCTCACACTCACACACACTCTCATACTCATACACCCCCTCACTCTCACACACACACTCTCATACTCATACACCCCCTCACACTCACACACACACTCTCATACTCATACACTCCCCCACTCACACACACACTCTCATACTCATACACCCCCTCACACTCACACACACACTCTCATACTCATACACCCCCTCACACTCACACACACTCTCTCATACTCATACACTCCCTCACACTCACACACACTCTCATACTCATACACTCCCTCACACTCACACACACACTCTCATACTCATACACCCCCTCAGACTCACACACACACTCTCATACTCATACACTCCCTCACACTCACACACACACTCTCATACTCATACACCCCCTCACACTCACACACACTCTCATACTCATACACTCCCTCACACTCACACACACACTCTCATACTCATACACCCCCTCAGACTCACACACACACTCTCATACTCATACACTCCCTCACACTCACACACACACTCTCATACTCATACACCCCCTCACACTCACACACACTCTCTCATACTCATACACTCCCTCACACTCACACACACACTCTCAGTCTCATACACCCCCTCACACTCACACACACTCTCATACTCATACACCCCCACACACTCACACACACTCTCATACTCATAGACTCCCTCACACTCACACACACACTCTCATACTCATACACCCCCACACACTCACACACACTCTCATACTCATACACCCCCTCACACTCACACACACACTCTCATACTCATACACCCCCTCACACTCACACACACATTCTCATACTCATACACTCCCTCACACTCACACACACACTCTCATACTCATACACCCCCTCACACTCACACACACACTCTCATACTCATACACTCCCCCACTCACACACACACTCTCATACTCATACACTCCCTCACACTCACACACACACTCTCATACTCATACACTCCCCCACTCACACACACACTCTCATACTCATACACTCCCTCACACTCACACACACACTCTCATACTCATACACCCCCTCACACTCACACACACACTCTCATACTCATACACCCCCTCAGACTCACACAAACACTCTCATACTCAATCACTCCCTCACACTCACACACACACTCTCATACTCATACACCCCCTCACACTCACACACACTCTCATACTCATACACCCCCTCACACTCATACAAACACTGTCATACTCATACACCCCCTCACACTCACACACACACTCCTATACTCATACACTCCCTCACACTCACACACACACTCTCATACTCATACACTCCCTCACACTCACACACACTCTCATACTCATACACCCCCTCACACTCACACACACACTCTCATACTCATACACTCCCCCACTCACACACACACTCTCATACTCATACACCCCCTCACACTCACACACACACTCTCATACTCATACACCCCCTCACACTCACACACACACTCTCATACTCATACACCCCCTCACACTCACACACACACTCTCATACTCATACACCCCCTCACACTCACACACACACTCTCATACTCATACACTCCCCCACTCACACACACACTCTCATACTCATACACCCCCTCACACTCACACACACAATCTCATACTCATACACTCCCTCACAGTCACACACACACTCTCATACTCATACACTCCCTCACACTCACACACACACTCTCATACTCATACACTCCCTCACACTCACACACACACTCTCATACTCATACACCCCCTCACACTCACACACACACACTCTCATACTCATACACCCCCTCACACTCACACACACACTCTCATACTCATACACTCCCCCACTCACACACACACTCCTATACTCATACACTCCCTCACACTCACACACACACTCTCATACTCATACACTCCCTCACACTCTCACAGACTCTCATATGAGAGATTGAGTGTGTGTGTGAGAGATTGAGCGAAAGTGTGTAAGAGCTTGAGTGAGTGTGTGTGAAAGATTGAGAGAGCGTGTGCGTGAGATCGAGTAAGTGTGTGTGTGAGAGATTGAGTGAGTGTGTGTGAGAGATTGAGTGAGAGTGTGTGAGAGAATGAGCGAGTGTGTGTGTTGGTGTGAGAGATTGAGTGAGTGTGTGAGAGATTGAATGAGTTTGTGAGAGATTGAGTGAGTGTGTGTGTTAGTGTGTGTCAGAGTTTTAGTGAGTGTGTGTGAGAGATTGAGTGAGTGTGTGTGTGGCAGAGATTGAGTGAGTGTGTGTGAGACTTTGAATAAGTGTGTGTAAGATATTGAGCGAGTGTGTGTTAGTGCGTGTGAGAGAATGAGTGAGTGTGTGTAAGAGATTGAGCAAGTGTGTGTGTTAGCGTGTGTGTGGCAGAGATTGAGTCAGTGTGTGTGTGGCACAGATTGAGTGAGTGTGAGATGTCGAGCGAATGTTTGTGAAAGATTGAGTGAGTGTGTGTGAGAGATTGAGTGAGTGAGTGTGTTATTGTGTGAGAGAGATTGAGTGAGTGTGTGTGTGAGAGATTGAGTGAGTGTGTTTGAGTGAGTGTTGTGTTAGTGTGTGTGAGAGGTTGAGTGAGTGTGTGTGAGAGATTGAGCGAGTGTGTGTGAGAGATTGAGTGTGTGTGTGTGAGAGATTGAGCGAAAGTGTGTAAGAGCTTGAGTGAGTGTGTGTGAGAGATTGAGAGAGCGTATGCGTGAGATCGAGTGAGTGTGTGTGAGAGAGATTGAGGGAGAGTGTGTGAGAGATTGAGCGAGTGTGTGAGTTTGTGTGAGAGATTGAGTGAGTGTGTGTGTTAGTGTGTGAGAGATTGAGTGATGGTGTGTGAGAGATTGCGTGAGTGTTTGTGTGGCAGAGATTGAGTGAGTGTGAGAATTTGAGTGAGTGTGTGTGAGAGATCGAGTGAGTGTGTTTGAGAGATTGAGTGAGTGTCTGTGAGAGATTGAGCGAGTGTGTGTGAGAGATTGAGTGTGTGTGTGTGAGACAGTTTGAATGAGAGTGTGTGAGAGATTGAACGAGTGTGTGTGTTTGTGTGAGAGATTGAGTGAGTGTGTGTGTTAGTGTGTGTGAGAGATTGAGTGAGTGTGTGAGAGATTGAGTGAGTGTGTGTGTTAGTGTGTGAGAGATTGAGTGATTGTGTGTGAGAGGTTGCGTGAGTGTTTGTGTGGCAGAGATTGAGTGAGTGTGTGAAGTTGAATGAGTGTGTTTGAGAGATCGAGTGAGTGTGTTTGAGAGACTCAGCGACTGTGTGTTAGTGTGTGTTAGAGATTGAGTGAGTGCGTGTGTTGTCAGAGATTGAGTGAGTGTGAGATTTGGAGCGAGTGTGTGTGAGAGATTGTGTGAGAGTGTGTGAGAGATTGAGTGAGTGTGTGTGAGAGAATGAGCGAGTGTGTGTGTTGGTGTGAGAGATTGAGTGAGTGTGTGAGAGATTGGGCGAGTGTGTGTGAGAGATTGAGCGAGTGTGTATGAGAGATTGAGCGAGTGTGTGTGAGAGATTGAGTGAATGTGTGAGAGAGAATGAGAGAGCGTGTGTGAGAGATTGTGTGAGTGTGTGTGTGTGTTAGTGTGTGTGTGGCAGAGATTGAGTCAGTACATGTGTAGCACAGATTGAGTGAGTGTGAGCGGTCGAGCGAGTGTGTGTGAGAGATTGAGAGAGTGTGTGTGAGAGGTTGAGTGAGTGTGTGTGAGAGATTGAGCGGGTTTGTGTGAGAGATTACGCGAGTGTGAGTGTTAGTGTGTGTGTGGCAGAGATTGAGTCAGTGCGTGTGTGGCACAAATTGAGTGAGTGTGAGAGGTCGAGCGAATGCGTGTGAGAGATTGAGTGAGTGTGTGTGAGAGATTGAGGGAGTGTGTGTGTTAGTGTGTGAGAGAGATTGAGTGAGTGCGTGTGTGAGAGTTTGAGCGAGTGTGTGTGAGAGGTTGAGTGAGTGTGTGTGAGAGATTGAGTGAGTGTGTGTGAGAGATTGAGTGAGTGTGTGTGTGGCAGAGATTGAGTGAGTGTGAGAATTTGAGCAAGTGTGTGTCTGAGATTGTGTGAGTGTGTGTGAGAGATTGAGTGAGTGTGTGTGAGAGACTGAGCGAGTGTGTGTGAGAGATTGAGTGAGTGTGTGTGAGAGATTGAGTGAGTGTGTGTGAGAGATTGAGCGAGTGGGTGTGTGAGATTGAGTGTGTGAGTGTGAGAGATTGAGTGAGCATGAGAGATTGAGTGTGTGTGTGAGAAATTGAGTGAGTATGTGTGAGAGATTGAGTGAGTGTGTGAGAGATTGAGTGAATATGTGTGAGAAATTGAGAGAGCATGTGTGAGAGATTGAGTGAGTGTGTGTGTGAGAGATTGAGTGAGAGTGAGTGAGAGAATGAGCGAGTGTGTGTGTTGGTGTGAGAGATTCAGTGAGTGTGTGAGAGATTGGGCGAGTGTGTGTGAGAGATTGAGTGAGTGTGTGTGAGAGATTGAATGAGTTTGTGAGAGTTTGAGTGAGTGTGTGTGTTAGTGTGTGTGGGAGATTTAGTGAGTGTGTGTGAGATATTGAGTGAGTGTGTGTGTGTCAGAGATTGAGTGAGTGCGTGTGTGGCACAGATTGAGTGAGTGTGAGAATTTGAGCGAGTGTGTGTGAAAGATTGAGTGAATGTGTGTGAGAGATTGAATAAATGTGTGTAAGAGATTGAGCGAGTGTGTGTGTTAGTGTGTGTGTGGCAGAGATTAGGTCAGTGCATGTGTGGCACAGATTGAGTGAGTGTGAGAGGTCGAGCGAGTGTATGTGAGAGATTGAGTGAGTGTGTGTGAGAGATTGAGTGAGTGTGTGTGTTAGTGTGTGAGAGAGATTGAGTGAGTGTGTGTGTGAGAGATTGAGTGAGTGTGTGTATTAGTGTGTGAGAGATTGAGTGATTGTGTGTGAGAGATTGCGTGAGTGTTTGTGTGGCAGAGATTGGGTGAGTGTGAGAATTTGAGTGAGTGTGTGTGAGAGATCCAGTGAGTGTGTTTGAGAGATTGAATGAGTGTGTGTGAGAGATTGAGCAAGTGTGTGTGTGGCAGGGATTGAATGAGTGTGAGAATTTGAGTGGGTGTGTATGAGAGATCGAGTGAGTGTTTTTGAGAGATTGAGTGAGTGTGTATGAGAGATTGAGCGAGTGTGTGTGGCAGGGATTGAGTGAGTATGAGAATTTGAGTGAGTGTGTGTGAGAGATTGAGTGTGTGTGTGTGAGAGTTTGAGTGAGAGTATGTGAGAGATTGAGCGAGTGTGTGTGTTTGTGTGAGAGATTGAGTGAGTGTGTGTGTTAGTGTGTGTGAGAGAATGAGTGAGTGTGTGTGTTAGTGTGTGAGAGATTGAGTGATTGTGTGTGAGAGATTGCGTGAGTGTTTGTGTGGCAGAGATTGAGTGAGTGTGAGAATTTGAGTGACTTTGTTTGAGAGATCGAGTGAGTGTGTTTGAGAGACTGAGCGACTGTGTGTTAGTGTGTGTTAGAGATTGAATGAGTGCGTGTGTGGTCAGAGATTGAGTGAGTGTGAGAATTGGAGTGAGTGTGTGTGAGAGATTGAGTGAGTGTGTGTGAGAAATTGAGCGAGTGTGTGTTAGTGTGTGTGAGAGATTGAGTGAGTGTGTGTGAGAGATTGAGTGAGTGTGTGTGTTAGTGTGTGTGAGAGATTGAGTGAGTGTGTGTGTTAGTGTGTGTGAGAGTGTGTGTGTGCGAGAGATTGAGTGAGTGTATGTGAGAGATTGCATAATTGTGTGTGTTAATGCGTGTGAGTGATTGAGTGTGTGTGAGAGATTGAGTGAGTGTGTGAGAGAGATTGAGTGAGTGTATGTGAGAGATTGAGCGAGAGTGTGTGTTAGTGTGTGTGAGAGATTGAGTGAGTGTGTGTGAGAGATTGACTGAGTGCATGTGAGGGATTGAACGAGTGTGTGTGTTAGTGTGTGTGAGAGATTGTGAGTGTGTGTGTTAGTGTGTGTGAGAGATTGAGTGAGTGGGTGTGAGAGATTGAGTGAGTGTGTGTGAGAGATTGAGTGAGTGTGTGAGAGATTGAGCGAGTGTGTGTGTTATTGTGTGAGAGAGATTGAGTGAGTGCGTGTGTGAGAGTTTGAACGAATGTCGGTGAGAGGTTGAGTGAGTGTGTGTGAGAGATTGAGCGAGTGTGTGTGAGAGATTGAGTGAGTGTGTGTGTGGCAGAGATTGAGTGAGTGTGAGAATTTGAGCAAGTGTGTGTGAGAGATTGTGTGAGTGTGTGTGAGAGATTGAGTGAGTGTTTATGAGAGATTGAGCGAGTGTGTGAGAGAGATTGAGTGAATGTGTGAGAGAGAATGAGAGAGCGTGTGAGGGAGATTGTGTGAGTGTGTGTGTGTTAGTGTGTGTGTGGCAGAGATTGAGTCAGTACATGTGTGGCACAGATTGAGTGAGTGTGAGCGGTCGAGCGAGTGTGTGTGAGAGATTGAGAGAGTGTGTGTGAGAGATTGAGTGAGTGTGTGTGAGAGATTGAGAGAGTGTGTGTGAGTGATTGAGTGAGTGTGTGTGTTAGTGTGTGTGAGAGATTGAGCGAGTGTGTGTGTGAGGTTGAGTGAGTGTGTGTGAGAGATTGCGCGAGTGTGTGTGTTAGTGTGTGTGTGGCAGAGATTGAGTCAGTGCGTGTGTGGCACAAATTGAGTGAGTGTGAGAGGTCGAGCGAATACGTGTGAGAGATTGAGTGAGTGTGTGTGAGAGATTGAGTGAGTGTGTGTGTTAGTGTGTGAGAGAGATTGAGTGAGTGCGTGTGTGAGAGTTTGAGCGAGTGTGTGTGAGAGGTTGAGTGAGTGTGTGTGAGAGATTGAGTGAGTGTGTGTGAGAGATTGAGTGAGTGTGTGTGTGGCAGAGATTAAATGAGTGTGTGTGAGAGATTGAGTGTGTGTGTGTGAGAGATTAAGTGAGCATGAGAGATTGAGTGTGTGTGTGAGAGAGATTGAGTGAATGTGTGTGAGAGATTGAGAGAGCATGTGTGAGAGATTGAGTGAGTGCGTGTGAGAGACTGAGCGAGTGTGTGTGTGAGAGATTGAGTGTGTGTGTGAGAGATTGAGTGAATGTGTGTGAGCGATTGAGAGAGCATGTGTGAGAGATTGAGTGAGTGTGTGTGTGAGAGATTGAGTGAGTGTGTGTGTGGCAGAGATTGAGTGAGTGTGTGTGTTGGTGTGAGAGATTGAGTGAGTGTGTGAGAGATTGGGCGAGTGTGTGTGAGAGATTGAGTGAGTGTGTGTGAGAGATTGAATGAGTTTGTGAGAGATTGAGTGAGTGTGTGTGTTAGTGTGTGTGGGAGATTTAGTGAGTGTGTGAGATATTGAGTGAGTGTGTGTGTGTCAGAGATTGAGTGAGTGCGTGTGTGGCACAGATTGAGTGAGTGTGAGAATTTGAGCGAGTGTGTGTGAAAGATTGAGTGACTGTGTGTGAGAGATTGAATAAGTGTGTGTAAGAGATTGAGCGAGTGTGTGTTAGTGCGTGTGAGAGAATGAGTGAGTGTGTGTAAGAGATTGAGCGAGTGTGTGTGTTAGTGTGTGTGTGGCAGAGATTAGGTCAGTGCATGTGTGGCACAGATTGAGTGAGTGTGAGAGGTCGAGCGAGTGTGTGTGAGAGATTGAGTGAGTGTGTGTGAGAGATTGAGTGAGTGTTTGTGTTAGTGTGTGAGAGAGATTGAGTGAGTGTGTGTGTGAGAGATTGAGTGAGTGTGTTTGAGTGAGTGTTGTGTTAGTGTGTGTGAGAGGTTGATGAGTGTGTGTGAGAGATTGAGTGAGTGTGTGTGAGAGATTGAGTGAGCGTGTGTGTGGCAGAGATTGAGTGTGTGTGAGAGATTGAGCGAGTGTGTGTAAGAGCTTGAGTGAGTGTGTGTGAGAGATTGAGAGAGCGTATGCGAGAGATTGAGTGTGTGTGTATGAGAGAGATTGAGTGAGAGTGTGTGAGAGATTGAGTGAGTGTGTGAGTTTGTGTGAGAGATTGAGTGAGTGTGTGTGTTAGTGTGTGTGGGAGATTTAGTGAGTGTGTGTGAGATATTGAGTGAGTGTGTGTGTGGCACAGATTGAGTGAGTGTGAGAATTTGAGCGAGTGTGTGTGAAAGATTGAGTGAATGTGTGTGAGAGATTGAATAAGTGTGTGTAAGAGATTGAGCGAGTGTGTGTTAGTGCGTGTGAGAGAATGAGTGAGTGTGTGTAAGAGATTGAGCGAGTGTGTGTGTTAGTGTGTGTGTGGCAGAGATTAGGTCAGTGCATGGGTGGCACAGATTGAGTGAGTGTGAGAGGTCGAGCGAGTGTATGTGAGAGATTGAGTGAGTGTGTGTGAGAGATTGAGTGAGTGTGTGTGTTAGTGTGTGAGAGAGATTGAGTGAGTGTGTGTGTGAGAGATTGAGTGAGTGGGTTTGAGTGAGTGTTGTGTTAGTGTGTGTGAGAGGTTGAGTGAGTGTGTGTGAGAGATTGAGTGAGTGTGTGTGAGAGATTGAGTGAGCGTGTGTGTGGCAGAGATTGAGTGTGTGTGAGAGATTGAGCGAGTGTGTGTAAGAGCTTGAGTGAGTGTGTGTGAGAGATTGAGAGAGCGTATGCGAGAGATTGAGTGTGTGTGTATGAGAGAGATTGAGTGAGAGTGTGTGAGAGATTGAGTGAGTGTGTGAGTTTGTGTGAGAGATTGAGTGAGTGTGTGTGTTAGTGTGTGGGAGAGATTGAGTGAGTGTGTGAGAGATTGAGTGAGTGTGTGTGTTAGTGTGTGAGAGATTGAGTGATTGTGTGTGAGAGATTGCGTGAGTGTTTGTGTGGCAGAGATTGGGTGAGTGTGAGAATTTGAGTGAGTGTGTGTGAGAGGTCCAGTGAGTGTGTTTGAGAGATTGAATGAGTGTGTGTGAGAGATTGAGCAAGTGTGTGTGTGGCAGGGATTGAATGAGTGTGAGAATTTGAGTGGGTGTGTGTGAGAGATCGAGTGAGTGTTTTTGAGAGATTGAGTGAGTTTGTATGAGAGATTGAGTGTGTGTGTGTGAGAGAGTTTGAGTGAGAATGTGTGAGAGATTGAGCGAGTGTGTGTGTTTGTGTGAGAGATTGAGTGAGTGTGTGTGTTAGTGTGTGTGAGAGATTGAGTGAGTGTGTGTGTTAGTGTGTGAGAGATTGAGTGATTGTGTGTGAGAGATTGCGTGAGTGTTTGTGTGGCAGAGATTGAGTGAGTGTGAGAATTTGAGTGAGTGTGTTTGAGAGATCGAGTGAGTGTGTTTGAGAGATTGAGCGACTGTGTGTTAGTGTGTGTTAGAGATTGAATGAGTGCGTGTGTGGTCAGAGATTGAGTGAGCATGAGAATTTGAGCAAGTGTGTGTGAGAGATTGAGTGAGTGTGTGTGTTAGTGTGTGTGAGAGATTGAGTGAGTGTGAGAATTTGAGCGAGTGTGTGTGTGCGAGAGATTGAGTGAGTATGAGAGATTGAGTGAGTGTGTGTGAGAGATTGAGGGAGTGTGTGTGTTAGTGTGTGTTAGAGATTGAGTGAGTGTGTGTGAGAGATTGCGTAATTGTGTGTGTTAATGTGTGTGAGTGATTGAGTGTGTGTGAGAGATTGAGTAACTATATGTGTGTTTGCGTGAGAGATTGAGTGAGTGTATGTGAGGGATTGAGCGAGTGTGTGTGTTAGTGTATGTGAGAGATTGAGTGAGTGTGCGAGAGATTGATTGAGTGTGTTTGTTAGTGTGTGTGAGAGATTGAGTGAGTGTGTGAGAGATTGAGTGAGTGTGTGTGTGGTCAGAGATTGAGTGAGTGTGAGAATTTGAGCGAGTGTGTGTGAGAGATTGAGCGAGTGTGTGTTAGTGTGTGTGAGAGATTGAGTGAGTGTGTGTGAGAGATTGAGTGAGTGCGTGTGTTAGTGTGTGTGAGAGATTGAGTGAGTGTGAGAATTTGAGCGAGTGTGTGTGTGCGAGAGATTGAGTGAGTATGAGAGATTGAGTGAGTGTGTGTGAGAGATTGAGGGAGTGCGTGTGTGAGAGTTTGAACGAATGTATGTGAGAGGTTGAGTGAGTGTGTGTGAGAGATTGAGTGAGTGTGTGTGAGAGATTGAGTGAGTGTGTGTGTGGCAGAGATTGAGTGAGTGTGAGAATTTGAGCAAGTGTGTGTGAGAGATTGTGTGAGAGTGTGTGAGAGATTGAGTGAGTGTGTATGAGAGATTGAGTGAGAGTGTGTGAGAGATTGAGTGAGTGTGTGTGTGGCAGAGATTGAGTGAGTGTGAGAATTTGAGCAAGTGTGTGTGAGAGATTGTGTGAGTGTGTGTGAGAGATTGTGTGAGTGTGTATGAGAGATTGAGCGAGTGTGTGTGAGAGATTGAGTGAATGTGTGAGAGAGAATGAGAGAGCGTGTGTGAGAGATTGTGTGAGTGTGTGTGTGTTAGTGTGTGTGTGGCAGAGATTGAGTCAGTACATGTGTGGCACAGATTGAGTGAGTGTGAGCGGTCGAGCGAGTGTGTGTGAGAGATTGAGTGAGTGTGTGTGTTAGTGTGTGTGAGAGATTGAGCAAGTGTGTGTGAGAGGTTGAGTGAGTGTGTGTGAGAGATTCAGTGAGTGAGTGTGTGGCAGAGATTGAGTGAGTGTGAGAATTTGAGCAAGTGTGTGTGAGAGATTGTGTGAGAGTGTGTGAGAGATTGAGTGAGTGTGTATGAGAGATTGAGCGAGTGTGTGTGAGAGATTGAGTGAGTGCGTGTGGCAGAGATTGAGTGAATGTGAGAATTTGAGCAAGTGTGTGTGAGAGATTGTGTGAGTGTGTGTGAGAGATTGAGTGAGTGTGTATGAGAGATTGAGTGAGTGTGTATGAGAGATTGAGCGAGTGTGTGTGAGAGATTGAGTGAATCTTTGAGAGAGAATTAGAGAGCGTGTGTGAGAGATTGTGTGAGTGTGTGTGTGTTAGTGTGTGTGTGGCAGAGATTGAGTCAGTACATTTGTGGCACAGATTGAGTGAGTGTGAGCGGTCGAGCGAGTGTGTGTGAGAGATTGAGAGAGAGTGTGTTAGTGATTGAGTGAGTGTGTGTGTTAGTGTGTGTGAGAGATTGAGCGAGTGTGTGTGAGAGGTTGAGTGAGTGTGTGTGAGAGATTGAGCGGGTTTGTGTGAGAGATTGAGTGAGAGTGTGTGAGAGATTGAGCGAGTGTGAGTGTTAGTGTGTGTGTGGCAGAGATTGAGTCAGTGCGTATGTGGCACAAATTGAGTGAGTGTGCGAGGTCGAGCGAATGTGTGTGAGAGATTGAGTGAGTGTGTGTGTTAGTGTGTGAGAGAGATTGAGTGAGTGCGTGTGTGAGAATTTGAGCGAGTGTGCGAGAGATTGTGTGAGTGTGTGTGAGAGATTGAGTGAGTGTGTGTGAGAGACTGAGCGAGTGTGTGTGAGAGATTGAGTGAGTGTGTGTGAGAGATTGAGTGTGCGTGTGCGAGAGATTGAGTGAATGTGTGAGAGATTGGGCGAGTGTGTGTGTTAGTGTATGTGAGAGAATGAGTGAGTATGAGAGATTGAGTGAGTGTGTGTGAGAGATTGAGTGAGTGTGTGTGAGAGATTGAGTGTGTGTGTGCGAGAGATTGAGTGTGTGTGAGATATTGAGCGAGTGTGTGTAAGAGCTTGAGTGTGTGTGTATGAGAGAGATTGAGTGAGAGTGTGTGAGAGATTGAGTGAGTGTGTGAGTTTGTGTGAGAGATTGAGTGAGTGTATGTGTTAGTGTGTGGGAGAGATTGAGTGAGTGTGTGAGAGATTGAGTGAGTGTGTGTATTAGTGTGTGAGAGATTGAGTGATTGTGTGTGAGAGATTGCGTGAGTGTTTGTGTGGCAGAGATTGGGTGAGTGTGAGAATTTGAGTGAGTGTGTGTGAGAGATCCAGTGAGTGTGTTTGAGAGATTGAATGAGTGTGTGTGAGAGATTGAGCAAGTGTGTGTGTGGCAGGGATTGAATGAGTGTGAGAATTTGAGTGGGTGTGTGTGAGAGATCGAGTGAGTGTTTTTGAGAGATTGAGTGAGTGTGTGTGAGAGATTGAGCGAGTGTGTGTGTTAGTGTGTGTGTGGCAGAGATTAGGTCAGTGCATGTGTGGCACAGATTGAGTGAGTGTGAGATGTCGAGTAAGTGTATATGAGAGATTGAGTGAGTGTGTGTGAGAGATTGAGTGAGTGTGCGTGTTAGTGTGTGAGAGAGATTGAGTCAGTGTGTGTGTGAGAGATTGAGTGCGTGTGTTTGAGTGAGTGTTGTGTTAGTGTGTGTGAGAGGTTGAGTGAGTGTGTGTGAGAGATTGAGTGAGTGTGTGTGAGAGATTGAGTGAGCGTGTGTGTGGCAGAGATTGAGTGTGTGTGAGAGATTGAGTGAGTGTGTGTGAGAGATTGAGCGAGTGTGTGTAAGAGCTTGAGTGAGTGTGTGTGAGAGATTGAGAGAGCGTGTGCGAGAGATTGAGTGTGTGTGTATGAGAGAGATTGAGTGAGAGTGTGTGAGAGATTGAGTGAGTGTGTGGGTTTGTGTGAGAGATTGAGTGAGTGTGTGTGTCAGTGTGTGTGAGAGATTGAGCAAGTGTGTGTAAGAGGTTGAGTGAGTGTGTGTGAGAGATTGAGTGAGTGAGTGTGTGGCAGAGATTGAGTGAGAGTGAGAATTTGAGCAAGTGTGTGTGAGAGATTGTGTGAGAGTGTGTGAGAGATTGAGTGAGTGTGTATGAGAGATTGAGCGAGTGTGTGTGAGAGATTGAGTGAGTGCGTGTGGCAGAGATTGAGTGAATGTGAGAATTTGAGCAAGTGTGTGTGAGAGATTGTGTGAGTGTGTGTGAGAGATTGAGTGAGTGTGTATGAGAGATTGAGTGAGTGTGTATGAGAGATTGAGCGAGTGTGTGTGAGAGATTGAGTGAATGTTTGAGAGAGAATGAGAGAGCGTGTGTGAGAGATTGTGTGAGTGTGTGTGTGTTAGTGTGTGTGTGGCAGAGATTGAGTCAGTACATGTGTGGCACAGATTGAGTGAGTGTGAGAGGTCGAGCGAGTGTGTGTGAGAGATTGAGAGAGTGTGTGTGAGTGATTGAGTGAGTGTGTGTGTTAGTGTGTGTGAGAGATTGAGCGAGTGTGTGTGAGAGGTTGAGTGAGTGTGTGTGAGAGATTGAGTGAGAGTGTGTGAGAGATTGCGCGAGTGTGAGTGTTAGTGTGTGTGTGGCAGAGATTGAGTCAGTGCGTATGTGGCACAAATTGAGTGAGTGTGAGAGGTCGAGCGAATGTGTGTGAGAGATTGAGTGAGTGTGTGTGTTAGTGTGTGAGAGAGATTGAGTGAGTGCGTGTGTGAGAATTTGAGCGAGTGTGTGTGAGAGGTTGAGTGAGTGTGTGTGAGAGATTGAGTGAGTGTGTGTGAGAGATTGAGTGAGTGTGTGTGTGGCAGAGATTGAGTGAGTGTGAGAATTTGAGCAAGTGTGCGTGAGAGATTGTGTGAGTGTGTGTGAGAGATTGAGTGAGTGTGTGTGAGAGACTGAGCGAGTGTGTGTGAGAGATTGAGTGAGTGTGTGTGAGAGATTGAGTGTGCGTGTGCGAGAGATTGAGTGAATGTGTGAGAGATTGGTCGAGTGTGTGTGTTAGTGTATGTGAGAGAATGAGTGAGTATGAGAGATTGAGTGAGTGTGTGTGAGAGATTGAGTGAGTGTGTGTGAGAGATTGAGTGTGTGTGTGCGAGAGATTGAGTGTGTGTGAGATATTGAGCGAGTGTGTGTAAGAGCTTGAGTGTGTGTGTATGAGAGAGATTGAGTGAGAGTGTGTGAGAGATTGAGTGAGTGTGTGAGATTGTGTGAGAGATTGAGTGAGAGTATGTGTTAGTGTGTGGGAGAGTTTGAGTGAGTGTGTGAGAGATTGAGTGAGTGTGTGTATTAGTGTGTGAGAGATTGAGTGATTGTGTGTGAGAGATTGCGTGAGTGTTTGTGTGGCAGAGATTGGGTGAGTGTGAGAATTTGAGTGAGTGTGTGTGAGAGATCCAGTGAATGTGTTTGAGAGATTGAATGAGTGTGTGTGAGAGGTTGAGCAAGTGTGTGTGTGGCAGGGATTGAATGAGTGTGAGAATTTGAGTGGGTGTGTGTGAGAGATCGAGTGAGTGTTTTTGAGAGATTGAGTGAGTGTGTATGAGAGATTGAGCGAGTGTTTGTGTTAGTGTGTGTGTGGCAGAGATTAGGTCAGTGCATGTGTGGCACAGATTGAGTGAGTGTGAGAGGTCGCGTGAGTGTATGTGAGAGATTGAGTGAGTGTGTGTGAGAGATTGAGTGAGTGTGTGTCTTAGTGTGTGAGAGAGATTGAGTGAGTGTGTGTGTGAGAGATTGAGTGAGTGTGTTTGAGTGAG
Source organism: Chiloscyllium punctatum (assembly GCF_047496795.1). Taxonomy (NCBI): domain Eukaryota; kingdom Metazoa; phylum Chordata; class Chondrichthyes; order Orectolobiformes; family Hemiscylliidae; genus Chiloscyllium; species Chiloscyllium punctatum. Next base: position 128,950,576 of record NC_092742.1, read on the forward strand.
TGTTGTGTTAGTGTGTGTGAGAGACTGAGTGAGTGTATGTGAGAGATTGAGTGAGTGTGTGTGAGAGATTGAGTGAGTGTGTGTGTTAGTGTGTGAGAGAGATTGAGTGAGTGTGTGTGTGAGAGATTGAGTGAGTGTGTTTGAGTGAGTGTTGTGTTAGTGTGTGTGAGAGATTGAGTGAGTGTGTGTGAGAGATTGAGCGAGTGTGTGTAAGAGCTTGAGTGAGTGTGTGTGAGAGATTGAGCGAGTGTGTGTAAGAGCTTGAGTGAGTGTGTGTGAGAGATTGAGTGAGTGTGTGGGTTTGTGTGAGAGATTGAGTGAGTGTGTGTGTTAGTGTGTGGGAGAGATTGAGTGTGTGTGTATGAGAGAGATTGAGTGAGAGTGTGTGAGAGATTGAGTGAGTGTGTGTGTTTGTGTGAGAGATTGAGTGAGTGTGTGTGTTGGTGTGTGGGAGAGATTGAGTGAGTGTGTGAGAGATTGAGTGAGTGTGTGTGCTAGTGTGTGAGAGATTGAGTGATTGTGTGTGAGAGATTGCGTGAGTGTTTGTGTGGCAGAGATTGGGTGAGTGTGAGAATTTGAGTGAGTGTGTGTGAGAGATCCAGTGAGTGTGTTTGAGAGATTGAATGAGTGTGTGTGAGAGATTGAGCAAGTGTGTGTGTGGCAGGGATTGAATGAGTGTGAGAATTTGAGTGGTTGTGTGTGAGAGATCGAGTGAGTGTTTTTGAGAGATTGAGTGATTGTGTATGAGAGATTGAGCGAGTGCGTGTGTGGCAGGGATTGAGTGAGTATGAGAATTTGAGTGAGTGTGTGTGAGAGATTGAGTGTGTGTGTGTGTGAGAGAGTTTGAGTGAGAGTATGTGAGAGATTGAGCGAGTGTGTGTGTTTGTGTGAGAGATTGAGTGAGTGTGTGTGTTAGTGTGGTGTGAGAGAATGAGTGAGTGTGTGTGTTAGTGTGTGAGAGATTGAGTGATTGTGTGTGAGAGATTGCGTGAGTGTTTGTGTGGCAGAGATTGAGTGAGTGAGAGAATTTGAGTGAGTGTGTTTGAGAGATCGAGTGAGTGTGTTTGAGAGACTGAGCGACTGTGTGTTAGTGTGTGTTAGAGATTGAATGAGTGCGTGTGTGGTCAGAGATTGAGTGAGTGTGAGAATTTGAGCGAGTGTGTGTGAGAAATTGAGTGAGTGTGTGTGAGAGATTGAGCGAGTGTGTGTTAGTGTGTGTGAGAGATTGAGTGAGTGTGTGTGAGAGATTGAGTGAGTGTGTGTGTTAGTGTGTGTGAGAGATTGAGTGAGTGTGAGAATTTGAGCGAGTGTGTGTGTGCGAGAGATTGAGTGAGTATGAGAGATTGAGTGAGTGTGTGTGAGAGATTGAGGGAGTGTGTGTGTTAGTGTATGTTAGAGATTGAGTGAGTGTGTGTGAGAGATTGAGTGAGTGTGTGTGAGAGATTGAGGGAGTGTGTGTGTTAGTGTGTGTTAGAGATTGAGTGAGTGTATGTGAGAGATTGCATAATTGTCTGTGTTAATGTGTGTGAGTGATTGAGTGTGTGTGAGAGATTGAGTAACTATATGTGTGTTTGTTTGTGTGAGAGATTGAGTGAGTGTGTGAGAGAGATTGAGTGAGTGTATGTGAGAGATTGAGCGAGAGTGTGTGTTAGTGTGTGTGAGAGATTGAGTGAGTGTGTGTGAGACATTGACTGAGTGCATGTGAGGGATTGAGCGAATGTGTGTGTTAGTGTGTGTGAGAGATTGAGTGAGTGTGTGAGAGATTGAGTGATTGTGTGTGTTAGTGTGTGTGAGAGATTGAGTGAGTGTGTGTGAGAGATTGAGAGAGTGTGTGTGAGAGATTGAGTGAGTGTGTGTGTGGCAGAGATTGAGTGAGTGTGAGAATTTGAGCAATTGTGTGTGAGAGATTGTGTGAGAGTGTGTGAGAGATTGAGTGAGTGTGTATGAGAGATTGAGCGAGTGTGTGTGAGAGATTGAGCAAGTGTGTGTGTGGCAGGGATTGAATGAGTGTGAGAATTTGAGTGGTTGTGTGTGAGAGATCGAGTGAGTGTTTTTGAGAGATTGAGTGATTGTGTATGAGAGATTGAGCGAGTGCGTGTGTGGCAGGGATTGAGTGAGTATGAGAATTTGAGTGAGTGTGTGTGAGAGATTGAGTGTGTGTGTGTGTGAGAGAGTTTGAGTGAGAGTATGTGAGAGATTGAGCGAGTGTGTGTGTTTGTGTGAGAGATTGAGTGAGTGTGTGTGTTAGTCTGTGTGAGAGAATGAGTGAGTGTGTGTGTTAGTGTGTGAGAGATTGAGTGATTGTGTGTGAGAGATTGCGTGAGTGTTTGTGTGGCAGAGATTGAGTGAGTGAGAGAATTTGAGTGAGTGTGTTTGAGAGATCGAGTGAGTGTGTTTGAGAGACTGAGCGACTGTGTGTTAGTGTGTGTTAGCGATTGAATGAGTGCGTGTGTGGTCAGAGATTGAGTGAGTGTGAGAATTTGAGCGAGTGTGTGTGAGAGATTGAGTGAGTGTGTGTGAGAGATTGAGCGAGTGTGTGTTAGTGTGTGTGAGAGATTGAGTGAGTGTGTGTGAGAGATTGAGTGAGTGTGTGTGTTAGTGTGTGTGAGAGATTGAGTGAGTGTGAGAATTTGAGCGAGTGTGTGTGTGCGAGAGATTGAGTGAGTATGAGAGATTGAGTGAGTGTGTGTGAGAGATTGAGGGAGTGTGTGTGTTAGTGTGTGTTAGAGATTGAGTGAGTGTATGTGAGAGATTGCATAATTGTCTGTGTTAATGTGTGTGAGTGATTGAGTGTGTGTGAGAGATTGAGTAACTATATGTGTGTTTGTTTGTGTGAGAGATTGAGTGAGTGTGTGAGAGAGATTGAGTGAGTGTATGTGAGAGATTGAGCGAGAGTGTGTGTTAGTGTGTGTGAGAGATTGAGTGAGTGTGTGTGAGACATTGACTGAGTGCATGTGAGGGATTGAGCGAATGTGTGTGTTAGTGTGTGTGAGAGATTGAGTGAGTGTGTGAGAGATTGAGTGATTGTGTGTGTTAGTGTGTGTGAGAGATTGAGTGAGTGTGTGTGAGAGATTGAGAGAGTGTGTGTGAGAGATTGAGTGAGTGTGTGTGTGGCAGAGATTGAGTGAGTGTGAGAATTTGAGCAATTGTGTGTGAGAGATTGTGTGAGAGTGTGTGAGAGATTGAGTGAGTGTGTATGAGAGATTGAGCGAGTGTGTGTGAGAGATTGAGCAAGTGTGTGTGTGGCAGGGATTGAATGAGTGTGAGAATTTGAGTGGTTGTGTGTGAGAGATCGAGTGAGTGTTTTTGAGAGATTGAGTGATTGTGTATGAGAGATTGAGCGAGTGCGTGTGTGGCAGGGATTGAGTGAGTATGAGAATTTGAGTGAGTGTGTGTGAGAGATTGAGTGTGTGTGCGTGTGAGAGAGTTTGAGTGAGAGTATGTGAGAGATTGAGCGAGTGTGTGTGTTTGTGTGAGAGATTGAGTGAGTGTGTGTGTTAGTCTGTGTGAGAGAATGAGTGAGTGTGTGTGTTAGTGTGTGAGAGATTGAGTGATTGTGTGTGAGAGATTGCGTGAGTGTTTGTGTGGCAGAGATTGAGTGAGTGAGAGAATTTGAGTGAGTGTGTTTGAGAGATCGAGTGAGTGTGTTTGAGAGACTGAGCGACTGTGTGTTAGTGTGTGTTAGCGATTGAATGAGTGCGTGTGTGGTCAGAGATTGAGTGAGTGTGAGAATTTGAGCGAGTGTGTGTGAGAGATTGAGTGAGTGTGTGTGAGAGATTGAGCGAGTGTGTGTTAGTGTGTGTGAGAGATTGAGTGAGTGTGTGTGAGAGATTGAGTGAGTGTGTGTGTTAGTGTGTGTGAGAGATTGAGTGAGTGTGAGAATTTGAGCGAGTGTGTGTGTGCGAGAGATTGAGTGAGTATGAGAGATTGAGTGAGTGTGTGTGAGAGATTGAGGGAGTGTGTGTGTTAGTGTATGTTAGAGATTGAGTGAGTGTGTGTGAGAGATTGAGTGAGTGTGTGTGAGAGATTGAGGGAGTGTGTGTGTTAGTGTGTGTTAGAGATTGAGTGAGTGTATGTGAGAGATTGCATAATTGTCTGTGTTAATGTGTGTGAGTGATTGAGTGTGTGTGAGAGATTGAGTAACTATATGTGTGTTTGTTTGTGTGAGAGATTGAGTGAGTGTGTGAGAGAGATTGAGTGAGTGTATGTGAGAGATTGAGCGAGAGTGTGTGTTAGTGTGTGTGAGAGATTGAGTGAGTGTGTGTGAGACATTGACTGAGTGCATGTGAGGGATTGAGCGAATGTGTGTGTTAGTGTGTGTGAGAGATTGAGTGAGTGTGTGAGAGATTGAGTGATTGTGTGTGTTAGTGTGTGTGAGAGATTGAGTGAGTGTGTGTGAGAGATTGAGAGAGTGTGTGTCAGAGATTGAGTGAGTGTGTGTGTTAGTGTGTGTGAGAGATTGAGCGAGTGTGTGTGAGAGGTTGAGTGAGTGTGTGTGAGAGATTGAGTGAGTGTGTGTGTGGCAGAGATTGAGTGAGTGTGAGAATTTGAGCAAGTGTGTGTGAGAGATTGTGTGAGAGTGTGTGAGAGATTGAGTGAGTGTGTATGAGAGATTGAGCGAGTGTGTGTGAGAGATTGAGTGAGTGTGTGTGTGGCAGTGATTGAGTGAGTATGAGAGATTGTGTGAGTTGTGTGAGAGACAGGGTGAGTGTGTATGAGAGATTGAGCGAGTGTGTGTGAGAGATTGAGTGAATGTGTGAGAGAGAATGAGAGAGCGTGTGTGAGAGATTGTGTGAGTGTGTGTGTGTTAGTGTGTGTGTGGCAGAGATTGAGTCAGTACATGTGTGGCACAGATTGAGTGAGTGTGAGCGGTCGAGCGAGTGTGTGTGAGAGATTGAGAGAGAGTGTGTGAGTGATTCAGTGAGTGTGTGTGTTAGTGTGTGTGAGAGATTGAGTGAGTGTGTGTGCGAGATTGAGTGAGTGCGTGTGTTAGTGTGTGTGAGAGATTGAGTGAGTGTGAGAATTTGAGCGAGTGTGTGTGTGCGAGAGATTGAGTGAGTATGAGAGATTGAGTGAGTGTGTGTGAGAGATTGAGGGAGTGCGTGTGTGAGAGTTTGAACAAATGTGTGTGAGAGGTTGAGTGAGTATGTGTGAGAGATTGAGTGAGTGTGTGTGAGAGATTGAGTGAGTGCGTGTGTTAGTGTGTGTGAGAGATTGAGTGAGTGTGAGAATTTGAGCGAGTGTGTGTGTGCGAGAGATTGAGTGAGTATGAGAGATTGAGTGAGTGTGTGTGAGAGATTGAGGGAGTGCGTGTGTGAGAGTTTGAACGAATGTGTGTGAGAGGTTGAGTGAGTATGTGTGAGAGATTGAGTGAGTGTGTGTGTGGCAGAGATTGAGTGAGTGTGAGAATTTGAGCAAGTGTGTGTGAGAGTGTTTGAGAGATTGAGCGAGTGTGTATGAGAGATTGAGCGAGTGTGTGTGAGAGATTGAGTGAGTGTGTGTGTGGCAGAGATTGAATGAGTGTGAGAATTTGAGCAAGTGTATGTGAGAGATTGTTGTGAGTGTGTGTGAGAGATTGAGTGAGTGTGTATGAGAGATTGAGCGAGTATATGTGAGATATTGAGTGAATGTGTGAGAGAGAATGAGAGACCGTGTGTGAGAGATTGTGTGAGTGTGTGTGTGTTCGTGTGTGTGTGACAGAGATTGAGTCAGTACATGTGTGGCACAGATCGAGGGAGTGTGAGCGGTCGAGCGAGTGTGTGTGAGAGATTGAGAGTGTGTGTGTGTTAATGTGTGTGAGAGATTGAACGAGCGTGTGTGAGAGGTTGAGTGAGTGTGTGTGAGAGATTGAGTGAGTGTGTGTGTGGCAGAGATTGAGTGAGTGTGAGAATTTGAGCAAGTGTGTGTGAGAGATTGAGCGAGAGTGTGTGAGAGGTTGAGTGAGTGTGTGTGAGAGATTGAGTGAGTGTGTGTGTAGCAGAGATTGAGTGAGTGTGAGAATTTGAGCAAGTGTGTGTGAGAAATTGTGTGAGTGTGTGTGAGAGATTGAGTGAGTGTGTATGAGAGATTGAGCGAGTGTGTGAGAGATTGAGTGAATGTGTGAGAGAGAATGAGAGAGCGTGTGTGAGAGATTGTGTGAGTGTGTGTGTGTTAGTGTGTGTGTGGCAGAGATTGAGTCAGTACATGTGTGGCACAGATTGAGTGAGTGTGAGCGGTCGAGCGAGTGTGTGTGAGAGATTGAGAGAGTGTGTGTGAGAGGTTGAGCGAGTGTGTGTGAGAGATTGCGCGAGTGTGAGTGTTAGTGTGTGTGTGGCAGAGATTGAGTAAGTGCGTGTGTGGCACAAATTGAGTGAGTGTGAGAGGTCAAGTGAATGTGTGTGAGAGATTGAGTGAGTGTGTGTGTTAGGGTGTGAGGGAGATTGAGTGAGTGCGTGTGTGAGAGTTTGAGCGAGTGTGTGTGCGAGGTTGAGTGAGTGTGTGTGAGAGATTGAGTGAGTGTGTGTGAGAGATTGAGTGAGTGTGTGTGTGGCAGAGATTGAGTGAGTGTGAGAATTTGAGCAAGTGTGCGTGAGAGATTGTGTGAGTATGTGTGAGAGATTGAGTGAGTGTGTGTGAGAGACTGAGCGAGTGTGTGTGAGAGATTGAGTGAGTGTGTGTGAGAGATTGAGTGTGTGTGTGCGAGAGATTGAGTGAATGTGTGAGAGATTGAGAGAGCATGTGTGAGAGTATGAGTGAGTGTGTGTGTGAGAGATTGAGTGAGAGTGTGTGAGAGAATGAGCGAGTGTGTGTGTTGGTGTGAGAGATTGAGTGAGTGTGTGAGAGATTGGGCGAGTGTGTGTGTTAGTGTGTGTGAGAGAATGAGTGAGTGTGTGTAAGAGATTGAGCGAGTGTGTGTGTTAGTGTGTGTATGGCAGAGATTAGGTCAGTGCATGTGTGGCACAGATTGAGTGAGTGTGAGAGGTCGAGTAAGTGTATGTGAGAGATTGAGTGAGTGTGTGTGAGAGATTGAGTGAGTGTGTGTGTTAGTGTGTGAGAGAGATTGAGTGAGTGTGTGTGTGAGAGATTGAGTGAGTGTGTGTGTTAGTGTGTGTGAGAGATTGAGTGAGTGTGAGAATTTGAGCGAGTGTGTGTGTGCGAGAGATTGAGCGAGTATGAGAGATTGAGTGAGTGTGTGTGAGAGATTGAGGGAGTGCGTGTGTGAGAGTTTGAACGAATGTATGTGAGAGGTTGAGTGAGTGTGTGTGAGAGATTGAGTGAGTGTGTGTGAGAGATTGAGTGAGTGTGTGTGAGAGATTGAGTGAGTGTGTGTGTGGCAGAGATTGAGTGAGTGTGAGAATTTGAGCAAGTGTGTGTGAGAGATTGTGTGAGTGTGCGTGAGAGATTGAGTGAGTGTGTATGAGAGATTGAGCGAGTGTGTGTGAGAGATTGAGTGAATGTGTGAGAGAGAATGAGAGAGCGTGTGTGAGAGATTGTGTGAGTGTGTGTGTGTTAGTGTGTGTGTGGCAGAGACTGAGTCAGTACATGTGTGGCACAGATTGAGTGAGTGTGAGCGGTCGAGCGAGTGTGTGTGAGAGATTGAGAGAGTGTGTGTGAGAGATTAAGTGAGTGTGTGTGAGAGATTGAGTGAGTGTGTGTGAGAGATTGAGTGAGTGTGTGTGTTAGTGTGTGTGAGAGATTGAGCGAGTGTGTGTGAGAGGTTGAGTAAGTGTGTGTGAGAGATTGAGCGGGTTTGTGTGAGAGATTGAGTGAGAGTGTGTGAGAGATTGCGCGAGTGTGAGTGTTAGTGTGTGTTTGGCAGAGATTGAGTCAGTGCGTGTGTGGCACAAATTGAGTGAGTGTGAGAGGTCGAGCGAATGTGTGTGAGAGATTGAGTGAGTTTTTGTGAGAGATTGAGTGAGTGTGTGTGTTAGTGTGTGAGAGAGATTGAGCGAGTGTGTGTGAGAGGTTGAGTGAGTGTGTGTGAGAGATTGAGTGAGTGTGTGTGTGGCAGAGATTGAGTGAGTGTGAGAATTTGAGCAAGTGTGTGTGAGAGATTGTGTGAGTGTGTGTGAGATATTGAGTGAGTGTGTATGAGAGATTGAGCGAGTGTGTGAGAGATTGAGTGAATGTGTGAGAGAGAATGAGAGAGCGTGTGTGAGAGATTGTGTGAGTGTGTGTGTGTTAGTGTGTGTGTGGCAGAGATTGAGTCAGTACATGTGTGGCACAGATTGAGTGAGTGTGAGCGGTCGAGCGAGTGTGTGTGAGAGATTGAGAGAGTGTGTGTGAGTCATTGAGTGAGTGTGTGTGTTAGTGTGTGTGAGAGATTGAGCGAGTGTGTGTGAGAGGTTGAGTGAGTGTGTGTGAGAGATTGAGCGGGTTTGTGTGAGAGATTGAGTGAGAGTGTGTGACAGATTCCGCGAGTGTGAGTGTTAGTGTGTGTGTGGCAGAGATTGAGTCAGTGCATATGTGGCACAAATTGAGTGAGTGTGAGAGGTCGAGCGAATGTGTGTGAGAGATTGAGTGAGTGTGTGTGTTAGTGTGTGAGAGAGATTGAGTGAGTGCGTGTTTGAGAATTTGAGCGAGTGTGTGTGAGAGGTTGAGTGAGTGTGTGTGAGAGATTGAGTGAGTGTGTGTGAGAGATTTAGTGAGTGTGTGTGTGGCAGAGATTGAGTGAGTGTGAGAATTTGTGCAAGTGTGTGTGAGAGATTGTGTGAGTGTGTGTGAGCGATTGAGTGAGTGTGTGTGAGAGACTGAGCGAGTGTGTGTGAGAGATTGAGTGAGTGTGTGTGTTAGTGTGTGTGAGAGATTGAGCGAGTGTGTGTGAGAGGTTGAGTGAGTTTGTGTGAGAGATTGAGTGAGTGTGTGTGTGGCAGAGATTGAGTGAGTGTGAGAATTTGAGCAATTGTGTGTGAGAGATTGTGTGAGAGTGTGTGAGAGATTGAGTGAGTGTGTATGAGAGATTGAGCGAGTGTGTGTGAGAGATTGAGTGAGTGTGTGTGTGGCAGTGATTGAGTGAGTGTGAGAGATTGTGTGAGTTGTGTGAGAGACAGGGTGAGTGTGTATGAGAGATTGAGCGAGTGTGTGTGAGAGATTGAGTGAATGTGTGAGAGAGAATGAGAGAGCGTGTGTGAGAGATTGTGTGAGTGTGTGTGTGTTAGTGTGTGTGTGGCAGAGATTGAGTCAGTACATGTGTGGCACAGATTGAGTGAGTGTGAGCGGTCGAGCGAGTGTGTGTGAGAGATTGAGAGGGAGTGTGTGAGTGATTCAGTGAGTGTGTGTGTTAGTGTGTGTGAGAGATTGAGTGAGTGTGTGTGCGAGATTGAGTGAGTGCGTGTGTTAGTGTGTGTGAGAGATTGAGTGAGTGTGAGAATTTGAGCGAGTGTGTGTGTGCGAGAGATTGAGTGAGTATGAGAGATTGAGTGAGTGTGTGTGAGAGTTTGAGGGAGTGCGTGTGTGAGAGTTTGAATAAATGTGTGTGAGAGGTTGAGTGAGTATGTGTGAGAGATTGAGTGAGTGCGTGTGTTAGTGTGTGTGAGAGATTGAGTGAGTGTGAGAATTTGAGCGAGTGTCTGTGTGCGAGAGATTGAGTGAGTATGAGAGATTGAGTGAGTGTGTGTGAGAGATTGAGGGAGTGCGTGTGTGAGAGTTTGAACGAATGTGTGTGAGAGGTTGAGTGAGTATGTGTGAGAGATTGAGTGAGTGTGTGTGTGGCAGAGATTGAGTGAGTGTGAGAATTTGAGCAAGTGTGTGTGAGAGTGTTTGAGAGATTGAGCGAGTGTGTATGAGAGATTGAGCGAGTGTGTGTGAGAGATTGAGTGAGTGTGTGTGTGGCAGAGATTGAATGAGTGTGAGAATTTGAGCAAGTGTATGTGAGAGATTGTGTGAGTGTGTGTGAGAGATTGAGTGAGTGTGTATGAGAGATTGAGCGAGTATATGTGAGATATTGAGTGAATGTGTGAGAGAGAATGAGAGACCGTGTGTGAGAGATTGTGTGAGTGTGTGTGTGTTCGTGTGTGTGTGACAGAGATTGAGTCAGTACATGTGTGGCACAGATCGAGGGAGTGTGAGCGGTCGAGCGAGTGTGTGTGAGAGATTGAGAGTGTGTGTGTGTTAATGTGTGTGAGAGATTGAACGAGCGTGTGTGAGAGGTTGAGTGAGTGTGTGTGAGAGATTGAGTGAGTGTGTGTGTGGCAGAGATTGAGTGAGTGTGAGAATTTGAGCAAGTGTGTGTGAGAGATTGAGCGAGTGTGTGTGAGATGTTGAGTGAGTGTGTGTGAGAGATTGAGTGAGTGTGTGTGTAGCAGAGATTGAGTGAGTGTGAGAATTTGAGCAAGTGTGTGTGAGAAATTGTGTGAGTGTGTGTGAGAGATTGAGTGAGTGTGTATGAGAGATTGAGCGAGTGTGTGAGAGATTGAGTGAATGTGTGAGAGAGAATGAGAGAGCGTGTGTGAGAGATTGTGTGAGTGTGTGTGTGTTAGTGTGTGTGTGGCAGAGATTGAGTCAGTACATGTGTGGCACAGATTGAGTGAGTGTGAGCGGTCGAGCGAGTGTGTGTGAGAGATTGCGCGAGTGTGAGTGTTAGTGTGTGTGTGGCAGAGATTGAGTCAGTGCGTGTGTGGCACAAATTGAGTGAGTGTGAGAGGTCAAGTGAATGTGTGTGAGAGATTGAGTGAGTGTGTGTGTTAGGGTGTGAGGGAGATTGAGTGAGTGCGTGTGTGAGAGTTTGAGCGAGTGTGTGTGAGAGGTTTAGTGAGTGTGTGTGAGAGATTGAGTGAGTGTGTGTGAGAGATTGAGTGAGTGTGTGTGTGGCAGAGATTGAGTGAGTGTGAGAATTTGAGCAAGTGTGCGTGAGAGATTGTGTGAGTATGTGTGAGAGATTGAGTGAGTGTGTGTGAGAGACTGAGCGAGTGTGTGTGAGAGATTGAGTGAGTGTGTGTGAGAGATTGAGTGTGTGTGCGAGAGATTGAGTGAATGTGTGAGAGATTGAGAGAGCATGTGTGAGAGTATGAGTGAGTGTGTGTGTGAGAGATTGAGTGAGAGTGTGTGAGAGAATGAGCGAGTGTGTGTGTTGGTGTGAGAGATTGAGTGAGTGTGTGAGAGATTGGGCGAGTGTGTGTGTTAGTGTGTGTGAGAGAATGAGTGAGTGTGTGTAAGAGATTGAGCGAGTGTGTGTGTTAGTGTGTGTATGGCAGAGATTAGGTCAGTGCATGTGTGGCACAGATTGAGTGAGTGTGAGAGGTCGAGTAAGTGTATGTGAGAGATTGAGTGAGTGTGTGTGAGAGATTGAGTGAGTGTGTGTGTTAGTGTGTGAGAGAGATTGAGTGAGTGTGTGTGTGAGAGATTGAGTGAGTGTGTGTGTTAGTGTGTGTGAGAGATTGAGTGAGTGTGAGAATTTGAGCGAGTGTGTGTGTGCGAGAGATTGAGTGAGTATGAGAGATTGAGTGAGTGTGTGTGAGAGATTGAGGGAGTGCGTGTGTGAGAGTTTGAACGAATGTATGTGAGAGGTTGAGTGAGTGTGTGTGAGAGATTGAGTGAGTGTGTGTGAGAGATTGAGCGAGTGTGTGTGAGAGATTGAGTGAGTATGAGAGATTGAGTGAGTGTGTGTGTTAGTGTGTGTGAGAGATTGAGTGAGTGTGAGAATTTGAGCGAGTGTGTGTGTGCGAGAGATTGAGTGAGTATGAGAGATTGAGTGAGTGTGTGTGAGAGATTGAGGGAGTGCGTGTGTGAGAGTTTGAACGAATGTATGTGAGAGGTTGAGTGAGTGTGTGTGAGAGATTGAGTGAGTGTGTGTGAGAGATTGAGTGAGTGTGTGTGAGAGATTGAGTGAGTGTGTGTGTGGCAGAGATTGAGTGAGTGTGAGAATTTGAGCAAGTGTGTGTGAGAGATTGTGTGAGTGTGCGTGAGAGATTGAGTGAGTGTGTGTGAGAGATTGAGAGAGTGTGTGTGAGTGATTGAGTGAGTGTGTGTGTTAGTGTGTGTGAGAGATTGAGCGAGTGTGTGTGAGAGGTTGAGTGAGTGTGTGTGAGAGATTGAGCGGGTTTGTGTGAGAGATTGAGTGAGAGTGTGTGACAGATTCCGCGAGTGTGAGTGTTAGTGTGTGTGTGGCAGAGATTGAGTCAGTGCATATGTGGCACAAATTGAGTGAGTGTGAGAGGTCGAGCGAATGTGTGTGAGAGATTGAGTGAGTGTGTGTGTTAGTGTGTGAGAGAGATTGAGTGAGTGCGTGTTTGAGAATTTGAGCGAGTGTGTGTGAGAGGTTGAGTGAGTGTGTGTGAGAGATTGAGTGAGTGTGTGTGAGAGATTTAGTGAGTGTGTGTGTGGCAGAGATTGAGTGAGTGTGAGAATTTGTGCAAGTGTGTGTGAGAGATTGTGTGAGTGTGTGTGAGCGATTGAGTGAGTGTGTGTGAGAGACTGAGCGAGTGTGTGTGAGAGATTGAGTGAGTGTGTGTGAGAGATTGAGTGTGTGTGTGCGAGAGATTGAGTGAATGTGTGAGAGATTGAGAGAGCATGTGAGAGAGATTGAGTGAGTGTGTGTGTGAGAGATTGAGTGAGAGTGTGTGTTGGTGTGAGAGATTGAGTGAGTGTGTGAGAGATTGGGCGAGTGTGTGTGTTAGTGTGTGTGAGAGAATGAGTGAGTGTGTGTAAGAGATTGAGCGTGTGTGTGTGTTAGTGTGTGTGTGGCAGAGTTAGGTCAGTGCATCTGTGGCACAGATTGAGTGAGTGTGAGAGGTCGAGTGAGTGTATGTGAGAGATTGAGTGAGTGTTTGTGAGAGATTGAGTGAGTGTGTGTGTTAGTGTGTGAGAGAGATTGAGTGAGTGTGTGTGTGAGAGATTGAGTGAGTGTGTTTGAGTGAGTGTTGTGTTAGTGTGTGTGAGAGGTTGAGTGAGTATGGGTGAGAGATTGAGTGAGTGTGTGTGAGAGATTGAGTGAGCGTGTGTGTGGCAGAGATTGAGTGTGTGTGAGAGATTGAGTGAGTGTGTGTGAGAGATTGAGCGAGTGTGTGTAAGAGCTTGAGTGAGTCTGTGTGAGAGATTGAGAGAGCGTGTGCGAGAGATTGAGTGTGTGTGTATGAGAGAGATTGAGTGAGAGTGTGTGAGAGATTGAGTGAGTGTGTGGGTTTGTGTGAGAGATTGAGTGAGTGTGTGTGTTAGTGTGTGGGAGAGATTGAGTGAGTGTGTGAGAGATTGAGTGAGTGTGTGTGTTAGTGTGTGAGAGATTGAGTGATTGTGTGTGAGAGATTGCGTGAGTGTTTGTGTGGCAGAGATTGAGTGAGTGTGAGAATTTGAGTGAGTGTGTTTGAGAGATCGAGTGAGTGTGTTTGAGAGACTGAGCGACTGTGTGTTAGTGTGTGTTAGAGATTGAATGAGTGCGTGTGTGGTCAGAGATTCAGTGAGTGTGAGAATTGGAGTGAGTGTGTGTGAGAGATTGAGTGAGTGTGTGTGAGAGATTGAGCGAGTGTGTGTTAGTATGTGTGAGAGATTGAGTGAGTGTGTGTGAGAGATTGAGTGAGTGTGTGTGTTAGTGTGTGTGAGAGATTGAGTGAGTGTGAGAATTTGAGCGAGTGTGTGTGTGCGAGAGATTGAGTGAGTATGAGAGATTGAGTGAGTGTGTGTGAGAGATTGAGGGAGTGTGTGTGTTAGTGTATGTTAGAGATTGAGTGAGTGTGTGTGAGAGATTGCATAATTGTGTGTGTTAATGTGTGTGAGTGATTGAGTGTGTGTGAGAGATTGAGTAACTATATGTGTGTTTGTTTGTGTGAGAGATTGAGTGAGTGTGTGAGAGGGATTGAGTGAGTGTATGTGAGAGATTGAGCGAATGTGTGTGTTAGTGTGTGTGAGAGATTGAGTGAGTGTGTGAGAGATTGAGTGAGTTTGTGTGAGAGATTGAGTGATTGTGTTTGTGGCAGAGATTGAGTGAGTGCGAGAATTTGAGCAATTGTGTGTGATAGATTGTGTGAGACTGTGTGAGAGATTGAGCGAGTGTGTGTGAGAGATTGAGTGAGTGTGTGTGTGTGGCAGTGATTGAGTGAGTGTGAGAGATTGTGTGAGTTGTGTGAGAGATAGAGTGAGTGTGTATGAGAGATTGAGCGAGTGTGTGTGAGAGATTGAGTGAATGTGTGAGAGAGAATGAGAGAGCGTGTGTGAGAGATTGTGTGAGTGTGTGTGTGTTAGTGTGTGTGTGGCAGAGATTGAGTCAGTACATGTGTGGCACAGATTGAGTGAGTGTGAGCGGTCGAGCGAGTGTGTGTGAGAGATTGAGAGAGTTTGTGTGAGTGATTCAGTGAGTGTGTGTGTTAGTGTGTGTGAGAGATTGAGTGAGTGTGTGTGAGAGATTGAGTGAGTGCATGTGTTAGTGTGTGTGAGAGATTGAGTGAGTGTGAGAATTTGAGCGAGTGTGTGTGTGCGAGAGATTGAGTGAGTCTGAGAGATTGAGTGAGTGTGTGTGAGAGATTGAGGGAGTGCGTGTGTGAGAGTTTGAACGAATGTGTGTGAGAGGTTGAGTGAGTGTGTGTGAGAGATTGAGGGAGTGTGTGTGAGAGATTGAGTGAGTGTGTGTGTGGCAGAGATTGAGTGAGTGTGAGAATTTGAGCAAGTGTGTGTGAGAGTGTTTGAGAGATTGAGCGAGTGTGTATGAGAGATTGAGCGAGTGTGTGTGAGAGATTGAGTGAGTGTGTGTGTGTTAATGTGTGTGAGAGATTGAACGAGTGTGTGTGAGAGGTTGAGTGAGTGTGTGTGAGAGATTGAGTGAGTGTGTGTGTGGCAGAGATTGAGTGAGTGTGAGAATTTGAGCAAGTGTGTGTGAGAGATTGAGCGAGTGTGTGTGAGAGGTTGAGTGAGGGTGTGTGAGAGATTGAGTGAGTGTGTGTGTGGCAGAGATTGAGTGAGTGTGAGAATTTGAGCAAGTGTGTGTGAGAGATTGAGTGAGTGTGTATGAGAGATTGAGCGAGTCTGTGAGAGATTGAGTGAATGTGTGAGAGAGAATGAGAGAGCGTGTGTGAGAGATTGTGTGAGTGTGTGTGTGGCAGAGATAGAGTCAGTACATGTGTGGCACAGATTGAGTGAGTGTGAGCGGTCGAGCGAGTGTGTGTGAGAGATTGAGAGAGTGTGTGTGAGTGATTGAGTGAGTGTGTGTGTTAGTGTGTGTGAGAGATTGAGCGAGTGTGTGTGAGAGTTTGAGCGAGTGTGTGTGAGAGATTGCGCGAGTGTGAGTGTTCGTGTGTGTGTGGCAGAGATTGAGTCAGTGCGTGTGTGGCACAAATTGAGTGAGTGTGAGAGGTCAAGCGAATGTGTGTGAGAGATTGAGTGAGTGTGTGTGTTAGGGTGTGAGGGAGATTGAGTGAGTGCGTGTGTGAGAGTTTGAGCGAGTGTGTGTGAGAGGTTGAGTGAGTGTGTGTGAGAGATTGAGTGAGTGTGTGTGAGACATTGAGTGAGTGTGTGTGTGGCAGAGATTGAGTGAGTGTGAGAATTTGAGCAAGTGTGCGTGAGAGATTGTGTGAGTATGTGTGAGAGATTGAGTGAGTGTGTGTGAGAGACTGAGCGAGTGTGTGTGAGAGATTGAGTGAGTGTGTGTGAGAGATTGAGTGTGTGTGTGCGAGAGATTGAGTGAATGTGTGAGAGATTGAGAGAGCATGTGTGAGAGATTGAGTGAGTGTGTGTGTGAGAGATTGAGTGAGAGTGTGTGAGAGAATGAGCGAGTGTGTGTGTTGGTGTGAGAGATTGAGTGAGTGTGTGAGAGATGGGGCGAGTGTGTGTGTTAGTGTGTGTGAGAGAATGAGTGAGTGTGTGTAAGAGATTGAGCGAGTGTGTGTGTGTTAGTGTGTGTGTGGCAGAGATTAGGTCAGTGCATGTGTGGCACAGATTGAGTGAGTGTGAGAGGTCGAGTAAGTGTATGTGAGAGATTGAGTGAGTGTGTGTGAGAGATTGAGTGAGTGTGTGTGTTAGTGTGTGAGAGAGATTGAGTGAGTGTGTGTGTGAGAGATTGAGTGAGCGTGTGTGTTAGTGTGTGTGAGAGATTGAGTGAGTGTGAGAATTTGAGCGAGTGTGTGTGTGCGAGAGATTGAGTGAGTATGAGAGATTGAGTGAGTGTGTGTGAGAGATTGAGGGAGTGCGTGAGTGAGTGTTTAAACGAATGTGTGTGAGAGGTTGAGTGAGTGTGTGTGAGAGATTGAGTGATTGTGTGTGGCAGAGATTGAGTGAGTGTGAGAATTTGAGCAAGTGTGTGTGAGAGTGTTTGAGAGATTGAGTGAGTGTGTATGAGAGATTGAGCGAGTGTGTGTGAGAGATTGAGTGAGTGTGTGTGTGGCAGAGATTGAGTGAGTGTGAGAATTTGAGCAAGTGTGTGTGAGAGATTGTGTGAGTGTGTGTGAGAGATTGAGCGAGTGTGTGTGAGAGATTGAGTGAATGTGTGAGAGAGAATGAGAGAGCGTGTGTGAGAGATTGTGTGAGTGTGTGTGTGTTAGTGTGTGTGTGGCAGAGATTGAATCAGTACATGTGTGGCACAGATTGAGTGAGTGTGAGCGGTCGAGCGAGTGTGTGTGAAAGATTGAGAGAGTGTGTGTGAGAGATTGAGTGAGTGTGTGTGAGAGATTGAGAGAGTGTGTGTGAGTGATTGAGTGAGTGTGTGTGTTCGTGTGTGTGAGAGATTGAGCGAGTGTGTGTGAGAGGTTGAGTAAGTGTGTGTGAGAGATTGAGCGGGTTTGTGTGAGAGATTGAGTGAGAGTGTGTGAGAGATTGCTCGAGTGTGAGTGTTAGTGTGTGTTTGGCAGAGATTGAGTCAGTGCGTGTGTGGCACAAATTGAGTGAGTGTGAGAGGTCGAGCGAATGTGTGTGAGAGATTGAGTGAGTGTTTGTGAGAGATTGAGTGAGTGTGTGTGTTAGTGTGTGAGAGAGATTGAGCGAGTGTGTGTGAGAGGTTGAGTGAGTGTGTGTGAGAGATTGAGTGAGTGTGTGTGTGGCAGAGATTGAGCGAGTGTGAGAATTTGAGCAAGTGTGTGTGAGAGATTGTGTGAGTGTGTGTGAGATATTGAGTGAGTGTGTATGAGAGATTGAGCGAGTGTGTGAGAGATTGAGTGAATGTGTGAGAGAGAATGAGAGAGCGTGTGTGAGAGATTGTGTGAGTGTGTGTGTGTTAGTGTGTGTGTGGCAGAGATTGAGTCAGTACATGTGTGGCACAGATTGAGTGAGTGTGAGCGGTCGAGCGAGTGTGTGTGAGAGATTGAGAGAGTGTGTGTGAGTCATTGAGTGAGTGTGTGTGTTAGTGTGTGTGAGAGATTGAGCGAGTGTGTGTGAGAGGTTGAGTGAGTGTGTGTGAGAGATTGAGCGGGTTTGTGTGAGAGATTGAGTGAGAGTGTGTGACAGATTCCGCGAGTGTGAGTGTTAGTGTGTGTGTGGCAGAGATTGAGTCAGTACATGTGTGGCACAGATTGAGTGAGTGTGAGCGGTCGAGCGAGTGTGTGTGAGAGATTGAGAGAGTGTGTGTGAGTGATTGAGTGAGTGTGTGTGTTACTGTGTGTGAGAGATTGAGCGAGTGTGTGTGAGAGGTTGAGTGAGTGTGTGTGAGAGATTGCGCGAGTGTGAGTGTTAGTGTGTGTGTGGCAGAGATTGAGTCAGTGCGTGTGTGGCACAAATTGAGTGAGTGTGAGAGGTCAAGCGAATGTGTGTGAGAGATTGAGTGAGTGTGTGTGTTCGGATGTGAGGGAGATTGAGTGAGTGCGTGTGTGAGAGTTTGAGCGAGTGTGTGTGAGAGGTTGAGTGAGTGTGTGTGAGAGATTGAGTGAGTGTGTGTGAGAGATTGAGTGAGTGTGTGTGTGGCAGAGATTGAGTGAGTGTGAGAATTTGAGCAAGTGTGCGTGAGAGATTGTGTGAGTATGTGTGAGAGATTGAGTGAGTGTGTGTGAGAGACTGAGCGAGTGTGTGTGAGAGATTGAGTGAGTGTGTGTGAGAGATTGAGTGTGTGTGTGAGAGATTGGGCGGGTGTGTGTGTTAGTGTGTGTGAGAGAATGAGTGAGTGTGTGTAAGAGATTGAGCGAGTGTGTGTGTTAGTGTGTGTGTGGCAGAGATTAGGTCAGTGCATGTGTGGCACAGATTGAGTGAGTGTGAGAGGTCGAGTAAGTGTATGTGAGAGATTGAGTGAGTGTGTGTGAGAGATTGAGTGAGTGTGTGTGTTAGTGTGTGAGAGAGATTGAGTGAGTGTTTGTGTGAGAGATTGAGTGAGTGTGTGTGTTAGTGTGTGTGAGAGATTGAGTGAGTGTGAGAATTTGAGCGAGTGTGTGTGTGCGAGAGATTGAGTGAGTATGAGAGATTGAGTGAGTGTGTGTGAGAGATTGAGGGAGTGCGTGTGTGAGAGTTTGAATGAATGTGTGTGAGAGGTTGAGTGAGTGTGTGTGAGAGATTGAGTGATTGTGTGTGGCAGAGATTGAGTGAGTGTGAGAATTTGAGCAAATGTGTGTGAGAGTGTTTGAGAGATTGAGTGAGTGTGTATGAGAGATTGAGCGAGTGTGTGTGAGAGATTGAGTGAGTGTGTGTGTGGCAGAGATTGAGTGAGTGTGAGAATTTGAGCAAGTGTGTGTGAGAGATTGTGTGAGTGTGTGAGAGAGAATGAGAGAGCGTGTGTGAGAGATTGTGTGAGTGTGTGTGTGTTAGTGTGTGTGTGGCAGAGATTGAGTCAGTACATGTGTGGCACAGATTGAGTGAGTGTGAGCGGTCGAGCGAGTGTGTGTGAGAGATTTAGAGAGTGTGTGTGAGAGATTAAGTGAGTGTGTGTGAGGGATTGAGTGAGTGTGTGTGAGAGATTGAGTGAGTGTGTGTGTTAGTGGGTGTGAGAGATTGAGCGAGTGTGTGTGAGAGGTTGAGTAAGTGTGTGTGAGAGAGATTGAGCGGCTTTGTGTGAGAGATTGAGTGAGAGTGTGTGAGAGATTGCGCGAGTGTGAGTGTTAGTGTGTGTTTGGCAGAGATTGAGTCAGTGCGTGTGTGGCACAAATTGAGTGAGTGTGAGAGGTCGAGCGAATGTGTGTGAGAGATTGAGTGAGTGTTTGTGAGAGATTGAGTGAGTGTGTGTGTTAGTGTGTGAGAGAGATTGAGCGAGTGTGTGTGAGAGGTTGAGTGAGTGTGTGTGAGAGATTGAGTGAGTGTGTGTGTGGCAGAGATTGAGTGAGTGTGAGAATTTGAGCAAGTGTGTGTGAGAGATTGTGTGAGTGTGTGTGAGATATTGAGTGAGTGTGTATGAGAGATTGAGCGAGTGTGTGAGAGATTGAGTGAATGTGTGAGAGAGAATGAGAGAGCATGTGTGAGAGATTGTGTGAGTGTGTGTGTGTTAGTGTGTGTGTGGCAGAGACTGAGTCAGTACATGTGTGGCACAGATTGAGTGAGTGTGAGCGGTCGAGCGAGTGTGTGGGAGAGATTGAGAGAGTGTGTGTGAGTGATTGAGTGAGTGTGTGTGTTAGTGTGTGTGAGAGATTGAGCGAGTGTATGTGAGAGGTTGAGTGAGTGTGTGTGAGAGATTGCGCGAGTGTGAGTGTTAGTGTGTGTGTGGCAGAGATTGAGTCAGTGCGTGTGTGGCACAAATTGAGTGAGTGTGAGAGGTCAAGCGAATGTGTGTGAGAGATTGAGTGAGTGTGTGTGTTAGGGTGTGAGGGAGATTGAGTGAGTACGTGTGTGAGAGTTTGAGCGAATGTGTGTGAGAGGTTGAGTGAGTGTGTGTGAGAGATTGAGTGAGTGTGTGTGAGAGATTGAGTGAGTGTGTGTGTGGCAGAGATTGAGTGAGTGTGAGAATTTGAGCAAGTGTGCGTGAGAGATTGTGTGAGTGTGTGTGAGAGATTGCGTGAGTGCGTGTGAGAGACTGAGCGAGTGTGTGTGAGAGATTGAGTGAGTGTGTGTGAGAGATTGAGTGTGTGTGTGTGAGAGATTGAGTGAGAGTGTGTGAGAGAATGAGCGAGTGTGTGTGTTGGTGTGAGAGATTGAGTGAGTGTGTGAGAGATTGGGCGAGTGTGTGTGTTAGTGTGTGTGAGAGAATGAGTGAGTGTGTGTAAGAGATTGAGCGAGTGTGTGTGTGTTAGTGTGTGTGTGGCAGAGATTGAGTGAGTGTGAGAATTTGAGCAAGTGTGTGTGAGAGATTGTGTGAGTGTGTGTGAGAGATTGACTGAGTGTGTATGAGAGATTGAGCGAGTGTGTGTGAGAGATTGAGTGAATGTGTGAGAGAGAATGAGAGAGCGTGTGTGAGAGATTGTGTGAGTGTGTGTGTGTTAGTGTGTGTGTGGCAGAGATTGAGTCAGTACATGTGTGGCACAGATTGAGTGAGTGTGAGCGGTCGAGCGAGTGTGTGTGAGAGATTGAGAGAGTGTGTGTGAGAGATTGAGTGAGTGTGTGTGAGAGATTGAGCGAGTGTGTGTGAGAGGTTGAGTGAGTGTGTGTGAGAGATTGAGCGGGTTTGTGTGAGAGATTGAGTGAGTGTGTGTGTTAGTGTGTGTGAGAAATTGAGCGAGTGTGTGTGTGTTAGTGTGTGTGTGGCAGAGATTGAGTCAGTACGTGTGGCACAGATTGAGTGAGTGTGAGCAGTCGAGCGAGTGTGTGTGAGAGATTGAGAGAGTGTGTGTGAGAGATTGAGTGAGTGTGTGTGAGAGATTGAGTGAGTGTGTGTGTTAGTGTGTGTGAGAGATTGAGCGAGTGTGTGTGAGAGGTTGAGTGAGTGTGTGTGAGAGATTGAGCGGGTTTGTGTGAGAGATTGAGTGGTTGTGTGTGTGTTAGTGTGTGTGTGGCAGAGATTGAGTCAGTACATGTGTGGCACAGATTGAGTGAGTGTGAGCGGTCGAGCGAGTGTGTGTGAGAGATTGAGAGAGTGTGTGTGAGAGATTGAGTGAGTGTGTGTGAGAGATTGAGTGAGTGTGTGTGTTAGTGTGTGTGAGAGATTGAGCGAGTGTGTGTGAGAGGTTGAGTGAGTGTGTGTGTGAGATTGAGCGGGTTTGTGTGAGAGATTGAGTGAGTGTGTGTGAGAGATTGCGCGAGTGTGAGTGTTAGTGTATGTGTGGCAGAGATTGAGTCAGTACATGTGTGGCACAGATTGAGTGAGTGTGAGCGGTCGAGCGAGTGTGTGTGAGAGATTGAGAGAGTGTGTGTGAGAGATTAAGTGAGTGTGTGTGAGAGATTGAGTCAGTGTGTGTGAGAGATTGAGTGAGTGTGTGTGTTAGTGTGTGTGAGAGATTGAGCGAGTGTGTGTGAGAGGTTGAGTGAGTGTGTGTGAGAGATTGCGCGAGTGTGAGTGTTAGTGTGTGTGTGGCAGAGATTGAGTCAGTGCGTGTGTGGCACAAATTGAGTGAGTGTGAGAGGTCAAGCGAATGTGTGTGAGAGATTGAGTGAGTGTGTGTGTTAGGGTGTGAGGGAGATTGAGTGAGTACGTGTGTGAGAGTTTGAGCGAATGTGTGTGAGAGGTTGAGTGAGTGTGTGTGAGAGATTGAGTGAGTGTGTGTGAGAGATTGAGTGAGTGTGTGTGTGGCAGAGATTGAGTGAGTGTGAGAATTTGAGCAAGTGTGCGTGAGAGATTGTGTGAGTGTGTGTGAGAGATTGCGTGAGTGCGTGTGAGAGACTGAGCGAGTGTGTGTGAGAGATTGAGTGAGTGTGTGTGAGAGATTGAGTGTGTGTGTGTGAGAGATTGAGTGAGAGTGTGTGAGAGAATGAGCGAGTGTGTGTGTTGGTGTGAGAGATTGAGTGAGTGTGTGAGAGATTGGGCGAGTGTGTGTGTTAGTGTGTGTGAGAGAATGAGTGAGTGTGTGTAAGAGATTGAGCGAGTGTGTGTGTGTTAGTGTGTGTGTGGCAGAGATTGAGTGAGTGTGAGAATTTGAGCAAGTGTTTGTGAGAGATTGTGTGAGTGTGTGTGAGAGATTGACTGAGTGTGTATGAGAGATTGAGCGAGTGTGTGTGAGAGATTGAGTGAATGTGTGAGAGAGAATGAGAGAGCGTGTGTGAGAGATTGTGTGAGTGTGTGTGTGTTAGTGTGTGTGTGGCAGAGATTGAGTCAGTACATGTGTGGCACAGATTGAGTGAGTGTGAGCGGTCGAGCGAGTGTGTGTGAGAGATTGAGAGAGTGTGTGTGAGAGATTGAGTGAGTGTGTGTGAGAGATTGAGTGAGTGTGTGTGAGAGATTGAGCGAGTGTGTGTGAGAGATTGAGTGAGTGTGAGCGGTCGAGCGAGTGTGTGTGAGAGATTGAGAGAGTGTGTGTGAGAGATTGAGTGAGTGTGTGTGAGAGATTGAGCGAGTGTGTGTGAGAGGTTGAGTGAGTGTGTGTGAGAGATTGAGCGGGTTTGTGTGAGAGATTGAGTGAGTGTGTGTGTTAGTGTGTGTGAGAGATTGAGCGAGTGTGTGTGTGTTAGTGTGTGTGTGGCAGAGATTGAGTCAGTACGTGTGGCACAGATTGAGTGAGTGTGAGCAGTCGAGCGAGTGTGTGTGAGAGATTGAGAGAGTGTGTGTGAGAGATTGAGTGAGTGTGTGTGAGAGATTGAGTGAGTGTGTGTGTTAGTGTGTGTGAGAGATTGAGCGAGTGTGTGTGAGAGGTTGAGTGAGTGTGTGTGAGAGATTGAGCGGGTTTGTGTGAGAGATTGAGTGGTTGTGTGTGTGTTAGTGTGTGTGTGGCAGAGATTGAGTCAGTACATGTGTGGCACAGATTGAGTGAGTGTGAGTGGTCGAGCGAGTGTGTGTGAGAGATTGAGAGAGTGTGTGTGAGAGATTGAGTGAGTGTGTGTGAGAGATTGAGTGAGTGTGTGTGTGTGTGTGAGAGATTGAGCGAGTGTGTGTGAGAGGTTGAGTGAGTGTGTGTGTGAGATTGAGCGGGTTTGTGTGAGAGATTGAGTGAGTGTGTGTGAGAGATTGCGCGAGTGTGAGTGTTAGTGTATGTGTGGCAGAGATTGAGTCAGTACATGTGTGGCACAGATTGAGTGAGTGTGAGCGGTCGAGCGAGTGTGTGTGAGAGATTGAGAGAATGTGTGTGAGAGATTAAGTGAGTGTGTGTGAGAGATTGAGTCAGTGTGTGTGAGAGATTGAGTGAGTGTGTGTGTTAGTGTGTGTGAGAGATTGAGCGAGTGTGTGTGAGAGATTGAGTAAGTGTGTGTGAGAGATTGAGCGGGTTTGTGTGAGAGATTGAGTGAGAGTGTGTGAGAGATTGCGCGAGTGTGAGTGTTAGTGTGTGTTTGGCAGAGATTGAGTCAGTGCGTGTGTGGCACAAATTGAGTGAGTGTGAGAGGTCGAGCGAATGTGTGTGAGAGATTGAGTGAGTGTTTGTGAGAGATTGAGTGAGTGTGTGTGTTAGTGTGTGAGAGAGATTGAGCGAGTGTGTGTGAGAGGTTTAGTGAGTGTGTGTGAGAGATTGAGTGAGTGTGTGTGTGGCAGAGATTGAGTGAGTGTGAGAATTTGAGCAAGTGTGTGTGAGAGATTGTGTGAGTGTGTGTGAGATATTGAGTGAGTGTGTATGAGAGATTGAGCGAGTGTGTGAGAGATTGAGTGAATGTGTGAGAGAGAATGAGAGAGCATGTGTGAGAGATTGTGTGAGTGTGTGTGTGTTAGTGTGTGCGTGGCAGAGATTGTGTCAGTACATGTGTGGCACAGATTGAGTGAGTGTGAGCGGTCGAGCGAGTGTGTGCGAGAGATTGAGAGAGTGTGTGTGAGTGATTGAGTGAGGGTGTGTGTTAGTGTGTGTGAGAGATTGAGCGAGTGTATGTGAGAGGTTGAGTGAGTGTGTGTGAGAGATTGCGCGAGTGTGAGTGTTAGTGTGTGTGTGGCAGAGATTGAGTCAGTGCGTGTGTGGCACAAATTGAGTGAGTGTGAGAGGTCAAGCGAATGTGTGTGAGAGATTGAGTGAGTGTGTGTGTTAGGGTGTGAGGGAGATTGAGTGAGTACGTGTGTGAGAGTTTGAGCGAATGTGTGTGAGAGGTTGAGTGAGTGTGTGTGAGAGATTGAGTGAGTGTGTGTGAGACATTGAGTGAGTGTGTGTGTGGCAGAGATTGAGTGAGTGTGAGAATTTGAGCAAGTGTGCGTGAGAGATTGTGTGAGTGTGTGTGAGAGATTGCGTGAGTGCGTGTGAGAGACTGAGCGAGTGTGTGTGAGAGATTGAGTGAGTGTGTGTGAGAGATTGAGTGTGTGTGTGTGAGAGATTGAGTGAGAGTGTGTGAGAGAATGAGCGAGTGTGTGTGTTGGTGTGAGAGATTGAGTGAGTGTGTGAGAGATTGGGCGAGTGTGTGTGTTAGTGTGTGTGAGAGAATGAGTGAGTGTGTGTGAGAGATTGAGCGAGTGTGTGTGTGTTAGTGTGTGTGTGGCAGAGATGGAGTGAGTGTGAGAATTTGAGCAAGTGTGTGTGAGAGATTGTGTGAGTGTGTGTGAGAGATTGACTGAGTGTGTATGAGAGATTGAGCGAGTGTGTGTGAGAGATTGAGTGAATGTGTGAGAGAGAATGAGAGAGCGTGTGTGAGAGATTGTGTGAGTGTGTGTTTGTTAGTGTGTGTGTGGCAGAGATTGAGTCAGTACATGTGTGGCACAGATTGAGTGAGTGTGAGCGGTCGAGCGAGTGTGTGTGAGAGATTGAGAGAGTGTGTGTGAGAGATTGAGTGAGTGTGTGTGAGAGATTGAGCGGGTTTGTGTGAGAGATTGAGTGAGTGTGTGTGTTAGTGTGTGTGAGAGATTGAGCGCGTGTGTGTGTGTTAGTGTGTGTGTGGCAGAGATTGAGTCAGTACGTGTGGCACAGATTGAGTGAGTGTGAGCAGTCGAGCGAGTGTGTGTGAGAGATTGAGAGAGTGTGTGTGAGAGATTGAGTGAGTGTGTGTGAGAGATTGAGTGAGTGTGTGTGTTAGTGTGTGTGAGAGATTGAGCGAGTGTGTGTGAGAGGTTGAGTGAGTGTGTGTGAGAGATTGAGCGGGTTTGTGTGAGAGATTGAGTGGTTGTGTGTGTGTTAGTGTGTGTGTGGCAGAGATTGAGTCAGTACATGTGTGGCACAGATTGAGTGAGTGTGAGCGGTCGAGCGAGTGTGTGTGAGAGATTGAGAGAGTGTGTGTGAGAGATTGAGTGAGTGTGTGTGAGAGATTGAGTGAGTGTGTGTGTTAGTGTGTGTTAGAGATTGAGCGAGTGTGTGTGAGAGGTTGAGTGAGTGTGTGTGTGAGATTGAGCGGGTTTGTGTGAGAGATTGAGTGAGTGTGTGTGAGAGATTGCGCGAGTGTGAGTGTTAGTGTATGTGTGGCAGAGATTGAGTCAGTACATGTGTGGCACAGATTGAGTGAGTGTGAGCGGTCGAGCGAGTGTGTGTGAGAGATTGAGAGAGTGTGTGTGAGAGATTAAGTGAGTGTGTGTGAGAGATTGAGTCAGTGTGTGTGAGAGATTGAGTGAGTGTGTGTGTTAGTGAGTGTGAGAGATTGAGCGAGTGTGTGTGAGAGGTTGAGTGAGTGTGTGTGAGAGATTGCGCGAGTGTGAGTGTTAGTGTGTGTGTGGCAGAGATTGAGTCAGTGCGTGTGTGGCACAAATTGAGTGAGTGTGAGAGGTCAAGCGAATGTGTGTGAGAGATTGAGTGAGTGTGTGTGTTAGGGTGTGAGGGAGATTGAGTGAGTACGTGTGTGAGAGTTTGAGCGAATGTGTGTGAGAGGTTGAGTGAGTGTGTGTGAGAGATTGAGTGAGTGTGTGTGAGAGATTGAGTGAGTGTGTGTGTGGCAGAGATTGAGTGAGTGTGAGAATTTGAGCAAGTGTGCGTGAGAGATTGTGTGAGTGTGTGTGAGAGATTGCGTGAGTGCGTGTGAGAGACTGAGCGAGTGTGTGTGAGAGATTGAGTGAGTGTGTGTGAGAGATTGAGTGTGTGTGTGTGAGAGATTGAGTGAGAGTGTGTGAGAGAATGAGCGAGTGTGTGTGTTGGTGTGAGAGATTGAGTGAGTGTGTGAGAGATTGGGCGAGTGTGTGTGTTAGTGTGTGTGAGAGAATGAGTGAGTGTGTGTAAGAGATTGAGCGAGTGTGTGTGTGTTAGTGTGTGTGTGGCAGAGATTGAGTGAGTGTGAGAATTTGAGCAAGTGTGTGTGAGAGATTGTGTGAGTGTGTGTGAGAGATTGAGTGAGTGTGTATGAGAGATTGAGCGAGTGTGTGTGAGAGATTGAGTGAATGTGTGAGAGAGAATGAGAGAGCGTGTGTGAGAGATTGTGTGAGTGTGTGTGTGTTAGTGTGTGTGTGGCAGAGATTGAGTCAGTACATGTGTGGCACAGATTGAGTGAGTGTGAGCGGTCGAGCGAGTGTGTGTGAGAGATTGAGAGAGTGTGTGTGAGAGATTGAGTGAGTGTGTGTGAGAGATTGAGTGAGTGTGTGTGAGAGATTGAGTGAGTGTGTGTGAGAGATTGAGCGAGTGTGTGTGAGAGATTGAGTGAGTGTGAGCGGTCGAGCGAGTGTGTGTGAGAGATTGAGAGAGTGTGTGTGAGAGATTGAGTGAGTGTGTGTGAGAGATTGAGCGAGTGTGTGTGAGAGGTTGAGTGAGTGTGTGTGAGAGATTGAGCGGGTTTGTGTGAGAGATTGAGTGAGTGTGTGTGTTAGTGTGTGTGAGAGATTGAGCGAGTGTGTGTGTGTTAGTGTGTGTGTGGCAGAGTTTGAGTCAGTACGTGTGGCACAGATTGAGTGAGTGTGAGCAGTCGAGCGAGTGTGTGTGAGAGATTGAGAGTGTGTGTGAGAGATTGAGTGAGTGTGTGTGAGAGATTGAGTGAGTGTGTGTGTTAGTGTGTGTGAGAGATTGAGCGAGTGTGTGTAAGAGCTTGAGTGAGTGTGTGTGAGAGATTGAGCGGGTTTGTGTGAGAGATTAAGTGGTTGTGTGTGTGTTAGTGTGTGTGTGGCAGAGATTGAGTCAGTACATGTGTGGCACAGATTGAGTGAGTGTGAGCGGTCGAGCGAGTGTGTGTGAGAGATTGAGAGAGTGTGTGTGAGAGATTGAGTGAGTGTGTGTGAGAGGTTGAGTAAGTGTGTGTGAGCGATTGAGCGGGTTTGTGTGAGAGATTGAGTGAGAGTGTGTGAGAGATTGCGCGAGTGTGAGTGTTAGTGTGTGTTTGGCAGAGATTGAGTCAGTACATGTGTGGCACAGATTGAGTGAGTGTGAGCGGTCGAGCGAGTGTGTGTGAGAGATTGAGAGAGTGTGTGTGAGAGATTGAGTGAGTGTGTGTGAGAGATTGAGCGGGTTTGTGTGAGAGATTGAGTGAGAGTGTGTGAGAGATTGCGCGAGTGTGAGTGTTAGTGTGTGTTTGGCAGAGATTGAGTCAGTGCGTGTGTGGCACAAATTGAGTGAGTGTGAGAGGTCGAGCGAATGTGTGTGAGAGATTGAGTGAGTGTTTGTGAGAGATTGAGTGAGTGTGTGTGTTAGTGTGTGAGAGAGATTGAGCGAGTGTGTGTGAGAGGTTTAGTGAGTGTGTATGAGAGATTGTGCGAGTGTGCGTGAGAGATTGAGTGAGTGTGTATGAGAGATTGAGCGAGTGTGTGTGAGAGGTTGAGTGAGTGTGTGTGTGGCAGAGATTGAGTGAGTGTGAGAATTTGAGCAAGTGTGTGTGAGAGATTGTGTGAGTGTGTGTGAGATATTGAGTGAGTGTGTATGAGAGATTGAGCGAGTGTGTGAGAGATTGAGTGAATGTGTGAGAGAGAATGAGAGAGCATGTGTGAGAGATTGTGTGAGTGTGTGTGTGTTAGTGTGTGCGTGGCAGAGATTGTGTCAGTACATGTGTGGCACAGATTGAGTGAGTGTGAGCGGTCGAGCGAGTGTGTGCGAGAGATTGAGAGAGTGTGTGTGAGTGATTGAGTGAGTGTGTGTGTTAGTGTGTGTGAGAGATTGAGCGAGTGTATGTGAGAGGTTGAGTGAGTGTGTGTGAGAGATTGCGCGAGTGTGAGTGTTAGTGTGTGTGTGGCAGAGATTGAGTCAGTGCGTGTGTGGCACAAATTGAGTGAGTGTGAGAGGTCAAGCGAATGTGTGTGAGAGATTGAGTGAGTGTGTGTGTTAGGGTGTGAGGGAGATTGAGTGAGTACGTGTGTGAGAGTTTGAGCGAATGTGTGTGAGAGGTTGAGTGAGTGTGTGTGAGAGATTGAGTGAGTGTGTGTGAGAGATTGAGTGAGTGTGTGTGTGGCAGAGATTGAGTGAGTGTGAGAATTTGAGCAAGTGTGCGTGAGAGATTGTGTGAGTGTGTGTGAGAGATTGCGTGAGTGCATGTGAGAGACTGAGCGAGTGTGTGTGAGAGATTGAGTGAGAGTGTGTGAGAGAATGAGCGAGTGTGTGTGTTGGTGTGAGAGATTGAGTGAGTGTGTGAGAGATTGGGCGAGTGTGTGTGTTAGTGTGTGTGAGAGAATGAGTGAGTGTGTGTAAGAGATTGAGCGAGTGTGTGTGTGTTAGTGTGTGTGTGGCAGAGATTGAGTGAGTGTGAGAATTTGAGCAAGTGTGTGTGAGAGATTGTGTGAGTGTGTGTGAGAGATTGACTGAGTGTGTATGAGAGATTGAGCGAGTGTGTGTGAGAGATTGAGTGAATGTGTGAGAGAGAATGAGAGAGCGTGTGTGAGAGATTGTGTGAGTGTGTGTGTGTTAGTGTGTGTGTGGCAGAGATTGAGTCAGTACATGTGTGGCACAGATTGAGTGAGTGTGAGCGGTCGAGCGAGTGTGTGTGAGAGATTGAGAGAGTGTGTGTGAGAGATTGAGTGAGTGTGTGTGAGAGATTGAGTGAGTGTGTGTGAGAGATTGAGCGGGTTTGTGTGAGAGATTGAGTGAGAGTGTGTGAGAGATTGCGCGAGTGTGAGTGTTAGTGTGTGTTTGGCAGAGATTGAGTCAGTACATGTGTGGCACAGATTGAGTGAGTGTGAGCGGTCGAGCGAGTGTGTGTGAGAGATTGAGAGTGTGTGTGAGAGATTGAGTGAGTGTGTGTGAGAGATTGAGTGAGTGTGTGTGTTAGTGTGTGTGAGAGATTGAGCGAGTGTGTGTAAGAGCTTGAGTGAGTGTGTGTGAGAGATTGAGCGGGTTTGTGTGAGAGATTAAGTGGTTGTGTGTGTGTTAGTGTGTGTGTGGCAGAGATTGAGTCAGTACATGTGTGGCACAGATTGAGTGAGTGTGAGCGGTCGAGCGAGTGTGTGTGAGAGATTGAGAGAGTGTGTGTGAGAGATTGAGTGAGTGTGTGTGAGAGGTTGAGTAAGTGTGTGTGAGAGATTGAGCGGGTTTGTGTGAGAGATTGAGTGAGAGTGTGTGACAGATTGCGCGAGTGTGAGTGTTAGTGTGTGTTTGGCAGAGATTGAGTCAGTACATGTGTGGCACAGATTGAGTGAGTGTGAGCGGTCGAGCGAGTGTGTGTGAGAGATTGAGAGAGTGTGTGTGAGAGATTGAGTGAGTGTGTGTGAGAGATTGAGCGGGTTTGTGTGAGAGATTGAGTGAGAGTGTGTGAGAGATTGCGCGAGTGTGAGTGTTAGTGTGTGTTTGGCAGAGATTGAGTCAGTGCGTGTGTGGCACAAATTGAGTGAGTGTGAGAGGTCGAGCGAATGTGTGTGAGAGATTGAGTGAGTGTTTGTGAGAGATTGAGTGAGTGTGTGTGTTAGTGTGTGAGAGAGATTGAGCGAGTGTGTGTGAGAGGTTTAGTGAGTGTGTATGAGAGATTGTGCGAGTGTGCGTGAGAGATTGAGTGAGTGTGTATGAGAGATTGAGCGAGTGTGTGTGAGAGGTTGAGTGAGTGTGTGTGTGGCAGAGATTGAGTGAGTGTGAGAATTTGAGCAAGTGTGTGTGAGAGATTGTGTGAGTGTGTGTGAGATATTGAGTGAGTGTGTATGAGAGATTGAGCGAGTGTGTGAGAGATTGAGTGAATGTGTGAGAGAGAATGAGAGAGCATGTGTGAGAGATTGTGTGAGTGTGTGTGTGTTAGTGTGTGCGTGGCAGAGATTGTGTCAGTACATGTGTGGCACAGATTGAGTGAGTGTGAGCGGTCGAGCGAGTGTGTGCGAGAGATTGAGAGAGTGTGTGTGAGTGATTGAGTGAGTGTGTGTGTTAGTGTGTGTGAGAGATTGAGCGAGTGTATGTGAGAGGTTGAGTGAGTGTGTGTGAGAGATTGCGCGAGTGTGAGTGTTAGTGTGTGTGTGGCAGAGATTGAGTCAGTGCGTGTGTGGCACAAATTGAGTGAGTGTGAGAGGTCAAGCGAATGTGTGTGAGAGATTGAGTGAGTGTGTGTGTTAGGGTGTGAGGGAGATTGAGTGAGTACGTGTGTGAGAGTTTGAGCGAATGTGTGTGAGAGGTTGAGTGAGTGTGTGTGAGAGATTGAGTGAGTGTGTGTGAGAGATTGAGTGAGTGTGTGTGTGGCAGAGATTGAGTGAGTGTGAGAATTTGAGCAAGTGTGCGTGAGAGATTGTGTGAGTGTGTGTGAGAGATTGCGTGAGTGCATGTGAGAGACTGAGCGAGTGTGTGTGAGAGATTGAGTGAGAGTGTGTGAGAGAATGAGCGAGTGTGTGTGTTGGTGTGAGAGATTGAGTGAGTGTGTGAGAGATTGGGCGAGTGTGTGTGTTAGTGTGTGTGAGAGAATGAGTGAGTGTGTGTAAGAGATTGAGCGAGTGTGTGTGTGTTAGTGTGTGTGTGGCAGAGATTGAGTGAGTGTGAGAATTTGAGCAAGTGTGTGTGAGAGATTGTGTGAGTGTGTGTGAGAGATTGAGTGAGTGTGTATGAGAGATTGAGCGAGTGTGTGTGAGAGATTGAGTGAATGTGTGAGAGAGAATGAGAGAGCGTGTGTGAGAGATTGTGTGAGTGTGTGTGTGTTAGTGTGTGTGTGGCAGAGATTGAGTCAGTACATGTGTGGCACAGATTGAGTGAGTGTGAGCGGTCGAGCGAGTGTGTGTGAGAGATTGAGAGAGTGTGTGTGAGAGATTGAGTGAGTGTGTGTGAGAGATTGAGTGAGTGTGTGTGAGAGATTGAGCGAGTGTGTGTGAGAGATTGAGTGAGTGTGAGCGGTCGAGCGAGTGTGTGTGAGAGATTGAGAGAGTGTGTGTGAGAGATTGAGCGGGTTTGTGTGAGAGATTGAGTGAGTGTGTGTGTTAGTGTGTGTGAGAGATTGAGCGAGTGTGTGTGTGTTAGTGTGTGTGTGGCAGAGATTGAGTCAGTACGTGTGGCACAGATTGAGTGAGTGTGAGCAGTCGAGCGAGTGTGTGTAAGAGATTGAGAGAGTGTGTGTGAGAGATTGAGTGAGTGTGTGTGAGAGATTGAGTGAGTGTGTGTGTTAGTGTGTGTGAGAGATTGAGCGAGTGTGTGTGAGAGGTTGAGTGAGTGTGTGTGAGAGATTGAGCGGGTTTGTGTGAGAGATTGAGTGGTTGTGTGTGTGTTAGTGTGTGTGTGGCAGAGATTGAGTCAGTACATGTGTGGCACAGATTGAGTGAGTGTGAGCGGTCGAGCGAGTGTGTGTGAGAGATTGAGAGAGTGTGTGTGAGAGATTGAGTGAGTGTGTGTGAGAGATTGAGTGAGTGTGTGTGTTAGTGTGTGTGAGAGATTGAGCGAGTGTGTGTGAGAGGTTGAGTGAGTGTGTGTGTCAGATTGAGCGGGTTTGTGTGAGAGATTGAGTGAGTGTGTGTGAGAGATTGCGTGAGTGTGAGTGTTAGTGTATGTGTGGCAGAGATTGAGTCAGTACATGTGTGGCACAGATTGAGTGAGTGTGAGCGGTCGAGCGAGTGTGTGTGAGAGATTGAGTGAGTGTTTGTGAGAGATTGAGTGAGTGTGTGTGTTAGTGTGTGAGAGAGATTGAGTGAGTGCGTGTGTGAGAGTTTGAGCGAGTGTGTGTGAGGGATTGAGTGAGTGTGTGTGTGGCAGAGATTGAGTGAGTGTGAGAATTTGAGCAAGTGTGTGTGAGAGATTGTGTGTGTGTGTGTGAGTGATTGAGTGAGCATGAGAGATTGAGTGTGTGTGTGTAAGAGATTGAGTGAATGTGTGTGAGAGATTGAGAGAGCATGTGTGAGAGATTGAGTGAGTGTGTGTGTGAGAGATTGAGTGAGAGTGTGTGAGAGATTGGGCGAGTGTGTGTGTTAGTGTGTGTGAGAGATTGAGTGAGTGTGTGTGAGAGATTGAATGAGTTTGTGAGAGATTGAGTGAGTGTGTGTGTTAGTGTGTGTGGGAGATTTAGTGAGTGTGTGTGAGATATTGAGTGAGTGTGTGTATGTCAGAGATTGAGTGAGTGCGTGTGTGGCACAGATTGAGTGAGTGTGAGAATTTGAGCGAGTGTGTGTGAAAGATTGAGTGAATGTGTGTGAGAGATTGAATAAGTGTGTGTAAGAGATTGAGCGAGTGTGTGTTAGTGCGTATGAGAGAATGAGTGAGTGTGTGTAAGAGATTGAGCGAGTGTGTGTGTTCGTGTGTGTGTGGCAGAGATTAGGTCAGTGCATGTGTGGCACAAATTGAGTGAGTGTGAGAGGTCGAGCGAGTGTATGTGAGAGATTGAGTGAGTGTGTGTGTGAGAGCTTGAGTGAGTGGGTTTGAGTGAGTGTTGTGTTAGTGTGTGTGAGAGGTTGAGTGAGTGTGTGTGAGAGATTGAGTGAGCGTGTGTGTGGCAGAGATTGAGTGTGTGTGAGAGATTGAGTGAGTGTTTGTAAGAGCTTGAGTGAGTGTGTGTGAGAGATTGAGCGAGTGTGTGTAAGAGCTTGAGTGAGTGTGTGTGAGAGATTGAGAGAGCGTGTGCGAGAGATCGAGTGTGTGTGTATGAGAGAGATTGAGTGAGAGTGTGTGAGAGATTGAGTGAGTGTGTGTGGCAGAGATTGAGCGAGTGTGAGAATTTGAGCAAATGTGTGTGAGAGTGTTTGAGAGATTGAGTGAGTGTGTATGAGAGATTGAGCGAGTGTGTGTGAGAGATTGAGTGAGTGTGTGTGTGGCAGAGATTGAGTGAGTGTGAGAATTTGAGCAAGTGTGTGTGAGAGATTGTGTGAGTGTGTGAGAGAGAATGAGAGAGCATGAGAGATTGAGTGTGTGTGTGTAAGAGATTGAGTGAATGTGTGTGAGAGATTGAGAGAGCATGTGTGAGAGATTGAGTGAGTGTGTGTGTGAGAGATTGAGTGAGAGTGTGTGAGAGATTGAGTGAGTGTGTGTGTGGCAGAGATTGAGTGAGTGTGAGAATTTGAGCAAGTGTGAGTGAGAGATTGAGTGAGTGTGAGCGGTCGAGCGAGTGTGTGTGAGAGATTGAGAGAGTGTGTGTGAGAGATTGAGTGAGTGTGTGTGAGAGATTGAGCGAGTGTGTGTGAGAGGTTGAGTGAGTGTGTGTGAGAGATTGAGCGGGTTTGTGTGAGAGATTGAGTGAGTGTGTGTGTTAGTGTGTGTGAGAGATTGAGCGAGTGTGTGTGTGTTAGTGTGTGTGTGGCAGAGATTGAGTCAGTACGTGTGGCACAGATTGAGTGAGTGTGAGCAGTCGAGCGAGTGTGTGTGAGAGATTGAGAGAGTGTGTGTGAGAGATTGAGTGAGTGTGTGTGAGAGATTGAGTGAGTGTGTGTGTTAGTGTGTGTGAGAGATTGAGCGAGTGTGTGTGAGAGGTTGAGTGAGTGTGTGTGAGAGATTGAGCGGGTTTGTGTGAGAGATTAAGTGGTTGTGTGTGTGTTAGTGTGTGTGTGGCAGAGATTGAGTCAGTACATGTGTGGCACAGATTGAGTGAGTGTGAGCGGTCGAGCGAGTGTGTGTGAGAGATTGAGAGAGTGTGTGTGAGAGATTGAGTGAGTGTGTGTGAGAGATTGAGTGAGTGTGTGTGTTAGTGTGTGTGAGAGATTGAGCGAGTGTGTGTGAGAGGTTGAGTGAGTGTGTGTGTGAGATTGAGCGGGTTTGTGTGAGAGATTGAGTGAGTGTGTGTGAGAGATTGCGCGAGTGTGAGTGTTAGTGTATGTGTGGCAGAGATTGAGTCAGTACATGTGTGGCACAGATTGAGTGAGTGTGAGCGGTCGAGCGAGTGTGTGTGAGAGATTGAGAGAGTGTGTGTGAGAGATTAAGTGAGTGTGTGTGAGAGATTGAGTGAGTGTGTGTGAGAGATTGAGTGAGTGTGTGTGTTAGTGTGTGTGAGAGATTGAGCGAGTGTGTGTGAGTGATTGAGTAAGTGTGTGTGAGAGATTGAGCGGGTTTGTGTGAGAGATTGAGTGAGAGTGTGTGAGAGATTGCGCGAGTGTGAGTGTTAGTGTGTGTTTGGCAGAGATTGAGTCAGTGCGTGTGTGGCACAAATTGAGTGAGTGTGAGAGGTCGAGCGAATGTGTGTGAGAGATTGAGTGAGTGTTTGTGAGAGATTGAGTGAGTGTGTGTGTTAGTGTGTGAGAGAGATTGAGCGAGTGTGTGTGAGAGGTTTAGTGAGTGTGTGTGAGAGATTGAGTGAGTGTGTGTGTGGCAGAGATTGAGTGAGTGTGAGAATTTGAGCAAGTGTGTGTGAGAGATTGTGTGAGTGTGTGTGAGATATTGAGTGAGTGTGTATGAGAGATTGAGCGAGTGTGTGAGAGATTGAGTGAATGTGTGAGAGAGAATGAGAGAGCATTTGTGAGAGATTGTGTGAGTGTGTGTGTGTTAGTGTGTGCGTGGCAGAGATTGTGTCAGTACATGTGTGGCACAGATTGAGTGAGTGTGAGCGGTCGAGCGAGTGTGTGCGAGAGATTGAGAGAGTGTGTGTGAGTGATTGAGTGAGTGTGTGTGTTAGTGTGTGTGAGAGATTGAGCGAGTGTATGTGAGAGGTTGAGTGAGTGTGTGTGAGAGATTGCGCGAGTGTGAGTGTTAGTGTGTGTGTGGCAGAGATTGAGTCAGTGCGTGTGTGGCACAAATTGAGTGAGTGTGAGAGGTCAAGCGAATGTGTGTGAGAGATTGAGTGAGTGTGTGTGTTAGGGTGTGAGGGAGATTGAGTGAGTACGTGTGTGAGAGTTTGAGCGAATGTGTGTGAGAGGTTGAGTGAGTGTGTGTGAGAGATTGAGTGAGTGTGTGTGAGAGATTGAGTGAGTGTGTGTGTGGCAGAGATTGAGTGAGTGTGAGAATTTGAGCAAGTGTGCGTGAGAGATTGTGTGAGTGTGTGTGAGAGATTGCGTGAGTGCATGTGAGAGACTGAGCGAGTGTGTGTGAGAGATTGAGTGAGTGTGTGTGAGAGATTGAGTGTGTGTGTGTGAGAGATTGAGTGAGAGTGTGTGAGAGAATGAGCGAGTGTGTGTGTTGGTGTGAGAGATTGAGTGAGTGTGTGAGAGATTGGGCGAGTGTGTGTGTTAGTGTGTGTGAGAGAATGAGTGAGTGTGTGTAAGAGATTGAGCGAGTGTGTGTGTGTTAGTGTGTGTGTGGCAGAGATTAAATGAGTGTGAGAATTTGAGCAAGTGTGTGTGAGAGATTGTGTGAGTGTGTGTGAGAGATTGAGTGAGTGTGTATGAGAGATTGAGCGAGTGTGTGTGAGAGATTGAGTGAATGTGTGAGAGAGAATGAGAGAGCGTGTGTGAGAGATTGTGTGAGTGTGTGTGTGTTAGTGTGTGTGTGGCAGAGATTGAGTCAGTACATGTGTGGCACAGATTGAGTGAGTGTGAGCGGTCGAGCGAGTGTGTGTGAGAGATTGAGAGAGTGTGTGTGAGAGATTGAGTGAGTGTGTGTGAGAGATTGAGTGAGTGTGTGTGAGAGATTGAGCGAGTGTGTGTGAGAGATTGAGTGAGTGTGAGCGGTCGAGCGAGTGTGTGTGAGAGATTGAGAGAGTGTGTGTGAGAGATTGAGCGGGTTTGTGTGAGAGATTGAGTGAGTGTGTGTGTGAGAGATTGAGCGAGTGTGTGTGTGTTAGTGTGTGTGTGGCAGAGATTGAGTCAGTACGTGTGGCACAGATTGAGTGAGTGTGAGCAGTCGAGCGAGTGTGTGTGAGAGATTGAGAGAGTGTGTGTGAGAGATTGAGTGAGTGTGTGTGAGAGATTGAGTGAGTGTGTGTGTTAGTGTGTGTGAGAGATTGAGCGAGTGTGTGTGAGAGGTTGAGTGAGTGTGTGTGAGAGATTGAGCGGGTTTGTGTGAGAGATTGAGTGGTTGTGTGTGTGTTAGTGTGTGTGTGGCAGAGATTGAGTCAGTACATGTGTGGCACAGATTGAGTGAGTGTGAGCGGTCGAGCGAGTGTGTGTGAGAGATTGAGAGAGTGTGTGTGAGAGATTGAGTGAGTGTGTGTGAGAGATTGAGTGAGTGTGTGTGTTAGTGTGTGTGAGAGATTGAGCGAGTGTGTGTGAGAGGTTGAGTGAGTGTGTGTGTGAGATTGAGCGGGTTTGTGTGAGAGATTGAGTGAGTGTGTGTGAGAGATTGCGCGAGTGTGAGTGTTAGTGTATGTGTGGCAGAGATTGAGTCAGTACATGTGTGGCACAGATTGAGTGAGTGTGAGCGGTCGAGCGAGTGTGTGTGAGAGATTGAGTGAGTGTTTGTGAGAGATTGAGTGAGTGTGTGTGTTAGTGTGTGAGAGAGATTGAGTGAGTGCGTGTGTGAGAGTTTGAGCGAGTGTGTGTGAGAGATTGAGTGAGTGTGTGTGTGGCAGAGATTGAGTGAGTGTGAGAATTTGAGCAAGTGTGTGTGAGAGATTGTGTGTGTGTGTGTGAGTGATTGAGTGAGCATGAGAGATTGAGTGTGTGTGTGTAAGAGATTGAGTGAATGTGTGTGAGAGATTGAGAGAGCATGTGTGAGAGATTGAGTGAGTGTGTGTGTGAGAGATTGAGTGAGAGTGTGTGAGAGATTGGGCGAGTGTGTGTGTTAGTGTGTGTGAGAGATTGAGTGAGTGTGTGTGAGAGATTGAATGAGTTTGTGAGAGATTGAGTGAGTGTGTGTGTTAGTGTGTGTGGGAGATTTAGTGAGTTTGTGTGAGATATTGAGTGAGTGTGTGTATGTCAGAGATTGAGTGAGTGCGTGTGTGGCACAGATTGAGTGAGTGTGAGAATTTGAGCGAGTGTGTGTGAAAGATTGAGTGAATGTGTGTGAGAGATTGAATAAGTGTGTGTAAGAGATTGAGCGAGTGTGTGTTAGTGCGTATGAGAGAATGAGTGAGTGTGTGTAAGAGATTGAGCGAGTGTGTGTGTTCGTGTGTGTGTGGCAGAGATTAGGTCAGTGCATGTGTGGCACAAATTGAGTGAGTGTGAGAGGTCGAGCGAGTGTATGTGAGAGATTGAGTGAGTGGGTTTGAGTGAGTGTTGTGTTAGTGTGTGTGAGAGGTTGAGTGAGTGTGTGTGAGAGATTGAGTGAGCGTGTGTGTGGCAGAGATTGAGTGTGTGTGAGAGATTGAGTGAGTGTTTGTAAGAGCTTGAGTGAGTGTGTGTGAGAGATTGAGCGAGTGTGTGTAAGAGCTTGAGTGAGTGTGTGTGAGAGATTGAGAGAGCGTGTGCGAGAGATCGAGTGTGTGTGTATGAGAGAGATTGAGTGAGAGTGTGTGAGAGATTGAGTGAGTGTGTGTGGCAGAGATTGAGCGAGTGTGAGAATTTGAGCAAATGTGTGTGAGAGTGTTTGAGAGATTGAGTGAGTGTGTATGAGAGATTGAGCGAGTGTGTGTGAGAGATTGAGTGAGTGTGTGTGTGGCAGAGATTGAGTGAGTGTGAGAATTTGAGCAAGTGTGTGTGAGAGATTGTGTGAGTGTGTGAGAGAGAATGAGAGAGCGTGTGTGAGAGATTGTGTGAGTGTGTGTGTCTTAGTGTGTGTGTGGCAGAGATTGAGTCAGTACATGTGTGGCACAGATTGAGTGAGTGTGAGCGGTCGAGCGAGTGTGTGTGAGAGATTGAGAGAGTGTGTGTGAGAGATTAAGTGAGTGTGTGTGAGAGATTGAGTGAGTGTGTGTGAGAGATTGAGTGAGTGTGTGTGTTAGTGTGTGTGAGAGATTGAGCGAGTGTGTGTGAGAGGTTGAGTAAGTGTGTGTGAGAGATTGAGCGGGTTTGTGTGAGAGATTGAGTGAGAGTGTGTGAGAGATTGCGCGAGTGTGAGTGTTAGTGTGTGTTTGGCAGAGATTGAGTCAGTGCGTGTGTGGCACAAATTGAGTGAGTGTGAGAGGTCGAGCGAATGTGTGTGAGAGATTGAGTGAGTGTTTGTGAGAGATTGAGTGAGTGTGTGTGTTAGTGTGTGAGAGAGATTGAGCGAGTGTGTGTGAGAGGTTGAGTGAGTGTGTGTGAGAGATTGAGTGAGTGTGTGTGTGGCAGAGATTGAGTGAGTGTGAGAATTTGAGCAAGTGTGTGTGAGAGATTGTGTGAGTGTGTGTGAGATATTGAGTGAGTGTGTATGAGAGATTGAGCGAGTGTGTGAGAGATTGAGTGAATGTGTGAGAGAGAATGAGAGAGCATGTGTGAGAGATTGTGTGAGTGTGTGTGTGTTAGTGTGTGCGTGGCAGAGATTGTGTCAGTACATGTGTGGCACAGATTGAGTGAGTGTGAGCGGTCGAGCGAGTGTGTGCGAGAGATTGAGAGAGTGTGTGTGAGTGATTGAGTGAGTGTGTGTGTTAGTGTGTGTGAGAGATTGAGCGAGTGTATGTGAGAGGTTGAGTGAGTGTGTGTGAGAGATTGCGCGAGTGTGAGTGTTAGTGTGTGTGTGGCAGAGATTGAGTCAGTGCGTGTGTGGCACAAATTGAGTGAGTGTGAGAGGTCAAGCGAATGTGTGTGAGAGATTGAGTGAGTGTGTGTGTTAGGGTGTGAGGGAGATTGAGTGAGTACGTGTGTGAGAGTTTGAGCGAATGTGTGTGAGAAGTTGAGTGAGTGTGTGTGAGAGATTGAGTGAGTGTGTGTGAGAGATTGAGTGAGTGTGTGTGTGGCAGAGATTGAGTGAGTGTGAGAATTTGAGCAAGTGTGCGTGAGAGATTGTGTGAGTGTGTGTGAGAGATTGTGTGAGTGCGTGTGAGAGACTGAGCGAGTGTGTGTGAGAGATTGAGTGAGTGTGTGTGAGAGATTGAGTGTGTGTGTGTGAGAGATTGAGTGAGAGTGTGTGAGAGAATGAGCGAGTGTGTGTGTTGGTGTGAGAGATTGAGTGAGTGTGTGAGAGATTGGGCGAGTGTGTGTGTTAGTGTGTGTGAGAGAATGAGTGAGTGTGTGTAAGAGATTGAGCGAGTGTGTGTGTGTTAGTGTGTGTGTGGCAGAGATTGAGTGAGTGTGAGAATTTGAGCAAGTGTGTGTGAGAGATTGTGTGAGTGTGTGTGAGAGATTGAGTGAGTGTGTATGAGAGATTGAGCGAGTGTGTGTGAGAGATTGAGTGAATGTGTGAGAGAGAATGAGAGAGCGTGTGTGAGAGATTGTGTGAGTGTGTGTGTGTTAGTGTGTGTGTGGCAGAGATTGAGTCAGTACATGTGTGGCACAGATTGAGTGAGTGTGAGCGGTCGAGCGAGTGTGTGTGAGAGATTGAGAGAGTGTGTGTGAGAGATTGAGTGAGTGTGTGTGAGAGATTGAGTGAGTGTGTGTGAGAGATTGAGCGAGTGTGTGTGAGAGATTGAGTGAGTGTGAGCGGTCGAGCGAGTGTGTGTGAGAGATTGAGAGAGTGTGTGTGAGAGATTGAGTGAGTGTGTGTGAGAGATTGAGCGAGTGTGTGTGAGAGGTTGAGTGAGTGTGTGTGAGAGATTGAGCGGGTTTGTGTGAGAGATTGAGTGAGTGTGTGTGTTAGTGTGTGTGAGAGATTGAGCGAGTGTGTGTGTGTTAGTGTGTGTGTGGCAGAGATTGAGTCAGTACGTGTGGCACAGATTGAGTGAGTGTGAGCAGTCGAGCGAGTGTGTGTGAGAGATTGAGAGAGTGTGTGTGAGAGATTGAGTGAGTGTGTGTGAGAGATTGAGTGAGTGTGTGTGTTAGTGTGTGTGAGAGATTGAGCGAGTGTGTGTGAGAGGTTGAGTGAGTGTGTGTGAGAGATTGAGCGGGTTTGTGTGAGAGATTGAGTGGTTGTGTGTGTGTTAGTGTGTGTGTGGCAGAGATTGAGTCAGTACATGTGTGGCACAGATTGAGTGAGTGTGAGCGGTCGAGCGAGTGTGTGTGAGAGATTGAGAGAGTGTGTGTGAGAGATTGAGTGAGTGTGTGTGTTAGTGTGTGTGAGAGATTGAGCGAGTGTGTGTGAGAGGTTGAGTGAGTGTGTGTGAGAGATTGCGCGAGTGTGAGTGTTAGTGTATGTGTGGCAGAGGTTGAGTGAGTG
Source organism: Chiloscyllium punctatum (assembly GCF_047496795.1). Classification (NCBI taxonomy): domain Eukaryota; kingdom Metazoa; phylum Chordata; class Chondrichthyes; order Orectolobiformes; family Hemiscylliidae; genus Chiloscyllium; species Chiloscyllium punctatum. Next base: position 128,990,613 of record NC_092742.1, read on the forward strand.
TGTGTGAGAGATTGAGTGAGTGTGTGTGAGAGATTGAGTGAGTGTGCGTGTGTTAGTGTGTGTGTGGCAGAGATTGAGTCAGTACATTTGTGGCACAGATTGAGTGAGTGTGAGCGGTCGAGCGAGTGTGTGTGAGAGATTGAGAGAGTGTGTGTGAGAGATTGAGTGAGTGTGTGTGAGAGATTGAGTGAGTGTGTGTGTTAGTGTGTGTGAGAGATTGAGTGAGTGTGTGTGAGAGGTTGAGTGAGTGTGTGTGTGAGATTGAGCGGGTTTGTGTGAGAGATTGAGAGAGTGTGTGTGTTAGTGTGTGTGAGAGATTGAGTGAGTATGTGTGAGAGGTTGAGTGAATGTGTGAGAGAGAATGAGAGAGCGTGTGTGAGAGATTGTGTGAGTGTGTGTGTGTTAGTGTGTGTGTGGCAGAGATTGAGTCAGTACATGTGTGGCACAGATTGAGTGAGTGTGAGCGGTCGAGCGAGTGTGTGTGAGAGATTGAGAGAGTGTGTGTGAGAGATTGAGTGAATGTGTGTGAGAGATTGAGAGAGTGTGTGTGAGAGATTGAGTGAGTGTGTGTGAGAGATTGAGTGACTGTGTGTGAGAGATTGAGCGGGTTTGTGTGAGAGATTGAGTGAGTGTGTGTGTTAGTGTGTGTGAGAGATTGAGCGAGTGTGTGTGAGCCGTTGAGTGAGTGTGTGTGAGAGATTGAGCGGGTTTGTGTGAGAGATTGAGTGAGTGTGTGTGTTAGTGTGTGTGAGAGATTGAGCGAGTGTGTGTGAGAGGTTGAGTGAGTTTGTGTGAGAGATTGAGCGGGTTTGTGTGAGAGATTGAGTGAGAGTGTGTGAGAGATTGCGCGAGTGTGTGTGTTAGTGTGTGTGTGGCAGAGATTGAGTCAGTACATGTGTGGCACAGATTGAGTGAGTGTGAGCGGTCGAGCGAGTGTGTGTGAGAGATTGAGAGAGTGTGTGTGAGAGATTGAGTGAGTGTGTGTGAGAGATTGAGAGAGTGTGTGTGAGAGATTGAGTGAGTGTGTGTGAGAGATTGAGTGAGTGTGTGTGAGAGATTGAGCGGGTTTGTGTGAGAGATTGAGTGAGTGTGTGTGTTAGTGTGTGTGAGAGATTGAGCGAGTGTGTGTGAGCCGTTGAGTGAGTGTGTGTGAGAGATTGAGCGGGTTTGTGTGAGAGATTGAGTGAGTGTGTGTGTTAATGTGTGTGAGAGATTGAGCGAGTGTGTGTGAGAGGTTGAGTGAGGTTGTGTGAGAGATTGAGCGGGTTTGTGTGAGAGATTGAGTGAGAGTGTGTGAGAGATTGCGCGAGTGTGTGTGTTAGTGTATGTGTGGCAGAGATTGAGTTAGTGCGTGTGTGGCACAAATTGAGTGAGTGTGAGAGGTCGAGCGAATGTGTGTGAGAGATTGAGTGAGTGTTTGTGAGAGATTGAGTGAGTGTGTGTGTTAGTGTGTGAGAGAGATTGAGTGAGTGCGTGTGTGAGAGTTTGAGCGAGTGTGTGTGAGAGATTGAGTGAGTGTGTGTGTGGCAGAGATTGAGTGAGTGTGAGAATTTGAGCAAGTGTGTGTGAGAGATTGTGTGTGTGTGTGAGAGTGATTGAGTGAGCATGAGAGATTGAGTGTGTGTGTAAGAGATTGAGTGAATGTGTGTGAGAGATTGAGAGAGCATGTGTGAGAGATTGAGTGAGTGTGTGTGTGAGAGATTGAGTGAGAGTGTGTGAGAGATTGGGCGAGTGTGTGTGTTAGTGTGTGTGAGAGATTGAGTGAGTGTGTGTGAGAGATTGAATGAGTTTGTGAGAGATTGAGTGAGTGTGTGTGTTAGTGTGTGTGGGAGATTTAGTGAGTGTGTGTGAGATATTGAGTGAGTGTGTGTATGTCAGAGATTGAGTGAGTGCGTGTGTGGCACAGATTGAGTGAGTGTGAGAATTTGAGCGAGTGTGTGTGAAAGATTGAGTGAATGTGTGTGAGAGATTGAATAAGTGTGTGTAAGAGATTGAGCGAGTGTGTGTTAGTGCGTATGAGAGAATGAGTGAGTGTGTGTAAGAGATTGAGCGAGTGTGTGTGTTCGTGTGTGTGTGGCAGAGATTAGGTCAGTGCATGTGTGGCACAGATTGAGTAAGTGTGAGAGGTCGAGCGAGTGTATGTGAGAGATTGAGTGAGTGTGTGTGTGAGAGATTGAGTGAGTGGGTTTGAGTGAGTGTTGTGTTAGTGTGTGTGAGAGGTTGAGTGAGTGTGTGTGAGAGATTGAGTGAGCGTGTGTGTGGCAGAGATTGAGTGTGTGTGAGAGATTGAGTGAGAGTGTGTAAGAGCTTGAGTGAGTGTGTGTGAGAGATTGAGCGAGTGTGTGTAAGAGCTTGAGTGAGTGTGTGTGAGAGATTGAGAGAGCGTGTGCGAGAGATCGAGTGTGTGTGTATGAGAGAGATTGAGTGAGAGTGTGTGAGAGATTGAGTGAGTGTGTGAGTTTGTGTGAGAGATTGAGTGAGTGTGTGTGTTAGTGTGTGGGAGAGATTGAGTGAGTGTGTGAGAGATTGAGTGAGTGTATGAGTTTGTGTGAGAGGTTGAGTGAGTGTGTGTGTTAGTGTGTGGGAGAGATTTAGTGAGTGTGTGAGAGATTGAGTGAGTGTGTGTGTTAGTGTGTGAGAGATTGAGTGATTGTGTGTAAGAGATTGCGTGAGTGTTTGTGTGGCAGAGATTGGGTGATTGTGAGAATTTGAGTGAGTGTGTGTGAGAGATCCAGTGAGTGTGTTTGAGAGATTGAATGAGTGTGTGTGAGAAATTGAGCAAGTGTGTGTGTGGCAGGGATTGAATGAGTGTGAGAATTTGAGTGTGTGTGTGTGAGAGATCGAGTGAGTGTGTGTGAGAGAGTTTGAGTGAGAGTATGTGAGAGATTGAGCGAGTGTGTGTGTTTGTGTGAGAGATTGACTGAGTGTGTGTGTTAGTGTGTGTGAGAGAATGAGTGAGTGTGTGTGTTAGTGTGTGAGAGATTGAGTGATTGTGTGTGAGAGATTGCGTGAGTGTTTGTGTGGCAGAGATTGAGTGAGTGTGAGAATTTGAGTGAGTGTGTTTGAGAGATCGAGTGAGTGTGTTTGAGAGACTGAGCGACTGTGTGTTAGTGTGTGTTAGAGATTGAATGTGTGCGTGTGGTCAGAGATTGAGTGAGCGTGAGAATTTGAGCGAGTGTGTGTGAGAGATTGAGTGAGTGTGTGTGAGAGATTGAGTGAGTGTGTGTTAGTGTGTGTGAGAGATTGAGTGAGTGTGTGTGAGAGATTGAGTGAGTGTGTGTGTTAGTGTGTGTGAGAGATTGAGTGAGTGTGAGAATTTGAGCGAGTGTGTGTGTGCGAGAGATTGAGTGAGTATGAGAGATTGAGTGAGTGTGTGTGAGAGATTGAGGGAGTGTGTGTGTTAGTGTGTGTTAGAGAATGAACGAGTGTGTGTGAGAGATTGCGTAATTGTGTGTGTTAATGTGTGTGAGTGATTGAGTGTGTGTGAGAGATTGAGTAACTATATGTGTGTTTGTTTGTGTGAGAGATTGAGTGAGTGTGTGAGAGAGATTGAGTGAGTGTATGTGAGAGATTGAGCGAGAGTGTGTGTTAGTGTGTGTGAGAGATTGAGTGAGTGTGTGTGAGAGATTGACTGAGTGCGTGTGAGGGATTGAACGAGTGTGTGTGTTAGTGTGTGTGAGAGATTGAGTGAGTGTATGTGAGAGATTGAGCGAGAGTGTGTGTTAGTGTGTGTGAGAGATTGAGTGAGTGTGTGTGAGAGATTGACTGAGTGCGTGTGAGGGATTGAGCGAGTGTGTGTGTTAGTGTGTGTGAGAGATTGAGTGAGTGTGTGAGAGATTGAGTGATTGTGTGTGTTAGTGTGTGTGAGAGATTGAGTGAGTGTGTGTGAGAGATTGAGTGAGTGTGTGAGAGATTGAGTGAGTGCGTGTGTGGTCAGATGTTGAGTGAGTGTGAGAATTTGAGCGAGTGTGTGTGAGAGATTGAGCGAGTGTGTGTTAGTGTGTGTGAGAGATTGAGTGAGTGTGTGTGAGAGATTGAGTGAGTGCGTTTGTTAGTGTGTGTGAGAGATTGAGTGAGTGTGAGAATTTGAGCGAGTGTGTGTGTGCGAGAGATTGAGTGAGTATGAGAGATTGAGTGAGTGTGTGTGAGAGATTGAGGGAGTGCGTGTGTGAGAGTTTGAACGAATGTGTGTGAGAGGTTGAGTGAGTGTGTGTGTGAGAGATTGAGTGAGAGTGTGTGAGAGAATGAGCGAGTGTGTGTGTTGGTGTGAGAGATTGAGTGAGTGTGTGAGAGATTGGGCGAGTGTGTGTGTTAGTGTGTGTGAGAGAATGAGTGAGTGTGTGTAAGAGATTGAGCGAGTGTGTGTGTTAGTGTGTGTGTGGCAGAGATTAGGTCAGTGCATGTGTGGCACAGATTGAGTGAGTGTGAGAGGTCGAGTAAGTGTATGTGAGAGATTGAGTGAGTGTGTGTGAGAGATTGAGTGAGTGTGTGTGTTAGTGTGTGAGAGAGATTGAGTGAGTGTGTGTGTGAGAGATTGAGTGAGTGTGTGTGTTAGTGTGTGTGAGAGATTGAGTGAGTGTGAGAATTTGAGCAAGTGTGTGTGTGCGAGAGATTGAGTGAGTATGAGAGATTGAGTGAGTGTGTGTGAGAGATTGAGGGAGTGCGTGTGTGAGTGTTTGAACGAATGTGTGTGAGAGGTTGAGTGAGTGCGTGTGAGAGATTGAGTGATTGTGTGTGACAGAGATGGAGTGAGTGTGAGAATTTGAGCAAGTGTGTGTGAGAGTGTTTGAGAGATTGAGTGAGTGTGTATGAGAGATTGAGCGAGTGTGTGTGAGAGATTGAGTGAGTGTGTGTGTGGCAGAGATTGAGTGAGTGTGACAATTTGAGCAAGTGTGTGTGAGAGATTGAGTGAGTGTGTATGAGAGATTGAGCGAGTGTGTGTGAGAGATTGAGTGAATGTGTGAGAGAGAATGAGAGAGCGTGTGTGAGAGATTGTGTGAGTGTGTGTGTGTTAGTGTGTGTGTGGCAGAGATTGAGTCAGTACATGTGTGGCACAGATTGAGTGAGTGTGAGCGGTCGAGCGAGTGTGTGTGAGAGATTGAGAGAGTGTGTGTGAGAGATTGAGTGAGTGTGTGTGTTAGTGTGTGAGAGAGATTGAGTGAGTGCGTGTGTGAGAGTTTGAGCGAGTGTGTGTGAGAGGTTGAGTGAGTGTGTGTGAGAGATTGAGTGAGTGTGTGTGAGAGATTGAGTGAGTGTGTGTATGACAGAGATTGAGTGAGTGTGAGAATTTGAGCAAGTGTGCGTGAGAGATTGTGTGAGTATGTGTGAGAGATTGAGTGAGTGTGTGTGAGAGACTGAGCGAGTGTGTGTGAGAGATTGAGTGAGTGTGTGTGAGAGATTGAGTGTGTGTGTGCGAGAGAATGAGCGAGTGTGTGTATTGGTGTGAGAGATTGAGTGAGTGTGTGAGAGATTGGGCGAGTGTGTGTGTTAGTGTGTGTGAGAGAATGAGTGAGTGTGTGTAAGAGATTGAGCGAGTGTGTGTGAGAGATTGAGAGAGTGTGTGTGAGAGATTAAGTAAGTGTGTGTGAGAGATTGAGTGAGTGTGTGTGAGAGATTGAGTGAGTGTGTGTGTTAGTGTGTGTGAGAGATTGAGCGAGTGTGTGTGAGAGGTTGAGTAAGTGTGTGTGAGAGATTGAGCGGGTTTGTGTGAGAGATTGAGTGAGAGTGTGTGAGAGATTGCGCGAGTGTGAGTGTTAGTGTGTGTTTGGCAGAGATTGAGTCAGTGCATGTGTGGCACAAATTGAGTGAGTGTGAGAGGTCGAGCGAATGTGTGTGAGAGATTGAGTGAGTGTTTGTGAGAGATTGAGTGAGTGTGTGTGTTAGTGTGTGAGAGAGATTGAGCGAGTGTGTGTGAGAGGTTGAGTGAGTGTGTGTGAGAGATTGAGTGAGTGTGTGTGTGGCAGAGATTGAGTGAGTGTGAGAATTTGAGCAAGTGTGTGTGAGAGATTCTGTGAGTGTTTGTGAGATATTGAGTGAGTGTGTATGAGAGATTGAGCGAGTGTGTGAGAGATTGAGTGAATGTGTGAGAGAGAATGAGAGAGCGTGTGTGAGAGATTGTGTGAGTGTGTGTGTGTTAGTGTGTGTGTAGCAGAGATTGAGTCAGTACATGTGTGGCACAGATTGAGTGAGTATGAGCGGTCGAGCGAGTGTGTGTGAGAGATTGAGAGTGTGTGTGTGAGTGATTGAGTGAGTGAGTGAGTGTGTGTGTTACTGTGTGTGAGAGATTGAGCGAGTGTGTGTGAGAGGTTGAGTGAGTGTGTGTGAGAGATTGCGCGAGTGTGAGTGTTAGTGTGTGGCAGAGATTGAGTCAGTGCGTGTGTGGCACAAATTGAGTGAGTGTGAGAGGTCAAGCGAATGTGTGTGAGAGATTGAGTGAGTGTGTGTGTTAGGGTGTGAGGGAGATTGAGTGAGTGCGTGTGTGAGAGTTTGAGCGAGTGTGTGTGAGAGGTTGAGTGAGTGTGTGTGAGAGATTGAGTGAGTGTGTGTGAGAGATTGAGTGAGTGTGTGTGTGGCAGAGATTGAGTGAGTGTGAGAATTTGAGCAAGTGTGCGTGAGAGATTGTGTGAGTATGTGTGAGAGATTGAGTGAGTGTGTGTGAGAGACTGAGCGAGTGTGTGTGAGAGATTGAGTGAGTGTGTGTGAGATTGAGTGTGTGTGTGCAAGAGAATGAGCGAGTGTGTGTATTGGTGTGAGAGATTGAGTGAGTGTGTGAGAGATTGGGCGAGTGTGTGTGTTAGTGTGTGTGAGAGAATGAGTGAGTGTGTGTAAGAGATTGAGCGAGTGTGTGTGTTAGTGTGTGTGTGGCAGAGATTAGGTCAGTGCATGTGTGGCACAGATTGAGTGAGTGTGAGATGTCGAGTAAGTGTATATGAGAGATTGAGTGAGTGTGTGTGAGAGATTGAGTGAGTGTGCGTGTTAGTGTGTGAGAGAGATTGAGTGAGTGTGTGTGTGAGAGATTGAGTGAGTGTGTGTGTTAGTGTGTGTGAGAGATTGAGAGAGCGTGAGAATTTGAGCGAGTGTGTGTGTGCGAGAGATTGAGTGAGTATGAGAGATTGAGTGAGTGTGTGTGAGAGATTGAGGGAGTGCGTGTGTGAGAGTTTGAACGAATGTGTGTGAGAGGTTGAGTGAGTGTGTGTGAGAGATTGAGTGATTGTGTGTGGCAGAGATTGAGTGAGTGTGAGAATTTGAGCACGTGTGTGTGAGAGTGTTTGAGAGATTGAGTGAGTGTGTATGAGAGATTGTGCGAGTGTGCGTGAGAGATTGAGTGAGTGTGTATGAGAGATTGAGCGAGTGTGTGTGAGAGATTGAGTGAGTGTGTGTGTGGCAGAGATTGAGTGAGTGTGAGAATTTGAGCAAGTGTGTGTGAGAGATTGTGTGAGTGTGTGTGAGAGATTGAGTGAGTGTGTCTGAGAGATTGAGCGAATGTGTGTGAGAGATTGAGTGAATGTGTGAGAGAGAATGAGAGAGCGTGTGTGAGAGATTGTGTGAGTGTTTGTGTGTTAGTGTGTGTGTGGCAGAGATTGAGTCAGTGCGTGTGTGGCACAAATTGAGTGAGTGTGAGATGTCGAGCGAATGTGTGTGAGAGATTGAGTGAGTGTTTGTGAGAGATTGAGTGAGTGTGTGTGTTAGTGTGTGAGAGAGATTGAGCGAGTGTGTGTGAGAGGTTGAGTGAGTGTGTGTGAGAGATTGAGTGAGTGTGTGTGTGGCAGAGATTGAGTGAGTGTGAGAATTTGAGCAAGTGTGTGTGAGAGATTGTGTGAGTGTGTGTGAGATATTGAGTGAGTGTGTATGAGAGATTGAGCGAGTGTGTGAGAGATTGAGTGAATGTGTGCGAGAGAATGAGAGAGTGTGTGTGAGAGATTGTGTGAGTTTGTCTGTGTTAGTGTGTGTGTGGCAGAGATTGAGTCAGTACATGTGTGGCACAGACTGAGTGAGTGTGAGCGGTCGAGCGAGTGTGTGTGAGAGATTGAGAGAGTGTGTGTGAGAGATTGAGTGAGTGTGTGTGAGAGATTGAGTGAGTGTGTGTGTTAGTGTGTGTGAGAGATTGAGCGAGTGTGTGTGAGAGGTTGAGTGAGTGTGTGTGAGAGATTGAGCGGGTTTGTGTGAGAGATTGAGTGAGTGTGTGTGTTAGTGTGTGTGAGAGATTGAGCGAGTGTGTGTGAGAGGTTGAGTGAATGTGTGAGAGAGAATGAGAGAGCGTGTGTGAGAGATTGTGTGAGTGTGTGTGTGTTAGTGTGTGTGTGGCAGAGATTGAGTCAGTACATGTGTGGCACAGATTGAGTGAGTGTGAGCGGTCGAGCGAGTGTGTGTGAGAGATTGAGAGAGTGTGTGTGAGAGATTGAGTGAGTGTGTGTGAGAGATTGAGTGAGTGTCTGTGTTAGTGTGTGTGAGAGATTGAGCGAGTGTGTGTGAGAGGTTGAGTGAGTTTGTGTGAGAGATTGAGCGGGTTTGTGTGAGAGATTGAGTGAGAGTGTGTGAGAGATTGCGCGAGTGTGAATGTTAGTGTATGTGTGGCAGAGATTGAGTCAGTGCGTGTGTGGCACAAATTGAGTGAGTGTGAGAGGTCGAGCGAGTGTGTGTGAGAGATTGAGCGGGTTTGTGTGAGAGATTGAGTGAGTGTGTGTGTTAGTATGTGTGAGAGATTGAGCTAGTGTGTGTGAGAGGTTGAGTGAATGTGTGAGAGAGAATGAGAGAGCGTGTGTGAGAGATTGAGTGAGTGTGTGTGTTAGTGTGTGTGTGGCAGAGATTGAGTCAGTACATGTGTGGCACAGATTGAGTGAGTGTGAGCGGTCGAGCGAGTGTGTGTGAGAGATTGAGAGAGTGTGTGTGAGAGATTGAGTGAGTGTGTGTGAGAGATTGAGTGAGTGTGTGTGTTAGTGTGTGTGAGAGATTGAGCGAGTGTGTGTGAGCCGTTGATTGAGTGTGTGTGAGAGATTGAGCGGGTTTGTGTGAGAGATTGAGTGAGTGTGTGTGTTAGTGTGTGTGAGAGATTGAGCGAGTGTGTGTGAGAGTTTGAGTGAGTTTGTGTGAGAGATTGAGCGGGTTTGTGTGAGAGATTGAGTGAGAGTGTGTGCGAGATTGCGCGAGTGTGAGTGTTAGTGTATGTGTGGCAGAGATTGAGTCAGTGCGTGTGTGGCACAAATTGAGTGAGTGTGAGAGGTCGAGCGAATGTGTGTGAGAGATTGAGTGAGTGTTTGTGAGAGATTGAGTGAGTGTGTGTGTTAGTGTGTGAGAGAGATTGAGTGAGTGCGTGTGTGAGAGTTTGAGCGAGTGTGTGTGAGAGATTGAGTGAGTGTGTGTGTGGCAGAGATTGAGTGAGTGTGAGAATTTTAGCAAGTGTGTGTGAGAGATTGTGTGTGTGTGTGTGAGTGATTGAGTGAGCATGAGAGATAGAGTGTGTGTGTAAGAGATTGAGTGAATGTGTGTGAGAGATTGAGAGAGCATGTGTGAGAGATTGAGTGAGTGTGTGTGTGAGAGATTGAGTGAGAGTGTGTGAGAGATTGGGCGAGTGTGTGTGTTAGTTTGTGTGAGAGATTGAGTGAGTGTGTGTGAGAGATTGAATGAGTTTGTGAGAGATTGAGTGAGTGTGTGTGTTAGTGTGTGTGGGAGATTTAGTGAGTGTGTGTGAGATATTGAGTGAGTGTGTGTATGTCAGAGATTGAGTGAGTGCGTGTGTGGCACAGATTGAGTGAGTGTGAGAATTTGAGCGAGTGTGTGTGAAAGATTGAGTGAATGTGTGTGAGAGATTGAATAAGTGTGTGTAAGAGATTGAGCGAGTGTGTGTTAGTGCGTATGAGAGAATGAGTGAGTGTGTGTAAGAGATTGAGCGAGTGTGTGTGTTCGTGTGTGTGTGGCAGAGATTAGGTCAGTGCATGTGTGGCACAGATTGAGTGAGTGTGAGAGGTCGAGCGAGTGTATGTGAGAGATTGAGTGAGTGTGTGTGTGAGAGATTGAGTGAGTGGGTTTGAGTGAGTGTTGTGTTAGTGTGTGTGAGAGGTTGAGTGAGTGTGTGTGAGAGATTGAGTGAGCGTGTGTGTGGCAGAGATTGAGTGTGTGTGAGAGATTGAGTGAGTGTGTGTGAGAGAAATTGAGCGAGTGTGTGTAAGAGCTTGAGTGAGTGTGTGTGAGAGATTGAGAGAGCGTGTGCGAGAGATCGAGTGTGTGTGTATGAGAGTTTGAGTGAGAGTGTGTGAGAGATTGAGTGAGTGTGTGTGTTTGTGTGAGAGATTGAGTGAGTGTGTGTGTTAGTGTGTGGGAGAGATTGAGTGAGTGTGTGAGAGATTGAGTGAGTGTGTGTGTTAGTGTGTGAGAGATTGAGTGATTGTGTGTGAGAGATTGCGTGAGTGTTTGTGTGGCAGAGATTGGGTGAGTGTGAGAATTTGAGTGAGTGTGTGTGAGAGATCCAGTGAGTGTGTTTGAGAGATTGAATGAGTGTGTGTGAGAGATTGAGCAAGTGTGTGTGTGGCAGGGATTGAATGAGTGTGAGAATTTGAGTGGGTGTGTGTGAGAGATCGAGTGAGTGTGTGTGAGAGAGTTTGAGTGAGAGTATGTGAGAGATTGAGCGAGTGTGTGTGTTTGTGTGAGAGATTGAGTGAGTGTGTGAGTTAGTGTGTGTGAGAGAATGAGTGAGTGTGTGTGTTAGTGTGTGAGAGATTGAGTGATTGTGTGTGAGAGATTGCGTGAGTGTTTGTGTGGCAGAGATTGAGTGAGTGTGAGAATTTGAGTGAGTGTGTTTGAGAGATCGAGTGAGTGTGTTTGAGAGACTGAGCGACTGTGTGTTAGTGTGTGTTAGAGATTGAATGAATGCGTGTGTGGTCAGAGATTGAGTGAGCGTGAGAATTTGAGCGAGTGTGTGTGAGAGATTGAGTGAGTGTGTGTGAGAGTTTGAGCGAGTGTGTGTTAGTGTGTGCGAGAGATTGAGTGAGTGTATGTGAGAGATTGAGCGAGAGTGTGTGTTAGTGTGTGTGAGAGATTGAGTGAGTGTGCGTGAGAGATTGACTGAGTGCGTGTGAGGGATTGAGCGAGTGTGTGTGTTAGTGTGTGTGAGAGATTGAGTGAGTGTGTGAGAGATTGAGTGATTGTGTGTGTTAGTGTGTGTGAGAGATTGAGCGAGTGTGTGTTAGTGTGTGTGAGAGATTGAGTGAGTGTATGTGAGAGATTGAGCGAGAGTGTGTGTTAGTGTGTGTGAGAGATTGAGTGAGTGTGTGTGAGAGATTGACTGAGTGCGTGTGATGGATTGAGCGAGTGTGTGTGTTAGTGTGTGTGAGAGATTGAGTGAGTGTGTGAGAGATTGAGTGATTGTGTGTGTTAGTGTGTGTGAGAGATTGAGCGAGTGTGTGTTAGTGTGTGTGAGAGAATGAGTGAGTGTGTGTGAGAGATTGAGTGAGTGCGTGTGTTAGTGTGTGTGAGAGATTGAGTGAGTGTGAGAATTTGAGCGAGTGTGTGTGTGCGAGAGATTGAGTGAGTATGAGAGATTGAGTGAGTGTGTGTGAGAGATTGAGGGAGTGCGTGTGTGAGAGTTTGAACGAATGTGTGTGAGAGGTTGAGTGAGTGTGTGTGAGAGATTGAGTGAGTGTGTGTGAGAGATTGAGTGAGTGTGTGTGTGGCAGTGATTGAGTGAGTGTGAGAATTTGAGCAAGTGTGTGTGAGAGATTGTGTGAGAGTGTTTGAGAGATTGAGTGAGTGTGTATGAGAGATTGAGCGAGTGTGTGTGAGAGATTGAGTGAGTGTGTGTGTGGCAGAGATTGAGTGAGTGTGAGAATTTGAGCAAGTGTGTGTGAGAGATTGAGCGAGTGTGTGTTTGTGTGTGTGAGAGATTGAGTGAGCGTGTGTGAGAGATTGAGTGAGTGCGTGTGTTAGTGTGTGTGAGAGATTGAGTGAGTGTGAGAATTTGAGCGAGTGTGTGTGTGTGCGAGAGATTGAGTGAGTATGAGAGATTGAGTGAGTGTGTGTGAGAGATTGAGTGATTGTGTGTGTGGCAGAGATTATGTGAGTGTGAGAATTTGAGCAAGTGTGTGTGAGAGTGTTTGGGAGATTGAGTGAGTGTGTATGAGAGATTGAGCGAGTGTGTGTGAGAGATTGAGTGAGTGTGTGTGTGGCAGAGATTGAGTGAGTGTGAGAATTTGAGCAAGTGTATGTGAGAGATTGTGTGAGTGTGTGTGAGAGATTGAGTGAGTGTGTATGAGAGATTGAGCGAGTGTGTGTGAGAGATTGAGTGAATGTGTGAGAGAGAATGAGAGAGCGTGTGTGAGAGATTGTGTGAGTGTGTGTGTGTTAGTGTGTGTGTGACAGAGATTGAGTCAGTACATGTGTGGCACAGATTGAGTGAGTGTGAGCAGTCGAGTGAGTGTGTGTGAGGGATTGAGAGTGTGTGTGTGTTAGTCTGTGTGAGAGATTGAGCGAGTGTGTGTGAGAGGTTGAGTGAGTGTGTGTGAGAGATTGAGTGAGTGTGTGTGTGGCAGAGATTGAGTGAGTGTGAGAATTTGAGCAATTGTGTGTGAGAGATTGTGTGAGAGTGTGTGAGAGATTGAGTGAGTGTGTATGAGAGATTGAGCGAGTGTGTGTGAGAGATTGAGTGAGTGTGTGTGTGGCAGAGATTGAGTGAGTATGAGAATTTGAGCAAGTGTGTGTGAGAGATTGTGTGAGTGTGTGTGAGAGATTGAGTGAGTGTGTATGAGAGATTGAGCGAGTGTGTGTGTTAGTGTGTGTGAGAGATTGAGCGAGTGTGTGTGAGAGATTGAGTGAGTGTGCGTGAGACATTGTGTGAGTGTGTGTGAGAGATTGTGTGAGTGCGTGTGAGAGACTGAGCGAGTGTGTGTGAGAGATTGAGTGAGTGTGTGTGCGAGATTGAGTGTGTGTGTGTGAGAGATTGAGTGAGAGTGTGTGTGAGAATGAGCGAGTGTGTGTGTTGGTGTGAGAGATTGAGTGAGTGTGTGAGAGATTGGGCGAGTGTGTGTGTTAGTGTGTGTGAGAAAATGAGTGAGTGTGTGTAAGAGATTGAGCGAGTGTGTGTGTGTGTTAGTGTGTGTGTGGCAGAGATTAGGTCAGTGCATGTGTGGCACAGATTGAGTGAGTATGAGAGGTCGAGTAAGTGTATGTGAGAGGTTGAGTGAGTGTGTGTGAGAGATTGAGTGAGTGTGTGTGTTAGTGTGTGAGAGAGATTGAGTGAGTGTGTGTGTGAGAGATTGAGTGAGTGTGTGTGTTAGTGTGTGTGAGAGATTGAGTGAGTGTGAGAATATGAGCGAGTGTGTGTGTGCGAGAGATTGAGTGAGTATGAGCGATTGAGTGAGTGTGTGTGAGAGATTGAGGGAGTGCGTGTGTGAGAGTTTGAACGAATGTGTGTGAGAGGTTGAGTGAGTGTGTGTGAGAGATTGAGTGATTGTGTGTGTGGCAGAGATTGAGTGAGTGTGAGAATTTGAGCAAGTGTGTGTGAGAGTGTTTGAGAGATTGAGCGAGTGTGTGTGAGAGATTGAGTGAGTGTGTGTGTGGCAGAGATTGAGTGAGTGTGAGAATTTGAGCAAGTGTATGTGAGAGATTGTGTGAGTGTGTGTGAGAGATTGAGTGAGTGTGTATGAGAGATTGAGCGAGTGTGTGTGAGAGATTGAGTGAATGTGTGAGAGAGAATGAGAGAGCGTGTGTGAGAGATTGTGTGAGTGTGTGTGTGTTAGTGTGTGTGTGACAGAGATTGAGTCAGTACATGTGTGGCACAGATTGAGTGAGTGTGAGCAGTCGAGCGAGTGTGTGTGAGAGATTGAGAGTGTGTGTGTGTTAGTCTCTGTGAGAGATTGAGCGAGTGTGTGTGAGAGGTTGAGTGAGTGTGTGTGAGAGATTGAGTGAGTGTGTGTGTGGCAGAGATTGAGTGAGTGTGAGAATTTGAGCAATTGTGTGTGAGAGATTGTGTCAGAGTGTGTGAGAGATTGAGTGAGTGTGCATGAGAGATTGAATGAGTGTGTGTGAGAGATTGAGTGAGTGTGTATGAGAGATTGAGCGAGTGTGTGTGAGAGATTGAGTGAATGTGTGAGAGAGAATGAGAGAGCGTGTGTGAGAGATTGTGTGAGTGTGTGTGTGTTAGTGTGTGTGTGGCAGAGATTGAGTCAGTACATGTGTGGCACAGATTGAGTGAGTGTGAGCGGTCGAGCGAGTGTGTGTGAGAGATTGAGAGAGTGTGTGTGAGAGATTGAGTGAGTGTGTGTGAGAGATTGAGTGAGTGTGTGTGTTAGTGTGTGTGAGAGATTGAGCGAGTGTGTGTGAGAGGTTGAGTGAGTGTGTGTGTTAGTGTGTGTGAGAGATTGAGCGAGTGTGTGTGAGAGATTGAGAGAGTGTGTGTGAGAGATTGAGTGAGTGTGTGTGAGAGATTGAGTGAGTGTGTGTGTTAGTGTGTGTGAGAGATTGAGCGAGTGTGTGTGAGAGGTTGAGTGAGTGTGTGTGAGAGATTGAGCGGGTTTGTGTGAGAGATTGAGTGAGTGTGTGTGTTAGTGTGTGTGTGGCAGAGATTGAGTCAGTACATGTGTGGCACAGATTGAGTGAGTGTGAGCAGTCGAGTGAGTGTGTGTGAGAGATTGAGAGAGTGTGTGTGAGAGATTGAGTGAGTGTGTGTGAGAGATTGAGTGAGTGTGTGTGTTAGTGTGTGTGAGAGATTGAGCGAGTGTGTGTGAGAGGTTGAGTGAGTGTGTATGAGAGATTGAGCGGGTTTGTGTGAGAGATTGAGTGAGTGTGTGTGTGTTAGTGTGTGTGTGGCAGAGATTGAGTCAGTACATGTGTGGCATAGATTGAGTGAGTGTGAGCGGTCGAGCGAGTGTGTGTGAGAGATTGAGTGAGTGTGTGTGAGAGATTGAGTGAGTGTGTGTGTTAGTGTGTGTGAGAGATTGAGCGAGTGTGTGTGAGAGGTTGAGTGAGTGTGTGTGTGAGATTGAGCGGGTTTGTGTGAGAGATTGAGTGAGTGTGTGTGTTAGTGTGTGTGAGAGATTGAGCGAGTGTGTGTGAGAGGTTGAGTGAACGTGTGAGAGAGAATGAGAGAGCGTGTGTGAGAGATTGTGTGAGTGTGTGTGTGTTAGTGTGTGTGTGGCAGAGATTGAGTCAGTACATGTGTGGCACAGATTGAGTGAGTGTGAGCAGTCGAGCGAGTGTGTGTGAGAGATTGAGAGTGTGTGTGTGTTAGTCTCTGTGAGAGATTGAGCGAGTGTGTGTGAGAGGTTGAGTGAGTGTGTGTGAGAGATTGAGTGAGTGTGTGTGTGGCAGAGATTGAGTGAGTGTGAGAATTTGAGCAATTGTGTGTGAGAGATTGTGTCAGAGTGTGTGAGAGATTGAGTGAGTGTGCATGAGAGATTGAGTGAGTGTGTGTGAGAGATTGAGTGAGTGTGTGTGTGGCAGAGATTGAGTGAGTGTGAGAATTTGAGCAAGTGTGTGTGAGAGATTGTGTGAGTGTGTGTGAGAGATTGAGTGAGTGTGTATGAGAGATTGAGCGAGTGTGTGTGAGAGATTGAGTGAATGTGTGAGAGAGAATGAGAGAGCGTGTGTGAGAGATTGTGTGAGTGTGTGTGTGTTAGTGTGTGTGTGGCAGAGATTGAGTCAGTACATGTGTGGCACAGATTGAGTGAGTGTGAGCGGTCGAGCGAGTGTGTGTGAGAGATTGAGAGAGTGTGTGTGAGAGATTGAGTGAGTGTGTGTGAGACATAGAGTGAGTGTGTGTGTTAGTGTGTGTGAGAGATTGAGCGAGTGTGTGTGAGAGGTTGTGTGAGTGTGTTTGAGAGATTGAGCGGGTTTGTGTGAGAGATTGAGTGAGTGTGTGTGTTAGTGTGTGTGAGAGATTGAGCGAGTGTGTGTGTGTGTTAGTGTGTGTGTGGCAGAGATTGAGTCAGTACATGTGTGGCACAGATTGAGTGAGTGAGAGCAGTCGAGCGAGTGTGTGTGAGAGATTGAGAGAGTGTGTGTGAGAGATTGAGTGAGTGTGTGTGAGAGATTGAGTGAGTGTGTGTGTTAGTGTGTGTGAGAGATTGAGCGAGTGTGTGTGAGAGGTTGAGTGAGTGTGTGTGAGAGATTGAGCGGGTTTGTGTGAGAGATTGAGTGAGTGTGTGTGTGTTAGTGTGTGTGTGGCAGAGATTGAGTCAGTACATGTGTGGCACAGATTGAGTGAGTGTGAGCGGTCGAGCGAGTGTGTGTGAGAGATTGAGAGAGTGTGTGTGAGAGATTGAGTGAGTGTGTGTGAGAGATTGAGTGAGTGTGTGTGTTAGTGTGTGTGAGAGATTGAGCGAGTGTGTGTGAGAGGTTGAGTGAGTGTGTGTGTGAGATTGAGCGGGTTTGTGTGAGAGATTGAGTGAGTGTGTGTGTTAGTGTGTGTGAGAGATTGAGCGAGTGTGTGTGAGAGGTTGAGTGAATGTGTGAGAGAGAATGAGAGAGCGTGTGTGAGAGATTGTGTGAGTGTGTGTGTGTTAGTGTGTGTGTGGCAGAGATTGAGTCAGTACATGTGTGGCACAGATTGAGTGAGTGTGAGCGGTCGAGCGAGTGTGTGTGAGAGATTGAGAGAGTGTGTGTGAGAGATTGAGTGAGTGTGTGTGAGAGATTGAGTGAGTGTCTGTGTTAGTGTGTGTGAGAGATTGAGCGAGTGTGTGTGAGAGGTTGAGTGAGTTTGTGTGAGAGATTGAGCGGGTTTGTGTGAGAGATTGAGTGAGAGTGTGTGAGAGATTGCGCGAGTGTGAATGTTAGTGTATGTGTGGCAGAGATTGAGCGAGTGTGTGTGAGAGGTTGAGTGAATGTGTGAGAGAGAATGAGAGAGCGTGTGTGAGAGATTGAGTGAGTGTGTGTGTTAGTGTGTGTGTGGTAGAGATTGAGTCAGTGCATGTGTGGCACAGATTGAGTGAGTGTGAGCGGTCGAGCGAGTGTGTGTGAGAGATTGAGAGAGTGTGTGTGAGAGATTGAGTGAGTGTGTGTGAGAGATTGAGTGAGTGTGTGTGTTAGTGTGTGTGAGAGATTGAGTGAGTGTGTGTGAGCCATTGAGTGAGTGTGTGTGAGAGATTGAGCGGGTTTGTGTGAGAGATTGAGTGAGTGTGTGTGTTAGTGTGTGTGAGAGATTGAGCGAGTGTGTGTGAGACTTTGAGTGAGTTTGTGTGAGAGATTGAGCGGGTTTGTGTGAGAGATTGAGTGAGAGTGTGTCAGAGATTGCGCGAGTGTGAGTGTTAGTGTATGTGTGGCAGAGATTGAGTCAGTGCGTGTGTGGCACAAATTGAGTGAGTGTGAGTGGTCGAGCGAATGTGTGTGAGAGATTGAGTGAGTGTTTGTGAGAGATTGAGTGAGTGTGTGTGTTAGTGTGTGAGAGAGATTGAGTGAGTGCGTGTGTGAGAGTTTGAGCGAGTGTGTGTGAGAGATTGAGTGAGTGTGTGTGTAGCAGAGATTGAGTGAGTGTGAGAATTTGAGCAAGTGTGTGTGAGAGATTGTGTGTGTGTGTGTGAGTGATTGAGTGAGCATGAGAGATTGAGTGTGTGTGTAAGAGATTGAGTGAATGTGTGTGAGAGATTGAGAGAGCATGTGTGAGAGATTGAGTGAGTGTGTGTGTGAGAGATTGAGTGAGAGTGTGTGAGAGATTGGGCGAGTGTGTGTGTTAGTTTGTGTGAGAGATTGAGTGAGTGTGTGTGAGAGATTGAATGAGTTTGTGAGAGATTGAGTGAGTGTGTGTGTTAGTGTGTGTGGGAGATTTAGTGAGTGTGTGTGAGATATTGAGTGAGTGTGTGTATGTCAGAGATTGAGTGAGTGCATGTGTGGCAGAGATTGAGTGAGTGCGTGTGTGGCACAGATTGAGTGAGTGTGAGAATTTGAGCGAGTGTGTGTGAAAGATTGAGTGAATGTGTGTGAGAGATTGAATAAGTGTGTGTAAGAGATTGAGCGAGTGTGTGTTAGTGCGTATGAGAGGATGAGTGAGTGTGTGTAAGAGATTGAGCGATGGTGTGTGTTCGTGTGTGTGTGGCAGAGATTAGGTCAGTGCATGTGTGGCACAGATTGAGTGAGTGTGAGAGGTCGAGTGAGTGTTTGTGAGAGATTGAGTGAGTGTGTGAGAGATTGAGTGATTGTGTGTGTTAGTGTGTGTGAGAGATTGAGCGAGTGTGTGTTAGTGTGTGTGAGAGATTGAGTGAGTGTGTGTGAGAGATTGAGTGAGTGCGTGTGTTAGTGTGTGTGAGAGATTGAGTGAGTGTGAGAATTTGAGCGAGTGTGTGTGTGCGAGAGATTGAGTGAGTATGAGAGATTGAGTGAGTGTGTGTGAGAGATTGAGGGAGTGCGTGTGTGAGAGTTTGAACGAATGTGTGTGAGAGGTTGAGTGAGTGTGTGTGAGAGATTGAGTGAGTGTGTGTGAGAGATTGAGTGAGTGTGTGTGTGGCAGTGATTGAGTGAGTGTGAGAATTTGAGCAAGTGTGTGTGAGAGATTGTGTGAGAGTGTTTGAGAGATTGAGTGAGTGTGTATGAGAGATTGAGCGAGTGTGTGTGAGAGATTGAGTGAGTGTGTGTGTGGCAGAGATTGAGTAAGTGTGAGAATTTGAGCAAGTGTGTGTGAGAGATTGTGTGAGTGTGTGTGAGAGATTGAGTGAGTGTGTATGAGAGATTGAGCGAGTGTGTGTGAGAGATTGAGTGAATGTGTGAGAGAGAATGAGAGAGCATGTGTGAGAGATTGTGTGAGTGTGTGTGTGTTAGTGTGTGTGTGGCAGAGATTGAGTCAGTACATGTGTGGCACAGATTGAGTGAGTGTGAGCGGTCGAGCGAGTGTGTGTGAGAGATTGAGAGAGTGTGTGTGAGAGATTGAGTGAGTGTGTGTGTTAGTGTGTGTGAGAGATTGAGCGAGTGTGTGTGAGAGGTTGAGTGAGTGTGTGTGAGAGATTGAGCGGGTTTGTGTGAGAGATTGAGTGAGAGTGTGTGAGAGATTGCGCGAGTGTGAGTGTTAGTGTATGTGTGGCAGAGATTGAGTCAGTGCGTGTGTGGCACAAATTTAGTGAGTGTGAGAGGTCGAGCGAATGTGTGTGAGAGATTGAGTGAGTGTTTTTGAGAGATTGAGTGAGTGTGTGTGTTAGTGTGTGAGAGAGATTGAGTGAGTGCGTGTGTGAGAGTTTGAGCGAGTGTGTGTGAGAGGTTGAGTGAGTGTGTGTGAGAGATTGAGTGAGTGTGTGTGAGAGATTGAGTGAGTGTGTGTATGGCAGAGATTGAATGAGTGTGAGAATTTGAGCAAGTGTGTGTGAGAGATTGTGTGAGTGTGTGTGAGAGATTGAGTGTGTGTGTGTGAGAGATTGAGTGAGCATGAGAGATTGAGTGTGTGTGTGAGAGATTGAGTGAGTGTGTGTGAGAGATTGAGTGAGTGAGTGAGAGATTGAGTGAGTGCGTGTGTGGTCAGAGATTGAATGAGTGTGAGAATTTGAGCGAGTGTGTGTGAGAGATTGAGCGAGTGTGTGTTAGTGTGTGTGAGAGATTGAGTGAGTGTGTGTGAGAGATTGAGTGAGTGCGTGTGTTAGTGTGTGTGAGAGATTGAGTGAGTGTGAGAATTTGAGCGAGTGTGTGTGTGTGCGAGAGATTGAGTGAGTATGAGAGATTGAGTGAGTGTGTGTGAGAGATTGAGTGATTGTGTGTTTTGCAGAGATTATGTGAGTGTGAGAATTTGAGCAAGTGTGTGTGAGAGTGTTTGAGAGATTGAGTGAGTGTGTATGAGAGATTGAGCGAGTGTGTGTGAGAGATTGAGTGAGTGTGTGTGTGGCAGAGATTGAGTGAGTGTGAGAATTTGAGCAAGTGTATGTGAGAGATTGTGTGAGTGTGTGTGAGAGATTGAGTGAGTGTGTATGAGAGATTGAGAGAGTGTGTGTGAGAGATTGAGTGAATGTGTGAGAGAGAATGAGAGAGCGTGTGTGAGAGATTGTGTGAGTGTGTGTGTGTTAGTGTGTGTGTGACAGAGATTGAGTCAGTACATGTGTGGCACAGATTGAGTTAGTGTGAGCAGTCGAGTGAGTGTGTGTGAGAGATTGAGAGTGTGTGTGTGTTAGTCTGTGTGAGAGATTGAGCGAGTGTGTGTGAGAGGTTGAGTGAGTGTGTGTGAGAGATTGAGTGAGTGTGTGTGTGGCAGAGATTGAGTGAGTGTGAGAATTTGAGCAATTGTGTGTGAGAGATTGTGTGAGAGTGTGTGAGAGATTGAGTGAGTGTGTATGAGAGATTGAGCGAGTGTGTGTGAGAGATTGAGTGAGTGTGTGTGTGGCAGAGATTGAGTGAGTGTGAGAATTTGAGCAAGTGTGTGTGAGAGATTGTGTGAGTGTGTGTGAGAGATTGAGTGAGTGTGTATGAGAGATTGAGCGAGTGTGTGTGTTAGTGTGTGTGAGAGATTGAGCGAGTGTGTGTGAGAGGTTGAGTGAGTGTGTGTGAGAGATTGAGCGGGTTTGTGTGAGAGATTGAGTGAGTGTGTGTGTTAGTGTGTGTGAGAGATTGAGCGAGTGTGTGTGAGAGGTTGAGTGAATGTGTGAGAGAGAATGAGAGAGCGTGTGTGAGAATGAGCGAGTGTGTGAGTGTGTGTGTGTTAGTGTGTGTGTGTGGCAGAGATTGAGTCAGTACATGTGTGGCACAGATTGAGTGAGTGTGAGCGGTCGAGCGAGTGTGTGTGAGAGATTGAGAGAGTGTGTGTGAGAGATTGAGTGAGTGTGTGTGAGAGATTGAGTGAGTGTGTGTGTTAGTGTGTGTGAGAGATTGAGCGAGTGTGTGTGAGCCGTTGAGTGAGTGTGTGTGAGAGATTGAGCGGGTTTGTGTGAGAGATTGAGTGAGTGTGTGTGTTAGTGTGTGTGAGAGATTGAGCGAGTGTGTGTGAGAGTTTGAGTGAGTTTGTGTGAGAGATTGAGCGGGTTTGTGTGAGAGATTGAGTGAGAGTGTGTGAGAGATTGCGCGAGTGTGAGTGTTAGTGTATGTGTGGCAGAGATTGAGTCAGTGCGTGCGTGGCACAAATTGAGTGAGTGTGAGAGGTCGAGCGAATGTGTGTGAGAGATTGAGTGAGTGTTTGTGAGAGATTGAGTGAGTGTGTGTGTTAGTGTGTGAGAGAGATTGAGTAAGTGCGTGTGTGAGAGATTGAGTGAGTGTGTGTGAGAGATTGAGTGAGTGTGTGTGTGGCAGAGATTGAGTGAGTGTGAGAATTTGAGCAAGTGTGTGTGAGAGATTGTGTGTGTGTGTGTGAGTGATTGAGTGAGCATGAGAGATTGAGTGTGTGTGTAAGAGATTGAGTGAATGTGTGTGAGAGATTGAGAGAGCATGTGTGAGAGATTGAGTGAGTGTGTGTGTGAGAGATTGAGTGAGAGTGTGTGAGAGATTGGGCGAGTGTGTGTGTTAGTGTGTGTGAGAGATTGAGTGAGTGTGTGTGAGAGATTGAATGAGTTTGTGAGAGATTGAGTGAGTGTGTGTGTTAGTGTGTGTGGGAGATTTAGTGAGTGTGTGTGAGATATTGAGTGAGTGTGTGTATGTCAGAGATTGAGTGAGTGCGTGTGTGGCACAGATTGAGTGAGTGTGAGAATTTGAGCGAGTGTGTGTGAAAGATTGAGTGAATGTGTGTGAGAGATTGAATAAGTGTGTGTAAGAGATTGAGCGAGTGTGTGTTAGTGCGTGTGAGAGAATGAGTGTGTGTGTGTAAGAGATTGAGCGAGTGTGTGTGTTCGTGTGTGTGTGGCAGAGATTAGGTCAGTGCATGTGTGGCACAGATTGAGTGAGTGTGAGAGGTCGAGCGAGAGTATGTGAGAGATTGAGTGAGTGTGTGTGTGAGAGATTGAGTGAGTGGGTTTGAGTGAGTGTTGTGTTAGTGTGTGTGAGAGGTTGAGTGAGTGTGTGTGAGAGATTGAGTGAGCGTGTGTGTGGCAGAGATTGAGTGTGTGTGAGAGATTGAGTGAGTGTGTGTGAGAGATTGAGCGAGTGTGTGTAAGAGCTTGAGTGAGTGTGTGTGAGAGATTGTGAGAGCGTGTGCGAGAGATCGAGTGTGTGTGTATGAGAGAGATTGAGTTAGAGTGTGTGAGAGATTGAGTGAGTGTGTGAGTTTTTGTGAGAGATTGAGTGAGTGTGTGTGTTAGTGTGTGGGAGAGATTGAGTGAGTGTGTGAGAGATTGAGTGAGTGTGTGTGTTAGTGTGTGAGAGATTGAGTGATTGTGTGTGAGAGATTGCGTGAGTGTTTGTGTGGCAGAGATTGGGTGAGTGTGAGAATTTGAGTGAGTGTGTGTGAGAGATCCAGTGAGTGTGTTTGAGAGATTGAATGAGTGTGTGTGAGAGATTGAGCGAGTGTGTGTGTGGCAGGGATTGAGTGAGTATGAGAATTTGAGTGAGTGTGTGTGAGAGATTGAGTGTGTGTGTGTGAGAGAGTTTGAGTGAGAGTATGTGAGAGATTGAGCGAGTGTGTGTGTCTGTGTGAGAGATTGAGTGAGTGTGTGTGTTAGTGTGTGTGAGAAAATGAGTGAATGTGTGTGTTAGTGTGTGAGAGTTTGAGTGATTGTGTGTGAGAGATTGCGTGAGTGTTTGTGTGGCAGAGATTGAGTGAGTGTGAGAATTTGAGTGAGTGTGTTTGAGAGATCGAGTGAGTGTGTTTGAGAGACTGAGCGACTGTGTGTTAGTGTGTGTTAGAGATTGAATGAGTGCGTGTGTGGTCAGAGATTGAGTGAGCGTGAGAATTTGAGCGAGTGTGTGTGAGAGAATGAGTGAGTGTGTGTGAGAGATTGAGCGAGTGTGTGTTAGTGTGTGTGAGAGATTGAGTGAGTGTGTGTGAGAGATTGAGTGAGTGTGTGTGTTAGTGTGTGTGAGAGATTGAGTGAGTGTGAGAATTTGAGCGAGTGTGTGTGTGCGAGAGATTGAGTGAGTATGAGAGATTGAGTGAGTGTGTGTGAGAGATTGAGGGAGTGTGTGTGTTAGTGTGTGTTAGAGATTGAGTGAGTGTGTGTGAGAGATTGCGTAATTGTGTGTGTTAATGTGTGTGAGTGATTGAGTGTGTGTGAGAGATTGAGTAACTATATGTGTGTTTGTTTGCTTGAGAGATTGAGTGAGTGTGTGAGAGAGATTGAGTGAGTGTATGTGAGAGATTGAGCGAGAGTGTGTGTTAGTGTGTGTGAGAGATTGAGTGAGTGTGTGTGAGAGATTGACTGAGTGCGTGTGAGGGATTGAACGAGTGTGTGTGTTAGTGTGTGTGAGAGATTGAGTGAGTGTATGTGAGAGATTGAGCGAGAGTGTGTGTTAGTGTGTGTGAGAGATTGAGTGAGTGTGTGTGAGAGATTGACTGAGTGCTTGTGAGGGATTGAGCGAGTGTGTGTGTTAGTGTGTGTGAGAGATTGAGTGAGTGTGTGAGAGATTGAGTGATTGTGTGTGTTAGTGTGTGTGAGAGATTGAGTGAGTGTGTGTGAGAGATTGAGTGAGTGTGTGAGAGATTGAGTGAGTGCGTGTGTGGTCAGAGATTGAGTGAGTGTGAGAATTTGATCGAGTGTGTGTGAGAGATTGAGCGAGTGTGTGTTAGTGTGTGTGAGAGATTGAGTGAGTGTGTGTGAGAGATTGAGTGAGTGCGTGTGTTAGTGTGTGTGAGAGATTGAGTGAGTGTGAGAATTTGAGCGAGTGTGTGTGTGCGAGAGATTGAGTGAGTATGAGAGATTGAGTGAGTGTGTGTGAGAGATTGAGGGAATGCGTGTGTGAGAGTTTGAACGAATGTGTGTGAGAGGTTGAGTGAGTGTGTGTGAGAGATTGAGTGAGTGTGTGTGAGAGATTGAGTGAGTGTGTGTGTGGCAGAGATTGAGTGAGTGTGAGAATTTGAGCAAGTGTGTGTGAGAGATTGTGTGAGAGTGTTTGAGAGATTGATTGAGTGTGTATGAGAGATTGAGCGAGTGTGTGTGAGAGATTGAGTAAGTGTGTGTGTGGCAGAGATTGAGTGAGTGTGAGAATTTGAGCAAGTGTGTGTGAGAGATTGTGTGAGTTTGTGTGAGAGATTGAGCGAGTGTGTGTGAGAGATTGAGTGAATGTGTGAGAGAGAATGAGGGAGCATGTGTGAGAGATTGTGTGAGTGTGTGTGTGGCAGAGATTGAGTCAGTACATGTGTGGCACAGATTGAGTGAGTGTGAGCGGTCGAGCGAGTGTGTGTGAGAGATTGAGAGAGTGTGTGTGAGAGATTGAGTGAGTGTGTGTGTTAGTGTGTGTGAGAGATTGAGCGAGTGTGTGTGAGAGGTTGAGTGAGTTTGTGTGAGAGATTGTGTGAGTGTGTGTGAGAGATTGAGTGTGTGTGTGAGAGATTGAGTGAGTATGTGTGAGAGATTGAGTGAATGTGTGTGAGAGATTGAGAGAGTGTGTGAGAGAATGAGCGAGTGTGTGTTTTGGTGTGAGAGATTGAGTGAGTGTGTGAGAGATTGAGTGAGAGAGTGTGAGAGAATGAGCGAGTGTGTGTGTTGGTGTGAGAGATTGAGTGAGTGTGTGAGAGATTGGGCGAGTGTGTGTGTTAGTGTGTGTGAGAGATTGAGTGAGTGTGTGTGTGAGAGAGATTGAATGAGTTTGTGAGAGATTGAGTGAGTTTGTGTGTTCGTGTGTGTGGGAGATTTAGTGAGTGTGCGTGAGATATTGAGTAAGTGTGCGTATGTCAGAGATTGAGTGAGTGCGTGTGTGGCACAGATTGAGTGAGTGTGAGAATTTGAGCGAGTGTGTGTGAAAGATTGAGTGAATGTGTGTGAGAGATTGAATAAGTGTGTGTCAGAGATTGAGCGAGTGTGTGTTAGTGCGTGTGAGAGAATGAGTGAGTGTGTGTAAGAGATAGAGCGAGTGTGTGTGTTCGTGTGTGTGTGGCAGAGATTAGGTCAGTGCATGTGTGGCACAGATTGAGTGAGTGTGAGAGGTCGAGTGAGTGTATGTGAGAGATTGAGTGAGTGTGTGTGAGAGACTGAGTGAGTGTGTGTGTTAGTGTGTGAGAGAGATTGAGTGAGTGTGTGTGTGAGAGATTGAGTGAGTGTGTTTCAGTGAGTGTTGTGTTAGTGTGTGTGAGTGGTTGAGTGAGTGTGTGTGAGAGATTGAGTGAGTGTGTGTGAGTGATTGAGTGAGCGTGTGTGTGGCAGAGATTGAGCGTGTGTGAGAGATTGAGTGAGTGTGTGTGAAAGATTGAGCGAGTGTGTGTAAGAGCTTGAGTGAGTGTGTGTGAGAGATTGAGTGAGTGTGTGAGAGATTGAGTGAGTGCGTGTGTGGCACAGATTGAGTGAGTGTGAGAATTTGAGCAAGTGTGTGTGAGAGATTGAGTGAATGTGTGTGAGAGATTGAATAAGTGTGTGTAAGAGATTGAGAGAGTGTGTGTTAGTGCGTGTGAGAGAATGAGTGAGTATGTGTGAGAGATTCAGCGATTGTGTGTGTGTTAGTGTGTGTGTGGCAGAGATTGAGTCAGTGCGAGTGTGGGACAGATTGAGTGAGTGTGAGAGGTCGAACGAGTGTGTGTGAGAGATTGAGTGAGTGTGTGAGAGAGATTGAGTGAGTGCGGGTGTGAGAGATTGAGTGAGTGGGTTTGAGTGAGTGTTGTGTTAGTGTGTGTGAGAGATTGAGCGAGAGTGTGTGAGAGATTGAGAGAGTGTGTGTGAGAGATTGAGTGTGAGTGTGTGAGAGATTGAGTTAGCGTGAGAGATTGAGTGTGTGTGTGAGAGATTGAGTGAGTGTGTGTGAGAGATTGAGTGAGTGTGTATGAGAGACTGAGCGAGTGTGTGAGAGATTGAGTGAATGTGTGTGAGAGATTGAGAGAACGTGTGTGAGAGATTGAGTGAGTGTGTGTGTGAGAGATTGAGTGTGTGTGTGAGAGATTGAGTGAGTATGTGTGAGAGATTGAGTGAGTGTGTATGAGAGACTGAGTGAGTGTGTGAGAGATTGAGTGAATGTGTGTGAGAGATTGAGAGAATGTGTGTGAGAGAATGAGCGTGTGTGTGTTGGTGTGAGAGATTGGGCTAGTGTGTGTGTTAGTGTGTGTGAGAGATTGAGTGAGTGTGTGTGAGAGACTGAATGAGTTTGTGAGAGTTTGAGTGAGTGTGTGTGTTAGTGTGTGTGGGAGATTTAGTGAGTGTGTGTGAGATATTGAGTGAGTGTGTGTATGTCAGAGATTGAGTGAGTGCGTGTGTGGCAGAGGTTGAGTGCATGTGAGAATTTGAGCGAGTGTGTGTGATAGATTGAGTGAATGTGTGTGAGAGATTGAATAAGTGTGTGTAAGAGATTGAGCGAGTGTGTGTTAGTGCGTATGAGAGAATGAGTGAGTGTGTGTAAGAGATTGAGCGAGTGTGTGTGTTCGTGTGTGTGTGGCAGAGATTGAGTCAGTGCATGTGTGGCACAGATTGAGTGAGTGTGAGACGTCGAGCGAGTGTGTGCGAGAGATTGAGTGAGTATGAAAGATTGAGTGAGTGTAAGTGAGAGATTGAGGGAGTGTGTGTGTTAGTGTGTGTTAGAGATTAAGTGAGTGTGTTTGAGAGATTGCATAATTGTGTGTGTTAATGTGTGTGAGTGATTGAGTGTGTGAGAGATTGAGTAACTATATGTGTGTTTGTTTGTGTGAGAGATTGGGTGAGTATATGTGAGAGATTGAGCGAGAGTGTGTGTTAGTGTGTGTGAGAGATTGAGTGAGTGTGTGTGAGAGATTGACTGAGTGCGTGTGAGGGTTTGAGCGAGTGTGTGTGTTAGTGTGTGTGAGAGATTGAGTGAGTGTGTGAGAGATTGAGTGAGTGTGTGTGTTAGTGTGTGTGAGAGATTGAGTGAGTGTGTGTGAGAGATTGAGTGAGTGTGTGTGAGAGATTGAGTGAGTGTGTGAGAGATTGAGTGATTGTGTGTGTGTGTGGCAGAGATTGAGTGAGTGTGTGTGAGAGATTGAGTGAATGTGTGTGAGAGATTGAATAAGTGTGTGTAAGAGATTGAGAGAGTGCATGTTAGTGCGTGTGAGAGAATGAGTGAGTGTGTGTGAGAGATTCAGCGAGTGTGTGTGTTAGTGTGTGTGTGGCAGAGATTGAGTCAGTGCGTGTGTGGAACAGATTGAGTGAGTGTGAGAGGTCGAACGAGTGTGTGTGAGAGATGGAGTGAGTGTGTGTGAGAGATTGAGTGAGTGTGTGTGTTAGTGTGTGAGAGAGATTGAGTGAGTGCGGGTGTGAGAGATTGAGTGAGTGCGTTTGAGTGAGTGTGTGTGTTAGTGTGTGTGAGAGATTGAGCGAGTGTGTGTGAGAGATTGTGTGAGTGTGTGTGAGAGATTGAGTGTGAGTGTGTGAGAGATTGAGTGAGTGTGTGTGTTAGTGTGTGTGAGAGATTGAGCGAGTGTGTGTGGGCCGTTGAGTGAGTGTGTGTGAGAGATTGAGCGGGTTTGTGTGAGAGATTGAGTGAGTGTGTGTGTTAGTGTGTGTGAGAGATTGAGCGAGTGTGTGTGAGAGGCTGAGTGAGTGTGTGTGAGAGATTGAGCGGGTTTGTGTGAGAGATTGAGTGAGAGTGTGTGAGAGATTGCGCGAGTGTGAGTGTTAGTGTATGTGTGGCAGAGATTGAGTCAGTGCGTGTGTGGCACAAATTGAGTGAGTGTGAGAGGTCGAGCGAATGTGTGTGAGAGATTGAGTGAGTGTTTGTGAGAGATTGAGTGAGTGTGTGTGTTAGTGTGTGAGAGAGCTTGAGTGAGTGCGTGTGTGAGAGTTTGAGCGAGTGTGTGTGAGAGGTTGAGTGAGTGTGTGTGAGAGATTGAGTGAGTGTGTGTGAGAGATTGAGTGAGTGTGTGTATGACAGAGATTGAGTGAGTGTGAGAATTTGAGCAAGTGTGTGTGAGAGATTGTGTGAGTGTGTGTGAGAGATTGAGTGTGTGTGTGTGAGAGATTGAGTGAGCATGAGAGATTGAGTGTGTGTGTGAGAGATTGAGTGAGTATGTGTGAGAGATTGAGTGAATGTGTGTGAGAGATTGAGAGAGTGTGTGAGAGATTGAGTGAGAGTGTGTGAGAGAATGAGCGAGTGTGTGTGTTGGTGTGTGAGAGAGATTGAGTGAGTGCGTGTGTGAGAGTTTGAGCGAGTGTGTGTGAGAGATTGAGTGAGTGTGTGTGTGGCAGAGATTGAGTGAGTGTGAGAATTTGAGCAAGTGTGAGTGAGTGATTGTGTGTGTGTGTGAGAGTGATTGAGTGAGCATGAGAGATTGAGTGTGTGTGTAAGAGATTTAGTGAATGTGTGTGAGAGATTGAGAGAGCATGTGTGAGAGATTGAGTGAGTGTGTGTGTGAGAGATTGAGTGAGAGTGTGTGAGAGATTGGGCGAGTGTGTGTGTTAGTGTGTGTGAGAGATTGAGTGAGTGTGTGTGAGAGATTGAATGAGTTTGTGAGAGATTGAGTGAGTGTGTGTGTTAGAGTGTGTGCGAGATATTGAGTGAGTGTGTGCATGTCAGAGATTGAGTGAGTGCGTGTGTGGCACAGATTGAGTGAGTGTGAGAATTTGAGCGAGTGTGTGTGAAAGATTGAGTGAATGTGTGTGAGAGATTGAATAAGTGTGTGTAAGAGATTGAGCGAGTGTGTGTTAGTGCGTGTGAGAGAATGAGTGAGTGTGTGTAAGAGATTGAGCGAGTGTGTGTGTTCGTGTGTGTGTGGCAGAGATTAGGTCAGTGCATGTGTGGCACAGATTGAGTGAGTGTGAGAGGTCGAGCGAGTGTATGTGAGAGATTGAGTGAGTGTGTGTGAGAGATTGAGTGAGTGTGTGTGTTAGTGTGTGAGAGAGATTGAGTGAGTGTGTGTGTGAGAGATTGAGTGAGTGTGTTTGAGTGAGTGTTGTGTTAGTGTGTGTGAGAGATTGAGTGAATGTGTGTGAGAGATTGAGCGAGTGTGTGTAAGAGCTTGAGTGAGTGTGTGTGAGAGATTGAGAGAGCGTGTGCGAGAGATTGAGTGTATGTGTTAGTGTGTGAGAGATTGAGTGAGAGTGTGTGAGAGATTGAGTGAGTGTGTGTGTTAGTGTGTGAGAGATTGAGTGATTGTGTGTGAGAGATTGCGTGAGTGTTTGTGTGGCAGAGATTGGGTGAGTGTGAGAATTTGAGTGAGTGTGTGTGAGAGATCCAGTGAGTGTGTTTGAGAGATTGAATGAGTGTGTGTGAGAGATTGAGCAAGTGTGTGTGTGGCAGGGATTGAATGAGTGTGAGAATTTGAGTGGGTGTGTGTGAGAGATCGAGTGAGTGTTTTTGAGAGATTGAGTGAGTGTGTATGAGAGATTGAGCGAGTGTGTGTGTGGCAGGGATTGAGTGAGTATGAGAATTTGAGTGAGTGTGTGTGAGAGATTGAGTGTGTGTGTGTGTGAGAGAGTTTGAGTGAGAGTATGTGAGAGATTGAGCGAGTGTGTGTGTTCGTGTGTGTGAGAGAATGAGTGAGTGTGTGTGTTAGTGTGTGAGAGATTGAGTGAGTGTGTGTGAGAGATTGAGTGAGTGTGTGAGAGATTGAGTGAGTGCGTGTGTGGTCAGAGATTGAGTGTGTGTGAGAGATTGAATGAGTGTGTGTGAGAGATTGAGCGAGTGTGTGTTCGTGTGTGTGAGAGATTGAGTGAGTGTGTGTGAGAGATTGATTGAGTGTGTGTGTTAGTGTGTGTGAGAGATTGAGTGAGTGTGAGAATTTGAGCGAGTGTGTGTGTGCGAAAGATTGAGTGAGTATGAGAGAATGAGTGAGTGTGTGTGAGAGATTGAGGGAGTGCGTGTGTGAGAGTTTGAACGAATGTGTGTGAGAGGTTGAGTGAGTGTGTGTGAGAGATTGAGTGAGTGTGTGTGATAGATTGAGTGAGTGTTTGTGTGGCAGAGATTGAGTGAGTGTGAGAATTTGAGTGAGTGTGGTTGAGAGATCGAGTGAGTGTGTTTGAGAGACTGAGCGACTGTGTGTTAGTGTGTGTTAGAGATTGAATGAGTGCGTGTGTGGTCAGAGATTGAGTGAGTGTGAGAATTTGAGCGAGTGTGTGTGAGAGATTGAGTGAGTGTGTGTGAGAGATTGAGCGAGTGTGTGTTAGTGTGTGTGAGAGATTGAGTGAGTGTGTGTGAGAGATTGAGTGAGTGTGTGTGAGAGATTGAGTGAGTGCGTGTGTTAGTGTGTATGAGAGATTGAGTGAGTGTGAGAAATTGAGCGAGTGTGTGTGTGCGAGAGATTGAGTGAGTATGAGAGATTGAGTGAGTGTGTGTGTTAGTGTGTGTTAGAGATTGAGTGAGTGTGTGTGAGAGATTGAGCGGGTTTGTGTGAGAGATTGAGTGAGTGTGTGTGTTAGTGTGTGTGAGAGATTGAGCGAGTGTGTGTGAGAGGTTGAGTGAATGTGTGAGAGAGAATGAGAGAGCGTGTGTGAGAGATTGTGTGAGTGTGTGTGTGTTAGTGTGTGTGTGTGGCAGAGATT
The DNA here is from genome assembly GCF_047496795.1 of Chiloscyllium punctatum. NCBI lineage: Eukaryota > Metazoa > Chordata > Chondrichthyes > Orectolobiformes > Hemiscylliidae > Chiloscyllium > Chiloscyllium punctatum. The sequence continues at coordinate 129,020,996 of NC_092742.1, forward strand.
GAGTCAGTACATGTGTGGCACAGATTGAGTGAGTGTGAGCGGTCGAGCGAGTGTGTGTGAGAGATTGAGAGAGTGTGTGTGAGAGATTGAGTGAGTGTGTGTGAGAGATTGAGTGAGTGTGTGTGTTAGTGTGTGTGAGAGATTGAGCGAGTGTGTGTGAGCCGTTGAGTGAGTGTGTGTGAGAGATTGAGCGGGTTTGTGTGAGAGATTGAGTGAGTGTGTGTGTTAGTGTGTGTGAGAGATTGAGCGAGTGTGTGTGAGAGTTTGAGTGAGTTTGTGTGAGAGATTGAGCGGGTTTGTGTGAGAGATTGAGTGAGAGTGTGTGAGAGATTGCGCGAGTGTGAGTGTTAGTGTATGTGTGGCAGAGATTGAGTCAGTGCGTGCGTGGCACAAATTGAGTGAGTGTGAGAGGTCGAGCGAATGTGTGTGAGAGATTGAGTGAGTGTTTGTGAGAGATTGAGTGAGTGTGTGTGTTAGTGTGTGAGAGAGATTGAGTAAGTGCGTGTGTGAGAGATTGAGTGAGTGTGTGTGAGAGATTGAGTGAGTGTGTGTGTGGCAGAGATTGAGTGAGTGTGAGAATTTGAGCAAGTGTGTGTGAGAGATTGTGTGTGTGTGTGTGAGTGATTGAGTGAGCATGAGAGATTGAGTGTGTGTGTAAGAGATTGAGTGAATGTGTGTGAGAGATTGAGAGAGCATGTGTGAGAGATTGAGTGAGTGTGTGTGTGAGAGATTGAGTGAGAGTGTGTGAGAGATTGGGCGAGTGTGTGTGTTAGTGTGTGTGAGAGATTGAGTGAGTGTGTGTGAGAGATTGAATGAGTTTGTGAGAGATTGAGTGAGTGTGTGTGTTAGTGTGTGTGGGAGATTTAGTGAGTGTGTGTGAGATATTGAGTGAGTGTGTGTATGTCAGAGATTGAGTGAGTGCGTGTGTGGCACAGATTGAGTGAGTGTGAGAATTTGAGCGAGTGTGTGTGAAAGATTGAGTGAATGTGTGTGAGAGATTGAATAAGTGTGTGTAAGAGATTGAGCGAGTGTGTGTTAGTGCGTGTGAGAGAATGAGTGTGTGTGTGTAAGAGATTGAGCGAGTGTGTGTGTTCGTGTGTGTGTGGCAGAGATTAGGTCAGTGCATGTGTGGCACAGATTGAGTGAGTGTGAGAGGTCGAGCGAGAGTATGTGAGAGATTGAGTGAGTGTGTGTGTGAGAGATTGAGTGAGTGGGTTTGAGTGAGTGTTGTGTTAGTGTGTGTGAGAGGTTGAGTGAGTGTGTGTGAGAGATTGAGTGAGCGTGTGTGTGGCAGAGATTGAGTGTGTGTGAGAGATTGAGTGAGTGTGTGTGAGAGATTGAGCGAGTGTGTGTAAGAGCTTGAGTGAGTGTGTGTGAGAGATTGTGAGAGCGTGTGCGAGAGATCGAGTGTGTGTGTATGAGAGAGATTGAGTTAGAGTGTGTGAGAGATTGAGTGAGTGTGTGAGTTTTTGTGAGAGATTGAGTGAGTGTGTGTGTTAGTGTGTGGGAGAGATTGAGTGAGTGTGTGAGAGATTGAGTGAGTGTGTGTGTTAGTGTGTGAGAGATTGAGTGATTGTGTGTGAGAGATTGCGTGAGTGTTTGTGTGGCAGAGATTGGGTGAGTGTGAGAATTTGAGTGAGTGTGTGTGAGAGATCCAGTGAGTGTGTTTGAGAGATTGAATGAGTGTGTGTGAGAGATTGAGCGAGTGTGTGTGTGGCAGGGATTGAGTGAGTATGAGAATTTGAGTGAGTGTGTGTGAGAGATTGAGTGTGTGTGTGTGAGAGAGTTTGAGTGAGAGTATGTGAGAGATTGAGCGAGTGTGTGTGTTTGTGTGAGAGATTGAGTGAGTGTGTGTGTTAGTGTGTGTGAGAAAATGAGTGAATGTGTGTGTTAGTGTGTGAGAGTTTGAGTGATTGTGTGTGAGAGATTGCGTGAGTGTTTGTGTGGCAGAGATTGAGTGAGTGTGAGAATTTGAGTGAGTGTGTTTGAGAGATCGAGTGAGTGTGTTTGAGAGACTGAGCGACTGTGTGTTAGTGTGTGTTAGAGATTGAATGAGTGCGTGTGTGGTCAGAGATTGAGTGAGCGTGAGAATTTGAGCGAGTGTGTGTGAGAGAATGAGTGAGTGTGTGTGAGAGATTGAGCGAGTGTGTGTTAGTGTGTGTGAGAGATTGAGTGAGTGTGTGTGAGAGATTGAGTGAGTGTGTGTGTTAGTGTGTGTGAGAGATTGAGTGAGTGTGAGAATTTGAGCGAGTGTGTGTGTGCGAGAGATTGAGTGAGTATGAGAGATTGAGTGAGTGTGTGTGAGAGATTGAGGGAGTGTGTGTGTTAGTGTGTGTTAGAGATTGAGTGAGTGTGTGTGAGAGATTGCGTAATTGTGTGTGTTAATGTGTGTGAGTGATTGAGTGTGTGTGAGAGATTGAGTAACTATATGTGTGTTTGTTTGTTTGAGAGATTGAGTGAGTGTGTGAGAGAGATTGAGTGAGTGTATGTGAGAGATTGAGCGAGAGTGTGTGTTAGTGTGTGTGAGAGATTGAGTGAGTGTGTGTGAGAGATTGACTGAGTGCGTGTGAGGGATTGAACGAGTGTGTGTGTTAGTGTGTGTGAGAGATTGAGTGAGTGTATGTGAGAGATTGAGCGAGAGTGTGTGTTAGTGTGTGTGAGAGATTGAGTGAGTGTGTGTGAGAGATTGACTGAGTGCTTGTGAGGGATTGAGCGAGTGTGTGTGTTAGTGTGTGTGAGAGATTGAGTGAGTGTGTGAGAGATTGAGTGATTGTGTGTGTTAGTGTGTGTGAGAGATTGAGTGAGTGTGTGTGAGAGATTGAGTGAGTGTGTGAGAGATTGAGTGAGTGCGTGTGTGGTCAGAGATTGAGTGAGTGTGAGAATTTGATCGAGTGTGTGTGAGAGATTGAGCGAGTGTGTGTTAGTGTGTGTGAGAGATTGAGTGAGTGTGTGTGAGAGATTGAGTGAGTGCGTGTGTTAGTGTGTGTGAGAGATTGAGTGAGTGTGAGAATTTGAGCGAGTGTGTGTGTGCGAGAGATTGAGTGAGTATGAGAGATTGAGTGAGTGTGTGTGAGAGATTGAGGGAATGCGTGTGTGAGAGTTTGAACGAATGTGTGTGAGAGGTTGAGTGAGTGTGTGTGAGAGATTGAGTGAGTGTGTGTGAGAGATTGAGTGAGTGTGTGTGTGGCAGAGATTGAGTGAGTGTGAGAATTTGAGCAAGTGTGTGTGAGAGATTGTGTGAGAGTGTTTGAGAGATTGATTGAGTGTGTATGAGAGATTGAGCGAGTGTGTGTGAGAGATTGAGTAAGTGTGTGTGTGGCAGAGATTGAGTGAGTGTGAGAATTTGAGCAAGTGTGTGTGAGAGATTGTGTGAGTTTGTGTGAGAGATTGAGCGAGTGTGTGTGAGAGATTGAGTGAATGTGTGAGAGAGAATGAGGGAGCATGTGTGAGAGATTGTGTGAGTGTGTGTGTGGCAGAGATTGAGTCAGTACATGTGTGGCACAGATTGAGTGAGTGTGAGCGGTCGAGCGAGTGTGTGTGAGAGATTGAGAGAGTGTGTGTGAGAGATTGAGTGAGTGTGTGTGTTAGTGTGTGTGAGAGATTGAGCGAGTGTGTGTGAGAGGTTGAGTGAGTTTGTGTGAGAGATTGTGTGAGTGTGTGTGAGAGATTGAGTGTGTGTGTGTGAAAGATTGAGTGAGCATGAGAGATTGAGTGTGTGTGTGAGAGATTGAGTGAGTATGTGTGAGAGATTGAGTGAATGTGTGTGAGAGATTGAGAGAGTGTGTGAGAGAATGAGCGAGTGTGTGTTTTGGTGTGAGAGATTGAGTGAGTGTGTGAGAGATTGAGTGAGAGAGTGTGAGAGAATGAGCGAGTGTGTGTGTTGGTGTGAGAGATTGAGTGAGTGTGTGAGAGATTGGGCGAGTGTGTGTGTTAGTGTGTGTGAGAGATTGAGTGAGTGTGTGTGTGAGAGAGATTGAATGAGTTTGTGAGAGATTGAGTGAGTTTGTGTGTTCGTGTGTGTGGGAGATTTAGTGAGTGTGCGTGAGATATTGAGTAAGTGTGCGTATGTCAGAGATTGAGTGAGTGCGTGTGTGGCACAGATTGAGTGAGTGTGAGAATTTGAGCGAGTGTGTGTGAAAGATTGAGTGAATGTGTGTGAGAGATTGAATAAGTGTGTGTCAGAGATTGAGCGAGTGTGTGTTAGTGCGTGTGAGAGAATGAGTGAGTGTGTGTAAGAGATAGAGCGAGTGTGTGTGTTCGTGTGTGTGTGGCAGAGATTAGGTCAGTGCATGTGTGGCACAGATTGAGTGAGTGTGAGAGGTCGAGTGAGTGTATGTGAGAGATTGAGTGAGTGTGTGTGAGAGACTGAGTGAGTGTGTGTGTTAGTGTGTGAGAGAGATTGAGTGAGTGTGTGTGTGAGAGATTGAGTGAGTGTGTTTCAGTGAGTGTTGTGTTAGTGTGTGTGAGTGGTTGAGTGAGTGTGTGTGAGAGATTGAGTGAGTGTGTGTGAGAGATTGAGTGAGCGTGTGTGTGGCAGAGATTGAGCGTGTGTGAGAGATTGAGTGAGTGTGTGTGAAAGATTGAGCGAGTGTGTGTAAGAGCTTGAGTGAGTGTGTGTGAGAGATTGAGTGAGTGTGTGAGAGATTGAGTGAGTGCGTGTGTGGCACAGATTGAGTGAGTGTGAGAATTTGAGCAAGTGTGTGTGAGAGATTGAGTGAATGTGTGTGAGAGATTGAATAAGTGTGTGTAAGAGATTGAGAGAGTGTGTGTTAGTGCGTGTGAGAGAATGAGTGAGTATGTGTGAGAGATTCAGCGATTGTGTGTGTGTTAGTGTGTGTGTGGCAGAGATTGAGTCAGTGCGAGTGTGGGACAGATTGAGTGAGTGTGAGAGGTCGAACGAGTGTGTGTGAGAGATTGAGTGAGTGTGTGAGAGAGATTGAGTGAGTGCGGGTGTGAGAGATTGAGTGAGTGGGTTTGAGTGAGTGTTGTGTTAGTGTGTGTGAGAGATTGAGCGAGAGTGTGTGAGAGATTGAGAGAGTGTGTGTGAGAGATTGAGTGTGAGTGTGTGAGAGATTGAGTTAGCGTGAGAGATTGAGTGTGTGTGTGAGAGATTGAGTGAGTGTGTGTGAGAGATTGAGTGAGTGTGTATGAGAGACTGAGCGAGTGTGTGAGAGATTGAGTGAATGTGTGTGAGAGATTGAGAGAACGTGTGTGAGAGATTGAGTGAGTGTGTGTGTGAGAGATTGAGTGTGTGTGTGAGAGATTGAGTGAGTATGTGTGAGAGATTGAGTGAGTGTGTATGAGAGACTGAGTGAGTGTGTGAGAGATTGAGTGAATGTGTGTGAGAGATTGAGAGAATGTGTGTGAGAGAATGAGCGTGTGTGTGTTGGTGTGAGAGATTGGGCTAGTGTGTGTGTTAGTGTGTGTGAGAGATTGAGTGAGTGTGTGTGAGAGACTGAATGAGTTTGTGAGAGTTTGAGTGAGTGTGTGTGTTAGTGTGTGTGGGAGATTTAGTGAGTGTGTGTGAGATATTGAGTGAGTGTGTGTATGTCAGAGATTGAGTGAGTGCGTGTGTGGCAGAGGTTGAGTGCATGTGAGAATTTGAGCGAGTGTGTGTGATAGATTGAGTGAATGTGTGTGAGAGATTGAATAAGTGTGTGTAAGAGATTGAGCGAGTGTGTGTTAGTGCGTATGAGAGAATGAGTGAGTGTGTGTAAGAGATTGAGCGAGTGTGTGTGTTCGTGTGTGTGTGGCAGAGATTGAGTCAGTGCATGTGTGGCACAGATTGAGTGAGTGTGAGACGTCGAGCGAGTGTGTGCGAGAGATTGAGTGAGTATGAAAGATTGAGTGAGTGTAAGTGAGAGATTGAGGGAGTGTGTGTGTTAGTGTGTGTTAGAGATTAAGTGAGTGTGTTTGAGAGATTGCATAATTGTGTGTGTTAATGTGTGTGAGTGATTGAGTGTGTGAGAGATTGAGTAACTATATGTGTGTTTGTTTGTGTGAGAGATTGGGTGAGTATATGTGAGAGATTGAGCGAGAGTGTGTGTTAGTGTGTGTGAGAGATTGAGTGAGTGTGTGTGAGAGATTGACTGAGTGCGTGTGAGGGTTTGAGCGAGTGTGTGTGTTAGTGTGTGTGAGAGATTGAGTGAGTGTGTGAGAGATTGAGTGAGTGTGTGTGTTAGTGTGTGTGAGAGATTGAGTGAGTGTGTGTGAGAGATTGAGTGAGTGTGTGTGAGAGATTGAGTGAGTGTGTGAGAGATTGAGTGATTGTGTGTGTGTGTGGCAGAGATTGAGTGAGTGTGTGTGAGAGATTGAGTGAATGTGTGTGAGAGATTGAATAAGTGTGTGTAAGAGATTGAGAGAGTGCATGTTAGTGCGTGTGAGAGAATGAGTGAGTGTGTGTGAGAGATTCAGCGAGTGTGTGTGTAAGTGTGTGTGTGGCAGAGATTGAGTCAGTGCGTGTGTGGAACAGATTGAGTGAGTGTGAGAGGTCGAACGAGTGTGTGTGAGAGATGGAGTGAGTGTGTGTGAGAGATTGAGTGAGTGTGTGTGTTAGTGTGTGAGAGAGATTGAGTGAGTGCGGGTGTGAGAGATTGAGTGAGTGCGTTTGAGTGAGTGTGTGTGTTAGTGTGTGTGAGAGATTGAGCGAGTGTGTGTGAGAGATTGTGTGAGTGTGTGTGAGAGATTGAGTGTGAGTGTGTGAGAGATTGAGTGAGTGTGTGTGTTAGTGTGTGTGAGAGATTGAGCGAGTGTGTGTGGGCCGTTGAGTGAGTGTGTGTGAGAGATTGAGCGGGTTTGTGTGAGAGATTGAGTGAGTGTGTGTGTTAGTGTGTGTGAGAGATTGAGCGAGTGTGTGTGAGAGGCTGAGTGAGTGTGTGTGAGAGATTGAGCGGGTTTGTGTGAGAGATTGAGTGAGAGTGTGTGAGAGATTGCGCGAGTGTGAGTGTTAGTGTATGTGTGGCAGAGATTGAGTCAGTGCGTGTGTGGCACAAATTGAGTGAGTGTGAGAGGTCGAGCGAATGTGTGTGAGAGATTGAGTGAGTGTTTGTGAGAGATTGAGTGAGTGTGTGTGTTAGTGTGTGAGAGAGCTTGAGTGAGTGCGTGTGTGAGAGTTTGAGCGAGTGTGTGTGAGAGGTTGAGTGAGTGTGTGTGAGAGATTGAGTGAGTGTGTGTGAGAGATTGAGTGAGTGTGTGTATGACAGAGATTGAGTGAGTGTGAGAATTTGAGCAAGTGTGTGTGAGAGATTGTGTGAGTGTGTGTGAGAGATTGAGTGTGTGTGTGTGAGAGATTGAGTGAGCATGAGAGATTGAGTGTGTGTGTGTGAGATTGAGTGAGTATGTGTGAGAGATTGAGTGAATGTGTGTGAGAGATTGAGAGAGTGTGTGAGAGATTGAGTGAGAGTGTGTGAGAGAATGAGCGAGTGTGTGTGTTGGTGTGTGAGAGAGATTGAGTGAGTGCGTGTGTGAGAGTTTGAGCGAGTGTGTGTGAGAGATTGAGTGAGTGTGTGTGTGGCAGAGATTGAGTGAGTGTGAGAATTTGAGCAAGTGTGAGTGAGTGATTGTGTGTGTGTGTGAGAGTGATTGAGTGAGCATGAGAGATTGAGTGTGTGTGTAAGAGATTTAGTGAATGTGTGTGAGAGATTGAGAGAGCATGTGTGAGAGATTGAGTGAGTGTGTGTGTGAGAGATTGAGTGAGAGTGTGTGAGAGATTGAGCGAGTGTGTGTGTTAGTGTGTGTGAGAGATTGAGTGAGTGTGTGTGAGAGATTGAATGAGTTTGTGAGAGATTGAGTGAGTGTGTGTGTTAGAGTGTGTGCGAGATATTGAGTGAGTGTGTGCATGTCAGAGATTGAGTGAGTGCGTGTGTGGCACAGATTGAGTGAGTGTGAGAATTTGAGCGAGTGTGTGTGAAAGATTGAGTGAATGTGTGTGAGAGATTGAATAAGTGTGTGTAAGAGATTGAGCGAGTGTGTGTTAGTGCGTGTGAGAGAATGAGTGAGTGTGTGTAAGAGATTGAGCGAGTGTGTGTGTTCGTGTGTGTGTGGCAGAGATTAGGTCAGTGCATGTGTGGGACAGATTGAGTGAGTGTGAGAGGTCGAGCGAGTGTATGTGAGAGATTGAGTGAGTGTGTGTGAGAGATTGAGTGAGTGTGTGTGTTAGTGTGTGAGAGAGATTGAGTGAGTGTGTGTGTGAGAGATTGAGTGAGTGTGTTTGAGTGAGTGTTGTGTTAGTGTGTGTGAGAGATTGAGTGAATGTGTGTGAGAGATTGAGCGAGTGTGTGTAAGAGCTTGAGTGAGTGTGTGTGAGAGATTGAGAGAGCGTGTGCGAGAGATTGAGTGTATGTGTTAGTGTGTGAGAGATTGAGTGAGAGTGTGTGAGAGATTGAGTGAGTGTGTGTGTTAGTGTGTGAGAGATTGAGTGATTGTGTGTGAGAGATTGCGTGAGTGTTTGTGTGGCAGAGATTGGGTGAGTGTGAGAATTTGAGTGAGTGTGTGTGAGAGATCCAGTGAGTGTGTTTGAGAGATTGAATGAGTGTGTGTGAGAGATTGAGCAAGTGTGTGTGTGGCAGGGATTGAATGAGTGTGAGAATTTGAGTGGGTGTGTGTGAGAGATCGAGTGAGTGTTTTTGAGAGATTGAGTGAGTGTGTATGAGAGATTGAGCGAGTGTGTGTGTGGCAGGGATTGAGTGAGTATGAGAATTTGAGTGAGTGTGTGTGAGAGATTGAGTGTGTGTGTGTGTGAGAGAGTTTGAGTGAGAGTATGTGAGAGATTGAGCGAGTGTGTGTGTTCGTGTGTGTGAGAGAATGAGTGAGTGTGTGTGTTAGTGTGTGAGAGATTGAGTGAGTGTGTGTGAGAGATTGAGTGAGTGTGTGAGAGATTGAGTGAGTGCGTGTGTGGTCAGAGATTGAGTGTGTGTGAGAGATTGAATGAGTGTGTGTGAGAGATTGAGCGAGTGTGTGTTCGTGTGTGTGAGAGATTGAGTGAGTGTGTGTGAGAGATTGATTGAGTGTGTGTGTTAGTGTGTGTGAGAGATTGAGTGAGTGTGAGAATTTGAGCGAGTGTGTGTGTGCGAAAGATTGAGTGAGTATGAGAGAATGAGTGAGTGTGTGTGAGAGATTGAGGGAGTGCGTGTGTGAGAGTTTGAACGAATGTGTGTGAGAGGTTGAGTGAGTGTGTGTGAGAGATTGAGTGAGTGTGTGTGATAGATTGAGTGAGTGTTTGTGTGGCAGAGATTGAGTGAGTGTGAGAATTTGAGTGAGTGTGGTTGAGAGATCGAGTGAGTGTGTTTGAGAGACTGAGCGACTGTGTGTTAGTGTGTGTTAGAGATTGAATGAGTGCGTGTGTGGTCAGAGATTGAGTGAGTGTGAGAATTTGAGCGAGTGTGTGTGAGAGATTGAGTGAGTGTGTGTGAGAGATTGAGCGAGTGTGTGTTAGTGTGTGTGAGAGATTGAGTGAGTGTGTGTGAGAGATTGAGTGAGTGTGTGTGAGAGATTGAGTGAGTGCGTGTGTTAGTGTGTATGAGAGATTGAGTGAGTGTGAGAATTTGAGCGAGTGTGTGTGTGCGAGAGATTGAGTGAGTATGAGAGATTGAGTGAGTGTGTGTGTTAGTGTGTGTTAGAGATTGAGTGAGTGTGTGTGAGAGATTGCGTAATTGTGTGTGTTAATGTGTGTGAGTGATTGAGTGTGTGTGAGAGATTGAGTAACTATATGTGTGTTTGTTTGTGTGAGAGATTGAGTGAGTGTGTGAGAGAGATTGAGTGAGTGTATGTGAGAGATTGAGCGAGAGTGTGTGTTAGTGTGTGTGAGAGATTGAGTGTGTGTGAGAGATTGACTGAGTGCGTGTGAGGGATTGAGCGAGTGTGTGAGAGATTGAGTGATTGTGTGTGTTAGTGTGTGTGAGAGATTGAGTGAGTGTGTGTGAGAGATTGAGTGAGTGTGTGAGAGATTGAGTGAGTGCGTGTGTGGTCAGAGATTGAGTGAGTGTGAGAATTTGAGCGAGTGTGTGTGAGAGATTGAGCGAGTGTGTGTTAGTGTGTATGAGAGATTGAGTGACTGTGTGTGAGAGATTGAGTGAGTGCGTGTGTTAGTGTGTATGAGAGATTGAGTGAGTGTGTGTGAGAGATTGAGGGAGTGCGTGTGTGAGAGTTTGAACGAATGTGTGTGAGAGGTTGAGTGAGTGTGTGTGAGAGATTGAGTGAGTGTGTGTGAGAGATTGAGTGAGTGTGTGTGTGGCAGAGAATGAGTGAGTGTGAGAATTTGAACAAGTGTGTGTGAGAGATTGTGTGAGAGTGTGTGAGAGATTGAGTGAGTGTGTATGAGAGATTGAGCGAGTGTGTGTGAGAGATTGAGTGAATGTGTGAGAGAGAATGAGAGAGCGTGTGTGAGAGATTGTGTGAGTGTGTGTGTGTTAGTGTGTGTGTGACAGAGATTGAGTCATACATGTGTGGCACAGATTGAGTGAGTGTGAGCGGTCGAGCGAGTGTGTGTGAGAGATTGAGAGAGTGTGTGTGAGAGATTGAGTGAGTGTGCGTGTGGCAGAGATTGAGTGAGAGTGAGAATTTGAACAAGTGTGTGTGAGAGATTGTGTGAGAGTGTGTGAGAGATTGAGTGAGTGTGTATGAGAGATTGAGCGAGTGTGTGTGAGAGATTGAGTGAGTGTGTGTGTGGCAGAGATTGAGTGAGTGTGAGAGATTGTGTGAGTGTGTGTGAGAGATTGAGTGAGTGTGTATGAGAGATTGAGTGAGTGTGTGTGAGAGATTGAGTGAATGTGTGAGAGAGAATGAGAGAGCGTGTGTGAGAGATTGTGTGAGTGTGTGTGTTTTAGTGTGTGTGTGGCAGAGATTGAGTCAGTACATGTGTGGCACAGATTGAGTGAGTGTGAGCGGTCGAGCAAGTGTGTGTGAGAGATTGAGAGAGTGTGTGTGAGAGATTGAGTGAGTGTGTGTGAGAGATTGAGCGGGTTTGTGTGAGAGATTGAGTGAGAGTGTGTGAGAGATTGCGCGAGTGTGAGTGTTAGTGTGTGTGTGGCAGAGATTCAGTCAGTGCGTGTGTGGCACAAATTGAGTGAGTGTGAGAGGTCGAGCGAATGTGTGTGAGAGATTGAGTGAGTGTTTGTGAGAGATTGAGTGAGTGTGTGTGTTAGTGTGTGAGAGAGATTGAGTGAGTGCGTGTGTGAGAGTTTGAGCGAGTGTGTGTGAGAGGTTGAGTGAGTGTGTGTGTGGCAGAGATTGAGTGAGTGTGAGAATTTGAGCAAGTGTGTGTGAGAGATTGTGTGAGTGTGTGTGAGAGATTGAGTGAGTGCGTGTGAGAGACTGAGCGAGTGTGTGTGTTAGTGTGTGTGAGAGATTGAGTGAGTGTGTGAGAGATTGAGTGAGTGTGTGTGAGAGATTGAGTGAGTGTGTGTGAGAGACTGAGCGAGTGTGTGTGAGAGATTGATTGAGTGTGTGTGAGAGATTGAGTGTGTGTGTGTGAGAGATTGAGTGAATGTGTGTGAGAGATTGAGAGAGTGTGTGAGAGAATGAGCGAGTGTGTGTGAAAGATTGAGCGAGTGTGTGTAAGAGCTTGAGTGAGTGTGTGTGAGAGATTGAGTGAGTGTGTGAGAGATTGAGTGAGTGCGTGTGTGGCACAGATTGAGTGAGTGTGAGAATTTGAGCAAGTGTGTGTGAGAGATTGAGTGAATGTGTGTGAGAGATTGAATAAGTGTGTGTAAGAGATTGAGAGAGTGTGTGTTAGTGCGTGTGAGAGAATGAGTGAGTATGTGTGAGAGATTCAGCGAGTGTGTGTGTTAGTGTGTGTGTGGCAGAGATTGAGTCAGTGCGAGTGTGGGACAGATTGAGTGAGTGTGAGAGGTCGAACGAGTGTGTGTGAGAGATTGAGTGAGTGTGTGAGAGAGATTGAGTGAGTGCGGGTGTGAGAGATTGAGTGAGTGGGTTTGAGTGAGTGTTGTGTTAGTGTGTGTGAGAGATTGAGCGAGTGTGTGTGAGAGATTGAGAGAGTGTGTGTGAGAGATTGAGTGTGAGTGTGTGAGAGATTGAGTTAGCGTGAGAGATTGAGTGTGTGTGTGAGAGATTGAGTGAGTGTGTGTGAGAGATTGAGTGAGTGTGTATGAGAGACTGAGCGAGTGTGTGAGAGATTGAGTGAATGTGTGTGAGAGATTGAGAGAACGTGTGTGAGAGATTGAGTGAGTGTGTGTGTGAGAGATTGAGTGTGTTTGTGAGAGATTGAGTGAGTATGTGTGAGAGATTGAGTGAGTGTGTATGAGAGACTGAGCGAGTGTGTGAGAGATTGAGTGAATGTGTGTGAGAGATTGAGAGAATGTGTGTGAGAGAATGAGCGTGTGTGTGTTGGTGTGAGAGATTAGGCTAGTGTGTGTGTTAGTGTGTGTGAGAGATTGAGTGAGTGTGTGTGAGAGACTGAATGAGTTTGTGAGAGTTTGAGTGAGTGTGTGTGTTAGTGTGTGTGGGAGATTTAGTGAGTGTGTGTGAGATATTGAGTGAGTGTGTGTATGTCAGAGATTGAGTGAGTGCGTGTGTGGCAGAGGTTGAGTGCATGTGAGAATTTGAGCGAGTGTGTGTGATAGATTGAGTGAATGTGTGTGAGAGATTGAATAAGTGTGTGTAAGAGATTGAGCGAGTGTGTGTTAGTGCGTATGAGAGAATGAGTGAGTGTGTGTAAGAGATTGAGCGAGTGTGTGTGTTCGTGTGTGTGTGGCAGAGATTGAGTCAGTGCATGTGTGGCACAGATTGAGTGAGTGTGAGAGGTCGAGCGAGTGTATGTGAGAGATTGAGTGAGTGTGTGTGAGAGATTGAGTGAGTGTTTGTGTTAGTGTGTGGGAGAGATTGAGTGAGTGTGTGTGTGAGAGATTGAGTGAGTGTGTTTGAGTGAGTGTTGTGTTAGTGTGTGTGAGAGGTTGAGTGAGTGTGTGTGAGAGATTGAGCGAGTGTGTGTGAGAGATTGAGTGAGTGTGTGTGTGGCAGAGATTGAGTGTGTGTGAGAGATTGAGCGAGTGTGTGTAAGAGCTTGAGTGAGTGTGTGTGAGAGATTGAGAGAGCGTGTGCGAGAGATTGAGTGTGTGTGTGTGTGAGAGAGATTGAGTGAGAGTGTTTGAGAGATTGAGCGAGTGTGTGAGTTTGTGTGAGAGATTGAGTGAGTGTGTGTGTTAGTGTGTGGGAGAGATTGAGTGAGTGTGTGAGAGATTGAGTGAGTGTGTGTGTTAGTGTGTGAGAGATTAAGTGATTGTGTGTGAGAGATTGCATGAGTGTTTGTGTGGCAGAGATTGGGTGAGTGTGAGAATTTGAGTGAGTGTGTGTGAGAGATTGAGCAAGTGTGTGTGTGGCAGGGATTGAGTGAGTGTGAGAATTTGAGTGGGTATGTGTGTGAGATTGAGTGAGTGTGTTTAAGAGTTTGAATGAGTGTGTATGAGTGATTGAGCGGGTGTGTGTTTGGCAGAGATTGAGTGAGTGTGAGAATTTGAGTGAGTCTGTGTGAGAGATTGAGAGTGTGTGTGTGAGAGAGTTTGAGTTAGAGTGTGTGAGAGATTGAGCGAGTGTATGTGTTTGTGTAAGAGATTGAGTGAGTGTCTGTGTTAGTGTGTGTGAGAGATTGAGTGAGTGTGTGTGTTAGTGTGTGAGAGATTGAGTGATTGTGTGTGAGAGATTGAGAGCGTGTGGGAGAGATTGAGTGAATGTGTGTGAGAGATTGAGAGCGTGTGGGAGAGATTGAGTGAGTATGTGTGTGGCAAGGATTGAGTGAATGTGAGAATTTGAGTGAGTGTCTGTGAGAGGTTTTGTGTGTGTGTGTGTGAGAGAGAGATTGAGTGAGAGTCTGTGAGAGATTGAGCGAGTGTGTGTGTTTGTGTGAGAGATTGAGTGAGTGTGTGAGAGATTGAGCGAGTGTGTGTGTTAGTGTGTGTGAGAGATTGAGTGAGTGCGTGTGAGAGATTGAGTGAGTGTGTGTGTAAGTGTGTGTGAGAGATTGAGTGAGTGTGTGTGAGAGATTGAGTGAGTGAGTGAGAGATTGAGTGAGTGTGTGTGAGAGATTGAGTGAGTGTGTGTGAGAGATTGAGTGAGTGTGTGTGCGAGATTGTCTGAGTGCGTGTGAGGGATCCAGCAAGTGTGTGTGTTAGTGTGTGTGAGAGATTGAGTGAGTGAGTGTGAGAGATTGAGTGAGTGTGTGTGCAAGATTGTCTGAGTGCGTGTGAGGGATCCAGCGATTGCGTGTGTTAGAGTGTGAGAGATTGAGTGAGTGTGTGTGATTGATTGAGTGAGTGGGTGAGAGATTGAGCGAGTGTGTGTGTTAGTGTGTGTGAGAGATTGACTGAGTGCGTGTGAGGGATTGAGTGAGTGTGTGTGTTAGTGTGTGTGAGAGATTGAGTGAGTGTGTGTGACAGATTGAGTGAGTGTGTGTGTTAGTGTGTGTGAAAGATTGAGTGAGTGTGTGTTAGTTTTTGAGTCAGTGCGTGTGTGGCACAGATTGAGTGAGTGTGTGTGAGAGATTGAGTGAATGTGTGTGAGAGACTGAGAGCGTGTGTGAAAGATTGCGTGAGTATGTGTGTGGCAAAGATTGAGTGAATGTCAGAATTTGAGCGAGTGTCTGTGAGAGATTTTGTGTGTGTGTGTGTGTGTGTGAGAGATTGAGTGAGAGTGTGTGAGAGATTGAGTGAGTGTGTGTGTTAGTGTGTGTGAGAGATTGAGTGAGTGTGTGTGAGAGATTGAGTGAGTGTGTAAGAGATTGAGCGAGTGTGTGTGTTAGTGTGTGTGAGAGATTGAGTGAGTGTGTGTGAGAGATTGAGTGAGTGTGTGAGTGAATTGAGTGAGTGTGTGTTAGTGTGTGTGAGAGATTGAGTAAGAGTGTGTGTGACTGAGATTGAGTGAGTGTAGGAGATTGAGTGAGTGTGTGTGACAGATTAACTGAGTGCGTGTGAGGGATTCAGTGAGTGTATGTGTTAGTGTGTGTGAGAGATTGAGTGAGTGTGTGTGAGAGATTGTGCGAGTGTGAGTGTTAGCGTGTGTGTGGCAGAGATTGAGTCAGTGCGTGTGTGGCACAGATTGAGTGAGTGTTAGAGGTCGAGCGAATGTGTGTGAGAGATTGAGTGAGTGTGTGTGAGAGATTGACTGAGTGTGTTTGAGTGAGTATGTCTGTTAGTGTGTGTGAGAGATTGAGCGAGTGTGTGTGAGAGGTTGAGTGGGTGTGTGTGAGAGATTGAGTGAGTGTGTGTGTGGCAGAGATTGAGTGAGTGTGAGAATTTGAGCAAGTGTGTGTGAGAGATTGTGTGAGTGTGTGTGAGAGATTGAGTGAGTGTGTATGAGAGATTGAGCTAGTGTGTGTGAGAGATTGAGTGAATGTGTGAGAGAGAATGAGAGAGAGTGTGTGAGAGATTGTGTGAGTGTGTGTTAGTATGTGTGTGGCAGAGATTGAGTCAGTGCGTGAGTGGCACAGTTTGAGTGAGTGTGAGCGGTCGAGCGAGTGTGTGTGAGAGATTGAGAGAGTGTGTGTGAGAGATTGAGTGAGTGTGTGTGTTAGTGTGTGTGAGAGATTGAGCGAGTGTGTGTGAGAGATTGAGTGTGTGTTTGTGAGAGATTGAGCGAGAGTGTGTGTTTGTGTGAGAGATTGAGTGAGTGTGTGTGTTTGTGTGTGTGAGAGATTGAGTGAGTGTGTGACAGATTGAGCAATTGTGTGTGTTAGTGTGTGTGAGAGATTGAGTGTGTGTGTGGCAGAGATTGAGTGAGTGTGAGAGATTGAGTGAGTGTGTGTGAGAGATTGAATGAGTATGTGTGAGAGAATAAATGTGTGTGTGTGAGAGATTGACTGAGTATGTGTGTTAGTGTGTGTGAGAGATAGAGTGAGTGTGTGTTAGAGATTGAATGAGTGTGTGTTAGTGTATGTGAGAGATTGAGTGAGTGGGTGTGTGTGTTAGTGTGTGTGTGAGAGATTGAGTGAGTGTGTGTGTGGCAGAGATTGAGTGAGTGTGAGAATTTGAGCGAGTGGGTGTGAGAGATTGAGTGATTGTGTGTGAGAAATTGAGTGAGAGTGTATGAGAGATTGAGCGAGTGTGTGTGTTAGTGTGTGTGAGAGATTGAGTGAGTGTGTGTGAGAGATTGAGTGTGTGTGTGTGTTAGTGTATTTGAGAGATTGAGCGAGTGTGTGTGAGAGATTGAGAGAGTGTGTGTGTTAGTGTGTGTGTGGCAGGGATTGAGTCAGTGCATGTATGGCACCGATTGAGTGAGTGTGAGAGGTTGAGCAAGTGTGTGTGAGAGATTGAGTGAGTGTGTGTGAGAGTTTGAGTGAGGGTGTGTGTCAGTGTGTGTGAGTGATTGAGTGAGTGCATGTGTGAGAGATTGAGTGAGTGTGTTTGTGAGTGAGTGTGTGTGTTAGTGTGTGTGTGTGATAGAGCGAGTGTGTGTGAGAGATTGAGTGAGAGTGTGTGTCAGTGTGTGAGAGGTTGAGTGAGTGTGTGTGAGAGATTGAGTGAGTGTGTGTGAGAGTTTGAGTGAGGGTGTGTGTCAGTGTGTGCGAGTGATTGAGTGCGTGCATGTGTGAGAGATTGAGTGAGTGTGTTTGTGAGTGAGTGTGTGTGTTAGTGTGTGTGAGTGATAGAGCGAGTGTGTGTGAGAGATTGAGTGAGAGTGTGTGTCAGTGTGTGAGAGGTTGAGTGAGTGTGTGTGAGAGATTGAGTGAGTGTGTGTGTGGCAGAGATTGAGTGAGTGTGAGAATTTGAGCTAGTGTGTGTGAGAGTTTGAGTGAGTGTGTGTGAGGGATTGAGTGAGTGTGTTTGAGAGATGGAGTGAGTGTGTTTGAGAGATGGAGTGAGTGTGTGTGAGAGATTGAGTGTGTGTGAGAGATTGAGTGAGAATGTGTGAGAGATTGAGCGAGTGTGTGTGTTTGTGAGAGAGATTGAGTGAGTGTGTGTGTTAGTGTGTGAGTGATTGAGTGAGTGTGTGTGAGAGATTGAGTGAGTGTTTGTTTGGCAGAGATTGAGTGAGTGTGAGAATTTGAGTGAGTGTGTGTGAGAGATTGAGTGAGTGTGTGTGAGAGATTGAGTGAGAGCGTGTGTTAGTGTGTGAGAGGTTGAGTGAGTGTGTGTGAGAGACTGAGCGACTGTGTGTTTGTGTGTGTTAGAGATTGAGTGAGTGTGTGACGGATTGAGCGAGTGTGTGTATTAGTGTGTGTGAGAGATACAGTGAGTGTGTGTTAGAGATTGAGAGAGTGTGTGTGAGAGATTGAGTGAGTGTGTATGTTAGTGTGTGTGAGAGATTGAGCGAGTGTGTGTGAGAGGTTGAGTGAGTGTGTGTGAGAGATTGAGCGTGTGTGTGTGAGAGATTGAGTGTGTGTGTGTGAGAGATTGAGCGAGAGTGTGTGTTTGTGTGAGAGATTGAGTGAGTGTGTGTGTTTGTGTGTGTGAGAGATTGAGTGAGTGTGTGACGGATTGAGCGAGTGTGTGTATTAGTGTGTGTGAGAGATAGAGTGAGTGTGTGTTAGAGATTGAATGAGTGTGTGTTAGTGTATGTGAGAGATTGAGTGAGTGGGTGTGTGTGTTAGTGTGTGTGTGAGAGATTGAGTGAGTGTGTGTGTGGCAGAGATTGAGTGAGTGTGAGAATTTGAGCGAGTGGGTGTGAGAGATTGAGTGATTGTGTGTGAGAAATTGAGTGAGAGTGTGTGAGAGATTGAGCGAGTGTGTGTGTTAGTGTGTGTGAGAGATTGAGTGAGTGTGTGTGAGAGATTGAGTGTGAGTGTGTATTAGTGTATTTGAGAGATTGAGCGAGTGTGTGTGAGATATTGAGAGAGTGTGTGTGTTAGTGTGTGTGTGGCAGAGTTTGAGTCAGTGCATGTATGGCACCGATTGAGTGAGTGTGAGAGGTTGAGCGAGTGTGTGTGAGAGATTGAGTGAGAGTGTGTGAGAGATTGAGTGAGGGTGTGTGTCAGTGTGTGCGAGTGATTGAGTGAGTGCATGTGTGAGAGATTGAGTGAGTCTGTTTTTGAGTGAGTGTGTGTGTTAGTGTGTGTCAGTGATAGAGCGAGTGTGTGTGAGAGATTGAGTGAATGTGTGTGTGGCAGAGATTGAGTGAGTGTGAGATTTTGAGCAAGTGTGTGTGAGAGTTTGAGCAAGTGTGTGTGGGAGATTGTGTGAGCGTGTGTGAGAGATTGAGTGAATGTGTGAGAGAGAATGAGAGAGCGTGTGTGAGAGATTGTGTGAGTGTGTGTGTGTTCGTGTGTGTGTGACAGAGATTGAGTCAGTACATGTGTGGCACAGATTGAGTGAGTGTGAGCGGTCGAGCGAGTGTGTGTGAGAGATTGAGAGAGTGTGTGTGAGAGATTGAGTGAGTGTGTGTGTGGCAGAGATTGAGTGAGTGTGAGAATTTGAACAAGTGTGTGTGAGAGATTGTGTGAGAGTGTGTGAGAGATTGAGGGAGTGTGTATGAGAGATTGAGCGAGTGTGTGTGAGAGATTGAGTGAGTGTGTGTGTGGCCGAGATTGAGTGAGTGTGAGAGATTGTGTGAGTGTGTGTGAGAGATTGAGTGAGTGTGTATGAGAGATTGAGCGAGTGTGTGTGAGAGATTGAGTGAATGTGTGAGAGAGAATGAGAGAGCGTGTGTGAGAGATTGTGTGAGTGTGTGTGTGTTAGTGTGTGTGTGGCAGAGATTGAGTCAGTACATGTGTGGCACAGATTGAGTGAGTGTGAGCGGTCGAGCGAGTGTGTGTGAGAGATTGAGAGAGTGTGTGTGAGAGACTGAGTGAGTGTGTGTGAGAGATTGAGCGGGTTTGTGTGAGAGATTGAGTGAGAGTGTGTGAGAGATTGCGCGAGTGTGAGTGTTAGTGCGTGTGTGGCAGAGATTCAGTCAGTGCGTGCGTGGCACAACTTGAGTGAGTGTGAGAGGTCGAGCGAATGTGTATGAGAGATTGAGTGAGTGTTTGTGAGAGATTAAGTGAGTGTGTGTGTTAGTGTGTGAGAGAGATTGAGTGAGTGCGTGTGTGAGAGTTTGAGCGAGTGTGTGTGAGAGGTTGAGTGAGTGTGTGTGTGGCAGAGATTGAGTGAGTGTGAGAATTTGAGCAAGTGTGTGTGAGAGATTGTGTGAGTGTGTGTGAGAGATTGAGTGAGTGCGTGTGAGAGACTGAGCGAGTGTGTGTGTTAGTGTGTGTGAGAGATTGAGTGAGTGTGTGAGAGATTGAGTGAGTGTGTGTGTTAGTGTGTGTGAGAGATTGAGTGAGTGTGTGTGAGAGACTGAGCGAGTGTGTGTGAGAGATTGAGTGAGTGTGTGTGAGAGATTGAGTGTGTGTGTGTGAGAGATTGAGTGAATGTGTGTGAGAGATTGAGAGAGTGTGTGAGAGAATGAGCGAGTGTGTGTGTTGGTGTGAGAGATTGAGTGAGTGTGTGAGAGATTGGGCGAGTGTGTGTGTTAGTGTGTGTGAGAGATTGAGTGAGTGTGTGTGAGAGATTGAGTGAGTGTGTGTGTTAGCGTGTGTGGGAGATTTAGTGAGTGTGTGTGAGATATTGAGTGAGTGTGTATATGTCAGAGATTGAGTGAGTGCGTGTGTGGCACAGATTGAGTGAGTGTGAGAATTTGAGCGAGTGTGTGTGAAAGATTGAGTGAATGTGTGTGAGAGATTGAATAAGTGTGTGTATGAGATTGAGCGAGTTTGTGTTAGTGCGTGTGAGAGAATGAGTGAGTGTGTGTAAGAGATTGAGCAAGTGTGTGTTTGTGTGTGTGTGGCAGAGATTAGGTCAGTGCATGTGTTGCACAGATTGAGTGAGTGTGAGAGGTTGAGTGAGTGTATGTGAGAGATTGAGTGAGTGTGTGTGAGAGATTGAGTGAGTGTGTGTGTTAGTGTGTGAGAGAGATTGAGTAAGTGTGTGTGAGAGATTGAGTGCGTGTGTGAGAGAGTTTGAGTGAGAGTATGTGAGAGATTGAGTGAGTGTGTGTGTTTGTGTGAGAGAATGAGTGAGTGTGTGTGTTAGTGTGGTGTGAGAGAATGAGTGAGTGTGTGTGTTAGTGTGTGAGAGATTGAGTGATTGTGTGTGAGAGATTGCGTGAGTGTTTGTGTGGCAGAGATTGAGTGAGTGTGAGAATTTGAGTGAGTGTGTTTGAGAGATCGAGTGAGTGTGTTTGAGAGACTGAGCGACTGTGTGTTAGTGTGTGTTAGAGATTGAATGAGTGCGTGTGTGGTCAGAGATTGAGTGAGTGTGAGAATTTGAGCGAGTGCGTGTGAGAGATTGAGTGAGTGTGTGTGAGAGATTGAGCGAGTGTGTGTTAGTGTGTGTGAGAGATTGAGTGAGTGTGTGTGAGAGATTGAGTGAGTGTGTGTGTTAGTGGGTGTGAGAGATTGAGTGAGTGTGAGAATTTGAGCGAGTGTGTGTGTGTGAGAGATTGAGTGAGTATGAGAGATTGAGTGAGTGTGTGTGAGAGATTGAGGGAGTGTGTGTGTTAGTGTGCGTTAGAGATTGAGTGAGTGTGTGTGAGAGATTGCGTAATTGTGTTTGTTAATGTGTGTGAGTGATTGAGTGTGTGTGAGAGATTGAGTAAGTATATGTGTGTTTGTTTGTGTGAGAGATTGAGTTAGTGTGCGCGAGAGATTGACTGAGTGCGTGTGAGGGATTGAGCGAGTGTATGTGTTTGTGTGTGTGAGAGATTGAGTGAGTGTGTGAGAGATTGAGTGAGTGTGTGTGTTAGTGTGTGTGAGAGATTGAGTGAGTGTGTGTGAGAGATTGAGTGAGTGTGTGAGGATTGAGTGAGTGTGAGAGGTCGAACGAGTGTGTGTGAGAGATTAAGTGAGTGCGTGTGAGTGATTGAGTGAGTGTGTGTGTTAGTGTGTGAGAGAGATTGAGTGAGTGCGGGTGTGAGAGATTGAGTGAGTGCGTTTGAGTGAGTGTGTGTGTTAGTGTGTGTGAGAGATTGAGCGAGTGTGTGTGAGAGATTGAGTGAGTGTGTGTGAGAGATTGAGTGTGAGTGTGTGAGAGATTGAGTTAGCGTGAGAGATTGAGTGTGTGTATGAGAGATTGAGTGAGTGTGTGTGAGAGATTGAGTGAGTGTGTATGAGAGACTGAGCGAGTGTGTGAGAGATTGAGTGAATGTGTGTGAGAGATTGAGAGAACGTGTGTGAGAGAATGAGCGTGTGTGTGTTGGTGTGAGAGATTGAGTGAGTGTGTGAGAGATTGGGCGAGTGTGTGTGTTAGTGTGTGTGAGAGATTGAGTGAGTGTGTGTGAGAGATTGAATGAGTTTGTGAGAGTTTGAGTGAGTGTGTGTGTTAGTGTGTGTGGGAGGTTTAGTGAGTGTGTGTGAGATATTGAGTGAGTGTGCGTGTGTCAGAGATTGAGTGAGTGCATGTGTGGCAGAGATTGAGTGCGTGTGAGAATTTGAGCGAGTGTGTGTGAAAGATTGAGTGAATGTGTGTGAGAGATTGAATAAGTGTGTGTAAGAGATTGAGCGAGTGTGTGTTAGTGCATATGAGAGAATGAGTGAGTGTGTGTAAGAGATTGAGCGAGTGTGTGTGTTCGTGTGTGTGTGGCAGAGATTGAGTCAGTGCATGAGTGGCACAGATTGAGTGAGTGTGAGAGGTCGAGCGAGTGTATGTGAGAGTTTGAGAGAGTGTGTGTGAGAGATTGAGTGAGTGTGTGTGTTAGTGTGTGGGAGAGATTGAGTGAGTGTGTGTGTGAGAGATTGAGTGAGTGTGTTTGAGTGAGTGTTGTGTTAGTGTGTGTGAGGGGTTGAGTGAGTGTGTGTGAGAGATTGAGCGAGTGTGTGTGAGAGATTGAGTGAGTGTGTGTGTGGCAGAGATTGAGTGTGTGTGAGAGTTTGAGTGAGTGTGTGTGAGAGATTGAGCGAGTGTGTGTAAGAGCTTGAGTGAGTGTGTGTGAGAGATTGAGAGCGCGTGTGCGAGAGATTGAGTGTGTGTGTGTGAGAGAGATTGAGTGAGAGTGTGTGAGAGATTGAGCGAGTGTGTGAGTTTGTGTGAGAGATTGAGTGAGTGTGTGTGTTAGTGTGTGGGAGAGATTGAGTGAGTGTGTGAGAGATTGAGTGAGTGTGTGTGTCAGTGTGTGAGAGATTGAGTGATTGTGTGTGAGAGATTACATGAGTGTTTGTGTGGCAGAGATTGGGTGAGTGTGAGAATTTGAGTGAGTGTGTGTGAGAGATTGAGCAAGTGTGTGTGTGGCAGGGATTGAGTGAGTGTGAGAATTTGAGTGGGTATGTGTGTGAGATTGAGAGTGTGTGTGAGAGAGAGTTTGAGTGAGAGTGTGTGAGAGATTGAGCGAGCGTGTGTGTTTGTGTAAGAGATTGAGTGAGTGTCTGTGTTAGTGTGTGTGAGAGATTGAGTGAGTGTGTGTGTTAGTGTGTGAGAGATTGAGTGATTGTGTGTGAATTTGAGCGAGTGTTTGTGAGACATTTAGTGTGTGTGTGTGAGAGAGATTGAGTGATTGTGTGTGAGAGATTGAGAGCATGTGGGAGAGATTGAGTGAATGTGTCTGAGAGATTGAGAGCGTGTGGGAGAGATTGAGTGAATGTGTCTGAGAGATTGAGAGCGTGTGGGAGAGATTGAGTGAGTGTGTGTGTGGCAAAGATTGAGTGAATGTGAGAATTTGAGTGAGTGTCTGTGAGAGATTTTGTGTGTGTGTGTGTGAGAGAGATTGAGTGAGAGTCTGTGAGAGATTGAGCGAGTGTGTGTGTTTGTGTGAGAGATTGAGTGAGTGTGTGAGAGATTGAGCGAGTGTGTGTGTTAGTGTGTGTGAGATTGAGTGAGTGCGTGTGAGAGATTGAGTGAGTGTGTGTGTAAGTGTGTGTGAGAGATTGAGTGAGTGTGTGTGAGAGATTGAGTGAGTGTGTGTGAGAGATTGAGTGGGAGTGTGTGTGGCAGAGATTGAGTGAGTGTGAGAGATTGAGTGAGTGTGTGTGCGAGATTGTCTGAGTGCGTGTGAGGGTTCCAGCAAGTGTGTGTGTTAGTGTGTGTGAGAGATTGAGTGAGTGAGTGTGAGAGATTGAGTGAGTGTGTGTGCGAGATTGTCTGAGTGCGTGTGAGGGATCCAGCGAGTGCGTGTGTTAGTGTGTGTGAGAGATTGTGTGAGTGTGTGTGATTGATTGAGTGAGTGGGTGAGAGATTGAGCGAGTGTGTGTGTTAGAGTGTGTGAGAGATTGACTGAGTGCGTGTGAGGGATTGAGTGAGTGTGTGTGTTAGTGTGTGTGAGAGATTGATTGAGTGTGTGTGACAGATTGAGTGAGTGTGTGTGTTAGTGTGTGTGAAAGATTGAGTGAGTGTGTGTGAGAGATTGAGTGAGTGTGTGAGTGAATTGAGTGAGTGTGTGTTAGTGTGTGTCTGTGAGAGATTTATTGTGTGTGTGTGACAGATTTAGTGAGAGTGTGTGAGAGATTG
The DNA here is from genome assembly GCF_047496795.1 of Chiloscyllium punctatum. Classification (NCBI taxonomy): domain Eukaryota; kingdom Metazoa; phylum Chordata; class Chondrichthyes; order Orectolobiformes; family Hemiscylliidae; genus Chiloscyllium; species Chiloscyllium punctatum. The sequence continues at coordinate 129,044,353 of NC_092742.1, forward strand.
AGCGAGTGTGTGTGTTTGTGTGAGAGATTGAGTGAGTGTGTGCGTTAGTGTGAGTGAGAGTTTGAGTGAGTGTGTTTGAGTGAGTGTTGTGTTAGTGTGTGTGAGAGGTTGAGTGAGTGTGTGTGAGAGATTGAGCGAGTGTGTGTGAGAGATTGAGTGAGTGTGTGTGTGGCACAGATTGAGTGTGTGTGAGAGTTTGAGTGAGTGTGTGTCAGAGATTGAGCGAGTGTGTGTAAGAGCTTGAGTGAGTGTGTGTGAGAGATTGAGAGCGCGTGTGCGAGAGATTGAGTGTGTGTGTGTGAGAGAGATTGAGTGAGAGTGTGTGAGTGTGTGAGAGATTGAGCGAGTGTGCGTGTTAGTGTGTGGGAGAGATTGAGTGAGTGTGTGAGAGATTGAGTGAGTGTGTGTGTTAGTGTGTGAGAGATTGAGTGATTGTGTGTGAGAGATTGAGCGAGTGTGTGTGCTTGTGTAAGAGATTGAGTGAGTGTCTGTGTTAGTGTGTGTGAGAGATTGAGTGAGTGTGTGCGTTAGTGTGTGAGAGATTGAGTGATTGTGTGTGCATTTGAGCGAGTGTTTGTGAGACATTTAGTGTGTGTGTGTGAGAGAGATTGAGTGATTGTGTGTGAGAGATTGAGAGCATGTAGGAGAGATTGAGTGAATGTGTCTGAGAGATTGAGAGCGTGTGGGAGAGATTGAGTGAGTGTGTGTGTGGCAAAGATTGAGTGAATGTGAGAATTTGAGTGAGTGTCTGTGAGAGATTTTGTGTGTGTGTGTGTGAGAGAGATTGAGTGAGAGTCTGTGAGAGATTGAGCGAGTGTGTGTGTTTGTGTGAGAGATTGAGTGAGTGTGTGAGAGATTGAGCGAGTGTGTGTGTTAGTGTGTGTGAGATTGAGTGAGTGCGTGTGAGAGATTGAGTGAGTGTGTGTGTAAGTGTGTGTGAGTGATTGAGTGAGTGTGTGTGAGAGATTGAGTGAGTGGGTGAGAGATTGAGTGAGTGTGTGTGAGAAATTGAGTGGGAGTGTGTGTGGCAGAGATTGAGTGAGTGTGAGAGATTGAGTGAGTGTGTGTGCGAGATTGTCTGAGTGCGTGTGAGGGTTCCAGCAAGTGTGTGTGTTAGTGTGTGTGAGAGATTGAGTGAGTGAGTGTGAGAGATTGAGTGAGTGTGTGTGCGAGATTGTCTGAGTGCGTGTGAGGGATCCAGCGAGTGCGTGTGTTAGTGTGTGTGAGAGATTGAGTGAGTGTGTGTGATTGATTGAGTGAGTGGGTGAGAGATTGAGCGAGTGTGTGTGTTAGAGTGTGTGAGAGATTGACTGAGTGTGTGTGAGGGATTGAGTGAGTGTGTGTGTTAGTGTGTGTGAGAGATTGATTGAGTGTGTGTGACAGATTGAGTGAGTGTGTGTGTTAGTGTGTGTGAAAGATTGAGTGAGTGTGTGTGAGAGATTGAGTGAGTGTGTGAGTGAATTGAGTGAGTGTGTGTTAGTGTGTGTCTGTAAGAGATTTATTGTGTGTGTGTGTGACAGATTTAGTGAGAGTGTGTGAGAGATTGAGCGAGTGTGTGTGTTTGTGTGAGAGATTGAGTGAGTGTGTGCGTTAGTGTGAGTGAGAGTTTGAGTGAGTGTGTGAGAGATTGAGCGAGTGTGTGTGTTAGTGTGTGTGAGAGATTGAGTGAGTGTGTGTGAGTTTTTGAGTCAGTGCGTGTGTGGCACAGATTGAGTGAGTGTGTGTGAGAGATTGAGTGAATGTGTGTGAGAGATTGAGAGCGTGTGTGAAAGATTGCGTGAGTATGTGTGTGGCAAAGATTGAGTGAATGTCAGAATTTGAGCGAGTGTCTGTGAGAGATTTATTGTGTGTGTGTGTGTGAGAGAGAGATTGAGTGAGAGTGTGTGAGAGATTGAGCGAGTGTGTGTGTTAGTGTGTGTGAGAGATTGAGTGAGTGTGTGTGAGAGATTGAGTGAGTGTGTGAGAGATTGAGCGAGTGTGTGTTTTAGTGTGTGTGAGAGATTGAGTGAGTGTGTGTGAGAGATTGAGTGAGTGTGTGAGTGAATTGAGTGAGTGTGTGTTAGTGTGTGTGAGAGATTGAGTGAGAGTGTGTGTGACTGAGATTGAGTGAGTGTAGGAGATTGAGTGAGTGTGTGTGACAGATTAACTGAGTGCGTGTGAGGGATTCAGTGAGTGTATGTGTTAGTGTGTGTGAGAGATTGAGTGAGTGTGTATGAGAGATTGCGCGAGTGTGAGTGTTAGTGTGTGTGTGGCAGAGATTGAGTCAGTGCGTGTGTGGCACAGATTGAGTGAGTGTTAGAGGTCGAGCGAATGTGTGTGAGAGATTGAGTGAGTGTGTGTGAGAGATTGACTGAGTGTGTTTGAGTGAGTATGTCTGTTAGTGTGTGTGAGAGATTGAGCGAGTGTGTGTGAGAGGTTGAGTGGGTGTGTGTGAGAGATTGAGTGAGTGTGTGTGTGGCAGAGATTGAGTGAGTGTGAGAATTTGAGCAAGTGTGTGTGAGAGATTGTGTGAGTGTGTGTGAGAGATTGAGTGAGTGTGTATGAGACATTGAGCAAGTGTGTGTGAGAGATTGAGTGAATGTGTGAGAGAGAATGAGAGAGAGTGTGTGAGAGATTGTGTGAGTGTGTGTTAGTGTGTGTGTGGCAGAGATTGAGTCAGTGCGTGAGTGGCACAGTTTGAGTGAGTGTGAGCGGTCGAGCGAGTGTGTGTGAGAGATTGAGAGAGTGTGTGTGAGAGATTGAGTGAGTGTGTGTGTTAGTGTGTGTGAGAGATTGAGCGAGTGTGTGTGAGAGGTTGAGTGAGTGTGTGTGAGAGATTGAGCGAGTGTGTGTGAGAGATTGAGTGTGTGTGTGTGAGAGATTGAGCGAGAGTGTGTGTTTGTGTGAGAGATTGAGTGAGTGTGTGTGTTTGTGTGTGTGAGAGATTGAGTGAGTGTGTGACGGATTGAGCGAGTGTGTGTATTAGTGTGTGTGAGAGATAGAGTGAGTGTGTGTTAGAGATTGAATGAGTGTGTGTTAGTGTGTGTGTGAGAGATTGAGTGAGTGTGTGTGTGGCAGAGATTAAGTGAGTGTGAGAATTTGAGCGAGTGGGTGTGAGAGATTGAGTGATTGTGTGTGAGAAATTGAGTGAGAGTGTGTGAGAGATTGAGCGAGTGTGTGTGTTAGTGTGTGTGAGAGATTGAGTGAGTGTGTGTGAGAGATTGAGTGTGTGTGTGTATTAGTGTATTTGAGAGATTGAGCGAGTGTGTGTGAGATATTGAGAGAGTGTGTGTGTTAGTGTGTGTGTGGCAGAGATTGAGTCAGTGCATGTATGGCACCGATTGAGTGAGTGTGAGAGGTTGAGCGAGTGTGTGTGAGAGATTGAGTGAGTGTGTGTGAGAGTTTGAGTGAGGGTGTGTGTCAGTGTGTGCGAGTGATTGAGTGACTGCATGTGTGAGAGATTGAGTGAGTGTGTTTGTGAGTGAGTGTGTGTGTTAGTGTGTGTGAGTGATAGAGTGAGTGTGTGTGAGAGATTGAGTGAAAGTGTGTGTCAGTGTGTGAGAGGTTGAGTGAGTGTGTGTGAGAGATTGAGTGAGTGTGTGTGTGGCAGAGATTGAGTGAGTGTGAGAATTTGAGCTAGTGTGTGTGAGAGTTTGAGTGAGTGTGTGTGAGGGATCGAGTGAGTGTGTTTGAGAGATGGAGTGAATGTGTTTGAGAGATGGATTGAGTGTGTGTGAGAGATTGAGTGTGTGTGAGAGATTGAGTGAGAATGTGTGAGAGATTGAGCGAGTGTGTGTGTTTGTGAGAGAGATTGAGTGAGTGTGTGTGTTAGTGTGTGAGTGATTGAGTGAGTGTGTGTGAGATATTGAGTGAGTGTGCGTGTGTCAGAGATTGAGTGAGTGCATGTGTGGCAGAGATTGAGTGCGTGTGAGAATTTGAGCGAGTGTGTGTGAAAGATTGAGTGAATGTGTGTGAGAGATTGAATAAGTGTGTGTAAGAGATTGAGCGAGTGTGTGTTAGTGCATATGAGAGAATGAGTGAGTGTGTGTAAGAGATTGAGCGAGTGTGTGTGTTCGTGTGTGTGTGGCAGAGATTGAGTCAGTGCATGTGTGGCACAGATTGAGTGAGTGTGAGAGGTCGAGCGAGTGTATGTGAGAGTTTGAGAGAGTGTGTGTGAGAGATTGAGTGAGTGTGTGTGTTAGTGTGTGGGAGAGATTGAGTGAGTGTGTGTGTGAGAGATTGAGTGAGTGTGTTTGAGTGAGTGTTGTGTTAGTGTGTGTGAGAGGTTGAGTGAGTGTGTGTGAGAGATTGTGCGAGTGTGTGTGAGAGATTGAGTGAGTGTGTGTGTGGCAGAGATTGAGTGTGTGTGAGAGTTTGAGTGAGTGTGTGTGAGAGATTGAGCGAGTGTGTGTAAGAGCTTGAGTGAGTGTGTGTGAGAGATTGAGAGCGCGTGTGCGAGAGATTGAGTGTGTGTGTGTGAGAGAGATTGAGTGAGAGTGTGTGAGTGTGTGAGAGATTGAGCGAGTGAGTGAGTTTGTGTGAGAGATTGAGTGAGTGTGTGTGTTAGTGTGTGGGAGAGATTGAGTGAGTGTGTGAGAGATTGAGTGAGTGTGTGTGTTAGTGTGTTAGAGATTGAGTGATTGTGTGTGAGAGATTGAGCGAGTGTGTGTGCTTGTGTAAGAGATTGAGTGAGTGTCTGTGTTAGTGTGTGTGAGAGATTGAGTGAGTGTGTGTGTTAGTGTGTGAGAGATTGAGTGAGTGTGTGGGTTTGTGTGAGAGATTGAGTGAGTGTGTGTGTTAGTGTGTGAGAGATTGAGTGATTGTGTGTGCATTTGAGCGAGTGTTTGTGAGACATTTAGTGTGTGTGTGTGAGAGAGATTGAGTGATTGTGTGTGAGAGATTGAGAGCATGTGGGAGTGATTGAGTGAATGTGTCTGAGAGATTGAGAGCGTGTGGGAGAGATTGAGTGAGTGTGTGTGTGGCAAAGATTGAGTGAATGTGAGAATTTGAGTGAGTGTCTGTGAGAGATTTTGTGTGTGTGTGTGTGAGAGAGATTGAGTGAGAGCCTGTGAGAGATTGAGCGAGTGTGTGTGTTTGTGTGAGAGATTGAGTGAGTGTGTGAGAGATTGAGCGAGTGTGTGTGTTAGTGTGTGTGAGATTGAGTGAGTGCGTGTGAGAGATTGAGTGAGTGTGTGTGTAAGTGTGTGTGAGTGATTGAGTGAGTGTGTGTGAGAGATTGAGTGAGTGGGTGAGAGATTGTGTGAGTGTGTGTGAGAGATTGAGTGGGAGTGTGTGTGGCAGAGATTGAGTGAGTGTGAGAGATTGAGTGAGTGTGTGTGCGAGATTGTCTGAGTGCGTGTGAGGGTTCCAGCAAGTGTGTGTGTTAGTGTGTGTGAGAGATTGAGTGAGTGAGTGTGAGAGATTGAGTGAGTGTGTGTGCGAGATTGTCTGAGTGCGTGTGAGGGATCCAGCGAGTGCGTGTGTTAGTGTGTGTGAGAGATTGAGTGAGTGTGTGTGATTGATTGAGTGAGTGGGTGAGAGATTGAGCGAGTGTGTGTGTTAGAGTGTGTGAGAGATTGACTGAGTGCGTGTGAGGGATTGAGTGAGTGTGTGTGTTAGTGTGTGTGAGAGATTGATTGAGTGTGTGTGACAGATTGAGTGAGTGTGTGTGTTAGTGTGTGTGAAAGATTGAGTGAGTGTGTGTGAGAGATTGAGTGAGTGTGTGAGTGAATTGAGTGAGTGTGTGTTAGTGTGTGTCTGTGAGAGATTTATTGTGTGTGTGTGACAGATTTAGTGAGAGTGTGTGAGAGATTGAGCGAGTGTGTGTGTTTGTGTGAGAGATTGAGTGAGTGTGTGCGTTAGTGTGAGTGAGAGTTTGAGTGAGTGTGTGAGAGATTGAGCGAGTGTGTGTGTTAGTGTGTGTGAGAGATTGAGTGAGTGTGTGTGAGTTTTTGAGTCAGTGCGTGTGTGGCACAGATTGAGTGAGTGTGTGTGAGAGATTGAGTGAATGTGTGTGAGAGATTGAGAGCGTGTGTGAAAGATTGCGTGAGTATGTGTGTGGCAAAGATTGAGTGAATGTCAGAATTTGAGCGAGTGTCTGTGAGAGATTTATTGTGTGTGTGTGTGTGAAAGAGAGATTGAGTGAGAGTGTGTGAGAGATTGAGCGAGTGTGTGTGTTAGTGTGTGTGAGAGATTGAGTGAGTGTGTGTGAGAGATTGAGTGAGTGTGTGAGAGATTGAGTGAGTGTGTGTTTTAGTGTGTGTGAGAGATTGAGTGAGTGTGTGTGAGAGATTGAGTGAGTGTGTGAGTGAATTGAGTGAGTGTGTGTTAGTGTGTGTGAGAGATTGAGTGAGAGTGTGTGTGACTGAGATTGAGTGAGTGTAGGAGATTGAGTGAGTGTGTGTGACAGATTAACTGAGTGCGTGTGAGGGATTCAGTGAGTGTATGTGTTAGTGTGTGTGAGAGATTGAGTGAGTGTGTATGAGAGATTGCGCGAGTGTGAGTGTTAGTGTGTGTGTGGCAGAGATTGAGTCAGTGCGTGTGTGGCACAGATTGAGTGAGTGTTAGAGGTCGAGCGAATGTGTGTGAGAGATTGAGTGAGTGTGTGTGAGAGATTGACTGAGTGTGTTTGAGTGAGTATGTCTGTTAGTGTGTGTGAGAGATTGAGCGAGTGTGTGTGAGAGGTTGAGTGGGTGTGTGTGAGAGATTGAGTGAGTGTGTGTGTGGCAGAGATTGAGTGAGTGTGAGAATTTGAGCAAGTGTGTGTGAGAGATTGTGTGAGTATGTGTGAGAGATTGAGTGAGTGTGTATGAGACATTGAGCAAGTGTGTGTGAGAGATTGAGTGAGTGTGTGAGTGAATTGAGTGAGTGTGTGTTAGTGTGTGTGAGAGATTGAGTGAGAGTGTGTGTGACTGAGATTGAGTGAGTGTAGGAGATTGAGTGAGTGTGTGTGACAGATTAACTGAGTGCGTGTGAGGGATTCAGTGAGTGTATGTGTTAGTGTGTGTGAGAGATTGAGTGAGTGTGTATGAGAGATTGCGCGAGTGTGAGTGTTAGTGTGTGTGTGGCAGAGATTGAGTCAGTGCGTGTGTGGCACAGATTGAGTGAGTGTTAGAGGTCGAGCGAATGTGTGTGAGAGATTGAGTGAGTGTGTGTGAGAGATTGACTGAGTGTGTTTGAGTGAGTATGTCTGTTAGTGTGTGTGAGAGATTGAGCGAGTGTGTGTGAGAGGTTGAGTGGGTGTGTGTGAGAGATTGAGTGAGTGTGTGTGTGGCAGAGATTGAGTGAGTGTGAGAATTTGAGCAAGTGTGTGTGAGAGATTGTGTGAGTATGTGTGAGAGATTGAGTGAGTGTGTATGAGACATTGAGCAAGTGTGTGTGAGAGATTGAGTGAATGTGTGAGAGAGAATGAGAGAGAGTGTGTGAGAGATTGTGTGAGTGTGTGTTAGTGTGTGTGTGGCAGAGATTGAGTCAGTGCGTGAGTGGCACAGTTTGAGTGAGTGTGAGCGGTCGGGCGAGTGTGTGTGAGAGATTGAGAGAGTGTGTGTGAGAGATTGAGTGAGTGTGTGTGTTAGTGTGTGTGAGAGATTGAGCGAGTGTGTGTGAGAGGTTGAGTGAGTGTGTGTGAGAGATTGAGCGAGTGTGTGTGAGAGATTGAGTGTGTGTGTGTGAGAGATTGAGCGAGAGTGTGTGTTTGTGTGAGAGATTGAGTGAGTGTGTGTGTTTGTGTGTGTGAGAGATTGAGTGAGTGTGTGACGGATTGAGCGAGTGTGTGTATTAGTGTGTGTGAGAGATAGAGTGAGTGTGTGTTCGAGATTGAATGAGTGTGTGTTAGTGTATGTGAGAGATTGAGTGAGTGGGTGTGTGTGTTAGTGTGTGTGTGAGAGATTGAGTGAGTGTGTGTGTGGCAGAGATTGAGTGAGTGTGAGAATTTGAGCGAGTGGGTGTGAGAGATTGAGTGATTGTGTGTGAGAAATTGAGTGAGAGTGTGTGAGAGATTGAGCGAGTGTGTGTGTTAGTGTGTGTGAGAGATTGAGTGAGTGTGTGTGAGAGATTGAGTGTGTGTGTGTATTAGTGTATTTGAGAGATTGAGCGAGTGTGTGTGAGATATTGAGAGAGTGTGTGTGTTAGTGTGTGTGTGGCAGAGATTGAGTCAGTGCATGTATGGTACCGATTGAGTGAGTGTGAGAGGTTGAGCGAGTGTGTGTGAGAGATTGAGTGAGTGTGTGTGAGAGTTTGAGTGAGGGTGTGTGTCAGTGTGTGCGAGTGATTGAGTGAGTGCATGTGTGAGAGATTGAGTGAGTGTGTGTGAGAGATTGAGTGAATGTGTGAGAGAGAATGAGAGAGCGTGTGTGAGAGATTGTGTGAGTGTGTGTGTGTTAGTGTGTGTGTGGCAGAGATTGAGTCAGTACATGTGTGGCACAGATTGAGTGAGTGTGAGCGGTCGAGCGAGTGTGTGTGAGAGATTGAGAGAGTGTGTGTGAGAGATTGAGTGAGTGTGTGTGAGAGATTGAGCGGGTTTGTGTGAGAGATTGAGTGAGAGTGTGTGAGAGATTGCGCGAGTGTGAGTGTTAGTGCGTGTGTGGCAGAGATTCAGTCAGTGCGTGCGTGGCACAACTTGAGTGAGTGTGAGAGGTCGAGCGAATGTGTGTGAGAGATTGAGTGAGTGTTTGTGAGAGATTAAGTGAGTGTGTGTGTTAGTGTGTGAGAGAGATTGAGTGATTGCGTGTGAGAGATTGAGAGCATGTGGGAGTGATTGAGTGAATGTGTCTGAGAGATTGAGAGCGTGTGGGAGAGATTGAGTGAGTGTGTGTGTGGCAAAGATTGAGTGAATGTGAGAATTTGAGTGAGTGTCTGTGAGAGATTTTGTGTGTGTGTGTGTGAGAGAGATTGAGTGAGAGCCTGTGAGAGATTGAGCGAGTGTGTGTGTTTGTGTGAGAGATTGAGTGAGTGTGTGAGAGATTGAGCGAGTGTGTGTGTTAGTGTGTGTGAGATTGAGTGAGTGCGTGTGAGAGATTGAGTGAGTGTGTGTGTAAGTGTGTGTGAGTGATTGAGTGAGTGTGTGTGAGAGATTGAGTGAGTGGGTGAGAGATTGTGTGAGTGTGTGTGAGAGATTGAGTGGGAGTGTGTGTGGCAGAGATTGAGTGAGTGTGAGAGATTGAGTGAGTGTGTGTGCGAGATTGTCTGAGTGCGTGTGAGGGTTCCAGCAAGTGTGTGTGTTAGTGTGTGTGAGAGATTGAGTGAGTGAGTGTGAGAGATTGAGTGAGTGTGTGTGCGAGATTGTCTGAGTGCGTGTGAGGGATCCAGCGAGTGCGTGTGTTAGTGTGTGTGAGAGATTGAGTGAGTGTGTGTGATTGATTGAGTGAGTGGGTGAGAGATTGAGCGAGTGTGTGTGTTAGAGTGTGTGAGAGATTGACTGAGTGCGTGTGAGGGATTGAGTGAGTGTGTGTGTTAGTGTGTGTGAGAGATTGATTGAGTGTGTGTGACAGATTGAGTGAGTGTGTGTGTTAGTGTGTGTGAAAGATTGAGTGAGTGTGTGTGAGAGATTGAGTGAGTGTGTGAGTGAATTGAGTGAGTGTGTGTTAGTGTGTGTCTGTGAGAGATTTATTGTGTGTGTGTGTGACAGATTTAGTGAGAGTGTGTGAGAGATTGAGCGAGTGTGTGTGTTTGTGTGAGAGATTGAGTGAGTGTGTGCGTTAGTGTGAGTGAGAGTTTGAGTGAGTGTGTGAGAGATTGAGCGAGTGTGTGTGTTAGTGTGTGTGAGAGATTGAGTGAGTGTGTGTGAGTTTTTGAGTCAGTGCGTGTGTGGCACAGATTGAGTGAGTGTGTGTGAGAGATTGAGTGAATGTGTGTGAGAGATTGAGAGCGTGTGTGAAAGATTGCGTGAGTATGTGTGTGGCAAAGATTGAGTGAATGTCAGAATTTGAGCGAGTGTCTGTGAGAGATTTATTGTGTGTGTGTGTGTGAAAGAGAGATTGAGTGAGAGTGTGTGAGAGATTGAGCGAGTGTGTGTGTTAGTGTGTGTGAGAGATTGAGTGAGTGTGTGTGAGAGATTGAGTGAGTGTGTGAGAGATTGAGTGAGTGTGTGTTTTAGTGTGTGTGAGAGATTGAGTGAGTGTGTGTGAGAGATTGAGTGAGTGTGTGAGTGAATTGAGTGAGTGTGTGTTAGTGTGTGTGAGAGATTGAGTGAGAGTGTGTGTGACTGAGATTGAGTGAGTGTAGGAGATTGAGTGAGTGTGTGTGACAGATTAACTGAGTGCGTGTGAGGGATTCAGTGAGTGTATGTGTTAGTGTGTGTGAGAGATTGAGTGAGTGTGTATGAGAGATTGCGCGAGTGTGAGTGTTAGTGTGTGTGTGGCAGAGATTGAGTCAGTGCGTGTGTGGCACAGATTGAGTGAGTGTTAGAGGTCGAGCGAATGTGTGTGAGAGATTGAGTGAGTGTGTGTGAGAGATTGACTGAGTGTGTTTGAGTGAGTATGTCTGTTAGTGTGTGTGAGAGATTGAGCGAGTGTGTGTGAGAGGTTGAGTGGGTGTGTGTGAGAGATTGAGTGAGTGTGTGTGTGGCAGAGATTGAGTGAGTGTGAGAATTTGAGCAAGTGTGTGTGAGAGATTGTGTGAGTATGTGTGAGAGATTGAGTGAGTGTGTATGAGACATTGAGCAAGTGTGTGTGAGAGATTGAGTGAGTGTGTGAGTGAATTGAGTGAGTGTGTGTTAGTGTGTGTGAGAGATTGAGTGAGAGTGTGTGTGACTGAGATTGAGTGAGTGTAGGAGATTGAGTGAGTGTGTGTGACAGATTAACTGAGTGCGTGTGAGGGATTCAGTGAGTGTATGTGTTAGTGTGTGTGAGAGATTGAGTGAGTGTGTATGAGAGATTGCGCGAGTGTGAGTGTTAGTGTGTGTGTGGCAGAGATTGAGTCAGTGCGTGTGTGGCACAGATTGAGTGAGTGTTAGAGGTCGAGCGAATGTGTGTGAGAGATTGAGTGAGTGTGTGTGAGAGATTGACTGAGTGTGTTTGAGTGAGTATGTCTGTTAGTGTGTGTGAGAGATTGAGCGAGTGTGTGTGAGAGGTTGAGTGGGTGTGTGTGAGAGATTGAGTGAGTGTGTGTGTGGCAGAGATTGAGTGAGTGTGAGAATTTGAGCAAGTGTGTGTGAGAGATTGTGTGAGTATGTGTGAGAGATTGAGTGAGTGTGTATGAGACATTGAGCAAGTGTGTGTGAGAGATTGAGTGAATGTGTGAGAGAGAATGAGAGAGAGTGTGTGAGAGATTGTGTGAGTGTGTGTTAGTGTGTGTGTGGCAGAGATTGAGTCAGTGCGTGAGTGGCACAGTTTGAGTGAGTGTGAGCGGTCGGGCGAGTGTGTGTGAGAGATTGAGAGAGTGTGTGTGAGAGATTGAGTGAGTGTGTGTGTTAGTGTGTGTGAGAGATTGAGCGAGTGTGTGTGAGAGGTTGAGTGAGTGTGTGTGAGAGATTGAGCGAGTGTGTGTGAGAGATTGAGTGTGTGTGTGTGAGAGATTGAGCGAGAGTGTGTGTTTGTGTGAGAGATTGAGTGAGTGTGTGTGTTTGTGTGTGTGAGAGATTGAGTGAGTGTGTGACGGATTGAGCGAGTGTGTGTATTAGTGTGTGTGAGAGATAGAGTGAGTGTGTGTTCGAGATTGAATGAGTGTGTGTTAGTGTATGTGAGAGATTGAGTGAGTGGGTGTGTGTGTTAGTGTGTGTGTGAGAGATTGAGTGAGTGTGTGTGTGGCAGAGATTGAGTGAGTGTGAGAATTTGAGCGAGTGGGTGTGAGAGATTGAGTGATTGTGTGTGAGAAATTGAGTGAGAGTGTGTGAGAGATTGAGCGAGTGTGTGTGTTAGTGTGTGTGAGAGATTGAGTGAGTGTGTGTGAGAGATTGAGTGTGTGTGTGTATTAGTGTATTTGAGAGATTGAGCGAGTGTGTGTGAGATATTGAGAGAGTGTGTGTGTTAGTGTGTGTGTGGCAGAGATTGAGTCAGTGCATGTATGGTACCGATTGAGTGAGTGTGAGAGGTTGAGCGAGTGTGTGTGAGAGATTGAGTGAGTGTGTGTGAGAGTTTGAGTGAGGGTGTGTGTCAGTGTGTGCGAGTGATTGAGTGAGTGCATGTGTGAGAGATTGAGTGAGTGTGTGTGAGAGATTGAGTGAATGTGTGAGAGAGAATGAGAGAGCGTGTGTGAGAGATTGTGTGAGTGTGTGTGTGTTAGTGTGTGTGTGGCAGAGATTGAGTCAGTACATGTGTGGCACAGATTGAGTGAGTGTGAGCGGTCGAGCGAGTGTGTGTGAGAGATTGAGAGAGTGTGTGTGAGAGATTGAGTGAGTGTGTGTGAGAGATTGAGCGGGTTTGTGTGAGAGATTGAGTGAGAGTGTGTGAGAGATTGCGCGAGTGTGAGTGTTAGTGCGTGTGTGGCAGAGATTCAGTCAGTGCGTGCGTGGCACAACTTGAGTGAGTGTGAGAGGTCGAGCGAATGTGTGTGAGAGATTGAGTGAGTGTTTGTGAGAGATTAAGTGAGTGTGTGTGTTAGTGTGTGAGAGAGATTGAGTGAGTGCGTGTGTGAGAGTTTGAGCGAGTGTGTGTGAGAGGTTGAGTGAGTGTGTGTGTGGCAGAGATTGAGTGAGTGTGAGAATTTGAGCAAGTGTGTGTGAGAGATTGTGTGAGTGTGTGTGAGAGATTGAGTGAGTGCGTGTGAGAGACTGAGCGAGTGTGTGTGTTAGTGTGTGTGAGAGATTGAGTGAGTGTGTGAGAGATTGAGTGAGTGTGTGTGTTAGTGTGTGTGAGAGACTGAGCGAGTGTGTGTGAGAGATTGAGTGAGTGTGTGTGAGAGATTGAGTGTGTGTGTGAGAGATTGAGTGAATGTGTGTGAGAGATTGAGAGAGTGTGTGAGAGAATGAGCGAGTGTGTGTGTTGGTGTGAGAGATTGAGTGAGTGTGTGGGAGATTGAGTGAGAGTGTGTGAGAGAATGAGCGAGTGTGAGAGATTGAGTGAGTGTGTGAGAGATTGGGCGAGTGTGTGTGTTAGTGTGTGTGAGAGATTGAGTGAGTGTGTGTGAGAGATTGAGTGAGTGTGTGTGTTAGCGTGTGTGGGAGATTTAGTGAGTGTGTGTGAGATATTGAGTGAGTGTGTATATGTCAGAGATTGAGTGAGTGCGTGTGTGGCACAGATTGAGTGAGTGTGAGAATTTGAGCGAGTGTGTGTGAAAGATTGAGTGAATGTGTGTGAGAGATTGAATAAGTGTGTGTATGAGATTGAGCGAGTTTGTGTTAGTGCGTGTGAGAGAATGAGTGAGTGTGTGTAAGAGATTGAGCAAGTGTGTGTTTGTGTGTGTGTGGCAGAGATTAGGTCAGTGCATGTGTGGCACAGATTGAGTGAGTGTGAGAGGTTGAGTGAGTGTATGTGAGAGATTGAGTGAGTGTGTGTGAGAGATTGAGTGAGTGTGTGTGTTAGTGTGTGAGAGAGATTGAGTAAGTGTGTGTGAGAGATTGAGTGTGTGTGTGAGAGAGTTTGAGTGAGAGTATGTGAGAGATTGAGCGAGTGTGTGTGTTTGTGTGAGAGAATGAGTGAGTGTGTGTGTTAGTGTGTGTGAGAGAATGAGTGAGTGTGTGTGTTAGTGTGTGAGAGATTGAGTGATTGCGTGAGTGTTTGTGTGGCAGAGATTGAGTGAGTGTGAGAATTTGAGTGAGTGTGTTTGAGAGATCGAGTGAGTGTGTTTGAGAGACTGAGCGACTGTGTGTTAGTGTGTGTTAGAGATTGAATGAGTGCGTGTAAGGTCAGAGATTGAGTGAGTGTGAGAATTTGAGCGAGTGCGTGTGAGAGATTGAGTGAGTGTGTGTGAGAGATTGAGCGAGTGTGTGTTAGTGTGTGTGAGAGATTGAGTGAGTGTGTGTGAGAGATTGAGTGAGTGTGTGTGTTAGTGTGTGTGAGAGATTGAGTGAGTGTGAGAATTTGAGCGAGTGTGTGTGTGTGAGAGATTGAGTGAGTATGAGAGATTGAGTGAGTGTGTGTGAGAGATTGAGGGAGTGTGTGTGTTAGTGTGTGTTAGAGATTGAGTGAGTGTGTGTGAGAGATTGCGTAATTGTGTGTGTTAATGTGTGTGAGTGATTGAGTGTGTGTGAGAGATTGAGTAACTATATGTGTGTTTGTTTGTGTGAGAGATTGAGTTAGTGTGCGCGAGAGATTGACTGAGTGCGTGTGAGGGATTGAGCGAGTGTGTGTGTTTGTGTGTGTGAGAGATTGAGTGAGTGTGTGAGAGATTGAGTGAGTGTGTGTGTTAGTGTGTGTGAGAGATTGAGTGAGTGTGTGTGAGAGATTGAGTGAGTGTGTGAGGATTGAGTGAGTGCGTCTGTGGTCAGAGATTGAGTGAGTGTGAGAATTTGAGTCAGTGTGTGTGAGAGATTGAGCGAGTGTGTGTTAGTGTGTGTGAGAGATTGGGTGAGTGTGTGTGAGAGATTGAGTGAGTGCGTGTGTTAATGTGTGTGAGAGATTGAGTGAGTGTGAGAATTTGAGCGAGTGTGTGTGTGCGAGAGATTAAGTGAGTGTGTGTGAGAGATTGAGGGAGTGTGTGTCTTAGTGTGTGTTAGAGATTGAGTGAGTGTGTGTGAGAGATTGTATAATTGTGTGTGTTAATGTGTGTGAGTGATTGAGTGTGTGTGAGAGATTGAGTAACTATATGTGTGTTTGTTTGTGTGAGAGATTGAGTGAGTATATGTGAGAGATTGAGCGAGAGTGTGTGTTAGTGTGTGAGAGAGATTGAGTGAGTGTGTGTGAGAGATTGACTGAGTGCGTGTGAGGGTTTGAGCGAGTGTGTGTGTTAGTGTGTGTGAGAGATTGAGTGAGTGTGTGAGAGATTGAGTGAGTGTGTGTGTTAGTGTGTGTGAGAGATTGAGTGAGTGTGTGTGAGAGATTGAGTGAGTGTGTGAGAGATTGAGTGAGTGTGTGTGTGTGGCAGAGATTGAGTGAGTGCGTGTGTGGCACAGATTGAGTGAGTGTGAGAATTTGAGCAAGTGTGTGTGAGAGATTGAGTGAATATGTGTGAGAGATTGAATATTTGTGTGTAAGAGATTGAGAGAGTGCATGTTAGTGCGTGTGAGAGAATGAGTGAGTGTGTGTGAGAGATTCAGCGAGTGTGTGTGTTAGTGTGTGTGTGGCAGAGATTGAGTCAGTGCGTGTGTGGGACAGATTGAGTGAGTGTGAGAGGTCGAACGAGTGTGTGTGAGAGATTGAGTGAGTGCGTGTGAGTGATTGAGTGAGTGTGTGTGTTAGTGTGTGAGAGAGATTGAGTGAGTGCGGGTGTGAGAGATTGAGTGAGTGCGTTTGAGTGAGTGTGTGTGTTAGTGTGTGTGAGAGATTGAGCGAGTGTGTGTGAGAGATTGAGTGAGTGTGTGTGAGAGATTGAGTGTGAGTGTGTGAGAGATTGAGTTAGCGTGAGAGATTGAGTGTGTGTGTGAGAGATTGAGTGAGTGTGTGTGAGAGATTGAGTGAGTGTGTATGAGAGACTGAGCGAGTGTGTGAGAGATTGAGTGAATGTGTGTGAGAGATTGAGAGAACGTGTGTGAGAGAATGAGCGTGTGTGTGTTGGTGTGAGAGATTGAGTGAGTGTGTGAGAGATTGGGCGAGTGTGTGTGTTAGTGTGTGTGAGAGATTGAGTGAGTGTGTGTGAGAGATTGAATGAGTTTGTGAGAGTTTGAGTGAGTGTGTGTGTTAGTGTGTGTGGGAGGTTTAGTGAGTGTGTGTGAGATATTGAGTGAGTGTGCGTGTGTCAGAGATTGAGTGAGTGCATGTGTGGCAGAGATTGAGTGCGTGTGAGAATTTGAGCGAGTGTGTGTGAAAGATTGAGTGAATGTGTGTGAGAGATTGAATAAGTGTGTGTAAGAGATTGAGCGAGTGTGTGTTAGTGCATATGAGAGAATGAGTGAGAGTGTGTAAGAGATTGAGCGAGTGTGTGTGTTCGTGTGTGTGTGGCAGAGATTGAGTCAGTGCATGAGTGGCACAGATTGAGTGAGTGTGAGAGGTCGAGCGAGTGTATGTGAGAGTTTGAGAGAGTGTGTGTGAGAGATTGAGTGAGTGTGTGTGTTAGTGTGTGGGAGAGATTGAGTGAGTGTGTGTGTGAGAGATTGAGTGAGTGTGTTTGAGTGAGTGTTGTGTTAGTGTGTGTGAGGGGTTGAGTGAGTGTGTGTGAGAGATTGAGCGAGTGTGTGTGAGCGATTGAGTGAGTGTGTGTGTGGCAGAGATTGAGTGTGTGTGAGAGTTTGAGTGAGTGTGTGTGAGAGATTGAGCGAGTGTGTGTAAGAGCTTGAGTGAGTGTGTGTGAGAGATTGAGAGCGCGTGTGCGAGAGATTGAGTGTGTGTGTGTGAGAGAGATTGAGTGAGAGTGTGTGAGAGATTGAGTGAGTGTGTGAGAGATTGAGTGAGTGTGTGTTTTAGTGTGTGTGAGAGATTGAGTGAGTGTGTGTGAGAGATTGAGTGAGTGTGTGAGTGAATTGAGTGAGTGTGTGTTAGTGTGTGTGAGAGATTGAGTGAGAGTGTGTGTGACTGAGATTGAGTGAGTGTAGGAGATTGAGTGAGTGTGTGTGACAGATTAACTGAGTGCGTGTGAGGGATTCAGTGAGTGTATGTGTTAGTGTGTGTGAGAGATTGAGTGAGTGTGTATGAGAGATTGCGCGAGTGTGAGTGTTAGTGTGTGTGTGGCAGAGATTGAGTCAGTGCGTGTGTGGCACAGATTGAGTGAGTGTTAGAGGTCGAGCGAATGTGTGTGAGAGATTGAGTGAGTGTGTGTGAGAGATTGACTGAGTGTGTTTGAGTGAGTATGTCTGTTAGTGTGTGTGAGAGATTGAGCGAGTGTGTGTGAGAGGTTGAGTGGGTGTGTGTGAGAGATTGAGTGAGTGTGTGTGTGGCAGAGATTGAGTGAGTGTGAGAATTTGAGCAAGTGTGTGTGAGAGATTGTGTGAGTATGTGTGAGAGATTGAGTGAGTGTGTATGAGACATTGAGCAAGTGTGTGTGAGAGATTGAGTGAATGTGTGAGAGAGAATGAGAGAGAGTGTGTGAGAGATTGTGTGAGTGTGTGTTAGTGTGTGTGTGGCAGAGATTGAGTCAGTGCGTGAGTGGCACAGTTTGAGTGAGTGTGAGCGGTCGAGCGAGTGTGTGTGAGAGATTGAGAGAGTGTGTGTGAGAGATTGAGTGAGTGTGTGTGTTAGTGTGTGTGAGAGATTGAGCGAGTGTGTGTGAGAGGTTGAGTGAGTGTGTGTGAGAGATTGAGCGAGTGTGTGTGAGAGATTGAGTGTGTGTGTGTGAGAGATTGAGCGAGAGTGTGTGTTTGTGTGAGAGATTGAGTGAGTGTGTGTGTTTGTGTGTGTGAGAGATTGAGTGAGTGTGTGACGGATTGAGCGAGTGTGTGTATTAGTGTGTGTGAGAGATAGAGTGAGTGTGTGTTCGAGATTGAATGAGTGTGTGTTAGTGTATGTGAGAGATTGAGTGAGTGGGTGTGTGTGTTAGTGTGTGTGTGAGAGATTGAGTGAGTGTGTGTGTGGCAGAGATTGAGTGAGTGTGAGAATTTGAGCGAGTGGGTGTGAGAGATTGAGTGATTGTGTGTGAGAAATTGAGTGAGAGTGTGTGAGAGATTGAGCGAGTGTGTGTGTTAGTGTGTGTGAGAGATTGAGTGAGTGTGTGTGAGAGATTGAGTGTGTGTGTGTATTAGTGTATTTGAGAGATTGAGCGAGTGTGTGTGAGATATTGAGAGAGTGTGTGTGTTAGTGTGTGTGTGGCAGAGATTGAGTCAGTGCATGTATGGTACCGATTGAGTGAGTGTGAGAGGTTGAGCGAGTGTGTGTGAGAGATTGAGTGAGTGTGTGTGAGAGTTTGAGTGAGGGTGTGTGTCAGTGTGTGCGAGTGATTGAGTGAGTGCATGTGTGAGAGATTGAGTGAGTGTGTGTGAGAGATTGAGTGAATGTGTGAGAGAGAATGAGAGAGCGTGTGTGAGAGATTGTGTGAGTGTGTGTGTGTTAGTGTGTGTGTGGCAGAGATTGAGTCAGTACATGTGTGGCACAGATTGAGTGAGTGTGAGCGGTCGAGCGAGTGTGTGTGAGAGATTGAGAGAGTGTGTGTGAGAGATTGAGTGAGTGTGTGTGAGAGATTGAGCGGGTTTGTGTGAGAGATTGAGTGAGAGTGTGTGAGAGATTGCGCGAGTGTGAGTGTTAGTGCGTGTGTGGCAGAGATTCAGTCAGTGCGTGCGTGGCACAACTTGAGTGAGTGTGAGAGGTCGAGCGAATGTGTGTGAGAGATTGAGTGAGTGTTTGTGAGAGATTAAGTGAGTGTGTGTGTTAGTGTGTGAGAGAGATTGAGTGAGTGCGTGTGTGAGAGTTTGAGCGAGTGTGTGTGAGAGGTTGAGTGAGTGTGTGTGTGGCAGAGATTGAGTGAGTGTGAGAATTTGAGCAAGTGTGTGTGAGAGATTGTGTGAGTGTGTGTGAGAGATTGAGTGAGTGCGTGTGAGAGACTGAGCGAGTGTGTGTGTTAGTGTGTGTGAGAGATTGAGTGAGTGTGTGAGAGATTGAGTGAGTGTGTGTGTTAGTGTGTGTGAGAGATTGAGTGAGTGTGTGTGAGAGACTGAGCGAGTGTGTGTGAGAGATTGAGTGAGTGTGTGTGAGAGATTGAGTGTGTGTGTGTGAGAGATTGAGTGAATGTGTGTGAGAGATTGAGAGAGTGTGTGAGAGAATGAGCGAGTGTGTGTGTTGGTGTGAGAGATTGAGTGAGTGTGTGAGAGATTGAGTGAGAGTGTGTGAGAGAATGAGCGAGTGTGAGAGATTGAGTGAGTGTGTGAGAGATTGGGCGAGTGTGTGTGTTAGTGTGTGTGAGAGATTGAGTGAGTGTGTGTGAGAGATTGAGTGAGTGTGTGTGTTAGCGTGTGTGGGAGATTTAGTGAGTGTGTGTGAGATATTGAGTGAGTGTGTATATGTCAGAGATTGAGTGAGTGCGTGTGTGGCACAGATTGAGTGAGTGTGAGAATTTGAGCGAGTGTGTGTGAAAGATTGAGTGAATGTGTGTGAGAGATTGAATAAGTGTGTGTATGAGATTGAGCGAGTTTGTGTTAGTGCGTGTGAGAGAATGAGTGAGTGTGTGTAAGAGATTGAGCAAGTGTGTGTTTGTGTGTGTGTGGCAGAGATTAGGTCAGTGCATGTGTGGCACAGATTGAGTGAGTGTGAGAGGTTGAGTGAGTGTATGTGAGAGATTGAGTGAGTGTGTGTGAGAGATTGAGTGAGTGTGTGTGTTAGTGTGTGAGAGAGATTGAGTAAGTGTGTGTGAGAGATTGAGTGTGTGTGTGAGAGAGTTTGAGTGAGAGTATGTGAGAGATTGAGCGAGTGTGTGTGTTTGTGTGAGAGAATGAGTGAGTGTGTGTGTTAGTGTGTGTGAGAGAATGAGTGAGTGTGTGTGTTAGTGTGTGAGAGATTGAGTGATTGCGTGAGTGTTTGTGTGGCAGAGATTGAGTGAGTGTGAGAATTTGAGTGAGTGTGTTTGAGAGATCGAGTGAGTGTGTTTGAGAGACTGAGCGACTGTGTGTTAGTGTGTGTTAGAGATTGAATGAGTGCGTGTAAGGTCAGAGATTGAGTGAGTGTGAGAATTTGAGCGAGTGCGTGTGAGAGATTGAGTGAGTGTGTGTGAGAGATTGAGCGAGTGTGTGTTAGTGTGTGTGAGAGATTGAGTGAGTGTGTGTGAGAGATTGAGTGAGTGTGTGTGTTAGTGTGTGTGAGAGATTGAGTGAGTGTGAGAATTTGAGCGAGTGTGTGTGTGTGAGAGATTGAGTGAGTATGAGAGATTGAGTGAGTGTGTGTGAGAGATTGAGGGAGTGTGTGTGTTAGTGTGTGTTAGAGATTGAGTGAGTGTGTGTGAGAGATTGAGGGAGTGTGTGTGTTAGTGTGTGTTAGAGATTGAGTGAGTGTGTGTGAGAGATTGCGTAATTGTGTGTGTTAATGTGTGTGAGTGATTGAGTGTGTGTGAGAGATTGAGTAACTATATGTGTGTTTGTTTGTGTGAGAGATTGAGTTAGTGTGCGCGAGAGATTGACTGAGTGCGTGTGAGGGATTGAGCGAGTGTGTGTGTTTGTGTGTGTGAGAGATTGAGTGAGTGTGTGAGAGATTGAGTGAGTGTGTGTGTTAGTGTGTGTGAGAGATTGAGTGAGTGTGTGTGAGAGATTGAGTGAGTGTGTGAGGATTGAGTGAGTGCGTCTGTGGTCAGAGATTGAGTGAGTGTGAGAATTTGAGTCAGTGTGTGTGAGAGATTGAGCGAGTGTGTGTTAGTGTGTGTGAGAGATTGAGTGAGTGTGTGTGAGAGATTGAGTGAGTGCGTGTGTTAGTGTGTGTGAGAGATTGAGTGAGTGTGAGAATTTGAGCGAGTGTGTGTGTGCGAGAGATTAAGTGAGTGTGTGTGAGAGATTGAGGGAGTGTGTGTCTTAGTGTGTGTTAGAGATTGAGTGAGTGTGTGTGAGAGATTGTATAATTGTGTGTGTTAATGTGTGTGAGTGATTGAGTGTGTGTGAGAGATTGAGTAACTATATGTGTGTTTGTTTGTGTGAGAGATTGAGTGAGTATATGTGAGAGATTGAGCGAGAGTGTGTGTTAGTGTGTGAGAGAGATTGAGTGAGTGTGTGTGAGAGATTGACTGAGTGCGTGTGAGGGTTTGAGCGAGTGTGTGTGTTAGTGTGTGTGAGAGATTGAGTGAGTGTGTGAGAGATTGAGTGAGTGTGTGTGTTAGTGTGTGTGAGAGATTGAGTGAGTGTGTGTGAGAGATTGAGTGAGTGTGTGAGAGATTGAGTGAGTGTGTGTGTGTGTGGCAGAGATTGAGTGAGTGCGTGTGTGGCACAGATTGAGTGAGTGTGAGAATTTGAGCAAGTGTGTGTGAGAGATTGAGTGAATATGTGTGAGAGATTGAATATTTGTGTGTAAGAGATTGAGAGAGTGCATGTTAGTGCGTGTGAGAGAATGAGTGAGTGTGTGTGAGAGATTCAGCGAGTGTGTGTGTTAGTGTGTGTGTGGCAGAGATTGAGTCAGTGCGTGTGTGGGACAGATTGAGTGAGTGTGAGAGGTCAAACGAGTGTGTGTGAGAGATTGAGTGAGTGCGTGTGAGTGATTGAGTGAGTGTGTGTGTTAGTGTGTGAGAGAGATTGAGTGAGTGCGGGTGTGAGAGATTGAGTGAGTGCGTTTGAGTGAGTGTGTGTGTTAGTGTGTGTGAGAGATTGAGCGAGTGTGTGTGAGAGATTGAGTGAGTGTGTGTGAGAGATTGAGTGTGAGTGTGTGAGAGATTGAGTTAGCGTGAGAGATTGAGTGTGTGTGTGAGAGATTGAGTGAGTGTGTGTGAGAGATTGAGTGAGTGTGTATGAGAGACTGAGCGAGTGTGTGAGAGATTGAGTGAATGTGTGTGAGAGATTGAGAGAACGTGTGTGAGAGAATGAGCGTGTGTGTGTTGGTGTGAGAGATTGAGTGAGTGTGTGAGAGATTGGGCGAGTGTGTGTGTTAGTGTGTGTGAGAGATTGAGTGAGTGTGTGTGAGAGATTGAATGAGTTTGTGAGAGTTTGAGTGAGTGTGTGTGTTAGTGTGTGTGGGAGGTTTAGTGAGTGTGTGTGAGATATTGAGTGAGTGTGCGTGTGTCAGAGATTGAGTGAGTGCATGTGTGGCAGAGATTGAGTGCGTGTGAGAATTTGAGCGAGTGTGTGTGAAAGATTGAGTGAATGTGTGTGAGAGATTGAATAAGTGTGTGTAAGAGATTGAGCGAGTGTGTGTTAGTGCATATGAGAGAATGAGTGAGTGTGTGTAAGAGATTGAGCGAGTGTGTGTGTTCGTGTGTGTGTGGCAGAGATTGAGTCAGTGCATGAGTGGCACAGATTGAGTGAGTGTGAGAGGTCGAGCGAGTGTATGTGAGAGTTTGAGAGAGTGTGTGTGAGAGATTGAGTGAGTGTGTGTGTTAGTGTGTGGGAGAGATTGAGTGAGTGTGTGTGTGAGAGATTGAGTGAGTGTGTTTGAGTGAGTGTTGTGTTAGTGTGTGTGAGGGGTTGAGTGAGTGTGTGTGAGAGATTGAGCGAGTGTGTGTGAGAGATTGAGTGAGTGTGTGTGTGGCAGAGATTGAGTGTGTGTGAGAGTTTGAGTGAGTGTGTGTGAGAGATTGAGCGAGTGTGTGTAAGAGCTTGAGTGAGTGTGTGTGAGAGATTGAGAGCGCGTGTGCGAGAGATTGAGTGTGTGTGTGTGAGAGAGATTGAGTGAGAGTGTGTGAGAGATTGAGCGAGTGTGTGAGTTTGTGTGAGAGATTGAGTGAGTGTGTGTGTTAGTGTGTGGGAGAGATTGAGTGAGTGTGTGAGAGATTGAGTGAGTGTGTGTGTCAGTGTGTGAGAGATTGAGTGATTGTGTGTGAGAGATTACATGAGTGTTTGTGTGGCAGAGATTGGGTGAGTGTGAGAATTTGAGTGAGTGTGTGTGAGAGATTGAGCAAGTGTGTGTGTGGCAGGGATTGAGTGAGTGTGAGAATTTGAGTGGGTATGTGTGTGAGATTGAGAGTGTGTGTGAGAGAGAGTTTGAGTGAGAGTGTGTGAGAGATTGAGCGAGCGTGTGTGTTTGTGTAAGAGATTGAGTGAGTGTCTGTGTTAGTGTGTGTGAGAGATTGAGTGAGTGTGTGTGTTAGTGTGTGAGAGATTGAGTGATTGTGTGTGAATTTGAGCGAGTGTTTGTGAGACATTTAGTGTGTGTGTGTGAGAGAGATTGAGTGATTGTGTGTGAGAGATTGAGAGCATGTGGGAGAGATTGAGTGAATGTGTCTGAGAGATTGAGAGCGTGTGGGAGAGATTGAGTGAGTGTGTGTGTGGCAAAGATTGAGTGAATGTGAGAATTTGAGTGAGTGTCTGTGAGAGATTTTGTGTGTGTGTGTGTGAGAGAGATTGAGTGAGAGTCTGTGAGAGATTGAGCGAGTGTGTGTGTTTGTGTGAGAGATTGAGTGAGTGTGTGAGAGATTGAGCGAGTGTGTGTGTTAGTGTGTGTGAGATTGAGTGAGTGCGTGTGAGAGATTGAGTGAGTGTGTGTGTAAGTGTGTGTGAGAGATTGAGTGAGTGTGTGTGAGAGATTGAGTGAGTGTGTGTGAGAGATTGAGTGGGAGGTTTAGTGAGTGTGTGTGAGATATTGAGTGAGTGTGCGTGTGTCAGAGATTGAGTGAGTGCATGTGTGGCAGAGATTGAGTGCGTGTGAGAATTTGAGCGAGTGTGTGTGAAAGATTGAGTGAATGTGTGTGAGAGATTGAATAAGTGTGTGTAAGAGATTGAGCGAGTGTGTGTTAGTGCATATGAGAGAATGAGTGAGTGTGTGTAAGAGATTGAGCGAGTGTGTGTGTTCGTGTGTGTGTGGCAGAGATTGAGTCAGTGCATGAGTGGCACAGATTGAGTGAGTGTGAGAGGTCGAGCGAGTGTATGTGAGAGTTTGAGAGAGTGTGTGTGAGAGATTGAGTGAGTGTGTGTGTTAGTGTGTGGGAGAGATTGAGTGAGTGTGTGTGTGAGAGATTGAGTGAGTGTGTTTGAGTGAGTGTTGTGTTAGTGTGTGTGAGGGGTTGAGTGAGTGTGTGTGAGAGATTGAGCGAGTGTGTGTGAGAGATTGAGTGAGTGTGTGTGTGGCAGAGATTGAGTGTGTGTGAGAGTTTGAGTGAGTGTGTGTGAGAGATTGAGCGAGTGTGTGTAAGAGCTTGAGTGAGTGTGTGTGAGAGATTGAGAGCGCGTGTGCGAGAGATTGAGTGTGTGTGTGTGAGAGAGATTGAGTGAGAGTGTGTGAGAGATTGAGCGAGTGTGTGAGTTTGTGTGAGAGATTGAGTGAGTGTGTGTGTTAGTGTGTGGGAGAGATTGAGTGAGTGTGTGAGAGATTGAGTGAGTGTGTGTGTCAGTGTGTGAGAGATTGAGTGATTGTGTGTGAGAGATTACATGAGTGTTTGTGTGGCAGAGATTGGGTGAGTGTGAGAATTTGAGTGAGTGTGTGTGAGAGATTGAGCAAGTGTGTGTGTGGCAGGGATTGAGTGAGTGTGAGAATTTGAGTGGGTATGTGTGTGAGATTGAGAGTGTGTGTGAGAGAGAGTTTGAGTGAGAGTGTGTGAGAGATTGAGCGAGCGTGTGTGTTTGTGTAAGAGATTGAGTGAGTGTCTGTGTTAGTGTGTGTGAGAGATTGAGTGAGTGTGTGTGTTAGTGTGTGAGAGATTGAGTGATTGTGTGTGAATTTGAGCGAGTGTTTGTGAGACATTTAGTGTGTGTGTGTGAGAGAGATTGAGTGATTGTGTGTGAGAGATTGAGAGCATGTGGGAGAGATTGAGTGAATGTGTCTGAGAGATTGAGAGCGTGTGGGAGAGATTGAGTGAGTGTGTGTGTGGCAAAGATTGAGTGAATGTGAGAATTTGAGTGAGTGTCTGTGAGAGATTTTGTGTGTGTGTGTGTGAGAGAGATTGAGTGAGAGTCTGTGAGAGATTGAGCGAGTGTGTGTGTTTGTGTGAGAGATTGAGTGAGTGTGTGAGAGATTGAGCGAGTGTGTGTGTTAGTGTGTGTGAGATTGAGTGAGTGCGTGTGAGAGATTGAGTGAGTGTGTGTGTAAGTGTGTGTGAGAGATTGAGTGAATGTGTGTGAGAGATTGAGAGCGTGTGTGAAAGATTGCGTGAGTATGTGTGTGGCAAAGATTGAGTGAATGTCAGAATTTGAGCGAGTGTCTGTGAGAGATTTATTGTGTGTGTGTGTGTGAGAGAGAGATTGAGTGAGAGTGTGTGAGAGATTGAGCGAGTGTGTGTGTTAGTGTGTGTGAGAGATTGAGTGAGTGTGTGTGAGAGATTGAGTGAGTGTGTGAGAGATTGAGCGAGTGTGTGTTTTAGTGTGTGTGAGAGATTGAGTGAGTGTGTGTGAGAGATTGAGTGAGTGTGTGAGTGAATTGAGTGAGTGTGTGTTAGTGTGTGTGAGAGATTGAGTGAGAGTGTGTGTGACTGAGATTGAGTGAGTGTAGGAGATTGAGTGAGTGTGTGTGACAGATTAACTGAGTGCGTGTGAGGGATTCAGTGAGTGTATGTGTTAGTGTGTGTGAGAGATTGAGTGAGTGTGTATGAGAGATTGCGCGAGTGTGAGTGTTAGTGTGTGTGTGGCAGAGATTGAGTCAGTGCGTGTGTGGCACAGATTGAGTGAGTGTTAGAGGTCGAGCGAATGTGTGTGAGAGATTGAGTGAGTGTGTGTGAGAGATTGACTGAGTGTGTTTGAGTGAGTATGTCTGTTAGTGTGTGTGAGAGATTGAGCGAGTGTGTGTGAGAGGTTGAGTGGGTGTGTGTGAGAGATTGAGTGAGTGTGTGTGTGGCAGAGATTGAGTGAGTGTGAGAATTTGAGCAAGTGTGTGTGAGAGATTGTGTGAGTGTGTGTGAGAGATTGAGTGAGTGTGTATGAGACATTGAGCAAGTGTGTGTGAGAGATTGAGTGAATGTGTGAGAGAGAATGAGAGAGAGTGTGTGAGAGATTGTGTGAGTGTGTGTTAGTGTGTGTGTGGCAGAGATTGAGTCAGTGCGTGAGTGGCACAGTTTGAGTGAGTGTGAGCGGTCGAGCGAGTGTGTGTGAGAGATTGAGAGAGTGTGTGTGAGAGATTGAGTGAGTGTGTGTGTTAGTGTGTGTGAGAGATTGAGCGAGTGTGTGTGAGAGGTTGAGTGAGTGTGTGTGAGAGATTGAGCGAGTGTGTGTGAGAGATTGAGTGTGTGTGTGTGAGAGATTGAGCGAGAGTGTGTGTTTGTGTGAGAGATTGAGTGAGTGTGTGTGTTTGTGTGTGTGAGAGATTGAGTGAGTGTGTGACGGATTGAGCGAGTGTGTGTATTAGTGTGTGTGAGAGATAGAGTGAGTGTGTGTTCGAGATTGAATGAGTGTGTGTTAGTGTATGTGAGAGATTGAGTGAGTGGGTGTGTGTGTTAGTGTGTGTGTGAGAGATTGAGTGAGTGTGTGTGTGGCAGAGATTGAGTGAGTGTGAGAATTTGAGCGAGTGGGTGTGAGAGATTGAGTGATTGTGTGTGAGAAATTGAGTGAGAGTGTGTGAGAGATTGAGCGCGTGTGTATGTTAGTGTGTGTGAGAGATTGAGTGAGTGTGTGTGAGAGATTGAGTGTGTGTGTGTATTAGTGTATTTGAGAGATTGAGCGAGTGTGTGTGAGATATTGAGAGAGTGTGTGTGTTAGTGTGTGTGTGGCAGAGATTGAGTCAGTGCATGTATGGTACCGATTGAGTGAGTGTGAGAGGTTGAGCGAGTGTGTGTGAGAGATTGAGTGAGTGTGTGTGAGAGTTTGAGTGAGGGTGTGTGTCAGTGTGTGCGAGTGATTGAGTGAGTGCATGTGTGAGAGATTGAGTGAGTGTGTGTGAGAGATTGAGTGAATGTGTGAGAGAGAATGAGAGAGCGTGTGTGAGAGATTGTGTGAGTGTGTGTGTGTTAGTGTGTGTGTGGCAGAGATTGAGTCAGTACATGTGTGGCACAGATTGAGTGAGTGTGAGCGGTCGAGCGAGTGTGTGTGAGAGATTGAGAGAGTGTGTGTGAGAGATTGAGTGAGTGTGTGTGAGAGATTGAGCGGGTTTGTGTGAGAGATTGAGTGAGAGTGTGTGAGAGATTGCGCGAGTGTGAGTGTTAGTGCGTGTGTGGCAGAGATTCAGTCAGTGCGTGCGTGGCACAACTTGAGTGAGTGTGAGAGGTCGAGCGAATGTGTGTGAGAGATTGAGTGAGTGTTTGTGAGAGATTAAGTGAGTGTGTGTGTTAGTGTGTGAGAGAGATTGAGTGAGTGCGTGTGTGAGAGTTTGAGCGAGTGTGTGTGAGAGGTTGAGTGAGTGTGTGTGTGGCAGAGATTGAGTGAGTGTGAGAATTTGAGCAAGTGTGTGTGAGAGATTGTGTGAGTGTGTGTGAGAGATTGAGTGAGTGCGTGTGAGAGACTGAGCGAGTGTGTGTGTTAGTGTGTGTGAGAGATTGAGTGAGTGTGTGAGAGATTGAGTGAGTGTGTGTGTTAGTGTGTGTGAGAGATTGAGTGAGTGTGTGTGAGAGACTGAGCGAGTGTGTGTGAGAGATTGAGTGAGTGTGTGTGAGAGATTGAGTGTGTGTGTGTGAGAGATTGAGTGAATGTGTGTGAGAGATTGAGAGAGTGTGTGAGAGAATGAGCGAGTGTGTGTGTTGGTGTGAGAGATTGAGTGAGTGTGTGAGAGATTGAGTGAGAGTGTGTGAGATAATGAGCGAGTGTGAGAGATTGAGTGAGTGTGTGAGAGATTGGGCGAGTGTGTGTGTTAGTGTGTGTGAGAGATTGAGTGAGTGTGTGTGAGAGATTGAGTGAGTGTGTGTGTTAGCGTGTGTGGGAGATTTAGTGAGTGTGTGTGAGATATTGAGTGAGTGTGTATATGTCAGAGATTGAGTGAGTGCGTGTGTGGCACAGATTGAGTGAGTGTGAGAATTTGAGCGAGTGTGTGTGAAAGATTGAGTGAATGTGTGTGAGAGATTGAATAAGTGTGTGTATGAGATTGAGCGAGTTTGTGTTAGTGCGTGTGAGAGAATGAGTGAGTGTGTGTAAGAGATTGAGCAAGTGTGTGTTTGTGTGTGTGTGGCAGAGATTAGGTCAGTGCATGTGTGGCACAGATTGAGTGAGTGTGAGAGGTTGAGTGAGTGTATATGAGAGATTGAGTGAGTGTGTGTGAGAGATTGAGTGAGTGTGTGTGTTAGTGTGTGAGAGAGATTGAGTAAGTGTGTGAGAGAGATTGAGTGTGTGTGTGAGAGAGTTTGAGTGAGAGTATGTGAGAGATTGAGCGAGTGTGTGTGTTTGTGTGAGAGAATGAGTGAGTGTGTGTGTTAGTGTGTGTGAGAGAATGAGTGAGTGTGTGTGTTAGTGTGTGAGAGATTGAGTGATTGCGTGAGTGTTTGTGTGGCAGAGATTGAGTGAGTGTGAGAATTTGAGTGAGTGTGTTTGAGAGATCGAGTGAGTGTGTTTGAGAGACTGAGCGACTGTGTGTTAGTGTGTGTTAGAGATTGAATGAGTGCGTGTAAGGTCAGAGATTGAGTGAGTGTGAGAATTGGAGTGAGTGTGTGTGAGAGATTGAGTGAGTGTGTGTGAGAGATTGAGCGAGTGTGTGTTAGTGTGTGTGAGAGATTGAGTGAGTGTGTGTGAGAGATTGAGTGAGTGTGTGTGTTAGTGTGTGTGAGAGATTGAGTGAGTGTGAGAATTTGAGCGAGTGTGTGTGTGTGAGAGATTGAGTGAGTATGAGAGATTGAGTGAGTGTGTGTGAGAGATTGAGGGAGTGTGTGTGTTAGTGTGTGTTAGAGATTGAGTGAGTGTGTGTGAGAGATTGCGTAATTGTGTGTGTTAATGTGTGTGAGTGATTGAGTGTGTGTGAGAGATTGAGTAACTATATGTGTGTTTGTTTGTGTGAGAGATTGAGTTAGTGTGCGCGAGAGATTGACTGAGTGCGTGTGAGGGATTGAGCGAGTGTGTGTGTTTGTGTGTGTGAGAGATTGAGTGAGTGTGTGAGAGATTGAGTGAGTGTGTGTGTTAGTGTGTGTGAGAGATTGAGTGAGTGTGTGTGAGAGATTGAGTGAGTGTGTGAGGATTGAGTGAGTGCGTCTGTGGTCAGAGATTGAGTGAGTGTGAGAATTTGAGTCAGTGTGTGTGAGAGATTGAGCGAGTGTGTGTTAGTGTGTGTGAGAGATTGAGTGAGTGTGTGTGAGAGATTGAGTGAGTGCGTGTGTTAGTGTGTGTGAGAGATTGAGTGAGTGTGAGAATTTGAGCGAGTGTGTGTGTGCGAGAGATTAAGTGAGTGTGTGTGAGAGATTGAGGGAGTGTGTGTCTTAGTGTGTGTTAGAGATTGAGTGAGTGTGTGTGAGAGATTGTATAATTGTGTGTGTTAATGTGTGTGAGTGATTGAGTGTGTGTGAGAGATTGAGTAACTATATGTGTGTTTGTTTGTGTGAGAGATTGAGTGAGTATATGTGAGAGATTGAGCGAGAGTGTGTGTTAGTGTGTGAGAGAGATTGAATGAGTGTGTGTGAGAGATTGACTGAGTGCGTGTGAGGGTTTGAGCGAGTGTGTGTGTTAGTGTGTGTGAGAGATTGAGTGAGTGTGTGAGAGATTGAGTGAGTGTGTGTGTTAGTGTGTGTGAGAGATTGAGTGAGTGTGTGTGAGAGATTGAGTGAGTGTGTGAGAGATTGAGTGAGTGTGTGTGTGTGTGGCAGAGATTGAGTGAGTGCGTGTGTGGCACAGATTGAGTGAGTGTGAGAATTTGAGCAAGTGTGTGTGAGAGATTGAGTGAATATGTGTGAGAGATTGAATATTTGTGTGTAAGAGATTGAGAGAGTGCATGTTAGTGCGTGTGAGAGAATGAGTGAGTGTGTGTGAGAGATTCAGCGAGTGTGTGTGTTAGTGTGTGTGTGGCAGAGATTGAGTCAGTGCGTGTGTGGGACAGATTGAGTGAGTGTGAGAGGTCGAACGAGTGTGTGTGAGAGATTGAGTGAGTGCGTGTGAGTGATTGAGTGAGTGTGTGTGTTAGTGTGTGAGAGAGATTGAGTGAGTGCGGGTGTGAGAGATTGAGTGAGTGCGTTTGAGTGAGTGTGTGTGTTAGTGTGTGTGAGAGATTGAGCGAGTGTGTGTGAGAGATTGAGTGAGTGTGTGTGAGAGATTGAGTGTGAGTGTGTGAGAGATTGAGTTAGCGTGAGAGATTGAGTGTGTGTGTGAGAGATTGAGTGAGTGTGTGTGAGAGATTGAGTGAGTGTGTATGAGAGACTGAGCGAGTGTGTGAGAGATTGAGTGAATGTGTGTGAGAGATTGAGAGAACGTGTGTGAGAGAATGAGCGTGTGTGTGTTGGTGTGAGAGATTGAGTGAGTGTGTGAGAGATTGGGCGAGTGTGTGTGTTAGTGTGTGTGAGAGATTGAGTGAGTGTGTGTGAGAGATTGAATGAGTTTGTGAGAGTTTGAGTGAGTGTGTGTGTTAGTGTGTGTGGGAGGTTTAGTGAGTGTGTGTGAGATATTGAGTGAGTGTGCGTGTGTCAGAGATTGAGTGAGTGCATGTGTGGCAGAGATTGAGTGCGTGTGAGAATTTGAGCGAGTGTGTGTGAAAGATTGAGTGAATGTGTGTGAGAGATTGAATAAGTGTGTGTAAGAGATTGAGCGAGTGTGTGTTAGTGCATATGAGAGAATGAGTGAGTGTGTGTAAGAGATTGAGCGAGTGTGTGTTAGTGCATATGAGAGAATGAGTGAGTGTGTGTAAGAGATTGAGCGAGTGTGTGTGTTCGTGTGTGTGTGGCAGAGATTGAGTCAGTGCATGAGTGGCACAGATTGAGTGAGTGTGAGAGGTCGAGCGAGTGTATGTGAGAGTTTGAGAGAGTGTGTGTGAGAGATTGAGTGAGTGTGTGTGTTAGTGTGTGGGAGAGATTGAGTGAGTGTGTGTGTGAGAGATTGAGTGAGTGTGTTTGAGTGAGTGTTGTGTTAGTGTGTGTGAGGGGTTGAGTGAGTGTGTGTGAGAGATTGAGCGAGTGTGTGTGAGAGATTGAGTGAGTGTGTGTGTGGCAGAGATTGAGTGTGTGTGAGAGTTTGAGTGAGTGTGTGTGAGAGATTGAGCGAGTGTGTGTAAGAGCTTGAGTGAGTGTGTGTGAGAGATTGAGAGCGCGTGTGCGAGAGATTGAGTGTGTGTGTGTGAGAGAGATTGAGTGAGAGTGTGTGAGAGATTGAGCGAGTGTGTGAGTTTGTGTGAGAGATTGAGTGAGTGTGTGTGTTAGTGTGTGGAGAGATTGAGTGAGTGTGTGAGAGATTGAGTGAGTGTGTGTGTCAGTGTGTGAGAGATTGAGTGATTGTGTGTGAGAGATTACATGAGTGTTTGTGTGGCAGAGATTGGGTGAGTGTGAGAATTTGAGTGAGTGTGTGTGAGAGATTGAGCAAGTGTGTGTGTGGCAGGGATTGAGTGAGTGTGAGAATTTGAGTGGGTATGTGTGTGAGATTGAGAGTGTGTGTGAGAGAGAGTTTGAGTGAGAGTGTGTGAGAGATTGAGCGAGCGTGTGTGTTTGTGTAAGAGATTGAGTGAGTGTCTGTGTTAGTGTGTGTGAGAGATTGAGTGAGTGTGTGTGTTAGTGTGTGAGAGATTGAGTGATTGTGTGTGAATTTGAGCGAGTGTTTGTGAGACATTTAGTGTGTGTGTGTGAGAGAGATTGAGTGATTGTGTGTGAGAGATTGAGAGCATGTGGGAGAGATTGAGTGAATGTGTCTGAGAGATTGAGAGCGTGTGGGAGAGATTGAGTGAGTGTGTGTGTGGCAAAGATTGAGTGAATGTGAGAATTTGAGTGAGTGTCTGTGAGAGATTTTGTGTGTGTGTGTGTGAGAGAGATTGAGTGAGAGTCTGTGA
This sequence comes from Chiloscyllium punctatum, assembly GCF_047496795.1. Taxonomy (NCBI): domain Eukaryota; kingdom Metazoa; phylum Chordata; class Chondrichthyes; order Orectolobiformes; family Hemiscylliidae; genus Chiloscyllium; species Chiloscyllium punctatum. Next base: position 129,075,708 of record NC_092742.1, read on the forward strand.
GAGATTGAGCGAGTGTGTGTGTTTGTGTGAGAGATTGAGTGAGTGTGTGAGAGATTGAGCGAGTGTGTGTGTTAGTGTGTGTGAGATTGAGTGAGTGCGTGTGAGAGATTGGGTGAGTGTGTGTGTAAGTGTGTGTGAGAGATTGAGTGAGTGTGTGTGAGAGATTGAGTGAGTGTGTGTGAGAGATTGAGTGGGAGGTTTAGTGAGTGTGTGTGAGATATTGAGTGAGTGTGCGTGTGTCAGAGATTGAGTGAGTGCATGTGTGGCAGAGATTGAGTGCGTGTGAGAATTTGAGCGAGTGTGTGTGAAAGATTGAGTGAATGTGTGTGAGAGATTGAATAAGTGTGTGTAAGAGATTGAGCGAGTGTGTGTTAGTGCATATGAGAGAATGAGTGAGTGTGTGTAAGAGATTGAGCGAGTGTGTGTGTTCGTGTGTGTGTGGCAGAGATTGAGTCAGTGCATGAGTAGCACAGATTGAGTGAGTGTGAGAGGTCGAGCGAGTGTATGTGAGAGTTTGAGAGAGTGTGTGTGAGAGATTGAGTGAGTGTGTGTGTTAGTGTGTGGGAGAGATTGAGTGAGTGTGTGTGTGAGAGATTGAGTGAGTGTGTTTGAGTGAGTGTTGTGTTAGTGTGTGTGAGGGGTTGAGTGAGTGTGTGTGAGAGATTGAGCGAGTGTGTGTGAGAGATTGAGTGAGTGTGTGTGTGGCAGAGATTGAGTGTGTGTGAGAGTTTGAGTGAGTGTGTGTGAGAGATTGAGCGAGTGTGTGTAAGAGCTTGAGTGAGTGTGTGTGAGAGATTGAGAGCGCGTGTGCGAGAGATTGAGTGTGTGTGTGTGAGAGAGATTGAGTGAGAGTGTGTGAGAGATTGAGCGAGTGTGTGAGTTTGTGTGAGAGATTGAGTGAGTGTGTGTGTTAGTGTGTGGGAGAGATTGAGTGAGTGTGTGAGAGATTGAGTGAGTGTGTGTGTCAGTGTGTGAGAGATTGAGTGATTGTGTGTGAGAGATTACATGAGTGTTTGTGTGGCAGAGATTGGGTGAGTGTGAGAATTTGAGTGAGTGTGTGTGAGAGATTGAGCAAGTGTGTGTGTGGCAGGGATTGAGTGAGTGTGAGAATTTGAGTGGGTATGTGTGTGAGATTGAGAGTGTGTGTGAGAGAGAGTTTGAGTGAGAGTGTGTGAGAGATTGAGCGAGCGTGTGTGTTTGTGTAAGAGATTGAGTGAGTGTCTGTGTTAGTGTGTGTGAGAGATTGAGTGAGTGTGTGTGTTAGTGTGTGAGAGATTGAGTGATTGTGTGTGAATTTGAGCGAGTGTTTGTGAGACATTTAGTGTGTGTGTGTGAGAGAGATTGAGTGATTGTGTGTGAGAGATTGAGAGCATGTGGGAGAGATTGAGTGAATGTGTCTGAGAGATTGAGAGCGTGTGGGAGAGATTGAGTGAGTGTGTGTGTGGCAAAGATTGAGTGAATGTGAGAATTTGAGTGAGTGTCTGTGAGAGATTTTGTGTGTGTGTGTGAGAGAGATTGAGTGAGAGTCTGTGAGAGATTGAGCGAGTGTGTGTGTTTGTGTGAGAGATTGAGTGAGTGTGTGAGAGATTGAGCGAGTGTGTGTGTTAGTGTGTGTGAGATTGAGTGAGTGCGTGTGAGAGATTGGGTGAGTGTGTGTGTAAGTGTGTGTGAGAGATTGAGTGAGTGTGTGTGAGAGATTGAGTGAGTGTGTGTGAGAGATTGAGTGGGAGGTTTAGTGAGTGTGTGTGAGATATTGAGTGAGTGTGCGTGTGTCAGAGATTGAGTGAGTGCATGTGTGGCAGAGATTGAGTGCGTGTGAGAATTTGAGCGAGTGTGTGTGAAAGATTGAGTGAATGTGTGTGAGAGATTGAATAAGTGTGTGTAAGAGATTGAGCGAGTGTGTGTTAGTGCATATGAGAGAATGAGTGAGTGTGTGTAAGAGATTGAGCGAGTGTGTGTGTTCGTGTGTGTGTGGCAGAGATTGAGTCAGTGCATGAGTGGCACAGATTGAGTGAGTGTGAGAGGTCGAGCGAGTGTATGTGAGAGTTTGAGAGAGTGTGTGTGAGAGATTGAGTGAGTGTGTGTGTTAGTGTGTGGGAGAGATTGAGTGAGTGTGTGTGTGAGAGATTGAGTGAGTGTGTTTGAGTGAGTGTTGTGTTAGTGTGTGTGAGGGGTTGAGTGAGTGTGTGTGAGAGATTGAGCGAGTGTGTGTGAGAGATTGAGTGAGTGTGTGTGTGGCAGAGATTGAGTGTGTGTGAGAGTTTGAGTGAGTGTGTGTGAGAGATTGAGCGAGTGTGTGTAAGAGCTTGAGTGAGTGTGTGTGAGAGATTGAGAGCGCGTGTGCGAGAGATTGAGTGTGTGTGTGTGAGAGAGATTGAGTGAGAGTGTGTGAGAGATTGAGCGAGTGTGTGAGTTTGTGTGAGAGATTGAGTGAGTGTGTGTGTTAGTGTGTGGGAGAGATTGAGTGAGTGTGTGAGAGATTGAGTGAGTGTGTGTGTCAGTGTGTGAGAGATTGAGTGATTGTGTGTGAGAGATTACATGAGTGTTTGTGTGGCAGAGATTGGGTGAGTGTGAGAATTTGAGTGAGTGTGTGTGAGAGATTGAGCAAGTGTGTGTGTGGCAGGGATTGAGTGAGTGTGAGAATTTGAGTGGGTATGTGTGTGAGATTGAGAGTGTGTGTGAGAGAGAGTTTGAGTGAGAGTGTGTGAGAGATTGAGCGAGCGTGTGTGTTTGTGTAAGAGATTGAGTGAGTGTCTGTGTTAGTGTGTGTGAGAGATTGAGTGATTGTGTGTGAATTTGAGCGAGTGTTTGTGAGACATTTAGTGTGTGTGTGTGAGAGAGATTGAGTGATTGTGTGTGAGAGATTGAGAGCATGTGGGAGAGATTGAGTGAATGTGTCTGAGAGATTGAGAGCGTGTGGGAGAGATTGAGTGAGTGTGTGTGTGGCAAAGATTGAGTGAATGTGAGAATTTGAGTGAGTGTCTGTGAGAGATTTTGTGTGTGTGTGTGTGAGAGAGATTGAGTGAGAGTCTGTGAGAGATTGAGCGAGTGTGTGTGTTTGTGTGAGAGATTGAGTGAGTGTGTGAGAGATTGAGCGAGTGTGTGTGTTAGTGTGTGTGAGATTGAGTGAGTGCGTGTGAGAGATTGAGTGAGTGTGTGTGTAAGTGTGTGTGAGAGATTGAGTGAATGTGTGTGAGAGATTGAGAGCGTGTGTGAAAGATTGCGTGAGTATGTGTGTGGCAAAGATTGAGTGAATGTCAGAATTTGAGCGAGTGTCTGTGAGAGATTTATTGTGTGTGTGTGTGTGAGAGAGAGATTGAGTGAGAGTGTGTGAGAGATTGAGCGAGTGTGTGTGTTAGTGTGTGTGAGAGATTGAGTGAGTGTGTGTGAGAGATTGAGTGAGTGTGTGAGAGATTGAGCGAGTGTGTGTTTTAGTGTGTGTGAGAGATTGAGTGAGTGTGTGTGAGAGATTGAGTGAGTGTGTGAGTGAATTGAGTGAGTGTGTGTTAGTGTGTGTGAGAGATTGAGTGAGAGTGTGTGTGACTGAGATTGAGTGAGTGTAGGAGATTGAGTGAGTGTGTGTGACAGATTAACTGAGTGCGTGTGAGGGATTCAGTGAGTGTATGTGTTAGTGTGTGTGAGAGATTGAGTGAGTGTGTATGAGAGATTGCGCGAGTGTGAGTGTTAGTGTGTGTGTGGCAGAGATTGAGTCAGTGCGTGTGTGGCACAGATTGAGTGAGTGTTAGAGGTCGAGCGAATGTGTGTGAGAGATTGAGTGAGTGTGTGTGAGAGATTGACTGAGTGTGTTTGAGTGAGTATGTCTGTTAGTGTGTGTGAGAGATTGAGCGAGTGTGTGTGAGAGGTTGAGTGGGTGTGTGTGAGAGATTGAGTGAGTGTGTGTGTGGCAGAGATTGAGTGAGTGTGAGAATTTGAGCAAGTGTGTGTGAGAGATTGTGTGAGTGTGTGTGAGAGATTGAGTGAGTGTGTATGAGACATTGAGCAAGTGTGTGTGAGAGATTGAGTGAATGTGTGAGAGAGAATGAGAGAGAGTGTGTGAGAGATTGTGTGAGTGTGTGTTAGTGTGTGTGTGGCAGAGATTGAGTCAGTGCGTGAGTGGCACAGTTTGAGTGAGTGTGAGCGGTCGAGCGAGTGTGTGTGAGAGATTGAGAGAGTGTGTGTGAGAGATTGAGTGAGTGTGTGTGTTAGTGTGTGTGAGAGATTGAGCGAGTGTGTGTGAGAGGTTGAGATGAGTGTGTGTGAGAGATTGAGCGAGTGTGTGTGAGAGATTGAGTGTGTGTGTGTGAGAGATTGAGCGAGAGTGTGTGTTTGTGTGAGAGATTGAGTGAGTGTGTGTGTTTGTGTGTGTGAGAGATTGAGTGAGTGTGTGACGGATTGAGCGAGTGTGTGTATTAGTGTGTGTGAGAGATAGAGTGAGTGTGTGTTCGAGATTGAATGAGTGTGTGTTAGTGTATGTGAGAGATTGAGTGAGTGGGTGTGTGTGTTAGTGTGTGTGTGAGAGATTGAGTGAGTGTGTGTGTGGCAGAGATTGAGTGAGTGTGAGAATTTGAGCGAGTGGGTGTGAGAGATTGAGTGATTGTGTGTGAGAAATTGAGTGAGAGTGTGTGAGAGATTGAGCGCGTGTGTATGTTAGTGTGTGTGAGAGATTGAGTGAGTGTGTGTGAGAGATTGAGTGTGTGTGTGTATTAGTGTATTTGAGAGATTGAGCGAGTGTGTGTGAGATATTGAGAGAGTGTGTGTGTTAGTGTGTGTGTGGCAGAGATTGAGTCAGTGCATGTATGGTACCGATTGAGTGAGTGTGAGAGGTTGAGCGAGTGTGTGTGAGAGATTGAGTGAGTGTGTGTGAGAGTTTGAGTGAGGGTGTGTGTCAGTGTGTGCGAGTGATTGAGTGAGTGCATGTGTGAGAGATTGAGTGAGTGTGTGTGAGAGATTGAGTGAATGTGTGAGAGAGAATGAGAGAGCGTGTGTGAGAGATTGTGTGAGTGTGTGTGTGTTAGTGTGTGTGTGGCAGAGATTGAGTCAGTACATGTGTGGCACAGATTGAGTGAGTGTGAGCGGTCGAGCGAGTGTGTGTGAGAGATTGAGAGAGTGTGTGTGAGAGATTGAGTGAGTGTGTGTGAGAGATTGAGCGGGTTTGTGTGAGAGATTGAGTGAGAGTGTGTGAGAGATTGCGCGAGTGTGAGTGTTAGTGCGTGTGTGGCAGAGATTCAGTCAGTGCGTGCGTGGCACAACTTGAGTGAGTGTGAGAGGTCGAGCGAATGTGTGTGAGAGATTGAGTGAGTGTTTGTGAGAGATTAAGTGAGTGTGTGTGTTAGTGTGTGAGAGAGATTGAGTGAGTGCGTGTGTGAGAGTTTGAGCGAGTGTGTGTGAGAGGTTGAGTGAGTGTGTGTGTGGCAGAGATTGAGTGAGTGTGAGAATTTGAGCAAGTGTGTGTGAGAGATTGTGTGAGTGTGTGTGAGAGATTGAGTGAGTGCGTGTGAGAGACTGAGCGAGTGTGTGTGTTAGTGTGTGTGAGAGATTGAGTGAGTGTGTGAGAGATTGAGTGAGTGTGTGTGTTAGTGTGTGTGAGAGATTGAGTGAGTGTGTGTGAGAGACTGAGCGAGTGTGTGTGAGAGATTGAGTGAGTGTGTGTGAGAGATTGAGTGTGTGTGTGTGAGAGATTGAGTGAATGTGTGTGAGAGATTGAGAGAGTGTGTGAGAGAATGAGCGAGTGTGTGTGTTGGTGTGAGAGATTGAGTGAGTGTGTGAGAGATTGAGTGAGAGTGTGTGAGAGAATGAGCGAGTGTGAGAGATTGAGTGAGTGTGTGAGAGATTGGGCGAGTGTGTGTGTTAGTGTGTGTGAGAGATTGAGTGAGTGTGTGTGAGAGATTGAGTGAGTGTGTGTGTTAGCGTGTGTGGGAGATTTAGTGAGTGTGTGTGAGATATTGAGTGAGTGTGTATATGTCAGAGATTGAGTGAGTGCGTGTGTGGCACAGATTGAGTGAGTGTGAGAATTTGAGCGAGTGTGTGTGAAAGATTGAGTGAATGTGTGTGAGAGATTGAATAAGTGTGTGTATGAGATTGAGCGAGTTTGTGTTAGTGCGTGTGAGAGAATGAGTGAGTGTGTGTAAGAGATTGAGCAAGTGTGTGTTTGTGTGTGTGTGGCAGAGATTAGGTCAGTGCATGTGTGGCACAGATTGAGTGAGTGTGAGAGGTTGAGTGAGTGTATATGAGAGATTGAGTGAGTGTGTGTGAGAGATTGAGTGAGTGTGTGTGTTAGTGTGTGAGAGAGATTGAGTAAGTGTGTGAGAGAGATTGAGTGTGTGTGTGAGAGAGTTTGAGTGAGAGTATGTGAGAGATTGAGCGAGTGTGTGTGTTTGTGTGAGAGAATGAGTGAGTGTGTGTGTTAGTGTGTGTGAGAGAATGAGTGAGTGTGTGTGTTAGTGTGTGAGAGATTGAGTGATTGCGTGAGTGTTTGTGTGGCAGAGATTGAGTGAGTGTGAGAATTTGAGTGAGTGTGTTTGAGAGATCGAGTGAGTGTGTTTGAGAGACTGAGCGACTGTGTGTTAGTGTGTGTTAGAGATTGAATGAGTGCGTGTAAGGTCAGAGATTGAGTGAGTGTGAGAATTGGAGTGAGTGTGTGTGAGAGATTGAGTGAGTGTGTGTGAGAGATTGAGCGAGTGTGTGTTAGTGTGTGTGAGAGATTGAGTGAGTGTGTGTGAGAGATTGAGTGAGTGTGTGTGTTAGTGTGTGTGAGAGATTGAGTGAGTGTGAGAATTTGAGCGAGTGTGTGTGTGTGAGAGATTGAGTGAGTATGAGAGATTGAGTGAGTGTGTGTGAGAGATTGAGGGAGTGTGTGTGTTAGTGTGTGTTAGAGATTGAGTGAGTGTGTGTGAGAGATTGCGTAATTGTGTGTGTTAATGTGTGTGAGTGATTGAGTGTGTGTGAGAGATTGAGTAACTATATGTGTGTTTGTTTGTGTGAGAGATTGAGTTAGTGTGCGCGAGAGATTGACTGAGTGCGTGTGAGGGATTGAGCGAGTGTGTGTGTTTGTGTGTGTGAGAGATTGAGTGAGTGTGTGAGAGATTGAGTGAGTGTGTGTGTTAGTGTGTGTGAGAGATTGAGTGAGTGTGTGTGAGAGATTGAGTGAGTGTGTGAGGATTGAGTGAGTGCGTCTGTGGTCAGAGATTGAGTGAGTGTGAGAATTTGAGTCAGTGTGTGTGAGAGATTGAGCGAGTGTGTGTTAGTGTGTGTGAGAGATTGAGTGAGTGTGTGTGAGAGATTGAGTGAGTGCGTGTGTTAGTGTGTGTGAGAGATTGAGTGAGTGTGAGAATTTGAGCGAGTGTGTGTGTGCGAGAGATTAAGTGAGTGTGTGTGAGAGATTGAGGGAGTGTGTGTCTTAGTGTGTGTTAGAGATTGAGTGAGTGTGTGTGAGAGATTGTATAATTGTGTGTGTTAATGTGTGTGAGTGATTGAGTGTGTGTGAGAGATTGAGTAACTATATGTGTGTTTGTTTGTGTGAGAGATTGAGTGAGTATATGTGAGAGATTGAGCGAGAGTGTGTGTTAGTGTGTGAGAGAGATTGAATGAGTGTGTGTGAGAGATTGACTGAGTGCGTGTGAGGGTTTGAGCGAGTGTGTGTGTTAGTGTGTGTGAGAGATTGAGTGAGTGTGTGAGAGATTGAGTGAGTGTGTGTGTTAGTGTGTGTGAGAGATTGAGTGAGTGTGTGTGAGAGATTGAGTGAGTGTGTGAGAGATTGAGTGAGTGTGTGTGTGTGTGGCAGAGATTGAGTGAGTGCGTGTGTGGCACAGATTGAGTGAGTGTGAGAATTTGAGCAAGTGTGTGTGAGAGATTGAGTGAATATGTGTGAGAGATTGAATATTTGTGTGTAAGAGATTGAGAGAGTGCATGTTAGTGCGTGTGAGAGAATGAGTGAGTGTGTGTGAGAGATTCAGCGAGTGTGTGTGTTAGTGTGTGTGTGGCAGAGATTGAGTCAGTGCGTGTGTGGGACAGATTGAGTGAGTGTGAGAGGTCGAACGAGTGTGTGTGAGAGATTGAGTGAGTGCGTGTGAGTGATTGAGTGAGTGTGTGTGTTAGTGTGTGAGAGAGATTGAGTGAGTGCGGGTGTGAGAGATTGAGTGAGTGCGTTTGAGTGAGTGTGTGTGTTAGTGTGTGTGAGAGATTGAGCGAGTGTGTGTGAGAGATTGAGTGAGTGTGTGTGAGAGATTGAGTGTGAGTGTGTGAGAGATTGAGTTAGCGTGAGAGATTGAGTGTGTGTGTGAGAGATTGAGTGAGTGTGTGTGAGAGATTGAGTGAGTGTGTATGAGAGACTGAGCGAGTGTGTGAGAGATTGAGTGAATGTGTGTGAGAGATTGAGAGAACGTGTGTGAGAGAATGAGCGTGTGTGTGTTGGTGTGAGAGATTGAGTGAGTGTGTGAGAGATTGGGCGAGTGTGTGTGTTAGTGTGTGTGAGAGATTGAGTGAGTGTGTGTGAGAGATTGAATGAGTTTGTGAGAGTTTGAGTGAGTGTGTGTGTTAGTGTGTGTGGGAGGTTTGGTGAGTGTGTGTGAGATATTGAGTGAGTGTGCGTGTGTCAGAGATTGAGTGAGTGCATGTGTGGCAGAGATTGAGTGCGTGTGAGAATTTGAGCGAGTGTGTGTGAAAGATTGAGTGAATGTGTGTGAGAGATTGAATAAGTGTGTGTAAGAGATTGAGCGAGTGTGTGTTAGTGCATATGAGAGAATGAGTGAGTGTGTGTAAGAGATTGAGCGAGTGTGTGTTAGTGCATATGAGAGAATGAGTGAGTGTGTGTAAGAGATTGAGCGAGTGTGTGTGTTCGTGTGTGTGTGGCAGAGATTGAGTCAGTGCATGAGTGGCACAGATTGAGTGAGTGTGAGAGGTCGAGCGAGTGTATGTGAGAGTTTGAGAGAGTGTGTGTGAGAGATTGAGTGAGTGTGTGTGTTAGTGTGTGGGAGAGATTGAGTGAGTGTGTGTGTGAGAGATTGAGTGAGTGTGTTTGAGTGAGTGTTGTGTTAGTGTGTGTGAGGGGTTGAGTGAGTGTGTGTGAGAGATTGAGCGAGTGTGTGTGAGAGATTGAGTGAGTGTGTGTGTGGCAGAGATTGAGTGTGTGTGAGAGTTTGAGTGAGTGTGTGTGAGAGATTGAGCGAGTGTGTGTAAGAGCTTGAGTGAGTGTGTGTGAGAGATTGAGAGCGCGTGTGCGAGAGATTGAGTGTGTGTGTGTGAGAGAGATTGAGTGAGAGTGTGTGAGAGATTGAGCGAGTGTGTGAGTTTGTGTGAGAGATTGAGTGAGTGTGTGTGTTAGTGTGTGGAGAGATTGAGTGAGTGTGTGAGAGATTGAGTGAGTGTGTGTGTCAGTGTGTGAGAGATTGAGTGATTGTGTGTGAGAGATTACATGAGTGTTTGTGTGGCAGAGATTGGGTGAGTGTGAGAATTTGAGTGAGTGTGTGTGAGAGATTGAGCAAGTGTGTGTGTGGCAGGGATTGAGTGAGTGTGAGAATTTGAGTGGGTATGTGTGTGAGATTGAGAGTGTGTGTGAGAGAGAGTTTGAGTGAGAGTGTGTGAGAGATTGAGCGAGCGTGTGTGTTTGTGTAAGAGATTGAGTGAGTGTCTGTGTTAGTGTGTGTGAGAGATTGAGTGAGTGTGTGTGTTAGTGTGTGAGAGATTGAGTGATTGTGTGTGAATTTGAGCGAGTGTTTGTGAGACATTTAGTGTGTGTGTGTGAGAGAGATTGAGTGATTGTGTGTGAGAGATTGAGAGCATGTGGGAGAGATTGAGTGAATGTGTCTGAGAGATTGAGAGCGTGTGGGAGAGATTGAGTGAGTGTGTGTGTGGCAAAGATTGAGTGAATGTGAGAATTTGAGTGAGTGTCTGTGAGAGATTTTGTGTGTGTGTGTGTGAGAGAGATTGAGTGAGAGTCTGTGAGAGATTGAGCGAGTGTGTGTGTTTGTGTGAGAGATTGAGTGAGTGTGTGAGAGATTGAGCGAGTGTGTGTGTTAGTGTGTGTGAGATTGAGTGAGTGCGTGTGAGAGATTGGGTGAGTGTGTGTGTAAGTGTGTGTGAGAGATTGAGTGAGTGTGTGTGAGAGATTGAGTGAGTGTGTGTGAGAGATTGAGTGGGAGGTTTAGTGAGTGTGTGTGAGATATTGAGTGAGTGTGCGTGTGTCAGAGATTGAGTGAGTGCATGTGTGGCAGAGATTGAGTGCGTGTGAGAATTTGAGCGAGTGTGTGTGAAAGATTGAGTGAATGTGTGTGAGAGATTGAATAAGTGTGTGTAAGAGATTGAGCGAGTGTGTGTTAGTGCATATGAGAGAATGAGTGAGTGTGTGTAAGAGATTGAGCGAGTGTGTGTGTTCGTGTGTGTGTGGCAGAGATTGAGTCAGTGCATGAGTAGCACAGATTGAGTGAGTGTGAGAGGTCGAGCGAGTGTATGTGAGAGTTTGAGAGAGTGTGTGTGAGAGATTGAGTGAGTGTGTGTGTTAGTGTGTGGGAGAGATTGAGTGAGTGTGTGTGTGAGAGATTGAGTGAGTGTGTTTGAGTGAGTGTTGTGTTAGTGTGTGTGAGGGGTTGAGTGAGTGTGTGTGAGAGATTGAGCGAGTGTGTGTGAGAGATTGAGTGAGTGTGTGTGTGGCAGAGATTGAGTGTGTGTGAGAGTTTGAGTGAGTGTGTGTGAGAGATTGAGCGAGTGTGTGTAAGAGCTTGAGTGAGTGTGTGTGAGAGATTGAGAGCGCGTGTGCGAGAGATTGAGTGTGTGTGTGTGAGAGAGATTGAGTGAGAGTGTGTGAGAGATTGAGCGAGTGTGTGAGTTTGTGTGAGAGATTGAGTGAGTGTGTGTGTTAGTGTGTGGGAGAGATTGAGTGAGTGTGTGAGAGATTGAGTGAGTGTGTGTGTCAGTGTGTGAGAGATTGAGTGATTGTGTGTGAGAGATTACATGAGTGTTTGTGTGGCAGAGATTGGGTGAGTGTGAGAATTTGAGTGAGTGTGTGTGAGAGATTGAGCAAGTGTGTGTGTGGCAGGGATTGAGTGAGTGTGAGAATTTGAGTGGGTATGTGTGTGAGATTGAGAGTGTGTGTGAGAGAGAGTTTGAGTGAGAGTGTGTGAGAGATTGAGCGAGCGTGTGTGTTTGTGTAAGAGATTGAGTGAGTGTCTGTGTTAGTGTGTGTGAGAGATTGAGTGAGTGTGTGTGTTAGTGTGTGAGAGATTGAGTGATTGTGTGTGAATTTGAGCGAGTGTTTGTGAGACATTTAGTGTGTGTGTGTGAGAGAGATTGAGTGATTGTGTGTGAGAGATTGAGAGCATGTGGGAGAGATTGAGTGAATGTGTCTGAGAGATTGAGAGCGTGTGGGAGAGATTGAGTGAGTGTGTGTGTGGCAAAGATTGAGTGAATGTGAGAATTTGAGTGAGTGTCTGTGAGAGATTTTGTGTGTGTGTGTGTGAGAGAGATTGAGTGAGAGTCTGTGAGAGATTGAGCGAGTGTGTGTGTTTGTGTGAGAGATTGAGTGAGTGTGTGAGAGATTGAGCGAGTGTGTGTGTTAGTGTGTGTGAGAGATTGAGTGAGTGCGTGTGAGAGATTGAGTGAGTGTGTGTGTAAGTGTGTGTGAGAGATTGAGTGAGTGTGTGTGAGAGATTGAGTGAGTGTGTGTGAGAGATTGAGTGGGAGGTTTAGTGAGTGTGTGTGAGATATTGAGTGAGTGTGCGTGTGTCAGAGATTGAGTGAGTGCATGTGTGGCAGAGATTGAGTGCGTGTGAGAATTTGAGCGAGTGTGTGTGAAAGATTGAGTGAATGTGTGTGAGAGATTGAATAAGTGTGTGTAAGAGATTGAGCGAGTGTGTGTTAGTGCATATGAGAGAATGAGTGAGTGTGTGTAAGAGATTGAGCGAGTGTGTGTGTTCGTGTGTGTGTGGCAGAGATTGAGTCAGTGCATGAGTGGCACAGATTGAGTGAGTGTGAGAGGTCGAGCGAGTGTATGTGAGAGTTTGAGAGAGTGTGTGTGAGAGATTGAGTGAGTGTGTGTGTTAGTGTGTGGGAGAGATTGAGTGAGTGTGTGTGTGAGAGATTGAGTGAGTGTGTTTGAGTGAGTGTTGTGTTAGTGTGTGTGAGGGGTTGAGTGAGTGTGTGTGAGAGATTGAGCGAGTGTGTGTGAGAGATTGAGTGAGTGTGTGTGTGGCAGAGATTGAGTGTGTGTGAGAGTTTGAGTGAGTGTGTGTGAGAGATTGAGCGAGTGTGTGTAAGAGCTTGAGTGAGTGTGTGTGAGAGATTGAGAGCGCGTGTGCGAGAGATTGAGTGTGTGTGTGTGAGAGAGATTGAGTGAGAGTGTGTGAGAGATTGAGCGAGTGTGTGAGTTTGTGTGAGAGATTGAGTGAGTGTGTGTGTTAGTGTGTGGGAGAGATTGAGTGAGTGTGTGAGAGATTGAGTGAGTGTGTGTGTCAGTGTGTGAGAGATTGAGTGATTGTGTGTGAGAGATTACATGAGTGTTTGTGTGGCAGAGATTGGGTGAGTGTGAGAATTTGAGTGAGTGTGTGTGAGAGATTGAGCAAGTGTGTGTGTGGCAGGGATTGAGTGAGTGTGAGAATTTGAGTGGGTATGTGTGTGAGATTGAGAGTGTGTGTGAGAGAGAGTTTGAGTGAGAGTGTGTGAGAGATTGAGCGAGCGTGTGTGTTTGTGTAAGAGATTGAGTGAGTGTCTGTGTTAGTGTGTGTGAGAGATTGAGTGAGTGTGTGTGTTAGTGTGTGAGAGATTGAGTGATTGTGTGTGAATTTGAGCGAGTGTTTGTGAGACATTTAGTGTGTGTGTGTGAGAGAGATTGAGTGATTGTGTGTGAGAGATTGAGAGCATGTGGGAGAGATTGAGTGAATGTGTCTGAGAGATTGAGAGCGTGTGGGAGAGATTGAGTGAGTGTGTGTGTGGCAAAGATTGAGTGAATGTGAGAATTTGAGTGAGTGTCTGTGAGAGATTTTGTGTGTGTGTGTGTGAGAGAGATTGAGTGAGAGTCTGTGAGAGATTGAGCGAGTGTGTGTGTTTGTGTGAGAGATTGAGTGAGTGTGTGAGAGATTGAGCGAGTGTGTGTGTTAGTGTGTGTGAGATTGAGTGAGTGCGTGTGAGAGATTGAGTGAGTGTGTGTGTAAGTGTGTGTGAGAGATTGAGTGAGTGTGTGTGAGAGATTGAGTGAGTGTGTGTGAGAGATTGAGTGGGAGGTTTAGTGAGTGTGTGTGAGATATTGAGTGAGTGTGCGTGTGTCAGAGATTGAGTGAGTGCATGTGTGGCAGAGATTGAGTGCGTGTGAGAATTTGAGCGAGTGTGTGTGAAAGATTGAGTGAATGTGTGTGAAAGATTGAGTGAGTGTGTGTGAGAGATTGAGTGAGTGTGTGAGTGAATTGAGTGAGTGTGTGTTAGTGTGTGTCTGTGAGAGATTTATTGTGTGTGTGTGACAGATTTAGTGAGAGTGTGTGAGAGATTGAGCGAGTGTGTGTGTTTGTGTGAGAGATTGAGTGAGTGTGTGCGTTAGTGTGAGTGAGAGTTTGAGTGAGTGTGTGAGAGATTGAGCGAGTGTGTGTGTTAGTGTGTGTGAGAGATTGAGTGAGTGTGTGTGAGTTTTTGAGTCAGTGCGTGTGTGGGACAGATTGAGTGAGTGTGTGTGAGAGATTGAGTGAATGTGTGTGAGAGATTGAGAGCGTGTGTGAAAGATTGCGTGAGTATGTGTGTGGCAAAGATTGAGTGAATGTCAGAATTTGAGCGAGTGTCTGTGAGGGATTTATTGTGTGTGTGTGTGTGTGAGAGAGATTGAGTGAGAGTGTGTGAGAGATTGAGTGAATGTGTGTGTTAGTGTGTGTGAGAGATTGAGTGAGTGTGTGTGAGAGATTGAGTGAGTGTGTGAGAGATTGAGCGAGTGTGTGTGTTAGTGTGTGTGAGAGATTGAGTGAGTGTGTGTGAGAGATTGAGTGAGTGTGTGAGTGAATTGAGTGAGTGTGTGTTAGTGTGTGTGAGAGATTGAGTGAGAGTGTGTGTGACTGAGATTGAGTGAGTGTAGGAGATTGAGTGAGTGTGTGTGACAGATTAACTGAGTGCGTGTGAGGGATTCAGTGAGTGTATGTGTTAGTGTGTGTGAGAGATTGAGTGAGTGTGTATGAGAGATTGCGCGAGTGTGAGTGTTAGTGTGTGTGTGGCAGAGATTGAGTCAGTGCGTGTGTGGCACAGATTGAGTGAGTGTTAGAGGTCGAGCGAATGTGTGTGAGAGATTGAGTGAGTGTGTGTGAGAGATTGACTGAGTGTGTTTGAGTGAGTATGTCTGTTAGTGTGTGTGAGAGATTGAGCGAGTGTGTGTGAGAGGTTGAGTGGGTGTGTGTGAGAGATTGAGTGAGTGTGTGTGTGGCAGAGATTGAGTGAGTGTGAGAATTTGAGCAAGTGTGTGTGAGAGATTGTGTGAGTGTGTGTTAGTGTGTGTGTGGCAGAGATTGAGTCAGTGCGTGAGTGGCACAGTTTGAGTGAGTGTGAGCGGTCGAGCGAGTGTGTGTGAGAGATTGAGAGAGTGTGTGTGAGAGATTGAGTGAGTGTGTGTGTTAGTGTGTGTGAGAGATTGAGCGAGTGTGTGTGAGAGATTGAGTGTGTGTGTGTGAGAGATTGAGCGAGAGTGTCTGTTTGTGTGAGAGATTGAGTGAGTGTGTGTGTTTGTGTGTGTGAGAGATTGAGTGAGTGTGTGACGGATTGAGCGAGTGTGTGTATTAGTGTGTGTGAGAGATAGAGTGAGTGTGTGTTAGAGATTGAATGAGTGTGTGTTAGTGTATGTGAGAGATTGAGTGAGTGGGTGTGTGTGTTAGTGTGTGTGTGAGAGATTGAGTGAGTGTGTGTGTGGCAGAGATTGAGTGAGTGTGAGAATTTGAGCGAGTGGGTGTGAGAGATTGAGTGATTGTGTGTGAGAAATTGAGTGAGAGTGTGTGAGAGATTGAGCGAGTGTGTGTGTTAGTGTGTGTGAGAGATTGAGTGAGTGTGTGTGAGAGATTGAGTGTGTGTGTGTATTAGTGTATTTGAGAGATTGAGCGAGTGTGTGTGAGATATTGAGAGAGTGTGTGTGTTAGTGTGTGTGTGGCAGAGATTGAGTCAGTGCATGTATGGCACCAATTGAGTGAGTGTGAGAGGTTTAGCGAGTGTGTGTGAGAGATTGAGTGAGTGAGTGTGAGAGTTTGAGTGAGGGTGTGTGTCAGTGTGTGCGAGTGATTGAGTGAGTGAATGTGTGAGAGATTGAGTGAGTGTGTTTGTGAGTGAGTGTGTGTGTTAGTGTGTGTGAGTGATAGAGCGAGTGTGTGTGAGAGATTGAGTGAGTGTGTGTGTGGCAGAGATTGAGTGAGTGTGAGAATTTGAGCTAGTGTGTGTGAGAGTTTGAGTGAGTGTGTGTGAGGGATCGAGTGAGTGTGTTTGAGAGATGGAGTGAGTGTGTTTGAGAGATGGATTGAGTGTGTGTGAGAGATTGAGTGTGTGTGAGAGATTGAGTGAGAATGTTTGAGAGATTGAGCGAGTGTGTGTGTTTGTGAGAGAGATTGAGTGAGTGTGTGTGTTAGTGTGTGAGTGATTGAGTGAGTGTGTGTGAGAGATTGAGTGAGTGTTTGTTTGGCAGAGATTGAGTGAGTGTGAGAATTTGAGTGAGTGTGTGTGAGAGATTGAGTGAGTGTGTGTGAGAGATTGAGTGAGAGCATGTGTTAGTGTGTGAGAGGTTGAGTGAGTGTGTGTGAGAGACTGAGCGACTGTGTGTTTGTGTGTGTTAGAGATTGAGTGAGTGCGTGTGTGGTCAGAGATTGAGTGAGTGTGAGAATTTGAGCGAGTGTGTGTGAGAGATTGAGTGAGTGTGTGTGAGAGATTGAGTGAATGTGTGAGAGAGATTGAACGAGTGTGTGTGTCAATGTGTGAGAGAGATTGAGTGAGTGTGTGTGAGAGATTGAGTGAGTGTGTGTGTTAGTGTGGCTTAGAGATTGAGTGAGTGTGTGTGAGAGATTGAGCGAGTGTGTGTGAGAGATTGAGTGTGTGTGTGTGAGAGATTGAGCGAGAGTGTGTGTTTGTGTGAGAGATTGAGTGAGTGTGTGTGTTTGTGTGTGTGAGAGATTGAGTGAGTGTGTGACAGATTGAGCGAGTGTGTGTGTTAGTGTGTGTGAGAGATTGAGTGTGTGTGTAGCAGAGATTGAGTGAGTGTGAGAGATTGAGTGAGTGTGTGTGAGAGATTGAATGAGTATGTGTGAGAGAATAAATGTGTGTGTGTGAGAGATTGACTGAGTATGTGTGTTAGTGTGTGTGAGAGATAGAGTGAGTGTGTGTTAGAGATTGAATGAGTGTGTGTTAGTGTATGTGAGAGATTAAGTGAGTGGGTGTGTGTGTTAGTGTGTGTGTGAGAGATTGAGTGAGTGTGTGTGTGGCAGAGATTGAGTGAGTGTGAGAATTTGAGCGAGTGGGTGTGAGAGATTGAGTGATTGTGTGTGAGAAATTGAGTGAGAGTGTGTGAGAGATTGAGCGAGTGTGTGTGTTAGTGTGTGTGAGAGATTGAGTGAGTGTGTGTGAGAGATTGAGTGTGTGTGTGTGTTAGTGTATTTGAGAGATTGAGCGAGTGTGTGTGAGAGATTGAGAGAGTGTGTGTGTTAGTGTGTGTGTGGCAGAGATTGAGTCAGTGCATGTATGGCACCGATTGAGTGAGTGTGAGAGGTTGAGCGAGTGTGTGTGAGAGATTGAGTGAGTGTGTGTGAGAGTTTGAGTGAGGGTGTGTGTCAGTGTGTGCGAGTGATTGAGTGCGTGCATGTGTGAGAGATTGAGTGAGTGTGTTTGTGAGTGAGTGTGTGTGTTAGTGTGTGTGAGTGATAGAGCGAGTGTGTGTGAGAGATTGAGTGAGAGTGTGTGTCAGTGTGTGAGAGGTTGAGTGAGTGTGTGTGAGAGATTGAGTGAGTGTGTGTGTGGCAGAGATTGAGTGAGTGTGAGAATTTGAGCTAGTGTGTGTGAGAGTTTGAGTGAGTGTGTGTGAGGGATTGAGTGAGTGTGTTTGAGAGATGGAGTGAGTGTGTTTGAGAGATGGAGTGAGTGTGTGTGAGAGATTGAGTGTGTGTGAGAGATTGAGTGAGAATGTGTGAGAGATTGAGCGAGTGTGTGTGTTTGTGAGAGAGATTGAGTGAGTGTGTGTGTTAGTGTGTGAGTGATTGAGTGAGTGTGTGTGAGAGATTGAGTGAGTGTTTGTTTGGCAGAGATTGAGTGAGTGTGAGAATTTGAGTGAGTGTGTGTGAGAGATTGAGTGAGTGTGTGTGAGAGATTGAGTGAGAGCGTGTGTTAGTGTGTGAGAGGTTGAGTGAGTGTGTGTGAGAGACTGAGCGACTGTGTGTTTGTGTGTGTTAGAGATTGAGTGAGTGCGTGTGTGGTCAGAGATTGAGTGAGTGTGAGAATTTGAGCGAGTGTGTGTGAGAGATTGAGTGAGTGTGTGTGAGAGATTGAGTGAGTGTGTGTGAGAGATTGAACAAGTGTGCGTGTCAATGTGTGAGAGAGATTGAGTGAGTGTGTGTGAGAGATTGAGTGAGTGTGTGTGTTAGTGTGTGTTAGAGATTGAGTGAGTGTGTGTGAGAGATTGTATAATTGTGTGTGTTAATGTGTGTGAATGATTGAGTGTGTGTGGGAGATTGAGTAACTATATGTGTGTTTGTTTGTGTGAGAGATTGAGCGAGTGTGTATTAGTGTGTGTGAGAGATTGAGTGTGTGTGTGAGAGAGATTGAGTGAGTGTGTGTGAGAGTTTGAGCGAGTGTGTGTATTAGTGTGTGTGAGAGATTGAGTGAGTGTGTGTGTGTGGCAGAGATTGAGTGAGTGTGTGTGGGAGATTGAGTGAGCGCGTGTGTGGCAGAGATTGAGTGAGTATGAGAGATTGAGTGAGTGTGTGTGAGAGATTGACTGAGTGCGTGTGAGGGATTGAGTGAGTGTGTGTGTTAGTGTGTGTGAGAGATTGAGTGAGTGTGTGAGAGATTGAGTGAGTGTGTGTGTTAGTGTGTGTGAGAGATTGAGTGAGTGTGTTTGAGAGATCGAGTGAGTGTGTTTGAGAGACTGAGTGACTGTGTGTTAGTGTGTGTTAGAGATTGAGTGAGTGTGTGTCTGGTCAGAGATTGAGTGAGTGTGAGAATTTGAGCGAGTGTGTGTGAATGATTGAGTGAGTGTGTGTGAGAGATTGAGTGAGTGTGTGTGAGAGATTGAGCGAGTGTGTGTTTTAGTGTGTGTGAGAGATTGAGTGAGTGTGTGTGAGAGATTGAGTGAGTGTGTGTGTTAGTGTGTGTGAGAGATTGAGTAAGTGTGAGAATTTGAGCGAGTGTGTGTGCGAGAGATTGAGTGAGTATGAGAGAATGAGTGAGTGTGTGTGAGAGATTGAGGGAGTGTGTGTGCTAGTGTGTGTTAGAGATTGAGTGAGGGTGTGTGAGAGATTGCGTAATTGTGTGTGTTAATGTGTGTGAGTGATTGAGTGTGTGTGAGAGATTGAGTAACTGTATGTGTGTTTGTTTGTGTGAGAGATTGAGTGAGTGTGTGTGAGAGATTGAATGAGTGTGTGTTAGTGTGTGTGAGAGATTGAGTGAGTGTGTGAGAGAGATTGAGTGAGTGTATGTGAGAGATTGAGCGAGTGTGTGTGTTAGTGTGTTTGGGAGATTGAGTGAGCCCGTGTGTGGCAGAGATTGAGTGAGTGTGAGAGATTGAGTGAGTGTGTGTGAGAGATTGACTGAGTGCATGTGAGGGATTGAGCGAGTGTGTGTGTTAGTGTGTGGGAGAGATTGAGTGAGTGTGTGTGTGAGAGATTGAGTGAGTGTGTTTGAGTGAGTGTTGTGTTAGTGTGTGTGAGGGGTTGAGTGAGTGTGTGTGAGAGATTGAGCGAGTGTGTGTGAGAGATTGAGTGAGTGTGTGTGTTAGTGTGTGGGAGAGATTGAGTGAGTGTGTGTGTGAGAGATTGAGTGAGTGTGTTTGAGTGAGTGTTGTGTTAGTGTGTGTGAGGGGTTGAGTGAGTGTGTGTGAGAGATTGAGCGAGTGTGTGTGAGAGATTGAGTGAGTGTGTGTGTGGCAGAGATTGAGTGTGTGTGAGAGTTTGAGTGAGTGTGTGTGAGAGATTGAGCGAGTGTGTGTAAGAGCTTGAGTGAGTGTGTGTGAGAGATTGAGAGCGCGTGTGCGAGAGATTGAGTGTGTGTGTGTGAGAGAGATTGAGTGAGAGTGTGTGAGAGATTGAGCGAGTGTGTGAGTTTGTGTGAGAGATTGAGTGAGTGTGTGTGTTAGTGTGTGGGAGAGATTGAGTGAGTGTGTGAGAGATTGAGTGAGTGTGTGTGTCAGTGTGTGAGAGATTGAGTGATTGTGTGTGAGAGATTACATGAGTGTTTGTGTGGCAGAGATTGGGTGAGTGTGAGAATTTGAGTGAGTGTGTGTGAGAGATTGAGCAAGTGTGTGTGTGGCAGGGATTGAGTGAGTGTGAGAATTTGAGTGGGTATGTGTGTGAGATTGAGAGTGTGTGTGAGAGAGAGTTTGAGTGAGAGTGTGTGAGAGATTGAGCGAGCGTGTGTGTTTGTGTAAGAGATTGAGTGAGTGTCTGTGTTAGTGTGTGTGAGAGATTGAGTGAGTGTGTGTGTTAGTGTGTGAGAGATTGAGTGATTGTGTGTGAATTTGAGCGAGTGTTTGTGAGACATTTAGTGTGTGTGTGTGAGAGAGATTGAGTGATTGTGTGTGAGAGATTGAGAGCATGTGGGAGAGATTGAGTGAATGTGTCTGAGAGATTGAGAGCGTGTGGGAGAGATTGAGTGAGTGTGTGTGTGGCAAAGATTGAGTGAATGTGAGAATTTGAGTGAGTGTCTGTGAGAGATTTTGTGTGTGTGTGTGTGAGAGAGATTGAGTGAGAGTCTGTGAGAGATTGAGCGAGTGTGTGTGTTTGTGTGAGAGATTGAGTGAGTGTGTGAGAGATTGAGCGAGTGTGTGTGTTAGTGTGTGTGAGATTGAGTGAGTGCGTGTGAGAGATTGAGTGAGTGTGTGTGTAAGTGTGTGTGAGAGATTGAGTGAGTGTGTGTGAGAGATTGAGTGAGTGTGTGTGAGAGATTGAGTGGGAGGTTTAGTGAGTGTGTGTGAGATATTGAGTGAGTGTGCGTGTGTCAGAGATTGAGTGAGTGCATGTGTGGCAGAGATTGAGTGCGTGTGAGAATTTGAGCGAGTGTGTGTGAAAGATTGAGTGAATGTGTGTGAAAGATTGAGTGAGTGTGTGTGAGAGATTGAGTGAGTGTGTGAGTGAATTGAGTGAGTGTGTGTTAGTGTGTGTCTGTGAGAGATTTATTGTGTGTGTGTGACAGATTTAGTGAGAGTGTGTGAGAGATTGAGCGAGTGTGTGTGTTTGTGTGAGAGATTGAGTGAGTGTGTGCGTTAGTGTGAGTGAGAGTTTGAGTGAGTGTGTGAGAGATTGAGCGAGTGTGTGTGTTAGTGTGTGTGAGAGATTGAGTGAGTGTGTGTGAGTTTTTGAGTCAGTGCGTGTGTGGGACAGATTGAGTGAGTGTGTGTGAGAGATTGAGTGAATGTGTGTGAGAGATTGAGAGCGTGTGTGAAAGATTGCGTGAGTATGTGTGTGGCAAAGATTGAGTGAATGTCAGAATTTGAGCGAGTGTCTGTGAGGGATTTATTGTGTGTGTGTGTGTGTGAGAGAGATTGAGTGAGAGTGTGTGAGAGATTGAGTGAATGTGTGTGTTAGTGTGTGTGAGAGATTGAGTGAGTGTGTGTGAGAGATTGAGTGAGTGTGTGAGAGATTGAGCGAGTGTGTGTGTTAGTGTGTGTGAGAGATTGAGTGAGTGTGTGTGAGAGATTGAGTGAGTGTGTGAGTGAATTGAGTGAGTGTGTGTTAGTGTGTGTGAGAGATTGAGTGAGAGTGTGTGTGACTGAGATTGAGTGAGTGTAGGAGATTGAGTGAGTGTGTGTGACAGATTAACTGAGTGCGTGTGAGGGATTCAGTGAGTGTATGTGTTAGTGTGTGTGAGAGATTGAGTGAGTGTGTATGAGAGATTGCGCGAGTGTGAGTGTTAGTGTGTGTGTGGCAGAGATTGAGTCAGTGCGTGTGTGGCACAGATTGAGTGAGTGTTAGAGGTCGAGCGAATGTGTGTGAGAGATTGAGTGAGTGTGTGTGAGAGATTGACTGAGTGTGTTTGAGTGAGTATGTCTGTTAGTGTGTGTGAGAGATTGAGCGAGTGTGTGTGAGAGGTTGAGTGGGTGTGTGTGAGAGATTGAGTGAGTGTGTGTGTGGCAGAGATTGAGTGAGTGTGAGAATTTGAGCAAGTGTGTGTGAGAGATTGTGTGAGTGTGTGTTAGTGTGTGTGTGGCAGAGATTGAGTCAGTGCGTGAGTGGCACAGTTTGAGTGAGTGTGAGCGGTCGAGCGAGTGTGTGTGAGAGATTGAGAGAGTGTGTGTGAGAGATTGAGTGAGTGTGTGTGTTAGTGTGTGTGAGAGATTGAGCGAGTGTGTGTGAGAGATTGAGTGTGTGTGTGTGAGAGATTGAGCGAGAGTGTCTGTTTGTGTGAGAGATTGAGTGAGTGTGTGTGTTTGTGTGTGTGAGAGATTGAGTGAGTGTGTGACGGATTGAGCGAGTGTGTGTATTAGTGTGTGTGAGAGATAGAGTGAGTGTGTGTTAGAGATTGAATGAGTGTGTGTTAGTGTATGTGAGAGATTGAGTGAGTGGGTGTGTGTGTTAGTGTGTGTGTGAGAGATTGAGTGAGTGTGTGTGTGGCAGAGATTGAGTGAGTGTGAGAATTTGAGCGAGTGGGTGTGAGAGATTGAGTGATTGTGTGTGAGAAATTGAGTGAGAGTGTGTGAGAGATTGAGCGAGTGTGTGTGTTAGTGTGTGTGAGAGATTGAGTGAGTGTGTGTGAGAGATTGAGTGTGTGTGTGTATTAGTGTATTTGAGAGATTGAGCGAGTGTGTGTGAGATATTGAGAGAGTGTGTGTGTTAGTGTGTGTGTGGCAGAGATTGAGTCAGTGCATGTATGGCACCAATTGAGTGAGTGTGAGAGGTTTAGCGAGTGTGTGTGAGAGATTGAGTGAGTGAGTGTGAGAGTTTGAGTGAGGGTGTGTGTCAGTGTGTGCGAGTGATTGAGTGAGTGAATGTGTGAGAGATTGAGTGAGTGTGTTTGTGAGTGAGTGTGTGTGTTAGTGTGTGTGAGTGATAGAGCGAGTGTGTGTGAGAGATTGAGTGAGTGTGTGTGTGGCAGAGATTGAGTGAGTGTGAGAATTTGAGCTAGTGTGTGTGAGAGTTTGAGTGAGTGTGTGTGAGGGATCGAGTGAGTGTGTTTGAGAGATGGAGTGAGTGTGTTTGAGAGATGGATTGAGTGTGTGTGAGAGATTGAGTGTGTGTGAGAGATTGAGTGAGAATGTTTGAGAGATTGAGCGAGTGTGTGTGTTTGTGAGAGAGATTGAGTGAGTGTGTGTGTTAGTGTGTGAGTGATTGAGTGAGTGTGTGTGAGAGATTGAGTGAGTGTTTGTTTGGCAGAGATTGAGTGAGTGTGAGAATTTGAGTGAGTGTGTGTGAGAGATTGAGTGAGTGTGTGTGAGAGATTGAGTGAGAGCATGTGTTAGTGTGTGAGAGGTTGAGTGAGTGTGTGTGAGAGACTGAGCGACTGTGTGTTTGTGTGTGTTAGAGATTGAGTGAGTGCGTGTGTGGTCAGAGATTGAGTGAGTGTGAGAATTTGAGCGAGTGTGTGTGAGAGATTGAGTGAGTGTGTGTGAGAGATTGAGTGAATGTGTGAGAGAGATTGAACGAGTGTGTGTGTCAATGTGTGAGAGAGATTGAGTGAGTGTGTGTGAGAGATTGAGTGAGTGTGTGTGTTAGTGTGGCTTAGAGATTGAGTGAGTGTGTGTGAGAGATTGAGCGAGTGTGTGTGAGAGATTGAGTGTGTGTGTGTGAGAGATTGAGCGAGAGTGTGTGTTTGTGTGAGAGATTGAGTGAGTGTGTGTGTTTGTGTGTGTGAGAGATTGAGTGAGTGTGTGACAGATTGAGCGAGTGTGTGTGTTAGTGTGTGTGAGAGATTGAGTGTGTGTGTAGCAGAGATTGAGTGAGTGTGAGAGATTGAGTGAGTGTGTGTGAGAGATTGAATGAGTATGTGTGAGAGAATAAATGTGTGTGTGTGAGAGATTGACTGAGTATGTGTGTTAGTGTGTGTGAGAGATAGAGTGAGTGTGTGTTAGAGATTGAATGAGTGTGTGTTAGTGTATGTGAGAGATTAAGTGAGTGGGTGTGTGTGTTAGTGTGTGTGTGAGAGATTGAGTGAGTGTGTGTGTGGCAGAGATTGAGTGAGTGTGAGAATTTGAGCGAGTGGGTGTGAGAGATTGAGTGATTGTGTGTGAGAAATTGAGTGAGAGTGTGTGAGAGATTGAGCGAGTGTGTGTGTTAGTGTGTGTGAGAGATTGAGTGAGTGTGTGTGAGAGATTGAGTGTGTGTGTGTGTTAGTGTATTTGAGAGATTGAGCGAGTGTGTGTGAGAGATTGAGAGAGTGTGTGTGTTAGTGTGTGTGTGGCAGAGATTGAGTCAGTGCATGTATGGCACCGATTGAGTGAGTGTGAGAGGTTGAGCGAGTGTGTGTGAGAGATTGAGTGAGTGTGTGTGAGAGTTTGAGTGAGGGTGTGTGTCAGTGTGTGCGAGTGATTGAGTGCGTGCATGTGTGAGAGATTGAGTGAGTGTGTTTGTGAGTGAGTGTGTGTGTTAGTGTGTGTGAGTGATAGAGCGAGTGTGTGTGAGAGATTGAGTGAGAGTGTGTGTCAGTGTGTGAGAGGTTGAGTGAGTGTGTGTGAGAGATTGAGTGAGTGTGTGTGTGGCAGAGATTGAGTGAGTGTGAGAATTTGAGCTAGTGTGTGTGAGAGTTTGAGTGAGTGTGTGTGAGGGATTGAGTGAGTGTGTTTGAGAGATGGAGTGAGTGTGTTTGAGAGATGGAGTGAGTGTGTGTGAGAGATTGAGTGTGTGTGAGAGATTGAGTGAGAATGTGTGAGAGATTGAGCGAGTGTGTGTGTTTGTGAGAGAGATTGAGTGAGTGTGTGTGTTAGTGTGTGAGTGATTGAGTGAGTGTGTGTGAGAGATTGAGTGAGTGTTTGTTTGGCAGAGATTGAGTGAGTGTGAGAATTTGAGTGAGTGTGTGTGAGAGATTGAGTGAGTGTGTGTGAGAGATTGAGTGAGAGCGTGTGTTAGTGTGTGAGAGGTTGAGTGAGTGTGTGTGAGAGACTGAGCGACTGTGTGTTTGTGTGTGTTAGAGATTGAGTGAGTGCGTGTGTGGTCAGAGATTGAGTGAGTGTGAGAATTTGAGCGAGTGTGTGTGAGAGATTGAGTGAGTGTGTGTGAGAGATTGAGTGAGTGTGTGTGAGAGATTGAACAAGTGTGCGTGTCAATGTGTGAGAGAGATTGAGTGAGTGTGTGTGAGAGATTGAGTGAGTGTGTGTGTTAGTGTGTGTTAGAGATTGAGTGAGTGTGTGTGAGAGATTGTATAATTGTGTGTGTTAATGTGTGTGAATGATTGAGTGTGTGTGGGAGATTGAGTAACTATATGTGTGTTTGTTTGTGTGAGAGATTGAGCGAGTGTGTATTAGTGTGTGTGAGAGATTGAGTGTGTGTGTGAGAGAGATTGAGTGAGTGTGTGTGAGAGTTTGAGCGAGTGTGTGTATTAGTGTGTGTGAGAGATTGAGTGAGTGTGTGTGTGTGGCAGAGATTGAGTGAGTGTGTGTGGGAGATTGAGTGAGCGCGTGTGTGGCAGAGATTGAGTGAGTATGAGAGATTGAGTGAGTGTGTGTGAGAGATTGACTGAGTGCGTGTGAGGGATTGAGTGAGTGTGTGTGTTAGTGTGTGTGAGAGATTGAGTGAGTGTGTGAGAGATTGAGTGAGTGTGTGTGTTAGTGTGTGTGAGAGATTGAGTGAGTGTGTTTGAGAGATCGAGTGAGTGTGTTTGAGAGACTGAGTGACTGTGTGTTAGTGTGTGTTAGAGATTGAGTGAGTGTGTGTCTGGTCAGAGATTGAGTGAGTGTGAGAATTTGAGCGAGTGTGTGTGAATGATTGAGTGAGTGTGTGTGAGAGATTGAGTGAGTGTGTGTGAGAGATTGAGCGAGTGTGTGTTTTAGTGTGTGTGAGAGATTGAGTGAGTGTGTGTGAGAGATTGAGTGAGTGTGTGTG
Organism: Chiloscyllium punctatum; assembly: GCF_047496795.1. Classification (NCBI taxonomy): domain Eukaryota; kingdom Metazoa; phylum Chordata; class Chondrichthyes; order Orectolobiformes; family Hemiscylliidae; genus Chiloscyllium; species Chiloscyllium punctatum. Next base: position 129,100,874 of record NC_092742.1, read on the forward strand.
TTAGTGTGTGTGAGAGATTGAGTAAGTGTGAGAATTTGAGCGAGTGTGTGTGCGAGAGATTGAGTGAGTATGAGAGAATGAGTGAGTGTGTGTGAGAGATTGAGGGAGTGTGTGTGCTAGTGTGTGTTAGAGATTGAGTGAGGGTGTGTGAGAGATTGCGTAATTGTGTGTGTTAATGTGTGTGAGTGATTGAGTGTGTGTGAGAGATTGAGTAACTGTATGTGTGTTTGTTTGTGTGAGAGATTGAGTGAGTGTGTGTGAGAGATTGAATGAGTGTGTGTTAGTGTGTGTGAGAGATTGAGTGAGTGTGTGAGAGAGATTGAGTGAGTGTATGTGAGAGATTGAGCGAGTGTGTGTGTTAGTGTGTTTGGGAGATTGAGTGAGCCCGTGTGTGGCAGAGATTGAGTGAGTGTGAGAGATTGAGTGAGTGTGTGTGAGAGATTGACTGAGTGCATGTGAGGGATTGAGCGAGTGTGTGTGTTAGTGTGTGTGAGAAATTGAGTGAGTGTGTGAGAGATTGAGTGAGTGTGTGTGAGAGATTGAGTGAGTGTGTGTGAGAGATTGAGTGAGTGTGTGAGAGATTGAGTGAGTGTGTGGGTGTGGCAGAGATTGAGTGAGTGCGTGTGTGGCACAGATTGAGTGAGTGTGAGAATTTGAGCGAGTGTGTGTGAGAGATTGAGTGAATGTGTTTGAGAGATTGAATAAGTGTGTGTAAGAGATTGAGAGAGTGCGTGTTAGTGCGTGTGAGAGAATGAGTGAGTGTGTATGAGAGATCGAGTGAGTGTGTTTGAGAGACTGAGTGACTGTGTGTTAGTGTGTGTTAGAGATTGAGTGAGTGTGTGTCTGGTCAGAGATTGAGTGAGTGTGAGAATTTGAGCGAGTGTGTGTGAATGATTGAGTGAGTGTGTGTGAGAGATTGAGTGAGTGTGTGTGAGAGATTGAGCGAGTGTGTGTTTTAGTGTGTGTGAGAGATTGAGTGAGTGTGTGTGAGAGATTGAGTGAGTGTGTGTGTTAGTGTGTGTGAGAGATTGAGTAAGTGTGAGAATTTGAGCGAGTGTGTGTGCGAGAGATTGAGTGAGTATGAGAGAATGAGTGAGTGTGTGTGAGAGATTGAGGGAGTGTGTGTGCTAGTGTGTGTTAGAGATTGAGTGAGGGTGTGTGAGAGATTGCGTAATTGTGTGTGTTAATGTGTGTGAGTGACTGAGTGTGTGTGAGAGATTGAGTAACTGTATGTGTGTTTGTTTGAGTGAGAGATTGAGTGAGTGTGTGTGAGAGATTGAATGAGTGTGTGTTAGTGTGTGTGAGAGATTGAGTGAGTGTGTGAGAGAGATTGAGTGAGTGTATGTGAGAGATTGAGCGAGTGTGTGTGTTAGTGTGTTTGGGAGATTGAGTGAGCCCGTGTGTGGCAGAGATTGAGTGAGTGTGAGAGATTGAGTGAGTGTGTGTGAGAGATTGACTGAGTGCATGTGAGGGATTGAGCGAGTGTGTGTGTTAGTGTGTGTGAGAAATTGAGTGAGTGTGTGAGAGATTGAGTGAGTGTGTGTGAGAGATTGAGTGAGTGTGTGTGAGAGATTGAGTGAGTGTGTGAGAGATTGAGTGAGTGTGTGGGTGTGGCAGAGATTGAGTGAGTGCGTGTGTGGCACAGATTGAGTGAGTGTGAGAATTTGAGCGAGTGTGTGTGAGAGATTGAGTGAATGTGTTTGAGAGATTGAATAAATGTGTGTAAGAGATTGAGAGAGTGCGTGTTAGTGCGTGTGAGAGAATGAGTGAGTGTGTGAGAGAGATTCAGCGAGTGTGTGTGTTAGTGTGTGTGTGTTAGAGATTGAGTCAGCGCGTGGGTGGGACAGATTGAGTGAGTGTGAGGGGTCGAATGAGTGTGTGTGAGAGATTGAGTGAGTGTGTGTGAGAGATTGAGTGAGTGTGTGTGTTAGTGTGTGAGAGAGATTGAGTGAGTGCGGGTGTGAGAGATTGAGTGTGTGTGTTAGTATGTGTGAGAGATTGAGTGAGTGTGTGTGAGAGATTGAGAGAGCGTGTGTGAGAGATTGAGTGAGTGTGTGTGAGAGATTGAGTGAGAGTGTGTGAGAGATTGAGTGAATGTGTGTGAGAGATTGAGAGAGCGTTTGTGAGAGATTGAGTGAGTGTGTGTGAGAGAGATTGAGTGAGTGTGAGTGTGGCAGAGATTGAGTGAGTGTGAGAGATTGAGTGAGTGAGTGTGAGAGATTGAGTAAGTGTGTGTGAGAGATTGACTGAGAGCGTGTGAGGGATTGAGCGAGTGTGTGTTTTAGTGTGTGTGTGAGATTGAGTGAGTGTGTGAGAGATTGAGTGAGTGTGTGTGAGAGATTGAGTGAGTGTGTGAGAGATTGAGTGAGTGCGTGTGTGGCACAGATTGAGTGAGAGTGAGAATTTGAGCAAGTGTGTGTGAGAGATTGAGTGAATGTGTGTGAGACATTGAATAAGTGTGTGTAAGAGATTGAGAGAGTGCGTGTTAGTGCGTGTGAGAGAATGAGTGTGTGTGTGTGAGAGATTCAGCGAGTGTGTGTGTTAGTGTGTGAGAGAGATTGAGCGAGTGTGTGTGAGAGATTGAGTGTGTGTGTGTGAGAGATTGAGTGAGTGTGAGAGATTGAGTGTGTGTGTGAGAGATTGAGTAGTATGTGTGAGAGATTGAGTGAGTGTGCGTGAGAGACTGAGCGAGTGTGTGTGTTGGTTTGAGAGATTGAGTGAGTGTGTGAGAGATTGGGCGAGTGTGTGTGTTAGTGTGTGTGAGAGATTGAGTGAGTGCATGTGTGGCAGAGATTGAGTGTGTGTGAGAGATTGAGTGACTGTGTGTGAGAGATTGAATGAGTTTGTGAGAGATTGAGCAAGTGTGTGTGTTAGTGTGTGTGGGAGATTTAGTGAGCGTGTGCGAGAGATTGAGTGAGTGTGTGTGTGGCAGAGATTGAGTGAGTGTTAGAATTTGAGCAAGTGTGTGTGAGAGATTGAGTGAATGTGAGTGAGAGATGGAATAAGTGTGTGTAAGAGATTGAGCGAGTGTGTGTTTGTGCGTGTGAGAGAATGAGTGAGTGTGTGTAAGAGATTGAGCGAGTGTGTGTGTTAGCGTGTGTGTGGCAGAGATTGAGTCAGTGTGTGTGTGGCACAGATTGAGTGAGTGTGAGATGTCGAGCGAGTGTATGTGAGAGATTGAGTGAGTGTGTGTGAGAGATTGAGTGAGTGTGTGTGAGAGATTGAGCGAGTGTGTGTAAGAGCTTGAGTGAGTGTGTGTGAGAGATTGAGAGAGCGTGTGCGAGAGATTGAGTGAGAGTGTGTGAGAGAGATTGAGTGAGAGTGTGTGAGAGATTGAGCGAGTGTGTGAGATTGTGTGAGAGATTGAGTGAGTGTGTGTGTCAGTGTGTGAGAGATTGAGTGATTGTGTGTGAGAGATTGCGTGAGTGTTTGTGTGGCAGAGATTGAGTGAGTGTGAGAATTTGAGTGATTGTGTGTGAGAGATTGATTGTGTGTGTGTGAGAGTTTGAGTGAGAGTGTGTGAGAGATTGAATGAGTGTATGTGTTAGTGTGTGAGAGATTGAGTGATTGTGTGTAAGTGATTGCGTGAGTGTTTGTGTGGCAGAGATTGAGTGAGTGTGAGAATTTGAGTGAGTGTGTTTGAGAGATCGAGTGAGTGTGTTTGAGAGACTGAGCGACTGTGTGTTAGTGTGTGTTAGAGATTGAGTGAGTGCGTGTGTGGTCAGAGATTGAGTGACTGTGAGAATTTAATCGAGTTTGTGTGAGAGATTGAGTGAGTGCATGTGTGGCACAGATTGAGTGAGTGTGTGTGAGAGATTGAGTGAATGTGTGTGAGAGATTGAGAGCGTGTGTGAAAGATTGAGTGAGTATGTGTGTGGCAAAGATTGAGTGAATGTGAGAATCTGAGCGAGTGTCTGTGAGAGATTTAGTGTGTGTGTGTGAGAGAGATTGAGTGAGAGTGTGTGAGAGATTGAACGAGTGTATGTGTTTGTGTGAGAGATTGAGTGAGTCTGTGTGTTAGTGTGAGTGAGAGATTGAGTGAGTGTGTGAGAGATTGAGCGAGTGTGTGTGTTAGCGTGTGTGAGAGATTGAGTGAGTGCGTGTGAGAGATTGAGTGAGTGTGTGAGAGATTGAGTGAGTGTGTGTGTTAGTGTGTGTGAGAGATTGAGTGAGTGTGTGTGAGAGATTGAGTGAGTGGGTGAGAGATTGAGCGAGTGTGACTGAGAGATTGAGTGAGTGGGTGAGAGATTGAGTGAGTGTGTGTGAGAGATTGAGTGGGAGTGAGTGTGGCAGAGATTGAGTGAGTGTGAGAGATTGAGTGAGTGAGTGTGAGAGATTGAGTGAGTGTGTGTGAGAGATTGACTGAGTGCGTGTGAGGGATTGAGCGAGTGTGTGTGTTAGTGTGTGTGAGAGATTGAGTGAGTGTGTGAGAGATTGAGTGAGTGTGTGTGAGAGATTGAGTGAGTGTGTGTGAGAGATTGAGTGAGTGCGTGTGTGGCACAGATTGAGTGAGTGTGAGAATTTGAGCAAGTGTGTGTGAGAGATTGACTGAAAGTGTGTGAGAGATTGAATAAGTGTGTGTAAGAGATTGAGAGAGTGCGTGTTAGTGCGTGTGAGAGAATGAGTGTGTGTGTGTGAGAGATTCAGCGAGTGTGTGTGTTAGTGTGTGTGTGGCAGAGATTGAGTCAGTGTTTGTGTGGGACAGATTGAGTGAGTGTGAGAGGTCGAACGAGTGTGTGTGAGAGATGAGTGAGTGTGTGTGTTAGTGTGTGAGAGAGATTGAGCGAGTGTGTGTGAGAGATTGAGTGAGTGTGTGAGAGATTGAGTGTGTGTGTGTGAGAGATTGAGTGAGTGTGAGAGATTGAGTGTGTGTGTGAGAGATTGAGTAGTATGTGTGAGAGACTGAGTGAGTGTGTGTGAGAGACTGAGCGAGTGTGTGTGAGAGATTGAGTGAATGTGTGTGAGAGATTGAGAGAGCATTTGTGAGAGATTGAGTGAGTGTATGTGTGAGAAATTGAGTGAGAGTGTGTGAGAGAATGAGCGAGTGTGTGTGTTGGTTTGAGAGATTGAGTGAGTGTGTGAGAGAATGGGCGAATGTGTGTGTTAGTGTGTGTGAGAGATTGAGTGAGTGCGTGTGTGGCAGAGATTGAGTGTGTGTGAGAGATTGAGTGAGTGTGTGTGAGAGATTGAATGAGTTTGTGAGAGATTGAGCGAGTGTGTGTGTTAGTGTGTGTGAGAGATTGAGTGAGTGTTTGCATTATTGTGTGTGAGAGATTGAGTGACTGTGTGTGAGAGATTGAATGAGTTTGTGAGAGATTGAGTGAGTGTGTGTGTTAATGTGTGTGGGAGATTTAGTGAGTGTGTGTGAGAGATTGAGTGAGTGTGTGTGTGGCAGAGATTGAGTGAGTGTGAGAATTTGATCAAGTGTGTGTGAGAGATTGAATGAATGTGTGTGAGAGATTGAATAAGTGTGTGTAAGAGATTGAGCGAGTGTGTGTTAGTGCGTGTGAGAGAATGAGTGAGTGTGTGTAAGAGATTGAGCGAGTGTGTGTGTTAGCGTGTGTGTGGCACAGATTGAGTGAGTATGAGATGTCAAGCGAGTGTATTTGAGAGATTGAGTGAGTGTGTGTGAGAGATTGAGTGAGTGTGTGAGAGAGATTGAGTGAGAGCGGGTGTGAGAGATTGAGTGAGTGCGTTTGAGTGAATGTGTGTGTTAGTGTGTGTGAGAGATTGAGCGAGTGCGTGTATGAGAGATTGAGTGAGTGTGAGAGATTGAGTGTGGGTGTGTGAGAGATTGAGTGAGTGTGTGTGAGAGATTGAGTGAGTGAGTGTGTGGCAAAGATTGCGTGAATGTGAGAATTTGAGCGAGTGTGTGTGAGAGATTGAGTGTGTGTGTGAGAGATTGAGTGAGAATGTGTGAGAGATTGAGCGAGTGTGTGTGTTTGTGGGAGAGATTGAGTGAGTGTGTGTGTTAGTATGTGAGAGATTGAGTGAGTGTTTGTTTGGCAGAGATTGAGTGAGTGTGAGAATTTGAGTGAGTGTGTGTGAGAGATCGAGTGAGTGTGTGTGAGAGATTGAGTGAGAGCGTGTGTGTTAGTGTGTGAGAGGTTGAGTGAGTGTGTGTGAGACACTGAGCGACTGTGTGTTCGTGTGTGTTAGAGATTGAGTGCGTGCGTATGTGGTCAGAGATTGAGTGAGTGTGAGAATTTGAGCGAGTGTGTGTGAGAGATTGAGTGAGTGTGTGTTAGAGATTGAGTGAGTGTGTGTGAGAGATTGAGTGTGTGTGTGTGTGTTAGTGTGTGAGAGAGATTGAGTGAGTGCGGGTATGAGAGATTGAGTGTGTGTGTGTGAGAGATTGAGGGTGTGTGTGTGTTAGTGTGTGTTAGAGATTGAGCGAGTGTGTGTGAGAGATGGCGTAATTGTGTGTGTTACTGTGTGTGAGTGATGGAGTGTGTGTGAGAGATTGAGTGAGAGTGAGAAATTGAGCGAGCGTGTGTGTGCGAGACATTGAGTGAGTATGAGAGATTGAGTGAGTGTGTGTGAGAGATTGAGGGTGTGTGTGTGTTAGTGTGTGTTAGAGATTGAGCGAGTGTGTGTGAGAGATGGCGTAATTGTGTGTGTTACTGTGTGTGAGTGATGGAGTGTGTGTGAGAGATTGAGTAACTGTATGTGTGTTTGTTTGTGTGAGAGACTGAGTGAGTGTGTGTGAGAGACTGAGCGAGTGTGTGTTAGTGTGTGTGAGAGATTGAGTGAGTGTGTGAGAGAGATTGAGTGAGTGTATGTGAGAGATTGAGCGAGTGTATGTGTTAGTGTGTGTGGGAGATTGAGTGAGCGCGTGTGTGAGAGATTGACTGAGTGCGTGTGAGGGATTGAGCGAGTGTGTGTGTTAGTGTGTGTGAGAGATTGAGTGAGTGTGTGTGAAGATTGAGTGAGTGTGTGAGAGATTGAGTGAGTGTGTGTGTGGCAGAGATTGAGTGAGTGCGTGTGTGGCACAGATTGAGTGAGTGTGAGAATTTGAGCAAGTGTGTGTGAGAGATTGAGTGAATGTGTGTGAGAGATTGAATAAGTGTGTGTAAGAGACTGAGAGAGGGCGTGTTAGTGCGTGTGAGAGAATGAGTGAGTGTGTGTGAGAGATTCAGCGAGTGCGTGTTAGTGTGTGTGTGGCAGAGATTGAGTCAGTGCGTGTGTGGGACAGATTGTGTGAGTGTGAGAGTTCGAACGAGTGTGTGTGAGAGATAGAGTGAGTGTGTGTGAGAGATTGAGTGAGTGTGTGTGTTAGTGTGTGAGAGAGATTGAGTGAGTGCGGGTGTGAGAGAATGAGTGAGAGCCTTTGAGTGAGTGTGTGTGTTAGTGTGTGTGAGAGATTGAGCGAGTGTGTGTTAGTGTGTGTGAGAGATTGAGTGAGTGTGTGAGAGAGATTGAGTGAGTGTATGTGAGAGATTGAGCGAGTGTATGTGTTCGTGTGTGTGGGAGATTGAGTGAGCGCGTGTGTGAGAGATTGACTGAGTGCTTGTGAGGGATTGAGCGAGTGTGTGTGTTAGTGTGTGTGAGAGATTGAGTGAGTGTGTGTGAGAGATTGACTGAGTGCGTGTGAGGGATTGAGCGAGTGTGTGTGAGAGATAGAGTGAGTGTGTGTGAGAGATTGAGTGAGTGTGTGTGGTAGTGTGTGTGAGAGATTGAGTGAGTCTGTGTGAAGATTGAGTGAGTGTGTGAGAGATTGAGTGAGTGTGAGAGATTGAGTGTGGGTGTGTGAGAGATTGAGTGAGTGTGTTGTGAGAGATTGAGAGAGCATGTGTGAGAGATTGAGTGAGTGTGTGTGTGAGAGATTGACTGAGAGTGTGTGAGAGAATGAGCGAGTGTGTGTGTTGGTGTTAGAGATTGAGTGAGTGTGTGAGAGATTGTGCGAGTGTGTGTGTTAGTGTGTGTGAGAGATTGAGTGAGTGCGTGTGTGGCAGAGATTGAGTGTGTGTGAGAGATTGAGTGAGTGTGTGTGAGAGATTGAATGAGTTTGTGAGAGATTGAGTGAGTGTGTGTGTTAGTGTGTGTGGGAGATTTAGTGAGTGTGTGTGAGAGATTGAGTGAGTGTGTGTGAGAGATTGAATGAGCTTGTGAGAGATTGAGTGAGTGTGTGTGTTAGTGTGTGTGGGAGATTTAGTGCGTTTGTGTGAGAGATTGAGTGAGTGTGTGTGTTAGTGTGTGTGGGAGATTTAGTGAGTGGGTGTGAGAGTTTGAGTGAGTGTGTGTGAGAGATTGAATGAGTTTGTGAGAGATTGAGTGAGTGTGTGTGTTAGTGTGTGTGGGAGATTTAGTGCGTTTGTGTGAGAGATTGAGTGAGTGTGTGATGCAGTGATTGAGTGAGTGTGAGAATTTGAGCAAGTGTGTGAGAGAGATTCAGTGAATGTGTGTGAGAGATTGAATAAATGTGTGTAAAAGATTGAGCGAGTGTGTGTTAGTGCGTGTGAGAGAATGAGTGAGTGTGTGTGAGAGATTGAGTGTGTGTGTGTGTTAGTGTGTGTGACAGATTGAGTGAGTGTGTGTGAGAGATTGAGTGAGTGTGGCAGAGATTGAGTGAGTGCGTGTGTGGCACAGATTGAGTGAGTGTGAGAATTTGAGCAAGTATGTGTGAGAGATTGAGTGAATGCGTGTGAGAGATTGAATAAGTGTGTGTGTAAGAGATTGAGAGAGTGTGTGTTAGTGCATGTGAGAGAATGAATGAGTGTGTGAGAGAGATTCAGCGAGTGTGTGTGTTAGTGTGTGTGTGGCAGAGATTGAGTCAGGGCGTGTGTGGGACAGATTGAGTAAGTGTGAGAGGTCGAACGAGTGTGTGTGAGAGATAGAGTGAGTGTGTGTGAGAGATTGAGTGAGTGTGTGTGTTAGTGTGTGAGAGAGATTGAGTGAGTGCGGGTGTGAGATTGAGTGAGTGTGTGTGAAAGATTGAGTGTGTGTGTGTGTGAGAGAGATTGAGTGAGTGTGAGAGATTGAGTGAGTGTGTGTGAGAGATTGAGTGAGTATGTGTGAGAGATTGAGTGAGTGTGAGTGAGAGACTGAGCGAGTGTGTGTGAGAGATTGAGTGAGTGTTTGTGTGAGAGATTGAGTGAGTGTGTGAGAGATTGGGTGAGTGTGTGTGTGGTAGAGATTGAGTGTGTGTGAGAGATTGAGTGAGTGTGTGTGAGAGATTGAATGAGTTTGTGAGAGATTGAGTGAGTGTGTGTGTTAGTGTGTGTGGGAGATTTAGTGAGTTTGTGTGAGAGATTGAGTGAGTGTGTGTGTGGCAGTGATTGAGTGAGTGTGAGAATTTGAGCAAGTGTGTGAGAGAGATTGAGTGAATGTGTGTGAGAGATTGAATAAGTGTGTGTAAGAGATTGAGCGAGTGTGTGTTAGTGCGTGTGAGAGAATGAGTGAGTGTGTGTAAGAGATTGAGCGAGTGTGTGTGTTAGCGTGTGTGTGGCAGAGATTGAGTCAGTGCATGTTTTTGCACAGATTGGGTGAGTGTGAGAGGTCGAGCGAGTGTATGTGAGAGATTGAGTGAGTGTGTGTGAGAGATTGAGTGAGTGTGTGTGTTAGTGTGTGAGAGAGATTGAGTGAGTGTGTGTGTGAGAGATTGAGTGAGTGTGTTTGAGTGAGTGTTGTGTTAGTGTGTGTGAGAGGTTGAGTGAGTGTGTATGAGAGATTGAGCGAGTGTGTGTGAGAGATTGAATGAATGTGTGTGAGAGAATGAGTGAGTGTGTGTGTGGCAGAGATTGAGTGTGTGTGAGAGATTGAGTGAGTGTGTGTGAGAGATTGAGGGAGAGTGTGTGAGAGATTGAGCGAGTGTGTGTGTTAGTGTGTGGGAGAGATTGAGTGAGTGTGTGAGAGATTGAGTGAGTGTGTGTGTTAGTGTGTGAGAGATTGAGTGATTGTGTGTGAGAGATTGCGTGAGTGTTTGTGTGGCAGAGATTGAGTGAGTGTGAGAATTTGAGTGAGTGTGTGTGAGAGATCGACGAATGTGTTTGAGAGATTGAGTGAGTGTGTGTGAGAGATTGAGTGAGTGTGTGTGAGAGATTGAATGAGTTTGTGAGAGATTGAGTTAATGTGTGTGTTAGTGTGTGTGGGAGATTTAGTGAGTTTGTGTGAGAGATTGAGTGAGTGTGTGTGTGTGGCAGTGATTGAGTGAGTGTGAGAATTTGAGCAAGTGTGTGAGAGAGATTGAGTGAATGTGTGTGAGAGATTGAATAAGTGTGTGTAAGAGATTGAGCGAGTGTGTGTTAGTGCGTGTGAGAGAATGAGTGAGTGTGTTTAAGAGATTGAGCGAGTGTGTTTGTTAACGTGTGTGTGGCAGAGATTGAGTCAGTGCATGTGTGGCACAGATTGAGTGAGTGTGAGAGGTCGAGCGAGTGTATATGAGAGATTGAGTGATTGTGTGGGAGAGATTGAGTGAGTGTGTGTATTAGTGTGTGAGAGAGATTGAGTGAGTGTGTGTGTGAGAGATTGAGTGAGTGTGTTTGAGTGAGTGTTGTGTTAGTGTGAGTGAGAGGTTGAGTGAGTGTGTATGAGAGATTGAGCGAGTGTGTGTGAGAGATTGAGTGAGTGTGTGTGAGAGAATGAGTGAGTGTGTGTGTGGCAGAGATTGAGTGTGTGTGAGAGATTGAGTGAGTGTGTGTGAGAGATTGAGCGAGCGTGTGTAAGAGCTTGAGTGAGTGTGTGTGAGAGATTGAGCGAGTGTGTGAGTGGCAGGGATTGAGTGAGAATGAGAATTTGAGTGAGTGTGTGTGAGAGATCGAGTGAGTGTGTTTGAGAGATTGAGTGAGTGTGTGTGAGAGATTGAGCAAGTGTGTGTGTTTGTGTGAGAGATTGAGTGAGTGTGTGTGTTAGTGTGTGCGAGAGATTGAGTGAGTGCGTGAGGGATTGAGTGAGTGTGTGTGTTAGTGTGTGAGAGATTGAGTGATTGTGTGTGAGAGATTGCGTGAGTGTTTGTGTTTCAGAGATTGAGTGAGTGTGAGAATTTGAGTGAGTGTGTTTGTGAGATCGAGTGAGTGCGTTTGAGAGTTTGAGTGAGCGTGTGTGAGAGATCGAGTGATTGTGTTTGAGAGATTGAGTGAGAGTGTGTGAGAGATTGAGCGAGTGTGTGTGTTAGTGTGTGAGAGGTTGAGTGAGTGCGTGTGAGAGATTGAGTGAGTGTGTGTGTTAGTGTGTGAGAGGTTGAGTGAGTGTGTGTGAGAGATTGAGTGAGTGTGAGAATTTGCGCGAGTGCGTTTGTGGGAGAGATTGAGTGAGTATGAGAAATTGAGTGAGTGTGTGTGAGAGATTGTGCGATTGTGTGTGTTAGTGTGTGTGAGAGATTGAGTGAGTGTGTGTGTTTCAGAGATTGAGTGAGTGTGAGAATTTGAGTGAGTGTGTTTGTGAGATCGAGTGAGTGCGTTTGAGAGTTTGAGTGAGCGTGTGTGAGAGATCGAGTGATTGTGTTTGAGAGATTGAGTGAGAGTGTGTGAGAGATTGAGCGAGTGTGTGTGTTAGTGTGTGAGAGGTTGAGTGAGTGCGTGTGAGAGATTGAGTGAGCGTGTGTGTTAGTGTGTGAGAGGTTGAGTGAGTGTGTGTGAGAGATTGAGTGAGTGTGAGAATTTGCGCGAGTGCGTTTGTGGGAGAGATTGAGTGAGTATGAGAAATTGAGTGAGTGTGTGTGAGAGATTGTGCGATTGTGTGTGTTAGTGTGTGTGAGAGATTGAGTGAGTGTGTGTGAGAGATTGAGTAAGTGTGTGTGTGGCAGAGATTAAGTGAGTGTGAGAGATTGAGTGAGTGTGTGTGAGAGATTGAGCCAGTGTGTGTGAAAGATTGAGTAAGTGTGTGTGTGGCAGAGATTAAGTGAGTGTGAGAGATTGAGTGAGTGTGTGTGAGAGATTGAGTGAGTGTGTGTGAGAGGTTGAGTGGGTGTGTGAGAGAGATTGAGTGAGTGTGTGTGTTAGTGTGTGAGAGAGATTGACTGAGAATGTGTGTGAGAGATTGACTGAGTGTATTTGTGAGTGAGTGTGTGTGTTAGTGTGTGTGAGAGATTGAGCGAGTGTGTGTGTGAGATTGAGTGAGTGTGTGTGAAAGATGGAGTGAAATTGTGTGAGAGATTGAGTGAGTGTGTGTGACAGATTGAGTGAGTGAGTGTGAGAGATTGAGTAAGTGTGTGTGTGGCAGAGATTAAGTGAGTGTGAGAGATTGAGTGAGTGTGTGTGAGAAATTGAGTGAGTGTGCGTGAGAGATTGAGTGAGTATGTGTGAGAGATTGAGTGAGTGTGTGTGAGAAATTGAGTGAGTGTGTGAGAGATTGAGTGAGTGTGTGAGAAATTGAGCAAGTGTGTGTGAGAGATTGAGTGAGTGTGTGAGAGATTGAGCGAGTGTGTGTGTTAGTGTGCGTGAGAGATTGAGTGAGTGTGTGTGAGAGATTGAATGAGTGTGTGTGTTAGTGTGTGTGAGAGATTGTGTGTGTGTGAGAGAGAGATTGAGTGAATGTGTGTGAGAGCTTGAATGAATGTGTGTGAGCGATTGAGAGACAGTGTGTGTTAGTGTGTGACTGGTTGAGTGAGTGTGTGTGAGAGACTGAGCAAGTGTGTGTTAGAGTGTGCAAGAGATTGAGTGAGTGTGTGTGAGAGATTGAGTGAGTGCGTGTGTGGCATAGATTGAGAGAGTGTGAGAATTTGAGCGAGTGTGTGTGAGAGATTGAATGAGTGTGTGTGAGAGATTGAGTGAGTGTGTGTGAGAGATTGCGTGAGTGTGTGTGTGAGAGATTAAGTGAGTGTGTGTAAGAGATTGAGCGAGTGTTTGAGAGATTGAGTGTGTGTGTGTGTTAGTGTGTGTGAGAGATTGAGTTAGTGTGTGTGTGGCTGAGATTGTGTGAGTGTGAGAATTTGAGCGAGTGTGTGTGAGAGATCGAGTGAATGTGTGTGTGAGATTGAGTGGGTGTGTGTGAGAGATTGAGTGAGTGTGTGTGTTAGTGTGTGTGAGAGATTGAGTAAGTGTGTGTGAGAGCTTGAGTAATTGTGTGTGTGTTAGTGTGTGTGAGAGATTGAGTGAGTGTGTGAGAGATTGAGTGAGTGTGTGTGTTAGTGTGCGTGAGAGATTGAGTGAGTGTGTGTGAAGATTGAGTGAGTGTGTGAGAGATTGAGTGAGTGTGTGTGTGTGGCAGAGATTGAGTGAGTGCGTGTGTGGCACAGATTGAGTGAGTGTGAGAATTTGAGCAAGTGTGTGTGAGAGATTGAGTGACTGTGTGTGAGAGATTGAATAAGTGTGTGTAAGAGATTGAGAGAGGGCGTGTTAGTGCGTGTGAGAGAATGAGTGAGTGTGTGTGAGAGATTCAGCGAGTGTGTGTGTTAGTGTGTGTGTGGCAGAGATTGAGTCAGTGCGTGTGTGGGACAGATTGAGTGAGTGTGAGAGGTTGGACGAGTGTGTGTGAGAGATAGAGTGAGTGTGTGTGAGAGATTGAGTGAGTGTGTGTGTTAGTGTGTGAGAGAGATTGAGTGAGTGCGGGTGTGAGAGATTGAGTGAGTGCGTTTGAGTGAGTGTGTGTGTGTATGAGAGATTGAATGAGTGTGAGAGATTGAGTGTGGATGTGTGAGAGATTGAGTGAGTGTGTTGTGAGAGATTGAGAGAGCATGTGTGAGAGATTGAGTGAGTGTGTGTGTGAGAGATTGACTGAGAGTGTGTGAGAGAATGAGCGAGTGTGTGTGTTGGTGTGAGAGATTGAGTGAGTGTGTGAGAGATTGGGCGAGTGTGTGTGTTAGTGTGTGTGAGAGATTGAGTGAGTGCGTGTGTGGCAGAGATTGAGTGTGTGTGAGAGATTGAGTGAGTGTGTGTGAGAGATTGAATGAGTTTGTGAGAGATTGAGTGAGTGTGTGTGTTAGTGTGTGTGGGAGATTTAGTGCGTTTGTGTGAGAGATTGAGTGAGTGTGTGTGTTAGTGTGTGTGGGAGATTTAGTGAGTGTGTGTGAGAGATTGAGTGAGTGTGTGTGAGAGATTGAATGAGCTTGTGAGAGATTGAGTGAGTGTGTGAGAGATTGAGTGAGTGTGTGAGAGATTGAGCGAGTGTGTGTGCGAGATTGAGTGAGTGTGTGAGAGATTGAGTGAGTGTGTGTGTTAGTGTGTGAGAGAGATTGAGTGAGTGTGTGTGAAGATTGAGTGAGTGTGTGTGAGAGATTGAGTGAGTGTGTGTGAGAGATTGAGTGAGTGTGTGTGTGGCAGCGATTGAGTGAGTGTGAGAATTTGAACAAGTGTGTGTGAGAGATTGTGTGAGAGTGTTTGAGAGATTGAGTGAGTGTGTATGAGAGATTGAGCGAGTGTGTGTGAGAGATTGAGTGAGTGCGTGTATGGCACAGATTGAGTGAGTGTGAGAATTTGAGCAAGTGTGTGTGAGAGATTGAGTGACTGTGTGTGAGAGATGGAATAAGTGTGTGTAAGAGATTGAGAGAGGGCGTGTTAGTGCGTGTGAGAGAATGAGGGAGTGTGTGTGAGAGATTCAGCGAGTGTGTGTGTTAGTGTGTGTGTGGCAGAGATTGAGTCAGTGCGTGTGTGGGACAGATTGAGTGAGTGTGAGAGGTCGAACGAGTGTGTGTGAGAGATAGAGTGAGTGTGTGTGAGAGATTGAGTGAGTGTGTGTGTTAGTGTGTGAGAGAGATTGAGTGAGTGCGGGTGTGAGAGATTGAGTGAGTGCGTTTGAGTGAGTGTGTGTGTTAGTGTTTGTGAGAGATTGAGCGAGTGCGTGTGAGAGATTGAGTGAGTGTGTGTGAGAGATTGAGTGTGTGTGTGTATGAGAGATTGAGTGAGTGTGAGAGATTGAGTGTGGATGTGTGAGAGATTGAGTGTGTGTGTTGTGAGAGATTGAGAGAGCATGTGTGAGAGATTGAGTGAGTGGGTGTGTGAGAGATTGACTGAGAGTGTGTGAGAGAATGAGCGAGTGTGTGTGTTGGTGTGAGAGATTGGGCGAGTGTGTGTGTTAGTGTGTGTGAGAGATTGAGTGAGTGCGTGTGTGGCAGAGATTGAGTGTGTGTGAGAGATTGAGTGAGTGTGTGTGAGAGATTGAATGAGTTTGTGAGAGATTGAGTGAGTGTGTGTGTTAGTGTGTGTGGGAGATTTAGTGCGTTTGTGTGAGAGATTGAGTGAGTGTGTGTGTTAGTGAGTGTGGGAGATTTAGTGAGTGTGTGTGAGAGATTGAGTGAGTGTGTGTGAGAGATTGAATGAGCTTGTGAGAGATTGAGTGAGTGTGTGTGTTAGTGTGTGTGGGAGATTTAGTGCGTTTGTTTGAGAGATTGAGTGAGTGTGTGTGAGGCAGTGATTGAGTGAGTGTGAGAATTTGAGCAAGTGTGTGAGACAAATTCAGTGAATGTGTGTGAGAAATTGAAAAAGTGTGTGTAAGAGATTGAGCGAGTGTGTGTTAGTGCGTGTGAGAGAATGAGTGAGTGTGTGTGAGAGATTGAGTGTGTGTGTGTGTTAGTGTGTGTGACAGATTGAGTGAGTGTGAGAATTTGAGTGAGTGTGTGTGTGCGAGAGATTGAGTGAGTATGAGAGACTGGGTGAGTGTGTGTGAGAGATTGAGTGAGTGTGTGTGTTAGTGTGTGTTAGAGATTGAGTGAGTGTGTGAGAGAGATTGCGTAATTGTGTGTGTTAATGTGTGTGAGTGATTGAGTGTGTGTGAGAGATTGAGTAACTGTATGTGTGTTTGTTTGTGTGAGAGACTGAGTGAGTGTGTATGAGAGATTGAGCGAGTGTGTTTTAGTGTGTGTGAGAGATTGAGTGAGTGTGTGAGAAAGATTGAGTGAGTGTGTGTGAGAGATTGAGTGAGTGTGTGTGAGAGATTGCGTGAGTGTGTGTGTTAGTGTGTGTGAGAGATTAAGTGAGTGTGTGTAAGAGATTGAGCGAGTGTGTGAGAGATTGAGTGTGTGTATGTGTTAGTGTGTGTGAGAGGTTGAGTGAGTGTGTGTGTGGCAGAGATTGTGTGAGTGTGAGAATTTGAGCGAGTGTGTGTGAGAGATCGAGTGAATGTGTGTGTGAGATTAAGTGTGTGTGTGTGAGAGATTGAGCGAGTGTGTGTGTTAGTGTGTGTGAGAGATTGAGTGAGTGTGTGTGAGAGCTTGAGTAATTGTGTGTGTGTTAGTGTGTGAGAGACTGAGTGAGTGTGTGTGAGAGCTTGAGTAATTGTGTGTGTTAGTGTGTGTGAGAGACTGAGCGAGTGTGTGAGAGATTGAGCAAGTTTGTGTGAGAGATTGAGTGAATGTGTGTGAGAGATTGAGTGAGTGTGTGTGAGAGATTGAGCGAGTGTGTGTGTTTGTGTGTGAGAGAGATCGAGAGAGTGTGTGTGAGAGATTGAGCGAGTGTGTGTGTTAGTATGTGTGAGAGATTGAGTGAGTGTGCGTGAGAGATTGAGCGAGTGTGTGTGTGTTAGTGTATGTGAGAGATTGAGTGAGTGTGTGTGAGAGACTGAGCGAGTGTGTGTTAGTGTGTGTCAGAGATTGAGTGAGTGCGTGTATGGCAGAGATTGATTGAGTGTGAGAATTTGAGCGAGTGTGTGTGAGAGATTGAGTGAGTGTGTGTGAGAGATTGAGTGAGTGTGTGTGAGAGATTGAGTAATTGTGTGTGTGTTAGTGTGTGTGAGAGATTGAGTGAGTGTGTGTGAGAGATTGAGTGAGTGTGTGTGTGGCAGAGATTGAGTGAGCGTCAGAATTTGAGCGAGTGTGTGTGAGAGATTGAGAGAATGTGTGTGAGAGATTGAGTGAGTATGTGTGAGAGATTGAGCGAGTGTGTGTGAGAGATTGAGTGAGTGTGTGTGAGAAATTGAGTGAGTGTGCGTGAGAGATTGAGTGAGTGTGTGTGAGAGATTGAGTAAGTGTGTGTGTGGCAGAGATTAAGTGAGTGAGAGAGATTGAGTGAGTGTGTGTGAGAAATTGAGTGAGTGTGCGTGAGAGATTGAGTGAATGTTTGTGAGAAATTGAGTGAGTGTGTGTGAGAGATTGAGCGAGATTGTGTGAGAGATTGAGTGAGTGTGCGTGAGAGATTGAGTGAGTGTGTGAGAGATTGAGTGAGTGTGTGAGAGATTGAGCGAGTGTGTGTGAGAGATTGAGTGAGTGTGTGAGAGATTGAGCGAGTGTGTGTGTTAGTGTGCGTGAGAGATTGAGTGAGTGTGTGTGAGAGATTGAGTGAGTGTGTGTTTTAGTGTAAGATAGGTTGAGTGAGTGTGTGTAAGAGACTGAGCAAGTGTGTGTTAGAGTGTGTAAGAGATTGAGTGAGTGTGTGTGTGGCATAGATTGAGTTTGAGAGATTGAGTGAGTGTGAGAGATTGAGCGAGTTTGTGTGTTAGTGTTGTGAGAGATTGAGTGAGTGTGTGTGAGAGATTGTATGAGTGTGTGTGTTAGTGTGTGTGAGAGATTGAGTGTGTGTGTGAGAGAGATTGAGTGAATGTGTGTGAGAGCTTGAATAAATGTGTGTGAGCGATTGAGAGACAGTGTGTGTTAGTGTGTGACTGGTTGAGTGAGTGTGTGTGAGAGACTGAGCAAGTGTGTGTAAGAGATTGAGTTAGTGTGTGTGAGAGATTGAGTGAGTGCGTGTGTGGCATAGATTGAGAGAGCGTGAGAATTTGAGCGAGTGTGTGGGAGAGATTGAGTGAGTGTGTGTGAGAGATTGAGTGAGTGTGTGTGAGAGATTGAGTGAGTGTGTGTGAGAGATTATGTGTGTGTGTGTGTTAGTGTGTGTGAGAGATTAAGTGAGTGTGTGTAAGAGATTGAGCGAGTGTGTGAGAGATTGAGTGAGTGTGTGTGGCTGAGATTGTGTGAGTGTGAGAATTTGAGCGAGTGTGTGTGAGAGATCGAGTGAATGTGTGTGTGAGATTGAGTGGTGTGTGTGAGAGATTGAGCGAGTGTGTGTGTTAGTGTGTGAGAGAGATTGAGTGAGTGTCTGTGAGAGCTTGAGTAATTGTGTGTGTGTTAGTGTGTGTGAGAGACTGAGTGAGTGTGTGTGAGAGCTTGAGCAAGTTTGTGTGAGAGATTGAGTGAATGTGTGTGAGAGATTGAGTGAGTGTGTGTGAGAGATTGAATGAGTGCGTGTGAGGGATTGAGCGAGTGTGTGTGTTTGTGTGTGTGAGAGATCGAGAGAGTGTGTGTGAGAGATTGAGCGAGTGTGTGTGTTAGTATGTGTGAGAGATTGAGTGAGTGTGTGTGAGAGATTGAATGAGTGCATGTGAGGGATTGAGCGAGTGTGTGTGTTTGTGTGTGTGAGAGATCGAGAGAGTGTGTGTGAGATATTGAGCGAGTGTGTGTGTTAGTATGTGTGAGAGATTGAGTGAGTGTGTGTGAGAGATTGAGCGAGTGTGTGTGTTAGTGTGTGTGAGAGATTGAGTGAGTGTGTGTGAGAGACTGAGCGAGTGTGTGTTAGTGTGTGTCAGAGATTGAGTGCGTGCGTGTATGGCAGAGATTGATTGAGTGTGAGAATTTGAGCGAGTGTGTGTGAGAGATTGAGTGAGTGTGTGTGAGAGATTGAGTGAGTGTGAGAGATTGAGTAATTGTGTGTGTGTTAGTGTGTGTGAGAGATTAAGTGAGTGTGTGTAAGAGATTGAGCGAGTGTGTGAGAGATTGAGTGTGTGTGTGTGTGTGTGTTAGTGTGTGTGGGAGATTGAGTGAGTGTGTGTGGCTGAGATTGTGTGAGTGTGAGAATTTGAGCGAGTGTGTGTGAGAGATCGAGTGAATGTGTGTGTGAGATTGAGTGGGTGTGTGTGAGAGATTGAGCGAGTGTGTGTGTTAGTGTGTGTGAGAGATTGAGTGAGTGTCTGTGAGAGCTTGAGTAATTGTGTGTGCGTTAGTGTGTGTGAGAGACTGAGTGAGTGTGTGTGAGAGCTTGAGCAAGTTTGTGTGAGAGATTGAGTGAATGTGTGTGAGAGATTGAGTGAGTGTGTGTGAGAGATTGAGCGAGTGTGTGTGTTTGTGTGTGAGAGAGATCGAGAGAGTGTGTGTGAGAGATTGAGCGAGTGTGTGTGTTAGTATGTGTGAGAGATTGAGTGAGTGTGCGTGAGAGATTGAGCGAGTGTGTGTGTGTTAGTGTGTGTGAGAGATTGAGTGAGTGTGTGTGAGAGACTGAGCGAGTGTGTGTTAGTGTGTGTCAGAGATTGAGTGAGTGCGTGTATGGCAGAGATTGATTGAGTGTGAGAATTTGAGCGAGTGTGTGTGAGAGATTGAGTGAGTGTGTGTGAGAGATTGAGTGAGTGTGTGTGAGAGATTGAGTAATTGTGTGTGTGTTAGTGTGTGTGAGAGATTGAGTGAGTGTGTGTGAGAGATTGAGTGAGTGTGTGTGTGGCAGAGATTGAGTGAGCGTCAGAATTTGAGCGAGTGTGTGTGAGAGATTGAGAGAATGTGTGTGAGAGATTGAGTGAGTGTGTGTGAGAGATTGAGCGAGTGTGTGTGAGAGATTGAGTGAGTGTGTGTGAGAAATTGAGTGAGTGTGCGTGAGAGATTGAGTGAGTGTGTGTGAGAGATTGAGTAAGTGTGTGTGTGGCAGAGATTAAGTGAGTGAGAGAGATTGAGTGAGTGTGTGTGAGAAATTGAGTGAGTGTGCGTGAGAGATTGAGTGAATGTTTGTGAGAAATTGAGTGAGTGTGTGTGAGAGATTGAGCGAGATTGTGTGAGAGATTGAGTGAGTGTGCGTGAGAGATTGAGTGAGTGTGTGAGAGATTGAGTGAGTGTGTGAGAGATTGAGCGAGTGTGTGTGAGAGATTGAGTGAGTGTGTGAGAGATTGAGCGAGTGTGTGTGTTAGTGTGCGTGAGAGATTGAGTGAGTGTGTGTGAGAGATTGAGTGAGTGTGTGTTTTAGTGTAAGATAGGTTGAGTGAGTGTGTGTAAGAGACTGAGCAAGTGTGTGTTAGAGTGTGTAAGAGATTGAGTGAGTGTGTGTGTGGCATAGATTGAGTTTGAGAGATTGAGTGAGTGTGAGAGATTGAGCGAGTGTGTGTGTTAGTGTTGTGAGAGATTGAGTGAGTGTGTGTGAGAGATTGAATGAGTGTGTGTGTGAGAGATTGAGTGTGTGTGTGAGAGAGATTGAGTGAATGTGTGTGAGAGCTTGAATAAATGTGTGTGAGCGATTGAGAGACAGTGTGTGTTAGTGTGTGACTGGTTGAGTGAGTGTGTGTGAGAGACTGAGCAAGTGTGTGTAAGAGATTGAGTTAGTGTGTGTGAGAGATTGAGTGAGTGCGTGTGTGGCATAGATTGAGAGAGCGTGAGAATTTGAGCGAGTGTGTGGGAGAGATTGAGTGAGTGTGTGTGAGAGATTGAGCGAGTGTGTGTGTTAGTCCGTGAGAGATGGAATGAGTGTGTGTTAGAGATTGAGCGAGTGTGTGTGTAAGTGTGTGTGAGAGATTGAGCATGTGTGTGTGTTAGTGCATGTGAGATATTGAGTGAGTGCGTGTGTGGCAGAGATTGAGTGAGTATGAGAGATTGAGTGAGTGTGCGTGAGAGATTGACTGAGTGCGTGTGAGGGATTGAACGAGTGTGTGTGTTCGTGTGTGTGAGAGATTGAGTGAGTGTGTGAGAGATTGAGTGAGTGTGTGTGTTAGTGTGTGTGAGAGATTGACTGAGTGTGTGTGTGTTAGTGTGTGTGAGAGATTGAATGAGTGTGTGTGAGATTGAGTGAGTGTGTGTGTGATTGAGCGAGTGTGTGTTAGTGTGTGTGAGAGATTGCGTGAGTGTGTGTGTGGCAGAGATTGAGTGAGTATGAGAGATTGAGTGAGTGTGTGTGTGAGGTTGAGTGAGTGTGTGTGAGAGATTGAATGAGTGTGTGTGTGACTTTGAGCGAGTGTGTGTGAGAGATTGAGTAATTGTGTGTGTGTGTGTGTGAGAGAGAGAGGGGGACTGAGTGAGTGATTCTCTGTGACAATATCACTGTGTGTGAAGGAGAAACTCCAATGGATATTAACATCTTTAGGGAATGGGAAAACCCATTCATATCATTTGTTGTCCAACTTGCTGACTGCAGCATCAGGCGATCGAGGTGTGTTTACAAGGACAACTGTGCCCCTGGAAAATAATGTTTAATCATTTCAAAACAAACAGTGTCATGTTTTCTCTTCTTCGTCTGAGCGTGAATCACATTTAACCAGATTATATTCCACCAGTCCGGACTTGAAACCTCATTCACATGACCCAGGCAGCAGAGGAGATGATATACTGCAATGTAGCAAACTCTGTTACACTCAGTACCTTCATGTTGCAATGTAATAATATCCAGTTAGGAACATACCCTTCCTCAGTGACAGTATTACCCCCCCTGGGCCGGGTTACTGGGGGAATCAGAGACACTGGATAGAGTGTGAGGGGAGTTTCTGGATCCAGACAGCTGGTGAGTAAGATGGGGGGGGACAAGAGGGGGAGGAACAGTTACCTCAAAGTCCACACTCTGGGGTTGATCAGGACAGCACAAAGTGAGCAACAATCTTACCCTGAACCCCATCCTAAAACGCACGCATACACACACACACACATGCATACGCACGCACACAAACATACAAACACACACACGTACACACACACACACACACACACACACACACACACACACGCGCACACACAGAGTCACTGACACACATACGCTCACTCACAAGCACATAGACACAGTCACTGTCACACACATGGACATACACACAGTCACACTCACATGTACACACATGTACACACTGTCACTTACATACGCTCACACAGAGTGTCACACACACACACGCAGTCACTCACACATGCTCACACACACACGCTCACTCACATACACAGACACAGTCACACACACACATGCAGACACTCACACAGTCACACACACATGCTCATACACACACACACACACACACACACACTCAAACATACACATATACACAGTCTCTCTCTCACACACACACAGACACAGATATACTCACACACATACGCTCACTGATGTAGACTCACACATATATACTTACACACATGGACAGACACACAGACACACATATCGAAATGCAGACACAGAGACACATACACTCCAGATGTACACACACACACACACACACACACACGAACAAATGCACAGATCCACACATTGACACGCACACACTCACACACGCAGACACACACTCACAGACACACGCAGACACACAGACACACACTCACAGACACATGCAGACACACAGACACACACTCACAGACACACACAGACACACAGACACACACTCACAGACGCACAGGCATAAATATTGACACACACCAAAAGAGAAAATGCTGGAAAATCTCAGCAGGTCTGGCAGCATTTGTAAGGAGAGAAAAGAGCTGACATTTCGAGTTTTGGCACTGCCCTTTGGGCACTGATCATTTGGCCCCACCGTTCTGGCTCTAAACTGTTTTGGCGCTCATTACTTTGGCGCTGAGCTGTTTTGGCGCCAATTCAGAATTTTAAAAAAGTCTTGTTTGGTTAAAGAAGAGAGGATGACTAACGACCCGATGTAATTTTCTCAACTTGCAAGAGTTGATAGTCAAAGCTGTAATGACCCGCTGTAGATTCAAATCTCGTTTTGTAAACATTTTCTCATTTAACAATTGTCCATAGTCACCTGCTAACTTGATGATACTTAAGCCCTTCTGTCTTCACATTGGAAAGCTGTAATATAATTTCCTTTCTATTTTCTTGTACAGCCCATACCAGGAATGGCTGAAAATATTCTAAGCGAGAGAGACAAACCCAAATTGTCACACGATGGCTATCTATATGTGTTTGATAAATGTAGCAAAATGTAGAAATTCGTTTTTATAATGAATAGGTTAAAAATAATGAATAAAAAAGAATTCAATTTATTTCTTACAATGCAATAAAAACAAATTTCTTACGGGCTCTAGAAGACTTTTTAAAATTCTGAATTGGCGCCAAAACAGCTCAGCGCCAAAGTAACAAGTGCCAAAACAGTTTAGAGGCAAAATGGTGGCACCAAATAGTCCCATTCCGTTTCGAGTCAAAACTTTGACAACGGATCAGTTAAACTCGAAACGTCAGCTCTTTTCTCTCCTTACAGATGCTGCCAGACCTGCTGAGATTTTCCAGCATTTTCTCTTTTGGTTTCAGATTCCAGCATCCGCAGTAATTTGCTTTTTTACACATTGACACACAATCACACAAACACACTCACAGACACCCACATTGACACAGTCACACAGACACACACTCACAGACACTCACATTGACACAGTCACACAGACACACACTCACAGACACTCACATTGACACAGTCACACAGACACTCACAGACACTCACATTGACACAGTCACACAGACACACACTCACAGACACACATATTGACACACAGGCACACACTCACAGACACACACATTGACACATAGTCACACAGACACACACTCACAGACACACACATTGACACACAGTCACACAGACACACACAGGCACACACATTGACACACAGACACACACTCACAGACACTCACAGACACACACATTGACATACAGACACACACTCACACACACTCACAGACACACACATTGACACACAGTCACACAGACACACACATTGACACACAGTCACACAGACACACACTCACAGACACACACATTGACACACAGACACACACTCACAGACACTCACAGACACACATATTGACACATAGTCACACAGACACATACTCACAGACACACACATTGACACACAGACACACACTCACAGACACTCACAGACACACACATTGACACATAGTCACACAGACACACACTCACAGACACACACATTGACACACAGTCACACAGACACACACAGGCACACACATTGACACACAGACACACACTCACAGACACTCACAGACACACACATTGACTCATAGTCACACAGACACACACTCACACACACTCACAGGCACACACATTGACACACAGACACACACTCACAGACACACATTGACACATAGTCACACACACACACATAGATACACACAGATGCACACACTCACTGTCGCACATAGACACACAGACACAGAGATACACACAGACACACAGAGTCTGTACAGGAGCTGACACTGAGACACAATGAACAGCAGGTCTCAGTAGCAGTTGTAAGGGTGACCAATCCATGGACAGGTTGGTGCAGTCTCAATGGGCTGTTCAAACACCTCCTGGGTTGTCCTGCTGGAACATTCCCCAGGTGAAGGCCATTCCTTTGGGGCAGGCTGTCTGTCTGATGGGTTATTCTGTTATTGTCCAGCAGTCTCTCTCTCTCTGGGCGATGACGCCATTCGCCGAGTCCCTGTTGAGTTTACGCCGTGCCTATCTGAGCGGGAAGACCAAGTCAGTGGAGTTCCGCATCACCCAGCTCCGCTCACTGCTCACTCTCCTTCAGGATAATGAAACGGCACTACTCGATGTTCTCGACCAGGATCTGCGCAAGGTTCACCAGCAGGGTCCCTCACTCGGTGGGAGGGTGTGTCACCCAGTGGGAGGGTGTGTCACCCAGTGGGAGAGTGTGTCACCCAACGGGAGGGTGTGTCACCCAGTGGGAGGGTCCCTCACCCAGTGGGAGGGTGTGTCACCCAGTGGGAGGGTGTGTCACCCAGTGGGAGAGTCTGTCACCCAGTGGGAGGGTGTGTCACCCAGTGGGAGAGTGTGTCACCCAGTGGGAGGGTGTGTCACCCAGTGGGAGAGTGTGTCACCCAACGGGAGGGTGTGTCATCCAGTGGGAGGGTCCCTCACCCAGTGGGAGGGTCCCTCACCCAGTGGGAGGGTGTGTCACCCAGTGGGAGGGTGTGTCACCCAGTGGGAGAGTCTGTCACCCAGTGGGAGGGTGTGTCACCCAGTGGGAGGGTGTGTCACCCAGTGGGAGAGTGTGTCACCCAATGGGAGGGTGTGTCACCCAATGGATGGGTGTGTCACCCAGTGGGAGAGTGTGTCACCCAACGGGAGGGTGTGTCACCCAATGGGAGGGTGTGTCACCCAATGGATGGGTGTGTCATCCAGTGGGAGAGTGTGTCACCCAACGGGAGGGTGTGTCACCCAGTGGGAGGGTCCCTCACCCAGTGGGAGGGTGTGTCACCCAGTGGGAGGATGTGTCACACAACGGGAGGGTGTGTCACCCAGTAGGAGGGTGTGTCACCCAGTGGGAGGATGTGTCACCCAGTGGGAGGGTGTGTCACCCAGTGGGATGGTGTGTCACACAACGGGAGGGTGTGTCACCCAGTGGGAGGGTGTGTCACCCAGTGGGAGGATGTGTCACCCAGTGGGAGGGTGTGTCACCCAGTGGGAGGGTGTGTCACCCAGTGGGAGGGTCCCTCACCCAGTGGGAGGGTGTGTCACCCAGTGGGATGGTGTGTCACCCAGTGGGAGGATGTGTCGCCCAGTGGGAGGATGTGTCACCCAGTGGGAGGGTCCCTCACCCATGAGGAGGGTGTGTCACCCAGTGGGAGGGTGTGTCACCCAGTGGGAGGGTCCCTCACCCAGTGGGAGGGTGTGTCACCCAGTGGGAGGGTCCCTCACCCAGTGGGAGGGTGTGTCACCCAGTGGGATGGTGTGTCACCCAGTGGGAGGATGTGTCGCCCAGTGGGAGGATGTGTCACCCAGTGGGAGGGTCCCTCACCCATGAGGAGGGTGTGTCACCCACTGGGAGGGTGTGTCACCCAGTGGGAGGGTCCCTCACCCAGTGGGAGGGTGTGTCACCCAGTGGGAGGGTCCCTCACCCAGTGGGAGGGTGTGTCACCCAGTGGGAGGGTGTGTCATCCAGTGAGAGGGTGTGTCACCCAGTGGGAGAGTCTGTCACCCAGTGGGAGAGTCTGTCACCCAGTGGATGGGTGTGTCACCCAGTGGGAGGGTGCGTCACCCAGGGGAGGGTGCATCACCCAGTGGGAGGGTCCCTCACCCAGTGGGAGGGTTTGCCACCAAGTGGGAGGGTGTGTCACCCAGAGGGAGGGTCCCTCACCCAGTGGGAGGGTGTGTCACCCAGTGGGAGGGTGTGTCACCCAGTGGATGGGTGTGCCAGCCAGTGGGAGGGTGTGTCACCCAGTGGGAGGGTGTGTCACTCAGTGGGAGAGTCTGGCACCCAGTGGGAGAGTCTGGCATCCAGTGGGGGGGGGGGGTGTCATCCACTGGGAGGGTGTGTCACCCAGTGGGAGGGTGTGTCATCCACTGGGAGGGTGTGTCACCCAGTGGGAGGGTGTGTCATCCAGTGGGAGGGTGTGTCACCCAGTGGGAGAGTCTGGCACCCAGTGGGAGGGTGTGTCATCCAGTGGGAGAGTCTGGCACCCAGTGGGAGGGTGTGTCACCCAGTGAGAGAGTCTGGCACCCAGTGGGAGGATGTGTCACCCAGTGGGAGGGTGTGTCACCCAGTGGATGGGTGTGTCATCCAGTGGGAGGGTGTGTCACCCAGTGGGAAGGTGTGCCATCCAGTGGATGGGTGTGTCATCCAGTGGGAGGGTGTGTCACCCAGTGGGAGGGTGTGCCATCCAGTGGATGGGTGTGTCACCCAGTGGGTGGATGTGTCACCCAGTGGCAGGGTGTGTCACCCAGTGGGAGGATGTGTCACCCAGTGAGAGAGTCTGGCACCCAGTGAGAGGGTGTGTCATCCAGTGGGAGAGTGTGTGATCCAGTGGGTGGGTGTGTCACCCAGTGGGAGAGTCTGTCACCCAGTGGCAGGATGAGTCACCTTGTGGGAGGGTGTACCACCCAGTGGATGGGTGTGCCAGCCAGTGGGAGGGTGTGTCACCCAGTGGGATGGTGTGTGGGAGGGTCTGTGTGAAGGTGTGTGGGAGTGTCTGTGGGAGTGTCTGTGGGAGGGTCTGTGAGAGGGTATGTGGGAGGGTGTGTGGGAGGGTGTGTGGGAGGGTGTGTGGGAGGGTCTCTGGGAGAGTCTTTTGGAGGGTGTGTGGGAGGGTGTGTGGGAGGGTGTGTGGGAGGGTCTTTTGGAGGGTGTGTGGGAGGGTGTGTGGGAGGGTGTGTGGGAGGGTGTGTGGGATGGTGTGTGGGAGGGTGTGTGGGAGGGTGTGTGGGAGGGTCTCTGGGAGAGTCTTTTGGAGGGTGTGTGGGAGGGTGTGTGGGAGGGTGTGTGGGAGGGTGTGTGGGAGGGTGTGTGGGAGGGTCTGTCTAATGCCTGTTGTGTTTTCCAGCCGAAGTTTGAGGCAATGATTGCTGAGATTGCGTTTGTGAAAAACGAGGCGATTTCTGCAATTAACAACATCAAAAGCTGGGTCGCTGCCGAGTTTGTGGAGAAAACGTTTGTAGGTATTGGGGGTGGAGACATCTTCTCTCTCCCCCCCCTCTCTGTCTCTCCCGCACCCCCCCCCCTTTCTCACTCTCTCTCTGTCCTGCCCCCCTCTCTTTCTCTCTCTCTCTCTCTCGCATTATCTCCTTCCACCTCTCAATCCCCCTCTGTCCATGTCTCTTCATCTGCATCTCTCTGGTTCATAATAAATCGAACATTGAACAATACAGCGCAGACAGGCCCTTTGGCCCTCGATGTTGTGCCGACCCGTGCACTATTCTCAGCTCCTCCCCCTACACTAACCCATCATCATCCACTTCCCTCTCCTTGTCGTTCCTCCATCACTCTGTTCCTGTCTCTCCATCTCTCAATTGCCCTCTTTCAATACCTCTCGCTCTCTCTCTCCCGCTATCCCTGCAACTCTCAGTCCGTCTCACTCCCTCTGTCTCTCTCCATTGCTCAAGTGCTCCCGTATCTTTTATTGTCTGTAATGCTGCCATAGAGTCTAAAATGATGTGCAAATGTTTCAAAGGGAGATTATTTTCACAGCTGGAATTGGAGGGGCTGGTGTTCCCATGTACCTGCTGTCTTTGTCCTTCGATATACAAGCAGTTTTGGGGTCTGGAAGGTGCTGTGTGAGGATCTTTGGTGAATTTCTGCAGTGCATCTTGTAGGTAGTAGAGATTGGTGGTGAAGGGCAGCCTGATCAGTGTGTTTCCTTGTAGGGGGGCCGGGGGTCACAGAGTCATAGAGGTGTACAGCACAGAAACAGCCCTTTGGTCCACCCGTCCACACCGACCTGATATCCCAACCCAATCTAGTGCCACCTGCCAGCACCCAGCCCATATCCCTCCAAACCTGGTCCTCCAGCCTCACCTCACACAGACGGACCAGAGTGATCCTTGGACCATACTGAGAGCCCTGTGCCTAGGTGTAGGCTGAGTGGTGTGCTCCTTGCTGGAGGCTGGGAGATTTACCCTTGTTTCTAGCTGAGGCAGTGAGGTTTTTATTTTTGTCCCAGATGGGTGGTGGGTATTCAGCTTTGACATTTTCCAAGTGAATAGCCTGCAGCAGGTTGAGGTGTGATTCATCAAACCCTCATCGATTTCCCCTGCTTGGCCTGAGTCTTTACCTCTGCCTCTCCACTCTCTCTATCTCTCTCTCTTTCTCTGTGTGTCTCTTTCTGTCTATCTCACTCTCTCTGTCTGTCTCTCTCACTCTGTCTTTCTCCCTCTCTCACTCGCTCTCTCTGTCTCTCTGTCTGTATCTCCCTCTCTCACATTCTCTTTCTCTGTCTCTCTCTCTCTCTCTGTCTCTCTTACTCCCTCTCTCTCTCTGTTTCTCACTCTCTGTCTCTCATTCCATCTCACTCTGTCACTCTCACTTTCTCTGTCTCTCTCTACCTCTCTCACTCCCCCTCTCTCTCACTCTCTGTCTCTCCACCTCTCTCACTCCCTCGCTGTCTCTGTCTCTCTCTCTCACTCTCTACTTTTCTCACTCCCTCTCTTTCTTTCTGACTCTCCCTCTATCTCTCCATCTCTCCCTCTGTCTGTCTCTCCCTCTCTCACTCTGTATCTGTCTCTGTGTGTGTCTCTCTCACTCCCTCTCTCTGTCTCTCTCACTCTGTCTATCGGTGTCTCTCTACCTCTCACTCCCTCTCTCTCACTCTCCCTCTGACTCTCTCTCTGTCTCTCTGTCTATCTCCCTCTCTCACTCCCACTCTGTGTGTCTCTCAGTTTGTGTGTCTCTCTTTCTAACTCGCGCTCTCTGTCTCTCTCACTCTCTCTGTTTCTCTCTACCTCTGTCAATCTTTCTCTTTCTCTGTCTCTGTCTCTCTCTCTCTGTATCTTATGTATCTCTCTCTCGCTCTCACTGTCTGTCTCTCCCTCTCTCACACCCTCTCTCTCTCTCTGTGTTTCTCTCTCTCGCACTCCCTCTCACTCTCTCTTTCAATGTTTGTGACTCTCTCTCTCTCTGTCTGTCTATGTGTGTCTCTCTCTCCCTCTCTCTGTTGTCCATATCTCTTTCCAACTCTCTTCCAGTCATGCAGCCCAGTGAGCTCCCAGCCACCGGCAGTGTCTCTGTGGGAGACTGAACTCCCAATGGCACAAAGTGAGGCCATCGTTTGTCACACTGCCTCTCTGCATGGGGAGTTCACGTTCTGCCCATTCCATGGCTTTCCCAGTTGGAGCCTTTCCCAGTCTTCCTCCCCCAGGGCTGGCGGGATTCGGATCGGGCACGGATTGGCAATGATGTTTGCCTCCTGCCATTCCCAGGTAACCAAGCTGGACCAATGTTTTATCCGGAAGGAGCCGTTTGGAGTGGCCCTGATCATCGCAGCCTGGAGTCAGCCCATTCAGCTGCTGCTGACCCCCTTGGTTGGAGCCATCGCTGCAGGTCAGTAGACAATAGATAACAGACAATAGGTGCAGGAGTAGGCCATTCTGCCCTTCGAGCCTGCACCGCCATTCAATACGATCATGGCTGATCATTCCTAATCAGTATCCTGTTCCTGCCTTATCTCCATACCCCTTGATTCCACTATCGTTGAGAGCTCTATCCAACTCTTTCTTAAATGAATCCAGAGACTGGGCCTCCACTGCCCTCTGGGGCAGAGCATTCCACACAGCCACCACTCTCTGGGTGAAGAGGTTTCTCCTCATCTCTGTCCTAAATGGTCTACCCCGTATTTTTAAGCTGTGTCCTCTGGTTCGGCACTCACCCATCAGCGGAAACATGTTTCCTGTCTCCAGAGTGTCCAATCCTTTCATAATCTTATATGTTTCAATCAGATCCCCTCTCAGTCTTCTAAACTCAAGGGTATACAAGCCCAGTCGTTCCAGTCTTTCAGTGTAAGGTAATCCCGCCATTCGAGGAATCGACCTCGTGAACCTACGCTGCACTCCCTCAATAGCCAGAATGTCTTTCCTCAAATTTGGAGACCAGAACTGCACACAATACTCCAGGTGTGGTCTCACCAGGGCCCTGCACAGCTGCAGAAGAACCTCTTTGCTTCTATACTCAATCCCTCTTGTTATGAAGGCCAGCATGCTATTAGCCTTCTTCACTACCTGCTGTACCTACATGCTTACCTTCATTGACTGGTGTACAAGAACACCCAGATCTCTCTGTACTGCCCCTTTACCTAAATTGATTCCATTTAGGTAGTAACAGTAGGGACGGTGAGGCACAGGAAGATCCCAGAATCCAACTCCCCACCCCAACCAACCTGAGCTGGTGGCAGCGCTGGGGCTCCACCCTTAATCTCAGATGTGCACAGCAAGATCCCAGGTTCTGGCTCTTTCCTCCCCCTCCCCCACCCCGAGCCGCACATGGGCACAACAGGATCCCAGGCTGAGGGAACCCAAGGCTGCTCAGGGCCGGACGGGAGTGTGGGAATGGCAGGATCAGAGCTGATCACACAGGCATGGAAGGGGCCGAAGGGCCACCTGCTTGCCCTTATTTTGGGTTTGGGGGGTAAAAGACGGCCTGGGTTCCTTCCCCGCTGATGGTGACGGAGTTGGCGGTGGTGGGGGAGGTGAGGTTTCGGGATGGTCTGCTCCCCTCTAGAAACAGGAAGGGTTGCTGGTGTCTGTGACCGTGGGGAAGGCTCTGCTCAGTAAACACTGAGAGTCTCGGTTTAACCCTCCTGCCCCCCCCCTCACTCTGTCTGTTCCTGTCGATCCCACAGGGAACTGCGTTGTCCTCAAGCCTTCGGAAGTGAGTGTCAATACAGCGGCTCTCCTGAGCAAACTCATCCCCCAGTACCTGGACAAGGTGAGTCATAGAGTCAGAGAGGTCTACAGCATAGAAACAGACCCTTCGGTCCAACCCGTCCATGCCGACCAGATATCCCAGCCCAACCTAGTCCCACCTGCCAGCACCCAGCCCATATCCCTCCAAACCCTTCCTATTCATATACCCATCCAAATGCCTCTTAAATGTGCACACATCCACAGTTCATTACCTTCTCCAGCCTGTTCCACAGGAACAGGAGGCCATTCAGCCCCCTTCTCCAGCCTGTTCCACAGGAACAGGAGGCCATTCAGCCCCCCTTCTCCAGCCTGTCCCATAGGAACAGGAGGCCATTCAGCCCCCTTCTCCAGCCCGTCCCACAGGAACAGGAGACCATTCAGCCCCCCTTCTCCAGCCTGTCCCACAGGAACAGGAGACCATTCAGCCCCCTTCTCCAGCCTGTCCCACAGGAACAGGAGGCCATTCAGCCCCTTCTCCAGCCTGTCCCACAGGAACAGGAGGCCATTCAGCCCCTTCTCCAGCCTGTCCCACAGGAAAAGGAGGCCATTCAGCCCCTACTCCAGCCCGTCCTACAGAAACAGGCCATTCACCCCCTACTAAAGCCTGTCCCACAAGAACAGGAGGCCATTCAGCCCCCCTCCTCGAGCCTATGCCACAGGAATGGGAGGCCATTCAGCCCCTTCTCCAGCCTGTCCCACAGGAACAGTCCATTCAGCCCCTTCTCCAGCCTGTCCCACAGGAATGGGAGGCCATTCAGCCCCTTCTCCAGCCTGTCCCACAGGAACAGTCCATTCAGCCCCTTCTCCAGCCTGTCCCACAGGAACAAGAGGACTTTCAGCCCCCTTCTCCATTCTATCCCACAGGAACAAGAGGCCATTCAGCCCCTTTCTTCATCCTGTCCCACAGGAACAGTCCATTCAGCCCCTTCTCCAGCCTGTCCCACAGGAACGGGAGGCCATTCAGCCGTTTCTCTAGCCTGTCCCACAGGAACAGTCCATTCAGCCCCCTTCTCCAGCCTGTCCCACAGGAACAGGAGGCCATTCAGCCCCCCTTCTCCAGCCTGTCCCACAGGAACAGGAGGCCATTCAGCCCCTTCTCCAGCCTGTCCCAAAGGAACAGGAGGCCATTCACCCCCCTTATTCGGCCTGTCCCACAGGAACGAGCCATTTATCCCTATTTTCCAGTCTGTCCCACAGGAACAGGCCATTCAGCCCCCTTCTCCAGCCTGTCCCACAGGAACAAGAGGACTTCCAGCCCCCTTCTCCATTCTATCCCACATGAACAAGAGGCCATTCAGCCCCTTTCTTCATCCTGTCCCACAGGAACTACAGGCCATTCAGCCCCTTTCTCCATCCTGTCCCACAGGAACAAAAGGCCATTCAGCCCCCTTTCTCCATCCTGTCCCACAGGAACTACAGGCCATTCAGCCCCTTTCTCTTAGCCTGTCCCACAGGAACAGGAGGCCATTCAGCCCCTCCATCTGAAGTTTGTGGGTTAGTCAGGCTGAGGCTGATTATATATTTCTGACCAATTTTGCTGCATGTGTTCTGCAACGTTTAATCCCCTTCCGCACAAAATGCTCAGTGTCAGTTTTGAAGTTTCCTATGGGCCCCTAGTTGGGTCAGACTGATGTCAGCAGAGAGTTTGGAACTGCTCTACCTGGCTCTCACTGAGCCCAGTGCTGACTCCCCCGAACGTTAATGATCTATTGCCCTGTTCTGCCCCCTCCGTCCTCCTCCCCCCATCAACTCAGCTGGGATTATGTCAAGCTCTCTGTATAGATGCATCATCACCGTCAGCATCTCTCATCGACTCTTCCTGCCTGTGCAAATTCCAACAAGGAACATTCGCAACAGGCAAATGTTAGCCAATGACCGACTCCAATTAGACAGAATCTAATCGCTGACCCTTGACAATTCTCAATGCTCTTACCATCATGGAATCCCCCACTATCAACGTCCTTGGGGGTTACCATTGACCACCTGGAGGTCCTGGGCCTCCTTCACCGCCACTCCCTCACCACCAGACGCCTGGAGGAAGAATGCCTCATCTTCCGCCTCGGAACACTTCAACCCCAGGGCATCAATGTGGACTTCAACAGTTTCCTCATTTCCCCTTACCCCACATCACCCTAGTTCCAAACTTCCAGCTCAGCACTGTCCCCATGACTTGTCCGAACTTGTCCGACCTGCCTATCTTCTTTTCCACCTATCCACTCCACCCTCTCCTCCCTGACCTATCACCTTCATCCCCTCCCCCACTCACCCATTGTACTCGATGCTACTCTCTCCCCACCCCCACCCTCCTCTAGCTTATCTCTCCACCCTTCAGGCTCACTGCCTTTATTCCTGATGAAGGGCTTTTGCCCGAAACGTCAATTTCGCTGCTCCTCGGATGCTGCCTGACCTGCTGTGCTCTTCCAGCACCACTAATCCAGCAACTCAACTGGACTCCCCACAGTGGCTGCAAGAGTGGGTCAGAGACTGGGGAGAGTAACTCACCTCCTGACCCTCCAAAATCTACGCCCTTTCTGCAAGCCCCAAATCAGGAGGGCATTGGAACGTTCCCCACTTGCCTGGATGGGTGCAGCTCCAACAACGCTCAAGAAGATTGACACATTCCAGGACAAAGCAACCTCCTTGATTGGCACCACATCCACAAGCATTCAATCCCTGCACCACCAACACTCGGGAGCAGCAGTGTGTACTATCTACCAGGTCACACCGCAGTAATTCACCAAAGATCCTCAGACAACATCTTCCAAACTCAAGACCATTTCCGTTGCAAAGGCCAAGGGCAGCAGGTACATGGGAACCCCCCACCCCCTGCAACTTCCCCTCCAAGCCGCTCGTCATCCTGACTCGGAAATGTATCATCGTTCCTTCACTATGACTGGGTCAGAATCTCGGCGCTCCATCCCACAAGGCATTGTGGGTTCGGCCTGCAGCACATGGCATGCAGCGGTTCAAGAAGGCAGGGTCACCCTCACCTTCTCAAGGGGGCAACTCGGCACAGGCAATAAAGGACAGAAAACCAATCACGCCCAGGTCTGAGAATGAATAACGAAAAGCTGAGGGAAAGGCCAACCTTCCATTATCCTGTTTAATTCTGTTTGAAGTTGGGAATAATCTTTAATGAATTCCTAATCCTTGTCCAGAAAACGTTGACCCAATATTAGTGCTGTTTGATGGGAACAGCTTTCCTCTTTACCTAACCCTGTGCTGTCCCTGTCCTGGGAGGGGATGATAGCGACAGTGTAGAGGGAGCTTTACTTTGTATCTATTCTTGTGCTGTTCCTGTCATTGGAGTGTTTGATGGGGGACAGTGTAGAGGGAGCTTTACTCTCTATCTCTCCCTGTGCTGTCCCTGTCCTGGGAGTGTTTGATAGAGACAGTGTAGAGGGAGATTTACTCTGTATCTAACCCCGTGCTGTCCCTGTCATTGGAATGTTTGATGGAGACAGTGTAGAGGGAGCTTTACTCTGTATCTAACCCCATGCTGTCCCTGTCCTGGGAGTGTTTGATGGGGACAGTGTAGAGGGAGCTTTACTCTGTATCTATCCCTGTGCTGTCCCTGTCCTGGGAGTGTTTGATGGGGGACAGTGTAGAGGGAGCTTTCCTCTGTATCTAACCCCGTGTCCCTGTCCTGGGAGTGTTTGATGGGGACAGTGTCGAGGGAGCTTTCCTCTGTATCTAACCCCGTGTCCCTGTCCTGGGAGTGTTTGATGCAGACAGTGTCGAGGGAGCTTTACTCTGTATCTAACCCTGTGCTTTCCCTGTCCTGGGAGTGTTTGATGGGACTGATATAGAAGAAGCTTTACACTGTAACTAATCCTGTGCTGTCCCTGTCCTGGGAGTGTTTGGTGGGGACAGTGTGGAGGGAGCTTTATTCTGTAAATCACCCTGTGCTGTCCCTGTGCTGAGTGTGGTTGATGGGGACAGTGTGGGGGAAGTTTACTCTGTATCTAACCCCGTGTTGTTCCTGTCATTGGAGTGTTTGATGGGGGACAGTGTAGAGGGAGCTTTACTTTGTATCTATCCTTGTGCTGTTCCTGTCCTGGGAGTGTTTGATGGGGGACAGTGTAGAGGGAGCTTTACTCTCTATCTCTCCCTGTGCTGTCCCTGTCATTGGAGTGTTTGATGGAGACAGTGTAGAGGGAGCTTTACTCTGTATCTAACCCCGTGCTGTCCCTGTCATTGGAGTGTTTGATGGAGACAGTGTAGAGGACGCTTTACTCTGTGTCTAACCCCATGCTGTCCCTGTCCTGGGAGTGTTTGATGGGGACAGTATAGAGGGAGCTTTACTCTGTATCTATCCCTGTGCTGTCTCTGTCCGGGGAGTGTTTGATGGGGGACAGTGTAGAGGGAGCTTTACTCTGTATCTAACCCCGTGCTGTCCCTGTCCTGGGAGTGTTTGATGGGGACAGTATAGAGGGAGCTTTACTCTGTATC
The DNA here is from genome assembly GCF_047496795.1 of Chiloscyllium punctatum. NCBI lineage: Eukaryota > Metazoa > Chordata > Chondrichthyes > Orectolobiformes > Hemiscylliidae > Chiloscyllium > Chiloscyllium punctatum. The sequence goes on from NC_092742.1 coordinate 129,136,271, forward strand.
TATCCCTGTGCTGTCCCTGTCCTGGGAGTGTTTGATGGGACTGATGTAGAGGTAGCTTTACACTGTAACTAACCCTGTGCTGTCCCTGTCCTGGGAGTGTTTGATGGAGGCAGTGTAGAGGAAGCTTCACTCTGTATCTAACCCTGTGCTTTCCCTGTCCTGGGAGTGTTTGATGGGGGGACAGTGTAGAGGGAGCTTTACTTTGTATCTATCCTTGTGCTGTCCCTGTCCTGAGAGTGTTTGATGGGGGACAGTGTAGAGGAAGCTTTACTTGGTATCTAACCCTATGCTGTCCCTGTCCTGGGAGTGTTTGATGGGGGGACAGTGCAGATGGATCTTTACTTCAGATTAAAAGTGTTGCGCTGACCCTGGGAGTGTTATAGGCAGTATCGAGGGATCCTCACTCACACACCATGCCCTGAACTCTATTTCTGCCTCTTCAGGATTGTTTCGCTGTGTTCACTGGAGGACCAGCCGAGACGAGGAAACTCCTGCAGTATAAGTTTGATTATATCTTTTATACAGGTGAGAGGGGGCATCAAACTGGGACACATGGGGTGGGGGGGGGGGGGGGGGGGGGGGGAGGTGGTGGGGGGCAGTCAGAATACAGTGCCGGGACAGCAGAACGCTAAGGCCAGGCAGCCTCAAGGGACACAGGAGCTGGCCAGACATTAAACTGAAGACACAAAATCAGCGTGCAGATTGTTGTATTTTGGAGACGGTGATTGAGTGAGAATTTGAATATTGCATACAACTCTGGTCTCCCTCCTATCTGAAGGACGTTGTGAAACTTGAAAGGGTTCAGAAAAGATTTACAAGGATGTTGCCGGTTTTGGAGGGTTTGAGCTACAGGGAGAGGCTGAACAGGCTGGGGCTGTTTTATCTGGAGCGTCGGAGGATGAGGGGTGACCTTATAGAGGTTTGAAAAGTCATGAAGGACATGGAGAGGATAAATAGACAAGTTTCATTTCCCAGGATGGGGGAGTCCAGAAATAGAGGGAATAGATTTAGGGTGAGAGGGGAAAGGTATAAATGAGAACTAAGGGGCAACTTTTTCACCCAGAGGGAGGTACATGTATGGAATGAGCTGCCAGAGGAAGTGGTGGAGGCTGGTACGATTGCAACATTTAAGAGGCATCTGGATGGGTATATGAATAGGAAGGGTTTGGAGGGACATGGGCCAAGTGCTGGCAAATGGGACAGGGCTGAGTTATGCTATCTGGTGGGCATGGATGGGGTGGACTGAAGGGTCTGTTTCTATGTTGTGAATTGCTATGAGTCTGTGACTCTATGAATTGTGAATCTATCTGTGACTCTGTGACTATATGACTATATAAATTTATAACTCTGCAACACTGTGGCACTGTAACTATATAATTCTATAACTCTGTGTCTCTGTGACTCTGTGACTCTGTGTCTCTGTGTCTCCATGCCTCTGTGAAACTGAATCTCTGTGACTCTATGACTCTGTGACTCTGTGATGTTGTGACTCTGTGTCGCTGTGACTCTATGTCTCTGTGTCCCTGTGAATCTGTGACTCTGTGTCTCTATGACTCTATGACTCTATGAAACTATGTCTCTGTGACTCTGTGACTATGCGACTCTGTGACTCTCTTACTCGGTGTCTCTGTGAATCTGTGACTCTGCGTCTCTGTGACTGTGACTCTGTGACTCTATGACTCTGTGAGTCTATGAAACTATGTCTCTGTGACTCTGTGACTATGCGACTCTGTGACTCTGTGTCTCTGTGACTTTGTGACTCTGACTCTGTGACTCTGTGTCACTGTGACTCTGGGACTCTGGGACTCTGGGACTCTGTGACGCTGAGTCTCTGTGTCTCTGTGGGACTCTGTGTCTCTGTGACTCTGTGACTCTGTGACTCTGAGATTCTGACACTGTGACTGTGTGACTCTGTGTCACTGTGACTCTGTGTCTCAGTGTCTCAGTGACTCTGCAAGTCTGTGACTCTGTGACTCTGTCTCTGTGACTCTGTGACTTTGTGACTCTGTTTCTGTTACTCTGTGCCTGTGTGTCTCTGTGACTGCGAGTCTGTGACTCTGTGACACTGTGACTCTGTGACTCTGTGAGTGTGTCTCTGTGACTCTGTGTATCTGTGATTCTGACTCTGTGACCCTGTGTCTCTATGATTCTGTGACTCTGTGTTTCTGTGACTCTGTGTCTTGGTGACTATGTCCCTGTGTCTCAGTGACTCTGGGTCTCCGTGTCTCTGTGTCTCTGTGACTCTGTGTTTTTGTGACTATGTCCCTGTGTCTCAGTGACTCTGGGTCTCTGTGGCTATGTGTCTCTGTGACTCTGACTCTGTGACTGTGTGTCTCTGAGACTCTGTGAGTCTGTGTCTCTGTGTCTTTGTGACACTCTGTCTCTGTGACTCTGGTACTCTGAGATGCTGAGTCTCTGCGTCTCTGTGACTCGGTGTCTCTGTGACTCTGTGACTCTGTGACTCTGAGACTCTGTCACTGTGACTCTGTGACTCTGTGTCTCTGTGACTCTGTGACTCTGAGACTCTGACACTGTGACTCTGTGAATCTATGTCACTGTGACTCAGTGACTCTGTGACGCTGTGACTCTGTGACTCTGTGACCCTGTTTCTCCGTGACTCTGTGTCTCTGTGACTCTGACGCTGTGACTCAGTGACTCTGTGACTCTGTGACCCTGTTTCTCTGTGACTCTGTGTCTCTGTGACTCTGTGACGCTGTGACTCAGTGACTCTGTGACTCTGTGGTTCTGTGACACTGTGACTCTATGTCTCAGTGACTCTGTGGTTCTGTGTCTCTGTGACTCTGTGTCTCTGCGAGTCTGTGACTCTGTGACACTGTGTCTCTGAGTCATTGTGACTCTGACTCGGTGACTCAGTGATTCTGAGTCTCTGTGATGCTGTGATGCTGTGACTCTGTGTCTCTGTGACTCTGACTCGGTGTCTCTGTGATGCTGAGTCTCTGTGACTCTGTGTATCTGTGGCTCTGTGACTCTGTGATCCTGTGCCTCTGTGACTCTGCCACTATGTGACTCTGTGACTCTCTGTCTCTGTGACTCTGCGTTTCTGTGTCTCTGTGACCCTGTGATGCTGCGACTCTGTGACTGTGTCTCTGTGAATCAGTGTCTCTGTGACTCTGTGACTCTGTGACTCTGTGACACTGTGACTCTGTGACTCTGTGACTCTGTGACACTGTGGCTCTGGGTCTTTGTGAATCTACATCTCTGTGACTCTGTGATTCTGTGTCTCTGTGACTGTGTGATACTGTGTCCCTCTGTCTCTGTGTCTCTGTGAGTCTGTGTCTCGGTGTTTCTGTGAATCAGTGTCTCTGTGATTCTGTGACTCTGTGACACAGTGATTCTGTGTGTCTGTGACTCTGTGTCCCTCTGTCTCTGTGTCTCTGTGATTCTCTGACTCTATGACTCTGTGACTCTCTGTCTCTGCGACTCTGTGTCTCTGTGAATCTGTGAAACTGTGACACTGTGTCTCTGTGACTCTGTGTCTCTGTGACACTGAATCTGTGTCTCTGTGACTGTGTGATTCTGTGTCCCTCTGTCTCTGTGTCTCTGTGTCTCTGTGACACTGTGAAACTGAGACACTGTGTCTCTGTGACTCTGTGACTCGGTGACTCTGTGACTCTGTGTCTCTGTGACTCTGTGACTTTGTGTCTCTGTGACTCTGTGTGTCTGTGGCTCTGTGACTCTGTGACCCTGTCTCTCTGTGACTCTGTGACTCTGTTGCCTGTGACTCTGTGTGTCTGTGATTCTGTGTGTCTGTGACTCTATGACTCTGTGACTCTGTGATTCTCTGACTCTGTGACTCTGTGTCTCTGTGACTCTGTGACACTGTGACTCAGTGACTCTGTGTCTCTGTGTTTCTGTGACTCTGTGACTGTATATCTCTGTGACTCTGTGTCTTTGTGGTTCTGTGTCTCTGTGACTCTGTGTCTCTGCGAGTCTGTGACTCTGTGACACTGTGTCTCTGAGTCACTGTGACTCTGACTCGGTGACTCAGTGATTCTGAGTCTCTGTGATGCTGTGACTCTGTGTCTCTGTGTCTCTGTGACTCTGACTCGGTGTCTCTGTGATGCTGAGTCTCTGTGACTCTGTGTATCTGTGGCTCTGTGACTCTGTGACCCTGTGCCTCTGTGACTCTGCCACTATGTGACTCTGTGACTCTCTGTCTCTGTGACTCTGCGTTTCTGTGTCTCTGTGACCCTGTGATGCTGCGACTCTGTGACTCTGTGATTCTCTGACTCTGTGACTCTGTGTCTCCGTGACTCTGTGACTCTTGGGACTCTGTGGTTCTGTGTCTCTGTGGTTCTGTGTCTCTGTGACTCTGTGTCTCTGTGACTCTGTGACACTGTGGCTCTGGGTCTTTGTGACTCTATGTCTCTGTGACTCTGTGATTCTGTGTCTCTGTGACTGTGTGATACTCTGTCCCTCTGTCTCTGTGTCTCTGTGAGTCTGTGTCTCGGTGTTTCTGTGAATCAGTGTCTCTGTGATTCTGTGACTCTGCGACACTGTGATTCTGTGTGTCTGTGACTCTGTGTCCCTCTGTCTCTATGTCTCTGTGATTCTCTGACTCTATGACTCTGTGACTCTCTGTCTCTGCGACTCTGTGTCTCTGTAAATCTGTGAAACTGTGACACTGTGTCTCTGTGACTCTGTGTCTCTGTGACACTGAATCTGTGTCTCTGTGACTCTGTGATTCTGTGTCCCTCTGTCTCTGTGTCTCTGTGACTCTTTGAAACTGAGACGCTGTGTCTCTGTGACTCTGTGACTCTGTGTATCTATGACTCTGTGACTGTGCATCTCTGTGACTCTGTGACTCAATGACTCTATGATTGCGTGAGTCTGTGACTGTGCGTCTCTGTGACTCTCTGTCTCTGTGATTCTCTGACTATGTGACTCTGTGAATCCATGACTCTGTGTCTCTGTGATTCTCAGACTTTGCGTCTCTGTGACTCTGTGTCTTTGTGACTATGTCCCTGTGTCTCAGTGACTCTGTGTTTCCAGGACTCTGGCTCGGTGACTCTGTGTCTCTGCGACTCTGTGAATCAATGACCGTATGATTCCGTGACTCTGTGAATGTGCGTCTCTGTGACTCTCTGACTCTGTGACTCTATGAATCGTGACTCTTTGATTCTCTGACTCGGTGACTCTGTGTCTCCTTGACTCTGTGTCTCTGTGATTCTCTGACTCTGCGTCTCTGCGACTCTGTGACTCAGTGACTCTGTGACGCTGTGTCTCTGTGACTCTTTGACTCTGACATTATGTCTCTGTGACTCTGTGACTCTGTGTATCTGTGACTCTGTGTCTCTGTGACTCTGTGATTCTGTGTCCCTCTGTCTCTGTTACTCTGTGTTTGTGTATGTCTGTGACTCTGTGTCTCTTTGTCTCAGTGACTCTGCAAGTCTGTGTCTTGGTGACTCTGACTCTATGTCTCTGTGTCTCTGTGACACTGTGTCTCTGTGACTCTGTGATTCTTTGTCTCTGTGATACTCTTACTCTTTGTCTCTGTGTCTCTGTGACACTGAGCCCATGTGACTCTGTGGCTCTGTCACTCTGTGACTCTGTGACTCTGTGTCTCTGTGCTTCTGTGTGTCTGTGACTCTATGACTCTGTGACTCTGTGATTCTCTGACTCTGTGACTCTGTGTCTCTGTGACTCTGTGATGCTGTGACTCAGTGACTCTGTGACTCTGTGTTTCTGTGACTCTGTGACTCTGTGTCTCTGCGAGTCTGTGACTCTGTGACACTGTGTCTCTGAGTCACTGTGACTCTGACTCGGTGACTCAGTGATTCTGAGTCTCTGTGATGCTGTGACTCTGTGTCTCTGTTTCTCTGTGACTCTGACTCGGTGTCTCTATGATGCTGAGTCTCTGTGACTCTGTGTATCTGTGGCTCTGTGACTCTGTGACCCTGTGCCTCTGTGACTCTGCCACTATGTGACTCTGTGACTCTCTGTCTCTGTGACTCTGCGTTTCTGTGTTTCTGTGACCCTGTGATGCTGCGACTCTGTGACTCTGTGATTCTCTGACTCTGTGACTCTGTGTCTCCGTGACTCTGTGACTCTTGGGACTCTGTGGTTCTGTGTCTCTGTGACTCTGTGTCTCTGTGACTCTGTGTCTCTGTGAATCAGTGTCTCTGTGACTCTGTGACTCTGTGTCTCCGTGACTCTGTGACTCTGTGACTCTGTGACTCTGTGACTCTGTGACACTGTGACTCTGTGACTCTGTGACACTGTGGCTCTGGGTCTTTGTGACTCTATGTCTCTGTGACTCTGTGATTCTGTGTCTCTGTGACTGTGTGATACTCTGTCCCTCTGTCTCTGTGTCTCTGTGAGTCTGTGTCTCGGTGTTTCTGTGAATCAGTGTCTCTGTGATTCTGTGACTCTGCGACACTGTGATTCTGTGTGTCTGTGACTCTGTGTCCCTCTGTCTCTATGTCTCTGTGATTCTCTGACTCTATGACTCTGTGACTCTCTGTCTCTGCGACTCTGTGTCTCTGTAAATCTGTGAAACTGTGACACTGTGTCTCTGTGACTCTGTGTCTCTGTGACACTGAATCTGTGTCTCTGTGACTCTGTGATTCTGTGTCCCTCTGTCTCTGTGTCTCTGTGACTCTTTGAAACTGAGACGCTGTGTCTCTGTGACTCTGTGACTCTGTGTATCTATGACTCTGTGACTGTGCATCTCTGTGACTCTGTGACTCAATGACTCTATGATTGCGTGAGTCTGTGACTGTGCGTCTCTGTGACTCTCTGTCTCTGTGATTCTCTGACTATGTGACTCTGTGAATCCATGACTCTGTGTCTCTGTGATTCTCAGACTTTGCGTCTCTGTGACTCTGTGTCTTTGTGACTATGTCCCTGTGTCTCAGTGACTCTGTGTTTCCAGGACTCTGGCTCGGTGACTCTGTGTCTCTGCGACTCTGTGAATCAATGACCGTATGATTCCGTGACTCTGTGAATGTGCGTCTCTGTGACTCTCTGACTCTGTGACTCTATGAATCGTGACTCTTTGATTCTCTGACTCGGTGACTCTGTGTCTCCTTGACTCTGTGTCTCTGTGATTCTCTGACTCTGCGTCTCTGCGACTCTGTGACTCAGTGACTCTGTGACGCTGTGTCTCTGTGACTCTTTGACTCTGACATTATGTCTCTGTGACTCTGTGACTCTGTGTATCTGTGACTCTGTGTCTCTGTGACTCTGTGATTCTGTGTCCCTCTGTCTCTGTTACTCTGTGTTTGTGTATGTCTGTGACTCTGTGTCTCTTTGTCTCAGTGACTCTGCAAGTCTGTGTCTTGGTGACTCTGACTCTATGTCTCTGTGTCTCTGTGACACTGTGTCTCTGTGACTCTGTGATTCTTTGTCTCTGTGATACTCTTACTCTTTGTCTCTGTGTCTCTGTGACACTGAGCCCATGTGACTCTGTGGCTCTGTCACTCTGTGACTCTGTGACTCTGTGTCTCTGTGACTCTGTGATGCTGTGACTCAGTGACTCTGTGACTCTGTGTTTCTGTGACTCTGTGACTCTGTGTCTCTGCGAGTCTGTGACTCTGTGACACTGTGTCTCTGAGTCACTGTGACTCTGACTCGGTGACTCAGTGATTCTGAGTCTCTGTGATGCTGTGACTCTGTGTCTCTGTTTCTCTGTGACTCTGACTCGGTGTCTCTATGATGCTGAGTCTCTGTGACTCTGTGTATCTGTGGCTCTGTGACTCTGTGACCCTGTGCCTCTGTGACTCTGCCACTATGTGACTCTGTGACTCTCTGTCTCTGTGACTCTGCGTTTCTGTGTTTCTGTGACCCTGTGATGCTGCGACTCTGTGACTCTGTGATTCTCTGACTCTGTGACTCTGTGTCTCCGTGACTCTGTGACTCTTGGGACTCTGTGGTTCTGTGTCTCTGTGACTCTGTGTCTCTGTGACTCTGTGTCTCTGTGAATCAGTGTCTCTGTGACTCTGTGACTCTGTGTCTCCGTGACTCTGTGACTCTGTGACTCTGTGACTCTGTGACTCTGTGACACTGTGACTCTGTGACTCTGTGACACTGTGGCTCTGGGTCTTTGTGACTCTATGTCTCTGTGACTCTGTGATTCTGTGTCTCTGTGACTGTGTGATACTGTGTCCCTCTGTCTCTGTGTCTCTGTGAGTCTGTGTCTCGGTGTTTCTGTGAATCAGTGTCTCTGTGATTCTGTGACTCTGCGACACTGTGATTCTGTGTGTCTGTGACTCTGTGTCCCTCTGTCTCTGTGTCTCTGTGATTCTCTGACTCTATGACTCTGTGACTCTCTGTCTCTGCGACTCTGTGTCTCTGTGAATCTGTGAAACTGTGACACTGTGTCTCTGTGACTCTGTGTCTCTGTGACACTGAATCTGTGTCTTTGTGACTGTGTGATTTTGTGTCCCTCTGTCTCTGTGTCTCTGTGTCTCTGTGACACTGTGAAACTGAGACACTGTGTCTCTGTGACTCTGTGACTCGGTGACTCTGTGACTCTGTGTCTCTGTGACTCTGTGACTTTGTGTCTCTGTGACTCTGTGTGTCTGTGGCTCTGTGACTCTGTGACCCTGTCTCTCTGTGACTCTGTGACTCTGTTGCCTGTGACTCTGTGTGTCTGTGATTCTGTGTGTCTGTGACTCTATGACTCTGTGACTCTGTGATTCTCTGACTCTGTGACTCTGTGTCTCTGTGACTCTGTGACGCTGTGACTCTGTGACGCTGTGACTCAGTGACTCTGTGTCTCTGTGTTTCTGTGACTCTGTGACTGTATGTCTCTGTGACTCTGTGTCTTTGTGGTTCTGTGTCTCTGTGACTCTGTGTCTCTGCGAGTCTGTGACTCTGTGACACTGTGTCTCTGAGTCACTGTGACTCTGACTCGGTGACTCAGTGATTCTGAGTCTCTGTGATGCTGTGACTCTGTGTCTCTGTGTCTCTGTGACTCTGACTCGGTGTCTCTGTGATGCTGAGTCTCTGTGACTCTGTGTATCTGTGGCTCTGTGACTCTGTGACCCTGTGCCTCTGTGACTCTGCCACTATGTGACTCTGTGACTCTCTGTCTCTGTGACTCTGCGTTTCTGTGTCTCTGTGACCCTGTGATGCTGCGACTCTGTGACTCTGTGATTCTCTGACTCTGTGACTCTGTGTCTCCGTGACTCTGTGACTCTTGGGACTCTGTGGTTCTGTGTCTCTGTGACTCTGTGTCTCTGTGACTCTGTGTCTCTGTGAATCAGTGTCTCTGTGACTCTGTAACTCTGTGTCTCCGTGACTCTGTGACTCTGTGACTCTGTGACTCTGTGACTCTGTGACACTGTGACTCTGTGACTCTGTGACACTGTGGCTCTGGGTCTTTGTGACTCTATGTCTCTGTGACTCTGTGATTCTGTGTCTCTGTGACTGTGTGATACTGTGTCCCTCTGTCTCTGTGTCTCTGTGAGTCTGTGTCTCGGTGTTTCTGTGAATCAGTGTCTCTGTGATTCTGTGACTCTGCGACACTGTGATTCTGTGTGTCTGTGACTCTGTGTCCCTCTGTCTCTGTGTCTCTGTGATTCTCTGACTCTATGACTCTGTGACTCTCTGTCTCTGCGACTCTGTGTCTCTGTGAATCTGTGAAACTGTGACACTGTGTCTCTGTGACTCTGTGTCTCTGTGACACTGAATCTGTGTCTCTGTGACTGTGTGATTTTGTGTCCCTCTGTCTCTGTGTCTCTGTGTCTCTGTGACACTGTGAAACTGAGACACTGTGTCTCTGTGACTCTGTGACTCGGTGACTCTGTGACTCTGTGTCTCTGTGACTCTGTGACTTTGTGTCTCTGTGACTCTGTGTGTCTGTGGCTCTGTGACTCTGTGACCCTGTCTCTCTGTGACTCTGTGACTCTGTTGCCTGTGACTCTGTGTGTCTGTGATTCTGTGTGTCTGTGACTCTATGACTCTGTGACTCTGTGATTCTCTGACTCTGTGACTCTGTGTCTCTGTGACTCTGTGACGCTGTGACTCTGTGACGCTGTGACTCAGTGACTCTGTGTCTCTGTGTTTCTGTGACTCTGTGACTGTATGTCTCTGTGACTCTGTGTCTTTGTGGTTCTGTGTCTCTGTGACTCTGTCTCTGCGAGTCTGTGACTCTGTGACACTGTGTCTCTGAGTCACTGTGACTCTGACTCGGTGACTCAGTGATTCTGAGTCTCTGTGATGCTGTGACTCTGTGTCTCTGTGTCTCTGTGACTCTGACTCGGTGTCTCTGTGATGCTGAGTCTCTGTGACTCTGTGTATCTGTGGCTCTGTGACTCTGTGACCCTGTGCCTCTGTGACTCTGCCACTATGTGACTCTGTGACTCTCTGTCTCTGTGACTCTGCGTTTCTGTGTCTCTGTGACCCTGTGATGCTGCGACTCTGTGACTCTGTGATTCTCTGACTCTGTGACTCTGTGTCTCCGTGACTCTGTGACTCTTGGGACTCTGTGGTTCTGTGTCTCTGTGGTTCTGTGTCTCTGTGACTCTGTGTCTCTGTGACTCTGTGACACTGTGGCTCTGGGTCTTTGTGACTCTATGTCTCTGTGACTCTGTGATTCTGTGTCTCTGTGACTGTGTGATACTGTGTCCCTCTGTCTCTGTGTCTCTGTGAGTCTGTGTCTCGGTGTTTCTGTGAATCAGTGTCTCTGTGATTCTGTGACTCTGCGACACTGTGATTCTGTGTGTCTGTGACTCTGTGTCCCTCTGTCTCTGTGTCTCTGTGATTCTCTGACTCTATGACTCTGTGACTCTCTGTCTCTGCGACTCTGTGTCTCTGTGAATCTGTGAAACTGTGACACTGTGTCTCTGTGACTCTGTGTCTCTGTGACACTGAATCTGTGTCTCTGTGACTCTGTGATTCTGTGTCCCTCTGTCTCTGTGTCTCTGTGACTCTTTGAAACTGAGACACTGTGTCTCTGTGACTCTGTGACTCTGTGTATCTATGACTCTGTGACTGTGCATCTCTGTGACTCTGTGACTCAATGACTCTATGATTGCGTGAGTCTGTGACTGTGCGTCTCTGTGACTCTCTGTCTCTGTGATTCTCTGACTATGTGACTCTGTGAATCCATGACTCTGTGTCTCTGTGATTCTCAGACTTTGCGTCTCTGTGACTCTGTGTCTTTGTGACTATGTCCCTGTGTCTCAGTGACTCTGTGTTTCCAGGACTCTGGCTCGGTGACTCTGTGTCTCTGCGACTCTGTGAATCAATGACCGTATGATTCCGTGACTCTGTGAATGTGCGTCTCTGTGACTCTCTGACTCTGTGACTCTATGAATCGTGACTCTTTGATTCTCTGACTCGGTGACTCTGTGTCTCCTTGACTCTGTGTCTCTGTGATTCTCTGACTCTGCGTCTCTGCGACTCTGTGACTCAGTGACTCTGTGACGCTGTGTCTCTGTGACTCTTTGACTCTGACATTATGTCTCTGTGACTCTGTGACTCTGTGTATCTGTGACTCTGTGTCTCTGTGACTCTGTGATTCTGTGTCCCTCTGTCTCTGTTACTCTGTGTTTGTGTATGTCTGTGACTCTGTGTCTCTTTGTCTCAGTGACTCTGCAAGTCTGTGTCTTGGTGACTCTGACTCTATGTCTCTGTGTCTCTGTGACACTGTGTCTCTGTGACTCTGTGATTCTTTGTCTCTGTGATACTCTTACTCTTTGTCTCTGTGTCTCTGTGACACTGAGCCCATGTGACTCTGTGGCTCTGTCACTCTGTGACTCTGTGACTCTGTGTCTCTGTGCTTCTGTGTGTCTGTGACTCTATGACTCTGTGACTCTGTGATTCTCTGACTCTGTGACTCTGTGTCTCTGTGACTCTGTGATGCTGTGACTCAGTGACTCTGTGACTCTGTGTTTCTGTGACTCTGTGACTCTGTGTCTCTGCGAGTCTGTGACTCTGTGACACTGTGTCTCTGAGTCACTGTGACTCTGACTCGGTGACTCAGTGATTCTGAGTCTCTGTGATGCTGTGACTCTGTGTCTCTGTTTCTCTGTGACTCTGACTCGGTGTCTCTGTGATGCTGAGTCTCTGTGACTCTGTGTATCTGTGGCTCTGTGACTCTGTGACCCTGTGCCTCTGTGACTCTGCCACTATGTGACTCTGTGACTCTCTGTCTCTGTGACTCTGCGTTTCTGTGTTTCTGTGACCCTGTGATGCTGCGACTCTGTGACTCTGTGATTCTCTGACTCTGTGACTCTGTGTCTCCGTGACTCTGTGACTCTTGGGACTCTGTGGTTCTGTGTCTCTGTGACTCTGTGTCTCTGTGACTCTGTGTCTCTGTGAATCAGTGTCTCTGTGACTCTGTGACTCTGTGTCTCCGTGACTCTGTGACTCTGTGACTCTGTGACTCTGTGACTCTGTGACACTGTGACTCTGTGACTCTGTGACACTGTGGCTCTGGGTCTTTGTGACTCTATGTCTCTGTGACTCTGTGATTCTGTGTCTCTGTGACTGTGTGATACTGTGTCCCTCTGTCTCTGTGTCTCTGTGAGTCTGTGTCTCGGTGTTTCTGTGAATCAGTGTCTCTGTGATTCTGTGACTCTGCGACACTGTGATTCTGTGTGTCTGTGACTCTGTGTCCCTCTGTCTCTGTGTCTCTGTGATTCTCTGACTCTATGACTCTGTGACTCTCTGTCTCTGCGACTCTGTGTCTCTGTGAATCTGTGAAACTGTGACACTGTGTCTCAGTGACTCTGTGTTTCCAGGACTCTGGCTCGGTGACTCTGTGTCTCTGCGACTCTGTGTCTCTGCGACTCTGTGACTCAATGACTGTATGATTCCGTGACTCTGTGACTGTGCGTCTCTGTGACTCTCTGACTCTGTGACTCTATGAATCGTGACTCTATGATTCTCTGACTCGGTGACTCTGTATCTCCTTGACTCTGTGTCTCTGTGATTCACTGACTCTGCGTCTCTGCGACTCTGTAACTCAGTGACTCTGTGACGCTGTGTCTCTGTGACTCTTTGACTCTGACATTACGTCTCTGTGACTCTGTGACTCTGTGTCCCTCTGTCTCTGTTACTCTGTGTTTGTGTATGTCTGTGACTCTGTGTCTCTTTGTCCCAGAGACTCTGCAAGTCTGTGACTTGGTGACTCTGACTCTATGTCTCTGTGTCTCTGTGTCTCTGTGACTCTGTGTCTCAGTGACTCTGTGATCCTCTTACTCTGTGTCTCTGTGTCTCTGTGACACTGTGCCCATGTGACTCTGTGGCTCTGTCACTCTGTGAGTCTGTGTCTCTGTGACTCTATTACTCTGAGTCTCTGTAAGTCTGTGACTCTGTGTAACTGTGTCTCTGTGACTCTGTGACGCTGTGACTCTGAGACTGTGTCTCTTTGACTCTGTGACTCTGTGTCTCTGTGACTCTGTGACTCAATGACTCTATGATTCTGTGACTCTGTGACTGTGCGTCTCTGTGACTCTCAGATTCTGAGACTCTGACTCTGTGACTCTGTGATTTTCTGACTCTGTGACTCTGTGACTCCGTGACTCTGTGTCTCTGTGAATCTGTCTCTCTGTGACTCTGTGACTCTGTGAGACTGTGACTCTGTGTCTCCTGTGTCTCTGTGACTCAGTGATTCTGTGACTCTGTGACTCTGCCACTATGTGACTCTGTGACTCTCTGTCTCTGTGACTCTGCGTTTCTGTGTCTCTGTGACCCTGTGATGCTGCGACTCTGTGACTCTGTGATACTCTGACTCTGTGACACTCTGACTCTGTGACTCTGTGTCTCCGTGACTCTGTGACTCTTGGGACTCTGTGGTTCTGTGTCTCTGTGACTCTGTGTCTCTGTGACTCTGTGTCTCTGTGAATCAGTGTCTCTGTGACTCTGTGACTCTGTGTCTCCGTGACTCTGTGACTCTGTGACTCTGTGACTCTGTGACTCTGTGACACTGTGACTCTGTGACTCTGTGACACTGTGACTCTGTGACTCTGTGACATTGTGGCTCTGGGTCTTTGTGACTCTATCTCTCTGTGACTCTGTGATTCTGTGTCTCTGTGACTGTGTGATACTGTGTCCCTCTGTCTCTGTGTCTCTGTGAGTCTGTGTCTCGGTGTTTCTGTGAATCAGTGTCTCTGTGATTCTGTGACTCTGCGACACTGTGATTCTGTGTGTCTGTGACTCTGTGTCCCTCTGTCTCTGTGTCTCTGTGATTCTCTGACTCTATGACTCTGTGACTCTCTGTCTCTGCGACTCTGTGTCTCTGTGAATCTGTGAAACTGTGACACTGTGTCTCTGTGACTCTGTGTCTCTGTAACTCTGTGACGCTGTGACTCTGTGACGCTGTGACTCAGTGACTCTGTGTCTCTGCGAGTCTGTGACTCTGTGACTGTATGTCTCTGTGACTCTGTGTCTTTGTGGTTCTGTGTCTCTGTGACTCTGTGTCTCTGCGAGTCTGTGACTCTGTGACACTGTGTCTCTGAGTCACTGTGACTCTGACTCGGTGACTCAGTGATTCTGAGTCTCTGTGATGCTGTGACTCTGTGTCTCTGTGTCTCTGTGACTCTGACTCGGTGTCTCTGTGATGCTGAGTCTCTGTGACTCTGTGTATCTGTGGCTCTGTGACTCTGTGACCCTGTGCCTCTGTGACTCTGCCACTATGTGACTCTGTGACTCTCTGTCTCTGTGACTCTGCGTTTCTGTGTCTCTGTGACCCTGTGATGCTGCGACTCTGTGACTCTGTGATTCTCTGACTCTGTGACTCTGTGTCTCCGTGACTCTGTGACTCTTGGGACTCTGTGGTTCTGTGTCTCTGTGGTTCTGTGTCTCTGTGACTCTGTGTCTCTGTGACTCTGTGACACTGTGGCTCTGGGTCTTTGTGACTCTATCTCTCTGTGACTCTGTGATTCTGTGTCTCTGTGACTGTGTGATACTCTGTCCCTCTGTCTCTGTGTCTCTGTGAGTCTGTGTCTCGGTGTTTCTGTGAATCAGTGTCTCTGTGATTCTGTGACTCTGCGACACTGTGATTCTGTGTGTCTGTGACTCTGTGTCCCTCTGTCTCTGTGTCTCTGTGATTCTCTGACTCTATGACTCTGTGACTCTCTGTCTCTGCGACTCTGTGTCTCTGTGAATCTGTGAAACTGTGACACTGTGTCTCTGTGACTCTGTGTCTCTGTGACACTGAATCTGTGTCTCTGTGACTCTGTGATTCTGTGTCCCTCTGTCTCTGTGTCTCTGTGACTCTTTGAAACTGAGACACTGTGTCTCTGTGACTCTGTGACTCTGTGTATCTATGACTCTGTGACTGTGCATCTCTGTGACTCTGTGACTCAATGACTCTATGATTGCGTGAGTCTGTGACTGTGCGTCTCTGTGACTCTCTGTCTCTGTGATTCTCTGACTATGTGACTCTGTGAATCCATGACTCTGTGTCTCTGTGATTCTCAGACTTTGCGTCTCTGTGACTCTGTGTCTTTGTGACTATGTCCCTGTGTCTCAGTGACTCTGTGTTTCCAGGACTCTGGCTCGGTGACTCTGTGTCTCTGCGACTCTGTGAATCAATGACCGTATGATTCCGTGACTCTGTGAATGTGCGTCTCTGTGACTCTCTGACTCTGTGACTCTATGAATCGTGACTCTTTGATTCTCTGACTCGGTGACTCTGTGTCTCCTTGACTCTGTGTCTCTGTGATTCTCTGACTCTGCGTCTCTGCGACTCTGTGACTCAGTGACTCTGTGACGCTGTGTCTCTGTGACTCTTTGACTCTGACATTATGTCTCTGTGACTCTGTGACTCTGTGTATCTGTGACTCTGTGTCTCTGTGACTCTGTGATTCTGTGTCCCTCTGTCTCTGTTACTCTGTGTTTGTGTATGTCTGTGACTCTGTGTCTCTTTGTCTCAGTGACTCTGCAAGTCTGTGTCTTGGTGACTCTGACTCTATGTCTCTGTGTCTCTGTGACACTGTGTCTCTGTGACTCTGTGATTCTTTGTCTCTGTGATACTCTTACTCTTTGTCTCTGTGTCTCTGTGACACTGAGCCCATGTGACTCTGTGGCTCTGTCACTCTGTGACTCTGTGACTCTGTGTCTCTGTGCTTCTGTGTGTCTGTGACTCTATGACTCTGTGACTCTGTGATTCTCTGACTCTGTGACTCTGTGTCTCTGTGACTCTGTGATGCTGTGACTCAGTGACTCTGTGACTCTGTGTTTCTGTGACTCTGTGACTCTGTGTCTCTGCGAGTCTGTGACTCTGTGACACTGTGTCTCTGAGTCACTGTGACTCTGACTCGGTGATTCAGTGATTCTGAGTCTCTGTGATGCTGTGACTCTGTGTCTCTGTTTCTCTGTGACTCTGACTCGGTGTCTCTGTGATGCTGAGTCTCTGTGACTCTGTGTATCTGTGGCTCTGTGACTCTGTGACCCTGTGCCTCTGTGACTCTGCCACTATGTGACTCTGTGACTCTCTGTCTCTGTGACTCTGCGTTTCTGTGTTTCTGTGACCCTGTGATGCTGCGACTCTGTGACTCTGTGATTCTCTGACTCTGTGACTCTGTGTCTCCGTGACTCTGTGACTCTTGGGACTCTGTGGTTCTGTGTCTCTGTGACTCTGTGTCTCTGTGACTCTGTGTCTCTGTGAATCAGTGTCTCTGTGACTCTGTGACTCTGTGTCTCCGTGACTCTGTGACTCTGTGACTCTGTGACTCTGTGACTCTGTGACACTGTGACTCTGTGACTCTGTGACACTGTGGCTCTGGGTCTTTGTGACTCTATGTCTCTGTGACTCTGTGATTCTGTGTCTCTGTGACTGTGTGATACTCTGTCCCTCTGTCTCTGTGTCTCTGTGAGTCTGTGTCTCGGTGTTTCTGTGAATCAGTGTCTCTGTGATTCTGTGACTCTGCGACACTGTGATTCTGTGTGTCTGTGACTCTGTGTCCCTCTGTCTCTGTGTCTCTGTGATTCTCTGACTCTATGACTCTGTGACTCTCTGTCTCTGCGACTCTGTGTCTCTGTGAATCTGTGAAACTGTGACACTGTGTCTCAGTGACTCTGTGTTTCCAGGACTCTGGCTCGGTGACTCTGTGTCTCTGCGACTCTGTGTCTCTGCGACTCTGTGACTCAATGACTGTATGATTCCGTGACTCTGTGACTGTGCGTCTCTGTGACTCTCTGACTCTGTGACTCTATGAATCGTGACTCTATGATTCTCTGACTCGGTGACTCTGTATCTCCTTGACTCTGTGTCTCTGTGATTCACTGACTCTGCGTCTCTGCGACTCTGTAACTCAGTGACTCTGTGACGCTGTGTCTCTGTGACTCTTTGACTCTGACATTACGTCTCTGTGACTCTGTGACTCTGTGTCCCTCTGTCTCTGTTACTCTGTGTTTGTGTATGTCTGTGACTCTGTGTCTCTTTGTCCCAGTGACTCTGCAAGTCTGTGACTTGGTGACTCTGACTCTATGTCTCTGTGACTCTGTGACTCTGTGACTCTATGTCTCTGTGTCTCTGTGACTCTGTGTCTCTGTGTCTCTGTGACTCTGTGTCTCAGTGACTCTGTGATCCTCTTACTCTGTGTCTCTGTGTCTCTGTGACACTGTGCCCATGTGACTCTGTGGCTCTGTCACTCTGTGAGTCTGTGTCTCTGTGACTCTATTACTCTGAGTCTCTGTAAGTCTGTGACTCTGTGTAACTGTGTCTCTGTGACTCTGTGACGCTGTGACTCTGAGACTGTGTCTCTTTGACTCTGTGACTCTGTGTCTCTGTGACTCTGTGACTCAATGACTCTATGATTCTGTGACTCTGTGACTGTGCGTCTCTGTGACTCTCAGATTCTGAGACTCTGACTCTGTGACTCTGTGATTTTCTGACTCTGTGACTCTGTGACTCCGTGACTCTGTGTCTCTGTGAATCTGTCTCTCTGTGACTCTGTGACTCTGTGAGACTGTGACTCTGTGTCTCCGTGACTCTGTGTCTCCTGTGTCTCTGTGACTCAGTGATTCTGTGACTCTGTGACTCTGCCACTATGTGACTCTGTGACTCTCTGTCTCTGTGACTCTGCGTTTCTGTGTCTCTGTGACCCTGTGATGCTGCGACTCTGTGACTCTGTGATACTCTGACTCTGTGACACTCTGACTCTGTGACTCTGTGTCTCCGTGACTCTGTGACTCTTGGGACTCTGTGGTTCTGTGTCTCTGTGACTCTGTGTCTCTGTGACTCTGTGTCTCTGTGAATCAGTGTCTCTGTGACTCTGTGACTCTGTGTCTCCGTGACTCTGTGACTCTGTGACTCTGTGACTCTGTGACTCTGTGACACTGTGACTCTGTGACTCTGTGACACTGTGACTCTGTGACTCTGTGACATTGTGGCTCTGGGTCTTTGTGACTCTATCTCTCTGTGACTCTGTGATTCTGTGTCTCTGTGACTGTGTGATACTGTGTCCCTCTGTCTCTGTGTCTCTGTGAGTCTGTGTCTCGGTGTTTCTGTGAATCAGTGTCTCTGTGATTCTGTGACTCTGCGACACTGTGATTCTGTGTGTCTGTGACTCTGTGTCCCTCTGTCTCTGTGTCTCTGTGATTCTCTGACTCTATGACTCTGTGACTCTCTGTCTCTGCGACTCTGTGTCTCTGTGAATCTGTGAAACTGTGACACTGTGTCTCTGTGACTCTGTGTCTCTGTAACTCTGTGACGCTGTGACTCTGTGACGCTGTGACTCAGTGACTCTGTGTCTCTGTGTTTCTGTGACTCTGTGACTGTATGTCTCTGTGACTCTGTGTCTTTGTGGTTCTGTGTCTCTGTGACTCTGTGTCTCTGCGAGTCTGTGACTCTGTGACACTGTGTCTCTGAGTCACTGTGACTCTGACTCGGTGACTCAGTGATTCTGAGTCTCTGTGATGCTGTGACTCTGTGTCTCTGTGTCTCTGTGACTCTGACTCGGTGTCTCTGTGATGCTGAGTCTCTGTGACTCTGTGTATCTGTGGCTCTGTGACTCTGTGACCCTGTGCCTCTGTGACTCTGCCACTATGTGACTCTGTGACTCTCTGTCTCTGTGACTCTGCGTTTCTGTGTCTCTGTGACCCTGTGATGCTGCGACTCTGTGACTCTGTGATTCTCTGACTCTGTGACTCTGTGTCTCCGTGACTCTGTGACTCTTGGGACTCTGTGGTTCTGTGTCTCTGTGGTTCTGTGTCTCTGTGACTCTGTGTCTCTGTGACTCTGTGACACTGTGGCTCTGGGTCTTTGTGACTCTATGTCTCTGTGACTCTGTGATTCTGTGTCTCTGTGACTGTGTGATACTGTGTCCCTCTGTCTCTGTGTCTCTGTGAGTCTGTGTCTCGGTGTTTCTGTGAATCAGTGTCTCTGTGATTCTGTGACTCTGCGACACTGTGATTCTGTGTGTCTGTGACTCTGTGTCCCTCTGTCTCTGTGTCTCTGTGATTCTCTGACTCTATGACTCTGTGACTCTCTGTCTCTGCGACTCTGTGTCTCTGTGAATCTGTGAAACTGTGACACTGTGTCTCTGTGACTCTGTGTCTCTGTGACACTGAATCTGTGTCTCTGTGACTCTGTGATTCTGTGTCCCTCTGTCTCTGTGTCTCTGTGACTCTTTGAAACTGAGACACTGTGTCTCTGTGACTCTGTGACTCTGTGTATCTATGACTCTGTGACTGTGCATCTCTGTGACTCTGTGACTCAATGACTCTATGATTGCGTGAGTCTGTGACTGTGCGTCTCTGTGACTCTCTGTCTCTGTGATTCTCTGACTATGTGACTCTGTGAATCCATGACTCTGTGTCTCTGTGATTCTCAGACTTTGCGTCTCTGTGACTCTGTGTCTTTGTGACTATGTCCCTGTGTCTCAGTGACTCTGTGTTTCCAGGACTCTGGCTCGGTGACTCTGTGTCTCTGCGACTCTGTGAATCAATGACCGTATGATTCCGTGACTCTGTGAATGTGCGTCTCTGTGACTCTCTGACTCTGTGACTCTATGAATCGTGACTCTTTGATTCTCTGACTCGGTGACTCTGTGTCTCCTTGACTCTGTGTCTCTGTGATTCTCTGACTCTGCGTCTCTGCGACTCTGTGACTCAGTGACTCTGTGACGCTGTGTCTCTGTGACTCTTTGACTCTGACATTATGTCTCTGTGACTCTGTGACTCTGTGTATCTGTGACTCTGTGTCTCTGTGACTCTGTGATTCTGTGTCCCTCTGTCTCTGTTACTCTGTGTTTGTGTATGTCTGTGACTCTGTGTCTCTTTGTCTCAGTGACTCTGCAAGTCTGTGTCTTGGTGACTCTGACTCTATGTCTCTGTGTCTCTGTGACACTGTGTCTCTGTGACTCTGTGATTCTTTGTCTCTGTGATACTCTTACTCTTTGTCTCTGTGTCTCTGTGACACTGAGCCCATGTGACTCTGTGGCTCTGTCACTCTGTGACTCTGTGACTCTGTGTCTCTGTGCTTCTGTGTGTCTGTGACTCTATGACTCTGTGACTCTGTGATTCTCTGACTCTGTGACTCTGTGTCTCTGTGACTCTGTGATGCTGTGACTCAGTGACTCTGTGACTCTGTGTTTCTGTGACTCTGTGACTCTGTGTCTCTGCGAGTCTGTGACTCTGTGACACTGTGTCTCTGAGTCACTGTGACTCTGACTCGGTGACTCAGTGATTCTGAGTCTCTGTGATGCTGTGACTCTGTGTCTCTGTTTCTCTGTGACTCTGACTCGGTGTCTCTGTGATGCTGAGTCTCTGTGACTCTGTGTATCTGTGGCTCTGTGACTCTGTGACCCTGTGCCTCTGTGACTCTGCCACTATGTGACTCTGTGACTCTCTGTCTCTGTGACTCTGCGTTTCTGTGTCTCTGTGACCCTGTGATGCTGCGACTCTGTGACTCTGTGATTCTCTGACTCTGTGACTCTGTGTCTCCGTGACTCTGTGACTCTTGGGACTCTGTGGTTCTGTGTCTCTGTGACTCTGTGTCTCTGTGACTCTGTGTCTCTGTGAATCAGTGTCTCTGTGACTCTGTGACTCTGTGTCTCCGTGACTCTGTGACTCTGTGACTCTGTGACTCTGTGACTCTGTGACACTGTGACTCTGTGACTCTGTGACACTGTGGCTCTGGGTCTTTGTGACTCTATGTCTCTGTGACTCTGTGATTCTGTGTCTCTGTGACTGTGTGATACTGTGTCCCTCTGTCTCTGTGTCTCTGTGAGTCTGTGTCTCGGTGTTTCTGTGAATCAGTGTCTCTGTGATTCTGTGACTCTGCGACACTGTGATTCTGTGTGTCTGTGACTCTGTGTCCCTCTGTCTCTGTGTCTCTGTGATTCTCTGACTCTATGACTCTGTGACTCTCTGTCTCTGCGACTCTGTGTCTCTGTGAATCTGTGAAACTGTGACACTGTGTCTCAGTGACTCTGTGTTTCCAGGACTCTGGCTCGGTGACTCTGTGTCTCTGCGACTCTGTGTCTCTGCGACTCTGTGACTCAATGACTGTATGATTCCGTGACTCTGTGACTGTGCGTCTCTGTGACTCTCTGACTCTGTGACTCTATGAATCGTGACTCTATGATTCTCTGACTCGGTGACTCTGTATCTCCTTGACTCTGTGTCTCTGTGATTCACTGACTCTGCGTCTCTGCGACTCTGTAACTCAGTGACTCTGTGACGCTGTGTCTCTGTGACTCTTTGACTCTGACATTACATCTCTGTGACTCTGTGACTCTGTGTCCCTCTGTCTCTGTTACTCTGTGTTTGTGTATGTCTGTGACTCTGTGTCTCTTTGTCCCAGTGACTCTGCAAGTCTGTGACTTGGTGACTCTGACTCTATGTCTCTGTGACTCTGTGACTCTGTGACTCTATGTCTCTGTGTCTCTGTGACTCTGTGTCTCTGTGTCTCTGTGACTCTGTGTCTCAGTGACTCTGTGATCCTCTTACTCTGTGTCTCTGTGTCTCTGTGACACTGTGCCCATGTGACTCTGTGGCTCTGTCACTCTGTGAGTCTGTGTCTCTGTGACTCTATTACTCTGAGTCTCTGTAAGTCTGTGACTCTGTGTAACTGTGTCTCTGTGACTCTGTGACGCTGTGACTCTGAGACTGTGTCTCTTTGACTCTGTGACTCTGTGTCTCTGTGACTCTGACTCAATGACTCTATGATTCTGTGACTCTGTGACTGTGCGTCTCTGTGACTCTCAGATTCTGAGACTCTGACTCTGTGACTCTGTGATTTTCTGACTCTGTGACTCTGTGACTCCGTGACTCTGTGTCTCTGTGAATCTGTCTCTCTGTGACTCTGTGACTCTGTGAGACTGTGACTCTGTGTCTCCTGTGTCTCTGTGACTCAGTGATTCTGTGACTCTGTGACTCTGCCACTATGTGACTCTGTGACTCTCTGTCTCTGTGACTCTGCGTTTCTGTGTCTCTGTGACCCTGGGAGTCCGTGTCTCTCTGAGTCTGTGACTGTTTGTCTCTGTGATTCTGTGACTCTGTTACTCTCTGATTCTGTGACTCTTTGTCTAAGTGTCTCTTTGTCTCTATGATTCTGGATCTACGTGTCTCTGTGACACTGTGACAATGCGATTCTGTGACTCTGTTACTCTCTGATTCTGTGACTCTTTGTCTAAGTGTCTCTTTGTCTCTATGATTCTGGGTCTACGTGTCTCTGTGACACTGTGACGATGCGATTCTGTGACTCTGTGTCTCTGTGACTCTTTGACTCTGTGAGTCTCTGAGTCTGTGATTCTGTGACTCTGTGATTCTGTGATTCTGTGTCTCTGTGACTCTGTGACTCTTTGACTCTGTGATTCTCTGAGTCTGTGATTCTGTGACTCTGTGACTCTGTGATTCTGTGTCTCTGTGTCTCTGTGACTCTTTGACTCTGTGATTCTCTGAGTCTGTGTCTCTGTGACTCTGTGTCTCTGTCACTCAGTGTCTGTGTGACTCTTTGACTCAGTGATTCTGTGACTCTGTGTCTCTTTGACTGTGCGACTCTGTGACTCTGTGGCACTGTGTCTCTGTGAATCTGTGTCTCTGTGACTCTGTGTCTCTGCGAATCTGTGACTCTGTGACTCTGACTCTATGTCTCTGTGACTCTGTGACCCAGTGTCTCTGTGATTCTGTGACTCTCTGACTAATTGTCTCTGTGTCTCTCTGACTCTCAAACTCTGTGTCTCTGTGTCTCTTTGGCTCTGTGACTCTGTGAGTCTGTGACTCTTTGTCTAAGTGTCTCTTTGTCTCTCTGACTCTGGGAGCCCGTGTCTCTCTGAGTCTGTGACTGTGCGTCTCTGTGATTCTGTGACTCTGTCTCTGTGACTCTGGTACTCTGACGCTGAGTCTCTGTGTCTCTGTGACTCAGTGTCTCCGTGACTCTGTGTGTCTGTGACTATTTGACTCCGACACTATGTCTCTGTGACTCTGTGACTCTGTGATTCTGTGACTCTGTGTCTCTGTGATTGTGCGACTCTGTGACTCTGTGACACTGTGTCTTTGTGAATCTGTGACCCTGTGTCTCTGTGACTCTGTGTCTCTGCGAATCTGTGACTGTAACTCTGACTCTATGTCTCTGTGACTCTGTGTCTCTGTGATTCTGTGACTCTCTGACTAAGTGTCTCTGTGTCTCTCTGACTCTCTGACTCTGTGTATCTGTGTCTCTGTGGCTCTGTGACTCTGTGAGTCTGTGACTCTTTGTCTAAGTGTCTCTTTGTCTCTCTGACTCTGGGAGTCTGTGTCTCTCTGAGTCTGTGACTGTGTGTCTCTGTGACTCTCTGACATTGTGACTCTGTGACACTGTGACTCTGTCTCTGTGATTCTGTGACTCTGTGCCTTTGTGTCTCTGTGACTCTGTGACTTTGCTCTGTGATTCTGTGTCTCTGTGACTCTGAGACGCTGTGACTCTGTGCCTCGGTGTCTCTGTGACTCTGTGATTATGTGACTCTGTGATTCTCTGACTTTTTGACTCTGTGTCTCCGTGACTCTGTGGTTCTGTGACTCTGTGTCTCTGTCACTGTGTGACTCTGTGTCTCTGTGTCTCTGTTACTCTGTGTCTATGTGACTCAGTGACTCTGTTTCTGTTACTCTGTGTCTGTGTGTCTCTGTGACTCTGTGTCCCTGTGTCTCAGTGACTATGTGTATCTGTGACTCTGTGACTCTGTGTCTCTGTGACTCTGCGTCTCTGTCACTCAGTGTCTGTGTGACTCTTTGACTCAGTGATTCTGTGACTCTGTCTCTTTGACTGTGCGACTCTGTGACTCTGTGGCACTGTGTCTCTGTGAATCTGTGTCCCTGTGTCTCTGTGACTCTGTGACTCTGTATCTCTGTGATTCTCTGACTCTCCGTCTCTGCGACAAAGTGACTCTGACTCAGTGTCTCTGTGACTCTGTGAATATGTGACTCTGTGACTCTGTGTCTCTGTCTCTGTTACTCTGGTACTCTGACGCTGAGTCTCTGTGTCTCTGTGACTCAGTGTCTCTGTGACTCAGTGTCTCTGTGACTCTTTGACTCTGACACTATGTCTCTGTGACTCTGTATCTCTGTGATTCTCTGACTCTCCGTCTCTTCGACACTGTGACTCTGTCTCTGTGACTCTGGTACTCTGACACTGAGTCTCTGTGTCTCTGTGACTCCGTGTTTCTGTGACTCAGTGTCTCTGTGACTCTTTGACTCTGACACTATGTCTCTGTGACTCTGTGACTCAGTGATTCTGTGACTCTGTGTCTCTGTGATTCTGTGAGTCTGTGACTCTTTGTCTAAGTGTCTCTTTGTCTCTATGATTCTGGGACTATGTGTCTCTCTGAGTCTGTGACTCTGTGTCTCTGTGACTCTGTGGCTCTGTGACTCTTTGACTCTGTGATTCTGTGACTCTCTGACTAAGTGTCTCTGTGTCTCTCTGACTCTGTGACTCCGTGACTCTCTGACTCTTTGACTCTGAGTCTTTGTGACTCTGTGACTCTGTGATTCTCTGACTCTGTGATCTTGTGACTCTGTGGTTCTGTGACTCTGTGACTCTTTGACTCTGTGCCTCTGTGACTGTGTGATTCTCTGAATCTGTGACTCTGTTTCTCTATGATTCTGTGTCTCTGTGACACTGAGTCTCTGTGACTCTGTGACTCTGTGACTCTGTGATTCTCTGACTCTGGGACTCTGTGACTCTGTGACTCTGTCTCTGTGATTCTGTGACTCTGTCATTCTGTGACTCTGTGCCTTTGTGTCTCTGTGACTCTGTGACTTTGCTCTGTGATTCTGTGTCTCTGTGACTCTGAGACGCTGTGACTCTGTGCCTCTGTGTCTCTGTGACTCTGTGATTATGTGACTCTGTGACTCTGTGATTCTCTGACTCTTTGACTCTGTGTCTCCGTGAATCTGTGGTTCTGTGACTCTGTGTCTCTGTGACTTTGCGACTCTGTGTCTCTGTGTCTCTGTTACTCTGTGTCTCTGTGACTCTGTGACTCTGTTTCTGTTACTCTGTGTCTGTGTCCCTGTGACTCAGTGTCCCTGTGTCTCAGTGACTCTGTGTCTCTGTGACTCTGTGTCTCTGTCACTCAGTGTCTGTGTGACTCTTTGACACAGTGATTCTGTGACTCTGTGTCTCTTTGACTGTGCGACTCTGTGACTCTGTGGCACTGTGTGTCTGTGAATCTGTGACCCTGTGTCTCTGTGACTCTGTGTCTCTGTGACTATGTGACTCTGTGACTCAGTGGCTCTGTGACACTGTGACGATGCGATTCTGTGACTCTGTGTCTCTGTGACTCTTTGACTCTGTGATTCTGTGAGTCTGTGATTCTGTGTCTCTGTGACTCTGTGATTCTGTGTCTCTGTGTCTCTTTGACTCTGTTACTCTGTGACTCTCTGACTAAGTGTCTCTGTGTCTCTCTGACTCTGTGACTCCGTGTCTCTCTGACTCTCTGACTCTGTTTCTTTGTGACTCTCTGAATCTGTGACTCTATGTTCTCTGAACCTGTGACTCGGTTTCTCTATGATTCTGTTTCTCTGTGACACTGAGTCTCTGTGACTCTGTGACCCTGTGACTCTGTGATTCTCTGATTCTGGGACTCTGTGACTCTGTGACTGTGCGTCTCTGAGACTCTCTGACACTGTGACTCTATGTCTCCGTGAGTCTGTGTCTCTGTGTCACTGTGACTCTGTTACTCTGTGTCTCTGTGGCTCTGTGACTCTGTGTCTCTGAGTCTCTGTGACACAGCGTGTCTGTGACTCTGTGATGCTGTGACTCTGTGTCTCTGTGTCTCTGTGACACTGTGTCTCTATGATTATGTGTCTCTGCGACTGTATTACTCTGTGTCTCTGTGACTATGTGACTCTGTATCTCTGTGACTTTGTGACTCTGTGATTCTCTGAATCTGTCTCTCTGTCCCTGAGTCTCTGTGTCTCTGTGACTCGGGGACTCTATGTCCCTCCGAATCTGTGCCTCTTTGTTTCTGTGATGTGCTGAGCAAACAGTGGGAGAATCTCAGTTCGGAATGGAGACTGGGGGAAAGCCGAGACTGAAGGGAGACTGAGGGAGTGTGTGGACAGTGAAGGGAGGCTGAGGGAGTGTGTGGACAGTGAAGGGGGACTGAGGGAGTGTGTGGACAGTGCAGGGGGACTGAGGGAGAGTGTGGACAGTGAAGGGGGACTGAGGGAGTGTGTGGACAGTGAAGGGAGACTGAGGGAGTGTGTGGACAGTGAAGGGGGACTGAGGGAGTGTGTGGACAGTGAAGGGAGGCTGAGGGAGTGTGTGGACAGTGAAGGGAGACTGAGGGAGTGTGTGGACAGTGAAGGGGGACTGAGGGAGTGTGTGGACAGTGAAGGGGGACTGAGGGAGTGTGTGGACAGTGGAGGGGGACTGAGGGAGTGTGGGGACAGTGGAGGGGGACTGAGGGAGTGTGTGGACAGTGAAGGGAGGCTGAGGGAGTGTGTGGACAGTGAAGGGAGACTGAGGGAGTGTGTGGACAGTGAAGGGAGGCTGAGGGAGTGAGTGGACAGTGAAGGGAGACTGAGGGAGTGTGTGGACAGTGAAGGGGGACTGAGGGAGTGTGTGGACAGTGAAGGGAGACTGAGGGAGTGTGTGGACAGTGAAGGGGGACTGAGGGAGAGTGTGGACAGTGAAGGGAGGCTGAGGGAGTGTGTCGACAGTGAAGGGGGACTGAGGGAGTGTGTGGACAGTGAAGGGAGGCTGAGGGAGTGTGTCGACAGTGAAGGGGGACTGAGGGAGTGTGTGGACAGTGAAGGGAGACTGAGAGAGTGTGTGGATAGTGAAGGGAGACTGAGGGAGTGTGGGGACAGTGAAGGGAGACTGAGAGAGAGTGTGGACAGTGAAGGGAGACTGAGAGAGTGTGGGGACAGTGAAGGGGGACTGAGGGAGTGTGTGGACAGTGAAGGGGGACTGAGGGAGTGTGTGGACAGTGAAGGGAGACTGAGGGAGTGTGTGGACAGTGAAGGGGGACTGAGAGAGAGTGTGGACAGTGAAGGGAGGCTGAGGGAGTGTGTGGACAGTGCAGGGGGACTGAGGGAGAGTGTGGACAGTGAAGGGAGACTGAGGGAGTGTGTGGACAGTGAAGGGGGAGTGAGGGAGTGTGTGGACAGTGAAGGGGGACTGAGAGAGAGTGTCGACAGTGAAGGGGGACTGAGGGAGTGTGTGGACAGTGAAGGGGGACTGAGGGAGTGTGTGGACAGTGAAGGGGGACTGAGGGAGTGTGTGGACAGTGAAGGGAGACTGAGGGAGTGTGTGGACAGTGAAGGGGGACTGAGGGAGTGTGTGGACAGTGAAGGGAGACTGAGGGAGTGTGTGGACAGTGAAGGGAGACTGAGGGAGTGTGTGGACAGTGAAGGGGGACTGAGGGAGTGTGTGGACAGTGAAGGGAGACTGAGGGAGTGTGTGGACAGTGAAGGGAGACTGAGGGAGTGTGTGGACAGTGAAGGGAGGCTGAGGGAGTGTGTGGACAGTGAAGGGAGAGTGAGGGAGAGTGTGGACAGTGAAGGGGGACTGAGGGAGTGTGTGGACAGTGAAGGGGGACTGAGGGAGTGTGGGGACAGTGAAGGGGGACTGAGAGAGAGTGTGGACAGTGAAGGGGGACTGAGGGAGTGTGTGGGCAGTGAAGGGAGACTGAGGGAGAGTGTGGACAGTGAAGGGAGACTGAGGGAGTGTGTGGACAGTGTAGGGAGACTGAGGGAGTGTGTGGACAGTGTAGGGAGACTGAGGGAGTGTGTGGACAGTGAAGGGAGACTGAGGGAGAGTGTGGGCAGTGAAGGGAGACTGAGGGAGTGTGTGGACAGTGTAGGGAGACTGAGGGAGTGTGTGGACAGTGAAGGGAGAGTGAGGGAGAGTGTGGACAGTGAAGGGGGACTGAGGGAGTGTGTGGACAGTGTAGGGAGACTGAGGGAGTGTGGGGACAGTGAAGGGGGACTGAGAGAGAGTGTGGACAGTGAAGGGGGACTGAGGGAGTGTGTGGGCAGTGAAGGGAGACTGAGGGAGAGTGTGGACAGTGAAGGGGGACTGAGGGAGAGTGTGGACAGTGAAGGGAGACTGAGGGAGTGTGGGGACAGTGAAGGGGGACTGAGGGAGTGTGTGGACAGTGAAGGGAGGCTGAGGGAGAGTGTGGACAGTGAAGGGAGACTGAGGGAGTGTGTGGACAGTGAAGGGAGGCTGAGGGAGTGTGTGGACAGTGAAGGGAGACTGAGGGAGTGTGTGGACAGTGAAGGGAGGCTGAGGGAGTGTGGGGACAGTGAAGGGGGACTGAGGGAGTGTGTGGACAGTGAAGGGAGACTGAGGGAGTGTGTGGACAGTGAAGGGAGGCTGAGGGAGTGTGGGGACAGTGAAGGGGGACTGAGGGAGTGTGTGGACAGTGAAGGGGGACTGAGGGAGTGTGTGGACAGTGAAGGGGGACTGAGGGAGTGTGTGGACAGTGAAGGGAGACTGAGGGAGTGTGTGGACAGTGAAGGGAGGCTGAGGGAGTGTGGGGACAGTGAAGGGGGACTGAGGGAGTGTGTGGACAGTGAAGGGGGACTGAGGGAGTGTGTGGACAGTGAAGGGGGACTGAGGGAGTGTGTGGACAGTGAAGGGAGACTGAGGGAGTGTGTGGACAGTGACAGGGGACTGAGGGAGTGTGTGGACAGTGAAGGGAGACTGAGGGAGTGTGTGGACAGTGACAGGGGACTGAGGGAGTGTGTGGGCAGTGAAGGGGAGACTGAGGGAGTGTGTGGACAGTGAAGGGAGACTGAGGGAGTGTGTGGACAGTGAAGGGGGACTGAGGGAGTGTGTGGACAGTGAAGGGGGACTGAGGGAGTGTGTGGGCAGTGAAGGGGAGACTGAGGGAGTGTGTGGACAGTGTAGGGAGGCTGAGGGAGTGTGTGGACAGTGAAGGGAGGCTGAGGGAGTGTGTGGACAGTGAAGGGAGACTGAGGGAGTGTGTGGACAGTGTAGGGGGACTGAGGGAGTGTGTGGGCAGTGAAGGGGAGACTGAGGGAGTGTGTGGACAGTGAAGGGAGACTGAGGGAGTGTGTGGACAGTGAAGGGGGACTGAGGGAGTGTGTGGACAGTGAAGGGGGACTGAGGGAGTGTGTGGGCAGTGAAGGGGAGACTGAGGGAGTGTGTGGACAGTGTAGGGAGGCTGAGGGAGTGTGTGGACAGTGAAGGGAGGCTGAGGGAGTGTGTGGACAGTGAAGGGAGACTGAGGGAGTGTGTGGACAGTGAAGGGGGACTGAGGGAGTGTGGGGACAGTGAAGGGGGACTGAGGGAGTGTGTGGACAGTGGAGGGAGACTGAGGGAGTGTGTGGACAGTGAAGGGAGACTGAGGGAGTGTGTGGACAGTGAAGGGAGACTGAGGGAGTGTGTGGACAGTGAAGGGGGACTGAGGGAGTGTGTGGACAGTGTAGGGGGACTGAGGGAGTGTGTGGACAGTGAAGGGGAGACTGAGGGAGTGTGTGGACAGTGAAGGGAGGCTGAGGGAGTGTGTGGATAGTGAAGGGGGACTGAGGGAGTGTGTGGACAGTGAAGGGGGACTGAGGGAGTGTGTGGACAGTGAAGGGGGACTGAGGGAGTGTGTGGACAGTGCAGGGGGACTGAGGGAGAGTGTGGACAGTGAAGGGGGACTGAGGGAGTGTGTGGACAGTGGAGGGGGACTGAGGGAGTGTGGGGACAGTGAAGGGAGACTGAGGGAGTGTGTGGACAGTGAAGGGAGACTGAGGGAGTGTGTGGACAGTGAAGGGGGACTGAGGGAGTGTGTGGACAGTGAAGGGAGACTGAGGGAGTGTGTGGACAGTGAAGGGGGACTGAGGGAGTGTGTGGACAGTGAAGGGGGACTGAGGGAGTGTGTGGACAGTGGAGGGAGACTGAGGGAGTGTGTGGACAGTGAAGGGAGACTGAGGGAGTGTGTGGACAGTGAAGGGAGACTGAGGGAGTGTGTGGACAGTGAAGGGGGACTGAGGGAGTGTGTGGACAGTGAAGGGGGACTGAGGGAGTGTGTGGACAGTGGAGGGAGACTGAGGGAGTGTGTGGACAGTGAAGGGAGACTGAGGGAGTGTGTGGACAGTGAAGGGGGACTGAGGGAGTGTGTGGACAGTGAAGGGGGACTGAGGGAGTGTGTGGACAGTGAAGGGGGACTGAGGGAGTGTGTGGACAGTGAAGGGGGACTGAGAGAGTGTGGGGACAGTGAAGGGGAGACTGAGGGAGTGTGTGGACAGTGAAGGGGAGACTGAGGGAGTGTGTGGACAGTGAAGGGAGGCTGAGGGAGTGTGTGGACAGTGAAGGGAGACTGAGGGAGTGTGTGGACAGTGAAGGGAGGCTGAGGGAGTGTGTGGACAGTGAAGGGAGACTGAGGGAGTGTGTGGACAGTGAAGGGGAGACTGAGGGAGTGTGTGGACAGTGTAGGGAGGCTGAGGGAGTGTGTGGACAGTGAAGGGAGGCTGAGGGAGTGTGTGGACAGTGAAGGGAGACTGAGGGAGTGTGTGGACAGTGAAGGGGGACTGAGGGAGTGTGTGGACAATGACAGGGGACTGAGGGAGTGTGTGGACAGTGAAGGGAGACTGAGGGAGTGTGTGGACAGTGAAGGGGGACTGAGGGAGTGTGTGGACAGTGACAGGGGACTGAGGGAGTGTGTGGACAGTGTAGGGGGACTGAGAGAGAGTGTGGACAGTGAAGGGAGACTGAGGGAGTGTGTGGACAGTGAAGGGGGACTGAGGGAGTGTGTGGACAGTGAAGGTAGACTGAGAGAGAGTGTGGACAGTGAAGGGAGACTGAGGGAGTGTGTGGACAGTGAAGGGAGACTGAGGGAGTGTGTGGACAGTGACAGGGGACTGAGGGAGTGTGTGGACAGTGAAGGGGGACTGAGGGAGTGTGTGGACAGTGAAGGGGGACTGAGGGAGTGTGTGGACAGTGAAGGGAGGCTGAGGGAGTGTGTGGACAGTGCAGGGGGACTGAGGGAGAGTGTGGACAGTGAAGGGGGACTGAGGGAGTGTGTGGACAGTGAAGGGGGACTGAGGGAGTGTGTGGACAGTGTAGGGAGGCTGAGGGAGTGTGTGGACAGTGAAGGGGGACTGAGGGAGTGTGTGGACAGTGGAGGGAGACTGAGGGAGTGTGTGGACAGTGGAGGGAGACTGAGGGAGTGTGTGGACAGTGAAGGGGGACTGAGGGAGTGTGTGGACAGTGAAGGGGGACTGAGGGAGTGTGGGGACAGTGAAGGGGGACTGAGGGAGTGTGTGGACAGTGAAGGGGGACTGAGGGAGTGTGTGGACAGTGAAGGGGGACTGAGGGAGTGTGTGGACAGTGAAGGGGGACTGAGGGAGTGTGTGGACAGTGAAGGGAGACTGAGGGAGTGTGTGGACAGTGAAGGGAGACTGAGGGAGTGTGTCGACAGTGAAGGGGGACTGAGGGAGTGTGTGGACAGTGAAGGGAGACTGAGGGAGTGTGTGGACAGTGAAGGGAGACTGAGAGAGAGTGTGGACAGTGAAGGGGGACTGAGGGAGTGTGTGGACAGTGAAGGGAGACTGAGGGAGTGTGTGGACAGTGAAGGGGGACTGAGGGAGTGTGTGGACAGTGAAGGGAGACTGAGGGAGTGTGTGGACAGTGAAGGGAGACTGAGGGAGTGTGTGGACAGTGAAGGGGGACTGAGGGAGTGTGTGGACAGTGAAGGGGGACTGAGAGAGTGTGGGGACAGTGAAGGGGGACTGAGGGAGTGTGTGGACAGTGAAGGGAGACTGAGGGAGTGTGTGGACAGTGAAGGGGGAGTGAGGGAGTGTGTGGACAGTGAAGGGAGACTGAGGGAGTGTGTGGACAGTGAAGGGAGACTGAGGGAGTGTGTGGACAGTGAAGGGAGGCTGAGGGAGTGTGTGGACAGTGAAGGGAGACTGAGAGAGAGTGTGGACAGTGAAGGGGGACTGAGGGAGTGTGTGGGCAGTGAAGGGAGACTGAGGGAGTGTGTGGACAGTGAAGGGAGACTGAGGGAGTGTGTGGACAGTGAAGGGAGACTGAGGGAGTGTGGGGACAGTGAAGGGGGACTGAGGGAGTGTGGGGACAGTGAAGGGGGACTGAGGGAGTGTGTGGACAGTGAAGGGAGACTGAGGGAGTGTGTGGACAGTGAAGGGAGACTGAGGGAGTGTGGGGACAGTGAAGGGGGACTGAGGGAGAGTGTGGACAGTGAAGGGAGACTGAGGGAGTGTGTGGACAGTGAAGGGAGACTGAGGGAGTGTGGGGACAGTGAAGGGGGACTGAGGGAGTGTGGGGACAGTGAAGGGGGACTGAGGGAGTGTGGGGACAGTGAAGGGGGACTGAGGGAGTGTGTGGACAGTGAAGGGGGACTGAGGGATAGTGTGGACAGTGAAGGGAGGCTGAGGGAGTGTGTGAACAG
Source organism: Chiloscyllium punctatum (assembly GCF_047496795.1). Lineage (NCBI taxonomy): Eukaryota > Metazoa > Chordata > Chondrichthyes > Orectolobiformes > Hemiscylliidae > Chiloscyllium > Chiloscyllium punctatum. The sequence continues at coordinate 129,169,042 of NC_092742.1, forward strand.
TGAAGGGGGACTGAGGGAGTGTGTGGACAGTGAAGGGGGACTGAGGGAGTGTGTGGACAGTGAAGGGAGGCTGAGGGAGTGTGTCGAAAGTGAAGGGGGACTGAGGGAGTGTGTGGACAGTGAAGGGGGACTGAGGGAGTGTGTGGACAGTGAAGGGAGACTGAGAGAGTGTGTGGATAGTGAAGGGAGACTGAGAGAGTGTGGGGACAGTGAAGGGGGACTGAGGGAGTGTGTGGACAGTGAAGGGAGACTGAGAGAGTGTGGGGACAGTGAAGGGGGACTGAGGGAGTGTGTGGACAGTGAAGGGGGACTGAGGGAGTGTGTGGACAGTGAAGGGAGACTGAGGGAGTGTGTGGACAGTGAAGGGAGACTGAGGGAGTGTGGGGACAGTGAAGGGGGACTGAGGGAGTGTGGGGACAGTGAAGGGGGACTGAGGGAGTGTGTGGACAGTGAAGGGAGACTGAGGGAGTGTGTGGACAGTGAAGGGAGACTGAGGGAGTGTGGGGACAGTGAAGGGGGACTGAGGGAGAGTGTGGACAGTGAAGGGAGACTGAGGGAGTGTGTCGACAGTGAAGGGGGACTGAGGGAGTGTGTGGACAGTGAAGGGGGACTGAGGGAGTGTGTGGACAGTGAAGGGGGACTGAGAGAGAGTGTGGACAGTGAAGGGAGACTGAGGGAGTGTGTGGACAGTGAAGGGAGACTGAGGGAGTGTGGGGACAGTGAAGGGAGACTGAGGGAGTGTGGGGACAGTGAAGGGGGAGTGAGGGAGTGTGTGGACAGTGAAGGGGGACTGAGAGAGAGTGTGGACAGTGAAGGGAGACTGAGGGAGTGTGTGGACAGTGAAGGGGGACTGAGGGAGTGTGTGGACAGTGAAGGGAGACTGAGGGAGTGTGTGGACAGTGAAGGGGGAGTGAGGGAGTGTGTGGACAGTGAAGGGGGAGTGAGGGAGTGTGTGGACAGTGTAGGGAGACTGAGGGAGTGTGTGGACAGTGAAGGGAGACTGAGGGAGTGTGTGGACAGTGAAGGGAGACTGAGGGAGAGTGTGGACAGTGAAGGGGGACTGAGAGAGAGTCTGGACAGTGAACAGAGATGTGTCATGTGTTGGGGTATGAATGGGGATTTGGGATGTGGTGGACAGTGGCATCCTTTATTGTCCTGTGCCCATGAGGGTGATGTTGGCGTGGGAGTCAGTGTCCCAGTTGAAGTCTGGAAGAGGATGTGTACTGGCTGACAGGGCACAGTGGAGTGAGTCTGAATTGCCCTCGTCACTCACTGCTGGTGTACGAGGTCACTGTTCAGTTGTGTCTGTACCCAGGGAACGGCACAGTCGGGAAGCTGATCATGAAAGCGGCTGCGGAACACTTGACGCCTGTCACATTGGAGCTGGGAGGGAAAAATCCATGTTATATCGACCAGAGCTTTAGTCTGGAGAGCACGGTTCATCGCCTGGTCTGGGGCCGTTTCTTTAACACTGGCCAGTGCTGTGCCTCTCCAGACTATGTGCTCTGCTGTAAAGAGGTTCAGGAGCAGCTCGTCCCCGCCATCAAACAGTGTCTGAAGAGATTCTACGGGGAGGAACCGAAAGAAAGTGCCGACTATGGGAGAATAGTCAGCGATCAGCACTTTCATCGTCTGCAGCAACTCCTCAACGCTGGGCAGGTGGCGATAGGAGGCGACACTGATAAACAGGACCGATATTTCGGTAGGTATTACTGAGTCAGTGAGTTAAATATTGTGTCCCTGCCCCAGTCAGTATTACTGAGTCAGTGTATTAAATACTGTGTCCCTGTCCCAGTCAGTATTACTGAGTCAGTGTATTAAATACTGTGTCCCTATCCCAGTCAGTATTACTGAGTCAGTGTATTAAATACTGTGTCCTGTCCCAGTCAGTATTACTGAGTCAGTGAATTAAATGCTGTGTCCATGTCCGAGTTAGTATTACTCTGTCAATCAATTCAATACCATGTCCCTGTCCCTGTTCGTACTGCTGTGTCAGTGAATTAAATACCGTGTCCCTGTCCCAGTCTGTATGAATGAGTTAGTGAGTTCAATACTGTGCCCCTGTCCCAGTCAGTATTACTGAGTTAGTGAGTTAAATACTGTGTCCCTGTCCCAGTCAGTATTACTGAGTCAGTGTATTAAATACTGTGCCTCTGCCCCAGTCAGTACTACTGAGTCAGTGAATTAAACACTGTGTCCATGTTCCCGGCAGTATTACTGAATCAGTGCATTAATTATTGTGTACCTGTCCCACTCAGCATTACTGAGTCAGTGAGTTACATTGTGTGTCCATGTCCCAGTCAGTATTACTGAGTCAGTGTATTAAATACTGTGTCCCAGTCCCAGTCAGTATTACTGACTCAGTGTATTATATACTGCGTCCCTGTCCCAGTCAGTATTACTAAGTTATTGAGTTAAATATTGCATCCTCGTCCAAATCAGTATTACTGAGTCAGTGAATTAAATACTGTGTCTCTGCCCCAGTCAGGTATTACTGAGTCAGTGAATTAAACACTGTGTTTCTGTCCCAGTCTGTATTACTGAATTAGTGAATTAAATACAATGTCTCTGTCCAAGTTTGCATGAATGAGTCAGGGAATTAAATACTGCGCCCCTGTTCCAGTCTGTATTACTGATTCAGTGAAGTATAATTTGTGTCCATGTCCAAGTTTGTAGTACTGAATCAGTGATTTAAATACTGTGTCCCTGTCCCAGTCAGTATTACTGAGTTAGTGAGTTAAATACTGTGCCCCAGTCCCAGTCTGTATTACTGAGTCCGTGAGTTAAATATTGTGTCCCTGCCCCAGTCAGTATTACTGAGTCAGTGTATTAAATACTGTGTCCCTGTCCCAGTCTGTATTACTGAGTCAGTGTATTAAATACTGTGTCCATGTCCCAGTCAGTATTACTGAGTCCGTGAGTTAAATATTGTGTCCCTGCCCCAGTCAGTATTACTGAGTCAGTGTATTAAATACTGTGTCCCTGTCCCAGTCAGTATTACTGAGTCAGTGTATTAAATACTGTGTCCCTGTCCCAGTCAGTATTACTGAGTCCGTGAGTTAAATATTGTGTCCCTGCCCCAGTCAGTATTACTGAGTCAGTGTATTAAATACTGTGTCCTGTCCCAGTCTGTATTACTGAGTCCGTGAGTTAAATATTGTGTCCCTGCCTCAGTCAGTATTACTGAGTCAGTGTATTAAATACTGTGTCCATGTCCCAGTCAGTATTACTGAGTCCGTGAGTTAAATATTGTGTCCCTGCCCCAGTCAGTATTACTGAGTCAGTGTATTAAATACTGTGTCCATGTCCCAGTCAGTATTACTGAGTCCGTGAGTTAAATATTGTGTCCCTGCCCCAGTCAGTATTACTGAGTCAGTGTATTAAATACTGTGTCCCTGTCCCAGTCAGTATTACTGAGTCAGTGTATTAAATACTGTGTCCCTGTCCCAGTCAGTATTACTGAGTCCGTGAGTTAAATATTGTGTCCCTGCCTCAGTCAGTATTACTGAGTCCGTGAGTTAAATATTGTGTCCCTGCCCCAGTCAGTATTACTGAGTCAGTGTATTAAATACTGTGTCCCTGCCCCAGTCTGTATTACTGAGTCCGTGAGTTAAATATTGTGTCCCTGCCCCAGTCAGTATTACTGAGTCAGTGTATTAAATACTGTGTCCCTGCCCCAGTCTGTATTACTGAGTCAGTGTATTAAATACTGTGTCCCTGCCCCAGTCTGTATTACTGAGTCAGTGTATTAAATACTGTGTCCCTGTCCCAGTCAGTATTACTGAGTCAGTGTATTAAATACTGTGTCCCTGCCCCAGTCTGTATTACTGAGTCAGTGTATTAAATACTGTGTCCCTGCCCCAGTCAGTATTACTGAGTCAGTGAATTAAATGCTGTGTCCATGTCCAAGTCAGTATTACTCTGTCAATCAATTCAATACTATGTCCCTGTCCCTGTTCGTACTGCTGTGTCAGTGAATTAAATACCATGTCCCTGTCCCAGTCTGTATGAATGAGTTAGTGAATTAAATACCGTGTCTCTGCCCCAGTCTGTATTACTGAGTCAGTGAATTAAACACTGTGTCCCTGTCCCAGACTGTATTCCCGAATTAGTGAATTAAATACAGTGTCTTTGTTCAGGTTTGTATGAATGAGTCAGGGAATTAAATACTGCGCCCCTGTTCCAGTCAGTATTACTGATTCAGTGAAGTATAATTTGTGTCCATGTCCAAGTTTGTAGTACTGAATCAGTGATTTAAATACTGTGTCCCTGTCCCAGTCAGTATTACTGAGTTAGTGAGTTAAATACTGTGCCCCAGTCCCAGTCAGTATTACTGAGTCAGTGTATTAAATATTGTGTCCCTGTCCCAGTCAGTATTATTGAGTCAGTGAATTTTAAATCTGCCCATGTTCCAGTCAGTGTTACCGATTCAGTGATTTGAATACGATGTTCCTGTCCCAGTCTGTATTACTGAGTCAGTGAATTAAATATTGTGTCTCTGCCCCAGTCAGTATTACTGAGTCAGAGAATTAAATACTGTGTCCCTGTCCCAGTCAGTATTATGAAGTCAGTGAAGTATTATTTGTGTCTGTGTCCCAGTTTGTAGTACTGAGTCAGTGAATTAACTACTGTACCCCTGCCCATGTCATTATTACTGAGTCAGTGATTTCAACACTGTGTCTCTGCCCCAGTCAGTATTACTGAGTCAGTGTATTAAATACTGTGTCCCTGTCCCTGTCAGTATTACTGAGTCAGTGAATTTTAAACTTTGTCCATGTTCCAGTCAGTGTTACCGATTCAGTGATTTTAATACGATGTTCCTGTCCCAGTCAGAATTACTGAGTCAGTGCATTAAATACTATGTCTCTGACCCAGTCAGTATTACTGAGTCAGTGAAGTAAATACTGTGTCTCTGCCCCAGTCAGTATTACTGAGTCAGTGAATTAAATACTGTGTCTCTGCCTCAGTCAGTATTACTGAGTCAGTAAGTTAAATACTGTGTCTCTGCCTCAGTCAGTATTAGTGAGTCAGTGCATTAAATACTGTGTCTCTGCCCAGTCAGTATTACTGAGTGAGTGAATTAAATACGGTGTGTCTGCCCCAGTCAGTATTACTGAGTCAGTGTATTAAATACTGTGTCTGTGTCCCAGTCAGTATAACTGAGTCAGTGTATTAAATACTCAATCCCTGTCCCAGTCAGTATTACTGAGTTTGTGAGTTAAATACTGTGCCCCAGTCCCAGTCAGTATTACTGAGTCAGTGCATTAACTACTGTGTCCTGTCCCAGTCAGTGTTACTGAGTCAGTGCATTAACTACTGTGTCCTGTCCCAGTCAGTATTACTGAGTCAGTGAATTAAATGCTGTGTCCATGTCCAAGTCAGTATTACTCTGTCAATCAATTCAATACCATGTCCCTGTCCCTGTTCGTAATCCTGTGTCAGTGAATTAAATACCGTGTCCCTGTCCCAGTCTGTATGAATGACTTAGTGAATTAAATAGTGTGTCCCTGTCCCATCAGTATAACTGAATGAGTGAATTAAATACTGCGTCCCTGTCCCAGTCACTATAACTGAGTGGGTAAGTTAAATACTGTGTCCCAGTCCCTGTCAGTATTACTGAGTCAGTGTATTAAATACTGTGTCTCTGCCCCAGTCAGTATTACTGAGTCAGTGAATTAAACACTGTGTCCATGTTCTAGGCAGTATTACTGAATCAGTGCATTAATTATTGTGTACCTGTCCCACTCAGCATCACTGAGTCAGTGAGTTACATTGTGTGTCCATGTCCCAGTCAGTATTACTGAGTCAGTGTATTAAATACTGTGTCCCAGTCCCAGTCAGTATTACTGAGTCAGTGTATTATATACTGTGTCCCTGTCCCAGTCAGTATTACTAAGTTATTGAGTTAAATACTGCGTCCATGTCCAAGTCAGTATTACTGAGTCAGTGAATTAAATACTGTGTCTCTGCCCCAGTCTGTATTACTGAGTCAGTGAATTAAATACTGTGTCTCTGCACCAGTCAGTATTACTGAGTGAGTTAATTAAATACTGTGTCCCTGTCCCAGTCAGTATTACTGAGTGAGTTAATTAAATACTGTGTCCCTGTCCCAGTCAGTATTACTGAGTGAGTTAATTAAATACTGTGTCCCTGTCCCAGTCAGTATTACTGAGTGAGTTAATTAAATACTGTGTCCCTGTCCCAGTCAGTATTACTGAGTGAGTTAATTAAATACTGTGTCCCTGTCCCAGTCAGTATTATGAAGTCAGTGAAGTATTATTTGTGTCTGTGTCCCAGTTTGTAGTACTGAGTCAGTGAATTAACTACTGTACCCCTGCCCGTGTCATTATTACTGAGTCAGTGATTTCAATACTGTGTCCCTGTTCCAGTCAGTATGACTAAGTCAGTGAGTTAAATACTGTGTCCCTGTCCCAGTCAGTATTACTGAGTCAGTGAATTTTAAACTTTGTCCATGTTCCAGTCAGTGTTACCGATTCAGTGATTTGAATACGATGTTCCTGTCCCAGTCAGCATTATTGAGTCAGTGAATTAAACACTGTGTCTGTGTCCCAGTCAGTATTACTGAGTCAGTGAATTAAATACTGTGTCTCTGCCCCAGTCTGTATTACTGAGTCAGTGAATTAAATACTGTGTCTCTGCCCCAGTCTGTATTACTGAATTTGTGAATTAAATACTGTGTCTCTGCCCCAGTCTGTATTAATGAGTCAGTGTATTAAATACTGTGTCTCTGGCCCAGTCTGTATTACTGAGTCAGTGAATTAAATACTGTGTCTCTGCCCCAGTTATTATTACTGAGTCAGTGAATTAAATACTGTGTCTCTGCCTCAGTCAGTATTACTGAGTCGGGGAATTAAATACTGTGTCTCTGTCCCAGTCAGGTTTATTGAGTTCGTGAGTTAAATACTGTGTCCGTGTCCCAGTCAGTATTACTGAGTCAGTGTATTAAATACTGTGTTCCTGTTCCAGTCAGTATTACTGAGTTTGTGAGTTAAATACTGTCCCCCAGTCCCAGTCAGTATTACTGAGTCAGTGCATTAACTACTGTGTCCTGTCCCAGTCAGTATTACTGAATGAGTGAATTAAATACTGCGTCCCTGTTCCAGTCAGTATTACTGAGTCAGTGAATTAACTACTGTGTCCCTGTCCCAGTCAGTATTACTGAGTCAGTGAATTAAATACTGTGTCCTGTCCCAGTCAGTATTACTGAGTCAGTGAATTAAATACTGTGTCCCTGTCCCAGTCAGTATTACTGAGTCAGTGAATTAAATACTGTGTCCTGTCCCAGTCAGTAATACTGAGTCAGTGAATTAAATGCTGTGTCCATGTCCGAGTCAGTATTACTCTGTCAATCAATTCAATACCATGTCCCTGTCCCTGTTCGTAATCCTGTGTCAGTGAATTAAATACCGTGTCCCTGTCCCAGTCAGTATAACTGAGTCAGTGAGTTAAATACTGTGTCTCTGCCCCAGTCAGTATTACTGAGTCAGTGAATTAAAAACTCTGTCCATGTTCTAGGCAGTATTACTGAATCAGAGCATTAATTATTGTGTACCTGCCCCACTCAGCATCACTGAGTCAGTGTGTTACATTGTGTGTCCATTTCCCAGTCAGTATTACTGAGTCAGTGTATTAAATACTGTGTCCCAGTCCCAGTCAGTATTACTGAGTTAGTGAGTTAAATACTGTGCTCTGTCCCACTCAGTATTACTGTGTCAGTGTATTAAATACGGTGCTCCTGTCCCAGTCAGTATTTCTGAGTCAGTGAATTAAATACTGTGCTCGGTCCCAGTCAGTATTACTGTATCAGTGTATTCAATACTGTGTCCCTGTCCCAGTCAGGTTTACTGAGTTCAAGAGTTAAATACTGTGTCCCTGTCCCAGTCAGTATTACTGAGTCAGTGAATTTTAAACTCTGTCAATGTTCTAGTCAGTGTTACCGATTCAGTGATTTCTATAGGTATGTCAGGAATAAAAGGATGACTAGGGTAGGTATCGGTCCAGTCAAGATAGTAGTGGGAAGTTGTGTGTGGAGGTGGAGGAGATTGGTGAGACACTAAATCAATACTTTTCGTCAGTATTCACTCACGAACAGGACACTGTTGCTGATGTGAATATTGAGTCACAAGTGATTAGAATGGATTGCCTTGAGGTACGTAGGGAAGAGATCTGGGGAATACTGGAAAGGATGAAAATAGATAAGTCCCCTGGGCCTGATGGCATTTATCCCAGGATCCTCTGGGAAGCTAGGGAGGAGATAGCGGAGCCATTGGCCTTGATTTTTATGTCGTCGTTGTCTATGGGAATAGTGCCAGAAGACTGGAGGATAGCGAATGTGGTCCCCTTGTTCAAGAAGGGGAGCAGGGATAGCCCGAGTAACCAAAGGCCGGTGAGTCTCACTTCTGTTGTGGGCAAAGTCTTAGAGAGAATTGTAAGGGATAGGATTTATGAACATCTGGATAGGAATAATGTGATCAAGGATAGTCAGCATGGTTTTGTGAAGGGCAGGTCGTGCCTCACAAACCTTTGAGAAGGTGACCAAGGAAGTGGACGAGGGTAAAGCAGTAGATGTGGTGTACATGGATTTTAGCAAGGCGTTCGATAAGGTACCCCATGGCAGGCTAATGTAAAAACTACAGAGGTATGGCATTGAGGGTGCATTAGAGGTTTGGATTAGGAATTGGCTGGCTGGAAGGAGACAGAGGGTAGTAGTTAATGGTAAAGGTTCATCTTGGAGTGCTGTTACTAGCGGTGTTCCACAAGGATCTGTTTTGGGACCATTGCTGTTTGTCATTTTTATAAATGACCTGGAGGAGGGGCTAGAAGGTGGGTGAGCAAGTTTGCGGATGACACTAAAGTCGGTGGAGTTGTGGACAGCGAAGAAGAATGTGGCAGGTTACAGCGCAATATAGATAAGTTGCAGAGCTGGGCAGTAAGGTGGCAAATGGAATTCAATGTAGCTAAGTGTGAAGTCATTCACTTTGGTAGGAGTAACAAGAAGATGGATTACTGGGCTAATGGTAGGCTACTTGGTAGTGTGGATGAGCAGAGGGATCTTGGTGTCCATGTACACAGATCTCTGAAAGTTGCCACCCAGGTAAACAGTGCTGTGAAGAAGGCAAATGGCGTACTGGGCTTTATTGGTAGAGGAATTGAGTTCCGGAGTCCTGAGGTCATGTTGCAGTTGTATAAGACTCTGGTGCGGCCTCATCTGGAGTATTATGTGCAGTTTTGGTCGCCATATTATAGGAAGGATGTGGAGGCACTGGAACGGGTGCAGAGGAGGTTTACCAGGATGTTGCCTGGCATGGTAGGAAGATCGTATGAGGAAAGGCTGAGGCACTTGGGACTTTTCTCATTGAAGAAAAGAAGGTTTAGGGGAGATTTGATAGAGGTGTACAAGATGATTAGGGGTTTAGACAGGGTTGACAGTGAGAACGTTTTTCCGTGTACGGAGTCAGCTGTTACTAGGGGACACAGCTTTAAATTAAGGGGTGGTAGGTATAGGACAGATGTTAGGGGTAGATTTTTTACTCAGCGGGTTGTGAGTTCATGGAATGCCCTGCCAGTATCAGTGGTGGACTCTCCCTCTTTATGGTCATTTAAGCGGGCATTGGACAAGCATATGGAGGTTATTGGGCTAGCGTAGGTTAGGTAGGCTTCGGTCGGTGCAACATCGAGGGCCGAAGGGCCTGTACTGCGCTGTATTTTCCTATTTTCTATGTTCTATGTTCAATGATTTGAATACGATGTTCCTGTACCAGTCTGTATTACTGAGTCAGTGAATTCAATACTGTGTCTCTGCCCCAGTCAGTATAACTGAGTCAGTGAATTAAATACTGTGTCTCTGCCCCAGACAGTACTACTGAGTCAGTGTATTAAATACTGTGACTGTGCCCCAGTCACTATAACTGAGTCAGTGAGTTAAATAGTGTGTCCCTGTCCCAGTCACTATAACTGAGTCAGTGAGTTAAATACTGTGTCCCAGTCCTAGTCAGTATGACTGAGTCAGTGAATTAAACACTGTGTCCATGTTCTAGGCAGTATTACTGAATCAGTGCATTAATTATTGTGTACCTGTCCCACTCAGCATTACTGAGTCAGTGAGTTACATAGTGTGTCTCTGCCCCAGTCAGTATTACTGAGTCAGAGAATTAAATACTGTGTCCCTGTCCCAGTCAGTATTATGAAGTCAGTGAAGTATAATTTGTGTCTGTGTCCCAGTTTGTAGTACTGAGTCAGTGAATTAACTCCTGTACCCCTGCCCGTGTCATTATTACTGAGTCAGTGATTTCAATACTGTGCCTCTGCCCCAGTCAGTATTACTGAGTCAGTGTATTAAATACTGTGTCCCTGTCCCTGTCAGTATTACTGAGTCAGTGAATTTTAAACTTTGTCCATGTTCCAGTCAGTGTTACCGATTCAGTGATTTGAATACAATGTTGCTGTCCCAGTCAGTATTACTGAGTCAGTGAAATAAATACTTTGTCTCTGACCCAGTCGGAATTACTGAGTCAGTGCATTAAATACTGTGTCTCTGCCCCAGTCTGTATTACTGAGTCAGTGAATTAAATACTGTGTCTCTGCCTCAGTCAGTATTACTGAGTCAGTGAATTAAATACTGTGTTTCTGCCTCAGTCAGTATTACTGAGTCAGTGAATTAAATACTGTATCTCTGCCCCAGTCAGTATTACTGAGTCAGTGCATTAAATACTGTGTTTCTGCCCCAGTCAGTATTACTGAGTTAGTGAGTTAAATATTGTGCCCCAGTCTCAGTCAGTATGACTGAGTGAGTGAATTAAATACTGGTTCCCTGTTCCAGACAGTATTACAGAGTCAGTGAATTAACTACTATGTCCTGTCCCAGTTAGTATTACTGATTCAGTGAATTAAATAATGTGCCCTATCCCAGTGAGTATTACTGAGTCAGTGAATTAAATACTGTGTCCTGTCCCAGTCAGTATTACTGAGTCAGTGAATTAAATACTGTCCTGTCCCAGTCAGTATTACTGAGTCAGTGAATTAAATGCTGTGTCCATGTCCAAGTCAGTATTACTCTGTCAATTAATTCAATATTATGTCCCTGTCCCTGTTCGTAATCCTGTGTCAGTGAATTAAATACCATGTCCCTGTCCCAGTCTGTATGAATGAGTTAGTGAATTAAATAGTGTATCCCTATCCCAGTCAGTATTACTGAGTCAGTGTATTAAATACTGTGTCCCTGTCCCAGTCAGTATTACTGAGTCAGTGTATTAAATACTGTGTCCCTGTCCCAGTCAGTATTACTGAGTCAGTGTATTAAATACTGTGTCCCTGTCCTAGTCACTATAACTGAGTCAGTGAGTTAAATACTGTGTCCCAGTCCTAGTCAGTATGACTGAGTCAGTGAATTAAACACTGTGTCCATGTTCTAGGCAGTATTACTGAATCAGTGCATTAATTATTGTGTACCTGTCCCACTCAGCATTACTGAGTCAGTGAGTTACATAGTGTGTCTCTGCCCCAGTCAGTATTACTGAGTCAGAGAATTAAATACTGTGTCCCTGTCCCAGTCAGTATTATGATGTCAGTGAAGTATAATTTGTGTCTGTGTCCCAGTTTGTAGTACTGAGTCAGTGAATTAACTCCTGTACCCCTGCCCGTGTCATTATTACTGAGTCAGTGATTTCAATACTGTGCCTCTGCCCCAGTCAGTATTACTGAGTCAGTGTATTAAATACTGTGTCCCTGTCCCTGTCAGTATTACTGAGTCAGTGAATTTTAAACTTTGTCCATGTTCCAGTCAGTGTTACCGATTCAGTGATTTGAATACAATGTTCCTGTCCCAGTCAGTATTACTGAGTCAGTGAAATAAATACTTTGTCTCTGACCCAGTCGGAATTACTGAGTCAGTGCATTAAATACTGTGTCTCTGCCCCAGTCTGTATTACTGAGTCAGTGAATTAAATACTGTGTCTCTGCCTCAGTCAGTATTACTGAGTCAGTGAATTAAATACTGTGTTTCTGCCTCAGTCAGTATTACTGAGTCAGTGCATTAAATACTGTGTCTCTGCCCCAGTCTGTATTACTGAGTCAGTGAATTAAATACTGTATCTCTGCCCCAGTCAGTATTACTGAGTCAGTGCATTCAGTACTGTGTTTCTGCCCCAGTCAGTATTACTGAGTTAGTGAGTTAAATATTGTGCCCCAGTCTCAGTCAGTATGACTGAGTGAGTGAATTAAATACTGGTTCCCTGTTCCAGACAGTATTACAGAGTCAGTGAATTAACTACTATGTCCTGTCCCAGTTAGTATTACTGATTCAGTGAATTAAATACTGTGTCCTATCGCAGTGAGTATTACTGAGTCAGTGAATTAAATACTGTGTCCTGTCCCAGTCAGTAATACTGAGTCAGTGAATTAAATGCTGTGTCCATGTCCAAGTCAGTATTACTCTGTCAATCAATTCAATATTATGTCCCTGTCCCTGTTCGTAATCCTGTGTCAGTGAATTAAATACCATGTCCCTGTCCCAGTCTGTATGAATGAGTTAGTGAATTAAATAGTGTATCCCTGTCCCAGTCAGTATTACTGAGTCAGTGTATTAAATACTGTGTCCCTGTCCCAGTCAGTATTACTGAGTCAGTGTATTAAATACTGTGTCCCTGTCCTAGTCACTATAACTGAGTCAGTGAGTTAAATACTGTGTCCCAGTCCTAGTCAGTATGACTGAGTCAGTGAATTAAACACTGTGTCCATGTTCTAGGCAGTATTACTGAATCAGTGCATTAATTATTGTGTACCTGTCCCACTCAGCATTACCGAGTCAGTGGGTTACATAGTGTGTCTCTGCGCCAGTCAGTATTACTGAGTCAGTTTATTAAATACTGTGTCCCTGTCCCAGTCAGTATTACTGAGTGAGTTAATTAAATACTGTGTCCCTGTCCCAGTCAGTATTATGAAGTCAGTGAAGTATAATTTGTGTCTGTGTCCCAGTTTGTAGTACTGAGTCAGTGAATTAACTCCTGTACCCCTGCCCGTGTCATTATTACTGAGTCAGTGATTTCAATACTGTGCCTCTGCCCCAGTCAGTATTTCTGAGTCAGTGTATTAAATACTGTGTCCCTGTCCCTGTCAGTATTACTGAGTCAGTGAATTTTAAACTTTGTCCATGTTCCAGTCAGTGTTACCGATTCAGTGATTTGAATACAATGTTCCTGTCCCAGTCAGTATTACTGAGTCAGTGAAATAAATACTTTGTCTCTGACCCAGTCGGTATTACTGAGTCAGTGAATTAAATACTGTGTCTCTGCTCCAGTCTGTATTACTGAGTCAGTGAATTAAATACTGTGTCTCTGCCTCAGTCAGTATTACTGAGTCAGTGAATTAAATACTGTGTCTCTGCCCCAGTCTGTATTACTGAGTCAGTGAATTAAATACTGTGTCTCTGCCCCAGTCTGTATTACTGAGTCAGTGAATTAAATACTGTATCTCTGCCCCAGTCAGTATTACTGAGTCAGTGCATTAAATACTGTGTGTCTGCCCCAGTCAGTATTACTGTGTTTGTGAGTTAAATACTGTGCCCCAGTCTCAGTCAGTATTACTGAGTGAGTGAATTAAATACTGGTTCCCTGTTCCAGACAGTATTACAGAGTCAGTGAATTAACTACTATGTCCTGTCCCAGTTAGTATTACTGATTCAGTGAATTAACTACTATGTCCTGTCCCAGTTAGTATTACTGAGTCAGTGAATTAAATGCTGTGTCCATGTCCCAGTCAGTATTACTGAGTCAGTGAATTAAATACTGTGTCCTATCCCAGTGAGTATTACTGAGTCAGTGAATTAAATACTGTGTCCATGTCCAAGTCAGTATTACTCTGTCAATCAATTCAATACTATGTCCCTGTCCCTGTTCGTAATCCTGTGTCAGTGAATTAAATACCATGTCCCTGTCCCAGTCTGTATGAATGAGTTAGTGAATTAAATAATGTATCCCTGTCCCAGTCTGTATTACTGAGTCAGTGTATTAAATACTGTGTCCCTATCCCAGTCAGTATTACTGAGTCAGTGTATTAAATACTGTGTCCTGTCCCAGTCAGTATTACTGAGTCAGTGAATTAAATGCTGTGTCCATGTCCGAGTTAGTATTACTCTGTCAATCAATTCAATACCATGTCCCTGTCCCTGTTCGTACTGCTGTGTCAGTGAATTAAATACCATGTCCCTGTCCCTGTCTGTATGAATGAGTTAGTGAGTTAAATACTGTGCCCCTGTCCCAGTCAGTATTACTGAGTTAGTGAGTTAAATACTGTGTCCCTGTCCCAGTCAGTATTACTGAGTCAGTGTATTAAATACTGTGCCTCTGCCCCAGTCAGTACTACTGAGTCAGTGAATTAAACACTGTGTCCATGTTCCCGGCAGTATTACTGAATCAGTGCATTAATTATTGTGTACCTGTCCCACTCAGCATTACTGAGTCAGTGAGTTACATTGTGTGTCCATGTCCCAGTCAGTATTACTGAGTCAGTGTATTAAATACTGTGTCCCAGTCCCAGTCAGTATTACTGACTCAGTGTATTATATACTGCGTCCCTGTCCCAGTCAGTATTACTAAGTTATTGAGTTAAATATTGCATCCTCGTCCAAATCAGTATTACTGAGTCAGTGAATTAAATACTGTGTCTCTGCCCCAGTCAGGTATTACTGAGTCAGTGAATTAAACACTGTGTTTCTGTCCCAGTCTGTATTACTGAATTAGTGAATTAAATACAATGTCTCTGTCCAAGTTTGCATGAATGAGTCAGGGAATTAAATACTGCGCCCCTGTTCCAGTCTGTATTACTGATTCAGTGAAGTATAATTTGTGTCCATGTCCAAGTTTGTAGTACTGAATCAGTGATTTAAATACTGTGTCCCTGTCCCAGTCAGTATTACTGAGTTAGTGAGTTACATTGTGTGTCCCTGTCCCAGTCAGTATTACTGAGTCAGTGAATTAAACACTGTGTCCATGTTCTAGGCAGTATTACTGAATCAGTGCATTAATTATTGAGTACCTGTCCCACTCAGCATTACCGAGTCAGTGGGTTACATAGTGTGTCTCTGCGCCAGTCAGTATTACTGAGTCAGTTTATTAAATACTGTGTCCCTGTCCCAGTCAGTATTACTGAGTGAGTTAATTAAATACTGTGTCCCTGTCCCAGTCAGTATTATGAAGTCAGTGAAGTATAATTTGTGTCTGTGTCCCAGTTTGTAGTACTGAGTCAGTGAATTAACTCCTGTACCCCTGCCCGTGTCATTATTACTGAGTCAGTGATTTCAATACTGTGCCTCTGCCCCAGTCAGTATTTCTGAGTCAGTGTATTAAATACTGTGTCCCTGTCCTTGTCAGTATTACTGAGTCAGTGAATTTTAAACTTTGTCCATGTTCCAGTCAGTGTTACCGAATCAGTGATTTGAATACAATGTTCCTGTCCCAGTCAGTATTACTGAGTCAGAGAAATAAATACTTTGTCTCTGACCCAGTCGGTATTACTGAGTCAGTGAATTAAATACTGTGTCTCTGCTCCAGTCTGTATTACTGAGTCAGTGAATTAAATACTGTGTCTCTGCCTCAGTCAGTATTACTGAGTCAGTGAATTAAATACTGTGTCTCTGCCCCAGTCTGTATTACTGAGTCAGTGAATTAAATACTGTGTCTCTGCCCCAGTCTGTATTACTGAGTCAGTGAATTAAATACTGTATCTCTGCCCCAGTCAGTATTACTGAGTCAGTGCATTAAATACTGTGTGTCTGCCCCAGTCAGTATTACTGTGTTTGTGAGTTAAATACTGTGCCCCAGTCTCAGTCAGTATTACTGAGTGAGTGAATTAAATACTGGTTCCCTGTTCCAGACAGTATTACAGAGTCAGTGAATTAACTACTATGTCCTGTCCCAGTTAGTATTACTGATTCAGTGAATTAACTACTATGTCCTGTCCCAGTTAGTATTACTGATTCAGTGAATTAAATACTGTGTCCTATCGCAGTGAGTATTACTGAGTCAGTGAATTAAATGCTGTGTCCATGTCCCAGTCAGTATTACTGAGTCAGTGAATTAAATACTGTGTCCTATCCCAGTGAGTATTACTGAGTCAGTGAATTAAATACTGTGTCCATGTCCAAGTCAGTATTACTCTGTCAATCAATTCAATACTATGTCCCTGTCCCTGTTCGTAATCCTGTGTCAGTGAATTAAATACCATGTCCCTGTCCCAGTCTGTATGAATGAGTTAGTGAATTAAATAGTGTATCCCTGTCCCAGTCTGTATTACTGAGTCAGTGTATTAAATACTGTGTCCCTATCCCAGTCAGTATTACTGAGTCAGTGTATTAAATACTGTGTCCTGTCCCAGTCAGTATTTCTGAGTCAGTGAATTAAATGCTGTGTCCATGTCCGAGTCAGTATTACTCTGTCAATCAATTCAATACTATGTCCCTGTCCCTGTTCGTACTGCTGTGTCAGTGAATTAAATACCATGTCCCTGTCCCTGTCTGTATGAATGAGTTAGTGAGTTAAATACTGTGCCCCTGTCCCAGTCAGTATTACTGAGTTAGTGAGTTAAATACTGTGTCCCTGTCCCAGTCAGTATTACTGAGTCAGTGTATTAAATACTGTGCCTCTGCCCCAGTCAGTACTACTGAGTCAGTGAATTAAACACTGTGTCCATGTTCCCGGCAGTATTACTGAATCAGTGCATTAATTATTGTGTACCTGTCCCACTCAGCATTACTGAGTCAGTGAGTTACATTGTGTGTCCATGTCCCAGTCAGTATTACTGAGTCAGTGTATTAAATACTGTGTCCCAGTCCCAGTCAGTATTACTGACTCAGTGTATTATATACTGCGTCCCTGTCCCAGTCAGTATTACTAAGTTATTGAGTTAAATATTGCATCCTCGTCCAAATCAGTATTACTGAGTCAGTGAATTAAATACTGTGTCTCTGCCCCAGTCAGGTATTACTGAGTCAGTGAATTAAACACTGTGTTTCTGTCCCAGTCTGTATTACTGAATTAGTGAATTAAATACAATGTCTCTGTCCAAGTTTGCATGAATGAGTCAGGGAATTAAATACTGCGCCCCTGTTCCAGTCTGTATTACTGATTCAGTGAAGTATAATTTGTGTCCATGTCCAAGTTTGTAGTACTGAATCAGTGATTTAAATACTGTGTCCCTGTCCCAGTCAGTATTACTGAGTCAGTGAATTAAACACTGTGTCCATGTTCTAGGCAGTATTACTGAATCAGTGCATTAATTATTGTGTACCTGTCCCACTCAATATTACCGAGTCAGTGGGTTACATAGTGTGTCTCTGCGCCAGTCAGTATTACTGAGTCAGTTTATTAAATACTGTGTCCCTGTCCCAGTCAGTATTATGAAGTCAGTGAAGTATAATTTGTGTCTGTGTCCCAGTTTGTAGTACTGAGTCAGTGAATTAACTCCTGTACCCCTGCCCGTGTCATTATTACTGAGTCAGTGATTTCAATACTGTGCCTCTGCCCCAGTCAGTATTTCTGAGTCAGTGTATTAAATACTGTGTCCCTGTCCTTGTCAGTACTACTGAGTCAGTGAATTTTAAACTTTGTCCATGTTCCAGTCAGTGTTACCGATTCAGTGATTTGAATACAATGTTCCTGTCCCAGTCAGTATTACTGAGTCAGTGAAATAAATACTTTGTCTCTGACCCAGTCGGTATTACTGAGTCAGTGAATTAAATACTGTGTCTCTGCTCCAGTCTGTATTACTGAGTCAGTGAATTAAATACTGTGTCTCTGCCTCAGTCAGTATTACTGAGTCAGTGAATTAAATACTGTGTCTCTGCCCCAGTCTGTATTACTGAGTCAGTGAATTAAATACTGTGTCTCTGCCCCAGTCTGTATTACTGAGTCAGTGAATTAAATACTGCATCTCTGCCCCAGTCAGTATTACTGAGTCAGTGCATTAAATACTGTGTGTCTGCCCCAGTCAGTATTACTGTGTTTGTGAGTTAAATACTGTGCCCCAGTCTCAGTCAGTATTACTGAGTGAGTGAATTAAATACTGGTTCCCTGTTCCAGACAGTATTACAGAGTCAGTGAATTAACTACTATGTCCTGTCCCAGTTAGTATTACTGATTCAGTGAATTAACTACTATGTCCTGTCCCAGTTAGTATTACTGATTCAGTGAATTAAATACTGTGTCCTATCGCAGTGAGTATTACTGAGTCAGTGAATTAAATGCTGTGTCCATGTCCCAGTCAGTATTACTGAGTCAGTGAATTAAATACTGTGTCCTATCCCAGTCAGTATTACTGAGTCAGTGAATTAAATACTGTGTCCATGTCCAAGTCAGTATTACTCTGTCAATCAATTCAATACTATGTCCCTGTCCCTGTTCGTAATCCTGTGTCAGTGAATTAAATACCATGTCCCTGTCCCAGTCTGTATGAATGAGTTAGTGAATTAAATAGTGTATCCCTGTCCCAGTCTGTATTACTGAGTCAGTGTATTAAATACTGTGTCCCTATCCCAGTCAGTATTACTGAGTCAGTGAATTAAATACTGTGTCCTGTCCCAGTCAGTATTACTGAGTCAGTGAATTAAATGCTGTGTCCATGTCCGAGTCAGTATTACTCTGTCAATCAATTCAATACCATGTCCCTGTCCCTGTTCGTACTGCTGTGTCAGTGAATTAAATACCGTGTCCCTGTCCCTGTCTGTATGAATGAGTTAGTGAGTTAAATACTGTGCCCCTGTCCCAGTCAGTATTACTGAGTTAGTGAGTTAAATACTGTGTCCCTGTCCCAGTCAGTATTACTGAGTCAGTGTATTAAATACTGTGCCTCTGCCCCAGTCAGTACTACTGAGTCAGTGAATTAAACACTGTGTCCATGTTCCCGGCAGTATTACTGAATCAGTGCATTAATTATTGTGTACCTGTCCCACTCAGCATTACTGAGTCAGTGAGTTACATTGTGTGTCCATGTCCCAGTCAGTATTACTGAGTCTGTGTATTAAATACTGTGTCCCAGTCCCAGTCAGTATTACTGACTCAGTGTATTATATACTGAGTCCCTGTCCCATTCAGTATTACTAAGTTATTGAGTTAAATATTGCATCCTCGTCCAAATCAGTATTACTGAGTCAGTGAATTAAATACTGTGTCTCTGCCCCAGTCAGGTATTACTGAGTCAGTGAATTAAACACTGTGTTTCTGTCCCAGTCTGTATTACTGAATTAGTGAATTAAATACAATGTCTCTGTCCAAGTTTGCATGAATGAGTCAGGGAATTAAATACTGCGCCCCTGTTCCAGTCTGTATTACTGATTCAGTGAAGTATATTTTGTGTCCATGTCCAAGTTTGTAGTACTGAATCAGTGATTTAAATACTGTGTCCCTGTCCCAGTCAGTATTACTGAGTTAGTGAGTTAAATATTGTGTCCATGTCCCAGTCAGTATTACTGAGTCAGTGTATTAAATACTGTGTCCCTGTCCCAGTCAGTCTGACTAAGTTATTGAGTAAAATACTGCATCCATGTCCAAGTCAGTATTACTGAGTCAGTGAATTAAACACTGTGTCCCTGTCCCAGTCTGTATTACTGAATTAGTGAATTAAATACAGTGTCTCTGTCCAAGTTTGTAGTACTGAATCAGTGATTTAAATACTGTGTCCCTGTCCCAGTCAGTATTACTGAGTTAGTGAGTTAAATACTGTGTCCCAGTCCCAGTCAGTATTACTGAGTTAGTGAGTTAAATACTGTGCTCTGTCCCACTCAGTATTACTGTGTCAGTGTATTAAATACGGTGCTCCTGTCCCAGTCAGTATTTCTGAGTCAGTGAATTAAATACTGTGCTCGGTCCCAGTCAGTATTACTGTATCAGTGTATTCAATACTGTGTCCCTGTCCCAGTCAGGTTTACTGAGTTCAAGAGTTAAATACTGTGTCCCTGTCCCAGTCAGTATTACTGAGTCAGTGAATTTTAAACTCTGTCCATGTTCTAGTCAGTGTTACCGATTCAGTGATTTCTATAGGTATGTCAGGAATAAAAGGATGACTAGGGTAGGTATCGGTCCAGTCAAGATAGTAGTGGGAAGTTGTGTGTGGAGGTGGAGGAGATTGGTGAGACACTAAATCAATACTTTTCGTCAGTATTCACTCATGAACAGGACACTGTTGCTGATGTGAATACTGAGTCACAAGTGATTAGAATGATTGCCTTGAGGTACGTAGGAAAGAGGTCTGGGGAATACTGGAAAGGATGAAAATAGATAAGTCCCCTGGGCCTGATGGCATTTATCCTAGGATCCTCTGGGAAGCTAGGGAGGAGATAGCGGAGCCATTGGCCTTGATTTTTATGTCGTCGTTGTCTATGGGAATAGTGCCAGAAGACTGGAGGATAGCGAATGTGGTCCCCTTGTTCAAGATGGGGAGCAGGGACAGCCCGAGTAACTATAGGCCGGTGAGTCTCACTTCTGTTGTGGGCAAAGTCTTAGAGAGAATTGTAAGGGATAGGACTTATGAACATCTGGATAGGAATAATGTGATCAAGGATAGTCAGCATGGTTTTGTGAAGGGCAGGTCGTGCCTCACAAACCTTTGAGAAGGTGACCAAGGAAGTGGACGAGGGTAAAGCAGTAGATGTGGTGTACATGGATTTTAGCAAGGCGTTCGATAAGGTACCCCATGGCAGGCTAATGTAAAAACTACAGAGGTATGGCATTGAGGGTGCATTAGAGGTTTGGATTAGGAATTGGCTGGCTGGAAGGAGACAGAGGGTAGTAGTTAATGGTAAAGGTTCATCTTGGAGCGCCGTTACTAGCGGTGTTCCACAAGGATCTGTTTTGGGACCATTGCTGTTTGTCATTTTTATAAATGACCTGGAGGAGGGGCTAGAAGGTGGGTGAGCAAGTTTGCGGATGACACTAAAGTCGGTGGAGTTGTGGACAGCGAAGAAGAATGTGGCAGGTTACAGCGCAATATAGATAAGTTGCAGAGCTGGGCAGTAAGGTGGCAAATGGAATTCAATGTAGCTAAGTGTGAAGTCATTCACTTTAGTAGGAGTATCAAGAAGATGGATTACTGGGCTAATGGTAGGCTACTTGGTAGTGTGGATGAGCAGAGGGATCTTGGTGTCCATGTACACAGATCTCTGAAAGTTGCCACCCAGGTAAACAGTGCTGTGAAGAAGGCAAATGGCGTACTGGGCTTTATTGGTAGAGGAATTGAGTTCCGGAGTCCTGAGGTCATGTTGCAGTTGTATAAGACTCTGGTGCAGCCTCATCTGGAGTATTGTGTGCAGTTTTGGTCGCCATACTATAGGAAGGATGTGGAGGCACTGGAACGGGTGCAGAGGAGGTTTACCAGGATGTTGCCTGGCATGGTAGGAAGATCGTATGAGGAAAGGCTGAGGCACTTGGGACTTTTCTCATTGAAGAAAAGAAGGTTTAGGGGAGATTTGATAGAGGTGTACAAGATGATTAGGGGTTTAGACAGGGTTGACAGTGAGAACGTTTTTCCGTGTACGGAGTCAGCTGTTACTAGGGGACACAGCTTTAAATTAAGGGGTGGTAGGTATAGGACAGATGTTAGGGGTAGATTTTTTACTCAGCGGGTTGTGAGTTCATGGAATGCCCTGCCAGTATCAGTGGTGGACTCTCCCTCTTTATGGTCATTTAAGCGGGCATTGGACAAGCATATGGAGGTTATTGGGCTAGCGTAGGTTAGGTAGGCTTCGGTCGGTGCAACATCGAGGGCCGAAGGGCCTGTACTGCGCTGTATTTTCCTATTTTCTATGTTCTAAGTTCAATGATTTGAATACGATGTTCCTGTACCAGTCTGTATTACTGAGTCAGTGAATTCAATACTGTGTCTCTGCCCCAGTCAGTATAACTGAGTCAGTGAATTAAATACTGTGTCTCTGCCCCAGACAGTACTACTGAGTCAGTGTATTAAATACTGTGACTGTGCCCCAGTCACTATAACTGAGTCAGTGAGTTAAATACTGTGTCCCTGTCCCAGTCACTATAACTGAGTCAGTGAGTTAAATACTGTGTCCCAGTCCTAGTCAGTATGACTGAGTCAGTGAATTAAACACTGTGTCCATGTTCTAGGCAGTATTACTGAATCAGTGCATTAATTATTGTGTACCTGTCCCACTCAGCATTACTGAGTCAGTGAGTTACATAGTGTGTCTCTGCCCCAGTCAGTATTACTGAGTCAGAGAATTAAATACTGTGTCCCTGTCCCAGTCAGTATTATGAAGTCAGTGAAGTATAATTTGTGTCTGTGTCCCAGTTTGTAGTACTGAGTCAGTGAATTAACTCCTGTACCCCTGCCCGTGTCATTATTACTGAGTCAGTGATTTCAATACTGTGCCTCTGCCCCAGTCAGTATTACTGAGTCAGTGTATTAAATACTGTGTCCCTGTCCCTGTCAGTATTACTGAGTCAGTGAATTTTAAACTTTGTCCATGTTCCAGTCAGTGTTACCGATTCAGTGATTTGAATACAATGTTCCTGTCCCAGTCAGTATTACTGAGTCAGTGAAATAAATACTTTGTCTCTGACCCAGTCGGAATTACTGAGTCAGTGCATTAAATACTGTGTCTCTGCCCCAGTCTGCATTACTGAGTCAGTGAATTAAATACTGTGTCTCTGCCTCAGTCAGTGTTACTGAGTCAGTGAATTAAATACTGTGTGTCTGCCCCAGTCAGTATTACTGAGTTAGTGAGTTAAATATTGTGCCCCAGTCTCAGTCAGTATGACTGAGTGAGTGAATTAAATACTGGTTCCCTGTTCCAGACAGTATTACAGAGTCAGTGAATTAACTACTATGTCCTGTCCCAGTTAGTATTACTGATTCAGTGAATTAAATACTGTGCCCTATCCCAGTGAGTATTACTGAGTCAGTGAATTAAATACTGTGTCCTGTCCCAGTCAGTATTACTGAGTCAGTGAATTAAATACTGTCCTGTCCCAGTCAGTATTACTGAGTCAGTGAATTAAATGCTGTGTCCATGTCCAAGTCAGTATTACTCTGTCAATTAATTCAATATTATGTCCCTGTCCCTGTTCGTAATCCTGTGTCAGTGAATTAAATACCATGTCCCTGTCCCAGTCTGTATGAATGAGTTCGTGAATTTAATAGTGTATCCCTATCCCAGTCAGTATTACTGAGTCAGTGTATTAAATACTGTGTCCCTGTCCCAGTCAGTATTACTGAGTCAGTGTATTAAATACTGTGTCCCTGTCCTAGTCACTATAACTGAGTCAGTGAGTTAAATACTGTGTCCCAGTCCTAGTCAGTATGACTGAGTCAGTGAATTAAACACTGTGTCCATGTTCTAGGCAGTATTACTGAATCAGTGCATTAATTATTGTGTACCTGTCCCACTCAGCATTACTGAGTCAGTGAGTTACATAGTGTGTCTCTGCCCCAGTCAGTATTACTGAGTCAGAGAATTAAATACTGTGTCCCTGTCCCAGTCAGTATTATGAAGTCAGTGAAGTATAATTTGTGTCTGTGTCCCAGTTTGTAGTACTGAGTCAGTGAATTAACTCCTGTACCCCTGCCCGTGTCATTATTACTGAGTCAGTGATTTCAATACTGTGCCTCTGCCCCAGTCAGTATTACTGAGTCAGTGTATTAAATACTGTGTCCCTGTCCCTGTCAGTATTACTGAGTCAGTGAATTTTAAACTTTGTCCATGTTCCAGTCAGTGTTACCGATTCAGTGATTTGAATACAATGTTCCTGTCCCAGTCAGTATTACTGAGTCAGTGAAATAAATACTTTGTCTCTGACCCAGTCGGAATTACTGAGTCAGTGCATTAAATACTGTGTCTCTGCCCCAGTCTGTATTACTGAGTCAGTGAATTAAATACTGTGTCTCTGCCTCAGTCAGTATTACTGAGTCAGTGGATTAAATACTGTGTTTCTGCCTCAGTCAGTATTACTGAGTCAGTGAATTAAATACTGTATCTCTGCCCCAGTCAGTTTTACTGAGTCAGTGAGTTAAATATTGTGCCCCAGTCTCAGTCAGTATGACTGAGTGAGTGAATTAAATACTGGTTCCCTGTTCCAGACAGTATTACAGAGTCAGTGAATTAACTACTATGTCCTGTCCCAGTTAGTATTACTGATTCAGTGAATTAAATACTGTGCCCTATCCCAGTGAGTATTACTGAGTCAGTGAATTAAATACTGTGTCCTGTCCCAGTCAGTAATACTGAGTCAGTGAATTAAATGCTGTGTCCATGTCCAAGTCAGTATTACTCTGTCAATCAATTCAATATTATGTCCCTGTCCCTGTTCGTAATCCTGTGTCAGTGAATTAAATACCATGTCCCTGTCCCAGTCTGTATGAATGAGTTAGTGAATTAAATAGTGTATCCCTATCCCAGTCAGTATTACTGAGTCAGTGTATTAAATACTGTGTCCCTGTCCCAGTCAGTATTACTGAGTCAGTGTATTAAATACTGTGTCCCTGTCCTAGTCACTATAACTGAGTCAGTGAGTTAAATACTGTGTCCCAGTCCTAGTCAGTATGACTGAGTCAGTGAATTAAACACTGTGTCCATGTTCTAGGCAGTATTACTGAATCAGTGCATTAATTATTGTGTACCTGTCCCACTCAGCATTACTGAGTCAGTGAGTTACATAGTGTGTCTCTGCCCCAGTCAGTATTACTGAGTGAGTTAATTAAATACTGTGTCCCTGTCCCAGTCAGTATTATGAAGTCAGTGAAGTATAATTTGTGTCTGTGTCCCAGTTTGTAGTACTGAGTCAGTGAATTAACTCCTGTACCCCTGCCCGTGTCATTATTACTGAGTCAGTGATTTCAATACTGTGCCTCTGCCCCAGTCAGTATTTCTGAGTCAGTGTATTAAATACTGTGTCCCTGTCCTTGTCAGTATTACTGAGTCAGTGAATTTTAAACTTTGTCCATGTTCCAGTCAGTGTTACCGATTCAGTGATTTGAATACAATGTTCCTGTCCCAGTCAGTATTACTGAGTCAGTGAAATAAATACTTTGTCTCTGACCCAGTCGGTATTACTGAGTCAGTGAATTAAATACTGTGTCTCTGCTCCAGTCTGTATTACTGAGTCAGTGAATTAAATACTGTGTCTCTGCCTCAGTCAGTATTACTGAGTCAGTGGATTAAATACTGTGTCTCTGCCCCAGTCTGTATTACTGAGTCAGTGAATTAAATACTGTGTCTCTGCCCCAGTCTGTATTACTGAGTCAGTGAATTAAATACTGTATCTCTGCCCCAGTCAGTATTACTGAATCAGTGCATTAAATACTGTGTGTCTGCCCCAGTCAGTATTACTGTGTTTGTGAGTTAAATACTGTGCCCCAGTCTCAGTCAGTATTACTGAGTGAGTGAATTAAATACTGGTTCCCTGTTCCAGACAGTATTACAGAGTCAGTGAATTAACTACTATGTCCTGTCCCAGTTAGTATTACTGATTCAGTGAATTAACTACTATGTCCTGTCCCAGTTAGTATTACTGATTCAGTGAATTAAATACTGTGTCCTATCGCAGTGAGTATTACTGAGTCAGTGAATTAAATGCTGTGTCCATGTCCCAGTCAGTATTACTGAGTCAGTGAATTAAATACTGTGTCCTATCCCAGTGAGTATTACTGAGTCAGTGAATTAAATACTGTGTCCATGTCCAAGTCAGTATTACTCTGTCAATCAATTCAATACTATGTCCCTGTCCCTGTTCGTAATCCTGTGTCAGTGAATTAAATACCATGTCCCTGTCCCAGTCTGTATGAATGAGTTAGTGAATTAAATAGTGTATCTCTATCCCAGTCTGTATTACTGAGTCAGTGTATTAAATACTGTGTCCCTATCCCAGTCAGTATTACTGAGTCAGTGTATTAAATACTGTGTCCTGTCCCAGTCAGTATTACTGAGTCAGTGAATTAAATGCTGTGTCCATGTCCGAGTCAGTATTACTCTGTCAATCAATTCAATACCATGTCCCTGTCCCTGTTCGTACTGCTGTGTCAGTGAATTAAATACCGTGTCCCTGTCCCTGTCTGTATGAATGAGTTAGTGAGTTAAATACTGTGCCCCTGTCCCAGTCAGTATTACTGAGTTAGTGAGTTAAATACTGTGTCCCTGTCCCAGTCAGTATTACTGAGTCAGTGTATTAAATACTGTGCCTCTGCCCCAGTCAGTACTACTGAGTCAGTGAATTAAACACTGTGTCCATGTTCCCGGCAGTATTACTGAATCAGTGCATTAATTATTGTGTACCTGTCCCACTCAGCATTACTGAGTCAGTGAGTTACATTGTGTGTCCATGTCCCAGTCAGTATTACTGAGTCAGTGTATTAAATACTGTGTCCCAGTCCCAGTCAGTATTACTGACTCAGTGTATTATATACTGCGTCCCTGTCCCAGTCAGTATTACTAAGTTATTGAGTTAAATATTGCATCCTCGTCCAAATCAGTATTACTGAGTCAGTGAATTAAATACTGTGTCTCTGCCCCAGTCAGGTATTACTGAGTCAGTGAATTAAACACTGTGTTTCTGTCCCAGTCTGTATTACTGAATTAGTGAATTAAATACAATGTCTCTGTCCAAGTTTGCATGAATGAGTCAGGGAATTAAATACTGCGCCCCTGTTCCAGTCTGTATTACTGATTCAGTGAAGTATAATTTGTGTCCATGTCCAAGTTTGTAGTACTGAAACAGTGATTTAAATACTGTGTCCCTGTCCCAGTCAGTATTACTGAGTTAGTGAGTTAAATATTGTGTCCATGTCCCAGTCAGTATTACTGAGTCAGTGTATTAAATACTGTGTCCCTGTCCCAGTCAGTCTGACTAAGTTATTGAGTAAAATACTGCATACATGTCCAAGTCAGTATTACTGAGTCAGTGAATTAAACACTGTGTCCATGTCCCAGTCTGTATTACTGAATTAGTGAATTAAATACAGTGTCTCTCTCCAAGTTTGTAGTACTGAATCAGTGATTTAAATACTGTGTCCCTGTCCCAGTCAGTATTACTGAGTTAGTGAGTTAAATACTGTGTCCCAGTCCCAGTCAGTATTACTGAGTTAGTGAGTTAAATACTGTGCTCTGTCCCACTCAGTATTACTGTGTCAGTGTATTAAATACGGTGCTCCTGTCCCAGTCAGTATTTCTGAGTCAGTGAATTAAATACTGTGCTCGGTCCCAGTCAGTATTACTGTATCAGTGTATTCAATACTGTGTCCCTGTCCCAGTCAGGTTTACTGAGTTCAAGAGTTAAATACTGTGTCCCTGTCCCAGTCAGTATTACTGAGTCAGTGAATTTTAAACTCTGTCCATGTTCTAGTCAGTGTTACCGATTCAGTGATTTCTATAGGTATGTCAGGAATAAAAGGATGACTAGGGTAGGTATCGGTCCAGTCAAGATAGTAGTGGGAAGTTGTGTGTGGAGGTGGAGGAGATTGGTGAGACACTAAATCAATACTTTTCGTCAGTATTCACTCATGAACAGGACACTGTTGCTGATGTGAATACTGAGTCACAAGTGATTAGAATGGATTGCCTTGAGGTACGTAGGAAAGAGGTCTGGGGAATACTGGAAAGGATGAAAATAGATAAGTCCCCTGGGCCTGATGGCATTTATCCTAGGATCCTCTGGGAAGCTAGGGAGGAGATAGCGGAGCCATTGGCCTTGATTTTTATGTCGTCGTTGTCTATGGGAATAGTGCCAGAAGACTGGAGGATAGCGAATGTGGTCCCCTTGTTCAAGATGGGGAGCAGGGATAGCCCGAGTAACTATAGGCCAGTGAGTCTCACTTCTGTTGTGGGCAAAGTCTTAGAGAGAATTGTAAGGGATAGGATTTATGAACATCTGGATAGGAATAATGTGATCAAGGATAGTCAGCATGGTTTTGTGAAGGGCAGGTCGTGCCTCACAAACCTTTGAGAAGGTGACCAAGGAAGTGGACGAGGGTAAAGCAGTAGATGTGGTGTACATGGATTTTAGCAAGGCGTTCGATAAGGTACCCCATGGCAGGCTAATGTAAAAACTACAGAGGTATGGCATTGAGGGTGCATTAGAGGTTTGGATTAGGAATTGGCTGGCTGGAAGGAGACAGAGGGTAGTAGTTAATGGTAAAGGTTCATCTTGGAGCGCCGTTACTAGCGGTGTTCCACAAGGATCTGTTTTGGGACCATTGCTGTTTGTCATTTTTATAAATGACCTGGAGGAGGGGCTAGAAGGTGGGTGAGCAAGTTTGCGGATGACACTAAAGTCGGTGGAGTTGTGGACAGCGAAGAAGAATGTGGCAGGTTACAGCGCAATATAGATAAGTTGCAGAGCTGGGCAGTAAGGTGGCAAATGGAATTCAATGTAGCTAAGTGTGAAGTCATTCACTTTGGTAGGAGTAACAAGAAGATGGATTACTGGGCTAATGGTAGACTACTTGGTAGTGTGGATGAGCAGAGGGATCTTGGTGTCCATGTACACAGATCTCTGAAAGTTGCCACCCAGGTAAACAGTGCTGTGAAGAAGGCAAATGGCGTACTGGGCTTTATTGGTAGAGGAATTGAGTTCCGGAGTCCTGAGGTCATGTTACAGTTGTATAAGACTCTGGTGCAGCCTCATCTGGAGTATTGTGTGCAGTTTTGGTCGCCATACTATAGGAAGGATGTGGAGGCACTGGAACGGGTGCAGAGGAGGTTTACCAGGATGTTGCCTGGCATGGTAGGAAGATCGTATGAGGAAAGGCTGAGGCACTTGGGGCTTTTCTCATTGGAGAAAAGAAGGTTTAGGGGAGATTTGATAGAGGTGTACAAGATGATTAGGGGTTTAGACAGGGTTGACAGTGAGAACGTTTTTCCGTGTACGGAGTCAGCTGTTACTAGGGGACACAGCTTTAAATTAAGGGGTGGTAGGTATAGGACAGATGTTAGGGGTAGATTTTTTACTCAGCGGGTTGTGAGTTCATGGAATGCCCTGCCAGTATCAGTGGTGGACTCTCCCTCTTTATGGTCATTTAAGCGGGCATTAGACAAGCATATGGAGGTTATTGGGCTAGCGTAGGTTAGGTAGGCTTCGGTCGGGGCAACATCGAGGGCCGAAGGGCCTGTACTGCGCTGTATTTTCCTATTTTCTATGTTCTATGTTCAATGATTTGAATACGATGTTCCTGTACAAGTCTGTATTACTGAGTCAGTGAATTCAATACTGTGTCTCTGCCCCAGTCAGTATAACTGAGTCAGTGAATTAAATACTGTGTCTCTGCCCCAGACAGTACTACTGAGTCAGTGTATTAAATACTGTGACTGTGCCCCAGTCACTATAACTAAGTCAGTGAGTTAAATAGTGTGTCCCTGTCCCAGTGACTATAACTGAGTCAGTGAGTTAAATACTGTGTCCCAGTCCTAGTCAGTATGACTGAGTCAGTGAATTAAACACTGTGTCCATGTTCTAGGCAGTATTACTGAATCAGTGCATTAATTATTGTGTACCTGTCCCACTCAGCATTACTGAGTCAGTGAGTTACATAGTGTGTCTCTGCCCCAGTCAGTATTACTGAGTCAGAGAATTAAATACTGTGTCCCTGTCCCAGTCAGTATTATGAAGTCAGTGAAGTATAATTTGTGTCTGTGTCCCAGTTTGTAGTACTGAGTCAGTGAATTAACTCCTGTACCCCTGCCCGTGTCATTATTACTGAGTCAGTGATTTCAATACTGTGCCTCTGCCCCAGTCAGTATTACTGAGTCAGTGAATTAAATACTGTGTCCCTGTCCCTGTCAGTATTACTGAGTCAGTGAATTTTAAACTTTGTCCATGTTCCAGTCAGTGTTACCGATTCAGTGATTTGAATACAATGTTCCTGTCCCAGTCAGTATTACTGAGTCAGTGAAATAAATACTTTGTCTCTGACCCAGTCGGAATTACTGAGTCAGTGAATTAAATACTGTGTTTCTGCCTCAGTCAGTATTACTGAGTCAGTGAATTAAATACTGTGTCTCTGCCCCAGTCTGTATTACTGAGTCAGTGAATTAAATACTGTATCTCTGCCCCAGTCAGTATTACTGAGTCAGTGCATTAAATACTGTGTGTCTGCCCCAGTCAGTATTACTGAGTTAGTGAGTTAAATATTGTGCCCCAGTCTCAGTCAGTATGACTGAGTGAGTGAATTAAATACTGGTTCCCTGTTCCAGACAGTATTACAGAGTCAGTGAATTAACTACTATGTCCTGTCCCAGTTAGTATTACTGATTCAGTGAATTAAATACTGTGCCCTATCCCAGTGAGTATTACTGAGTCAGTGAATTAAATACTGTGTCCTGTCCCAGTCAGTATTACTGAGTCAGTGAATTAAATACTGTCCTGTCCCAGTCAGTATTACTGAGTCAGTGAATTAAACGCTGTGTCCATGTCCAAGTCAGTATTACTCTGTCAATTAATTCAATATTATGTCCCTGTCCCTGTTCGTAATCCTGTGTCAGTGAATTAAATACCATGTCCCTGTCCCAGTCTGTATGAATGAGTTAGTGAATTAAATAGTGTATCTCTATCCCAGTCAGTATTACTGAGTCAGTGTATTAAATACTGTGTCCCTGTCCCAGTCAGTATTACTGAGTCAGTGTATTAAATACTGTGTCCCTGTCCTAGTCACTATAACTGAGTCAGTGAGTTAAATACTGTGTCCCAGTCCTAGTCAGTATGACTGAGTCAGTGAATTAAACACTGTGTCCATGTTCTAGGCAGTATTACTGAATCAGTGCATTAATTATTGTGTACCTGTCCCACTCAGCATTACTGAGTCAGTGAGTTACATAGTGTGTCTCTGCCCCAGTCAGTATTACTGAGTCAGAGAATTAAATACTGTGTCCCTGTCCCAGTCAGTATTATGAAGTCAGTGAAGTATAATTTGTGTCTGTGTCCCAGTTTGTAGTACTGAGTCAGTGAATTAACTCCTGTACCCCTGCCCGTGTCATTATTACTGAGTCAGTGATTTCAATACTGTGCCTCTGCCCCAGTCAGTATTACTGAGTCAGTGTATTAAATACTGTGTCCCTGTCCCTGTCCGTATTACTGAGTCAGTGAATTTTAAACTTTGTCCATGTTCCAGTCAGTGTTACCGATTCAGTGATTTGAATACAATGTTCCTGTCCCAGTCAGTATTACTGAGTCAGTGAAATAAATACTTTGTCTCTGACCCAGTCGGAATTACTGAGTCAGTGCATTAAATACTGTGTCTCTGCCCCAGTCTGTATTACTGAGTCAGTGAATTAAATACTGTGTCTCTGCCTCAGTCAGTATTACTGAGTCAGTGAATTAAATACTGTGTTTCTGCCTCAGTCAGTATTACTGAGTCAGTGAATTAAATACTGTGTCTCTGCCCCAGTCTGTATTACTGAGTCAGTGAATTAAATACTGTATCTCTGCCCCAGTCAGTATTACTGAGTCAGTGCATTCAGTACTGTGTTTCTGCCCCAGTCAGTATTACTGAGTTAGTGAGTTAAATATTGTGCCCCAGTCTCAGTCAGTATGACTGAGTGAGTGAATTAAATACTGGTTCCCTGTTCCAGACAGTATTACAGAGTCAGTGAATTAACTACTATGTCCTGTCCCAGTTCGTATTACTGATTCAGTGAATTAAATACTGTGCCCTATCCCAGTGAGTATTACTGAGTCAGTGAATTAAATACTGTGTCCTGTCCCAGTCAGTAATACTGAGTCAGTGAATTAAATGCTGTGTCCATGTCCAAGTCAGTATTACTCTGTCAATCAATTCAATATTATGTCCCTGTCCCTGTTCGTAATCCTGTGTCAGTGAATTAAATACCATGTCCCTGTCCCAGTCTGTATGAATGAGTTAGTGAATTAAATAGTGTATCCCTATCCCAGTCAGTATTACTGAGTCAGTGTATTAAATACTGTGTCCCTGTCCCAGTCAGTATTACTGAGTCAGTGTATTAAATACTGTGTCCCTGTCCTAGTCACTATAACTGAGTCAGTGAGTTAAATACTGTGTCCCAGTCCTAGTCAGTATGACTGAGTCAGTGAATTAAACACTGTGTCCATGTTCTAGGCAGTATTACTGAATCAGTGCATTAATTATTGTGTACCTGTCCCCCTCAGCATTACCGAGTCAGTGGGTTACATAGTGTGTCTCTGCGCCAGTCAGTATTACTGAGTCAGTTTATTAAATACTGTGTCCCTGTCCCAGTCAGTATTACTGAGTGAGTTAATTAAATACTGTGTCCCTGTCCCAGTCAGTATTATGAAGTCAGTGAAGTATAATTTGTGTCTGTGTCCCAGTTTGTAGTACTGAGTCAGTGAATTAACTCCTGTACCCCTGCCCGTGTCATTATTACTGAATCAGTGATTTCAATACTGTGCCTCTGCCCCAGTCAGTATTTCTGAGTCAGTGTATTAAATACTGTGTCCCTGTCCCTGTCAGTATTACTGAGTCAGTGAATTTTAAACTTTGTCCATGTTCCAGTCAGTGTTACCGATTCAGTGATTTGAATACAATGTTCCTGTCCCAGTCAGTATTACTGAGTCAGTGAAATAAATACTTTGTCTCTGACCCAGTCGGTATTACTGAGTCAGTGAATTAAATACTGTGTCTCTGCTCCAGTCTGTATTACTGAGTCAGTGAATTAAATACTGTGTCTCTGCCTCAGTCAGTATTACTGAGTCAGTGAATTAAATACTGTGTCTCTGCCCCAGTCTGTATTATTGAGTCAGTGAATTAAATACTGTGTCTCTGCCCCAGTCTGTATTACTGAGTCAGTGAATTAAATACTGTATCTCTGCCCCAGTCAGTATTACTGAGTCAGTGCATTAAATACTGTGTGTCTGCCCCAGTCAGTATTACTGTGTTTGTGAGTTAAATACTGTGCCCCAGTCTCAGTCAGTATTACTGAGTGAGTGAATTAAATACTGGTTCCCTGTTCCAGACAGTATAACAGAGTCAGTGAATTAACTTCTATGTCCTGTCCCAGTTAGTATTACTGATTCAGTGAATTAACTACTATGTCCTGTCCCAGTTAGTATTACTGATTCAGTGAATTAAATACTGTGTCCTATCGCAGTGAGTATTACTGAGTCAGTGAATTAAATGCTGTGTCCATGTCCCAGTCAGTATTACTGAGTCAGTGAATTAAATACTGTGTCCTATCCCAGTCAGTATTACTGAGTCAGTGAATTAAATACTGTGTCCATGTCCAAGTCAGTATTACTCTGTCAATCAATTCAATACTATGTCCCTGTCCCTGTTCGTAATCCTGTGTCAGTGAATTAAATACCATGTCCCTGTCCCAGTCTGTATGAATGAGTTAGTGAATTAAATAGTGTATCCCTGTCCCAGTCTGTATTACTGAGTCAGTGTATTAAATACTGTGTCCCTATCCCAGTCAGTATTACTGAGTCAGTGTATTAAATACTGTGTCCTGTCCCAGTCAGTATTACTGAGTCAGTGAATTAAATGCTGTGTCCATGTCCGAGTCAGTATTACTGAGTCAGTGTATTAAATACTGTGTCCATGTCCGAGTCAGTATTACTGAGTCAGTGAATTAAATACTGTGTCCCTATCCCAGTCAGTATTACTGAGTCAGTGTATTAAATACTGTGTCCTGTCCCAGTCAGTATTACTGAGTCAGTGAATTAAATGCTGTGTCCATGTCCGAGTCAGTATTACTCTGTCAATCAATTCAATACCATGTCCCTGTCCCTGTTCGTACTGCTGTGTCAGTGAATTAAATACCGTGTCCCTGTCCCAGTCTGTATGAATGAGTTAGTGAGTTAAATACTGTGCCCCTGTCCCAGTCAGTATTACTGAGTTAGTGAGTTAAATACTGTGTCCCTGTCCC
The DNA here is from genome assembly GCF_047496795.1 of Chiloscyllium punctatum. NCBI lineage: Eukaryota > Metazoa > Chordata > Chondrichthyes > Orectolobiformes > Hemiscylliidae > Chiloscyllium > Chiloscyllium punctatum. The sequence goes on from NC_092742.1 coordinate 129,202,907, forward strand.
AGTCAGTATTACTGAGTCAGTGAATTAAATACTGTGTCTCTGCCCCAGTCAGGTATTACTGAGTCAGTGAATTAAACACTGTGTTTCTGTCCCAGTCTGTATTACTGAATTAGTGAATTAAATACAATGTCTCTGTCCAAGTTTGCATGAATGAGTCAGGGAATTAAATACTGCGCCCCTGTTCCAGTCTGTATTACTGATTCAGTGAAGTATAATTTGTGTCCATGTCCAAGTTTGTAGTACTGAATCAGTGATTTAAATACTGTGTCCCTGTCCCAGTCAGTATTACTGAGTTAGTGAGTTAAATATTGTGTCCATGTCCCAGTCAGTATTACTGAGTCAGTGTATTAAATACTGTGTCCCTGTCCCAGTCAGTCTGACTAAGTTATTGAGTAAAATACTGCATACATGTCCAAGTCAGTATTACTGAGTCAGTGAATTAAACACTGTGTCCCTGTCCCAGTCAGTATTACTGAGTCAGTGAATTAAATACAGTGCTCCTGTCCCAGTCAGTATAACTGAGTCAGTGAATTAAATGCTGTGTCCATGTCCCAGTCAGTATTACTGAGTCAGTGTATGAAATACAGTGCTCCTGTCCCAGTCAGTATAACTGAGTCAGTGAATTAAATACTGTGTCCATGTCCAAGTCAGTATTACTGAGTCAGTGTATTAAATACTGTGTCCCTATCCCAGTCAGTATTACTGAGTCAGTGTATTAAATACTGTGTCCTGTCCCAGTCAGTATTACTGAGTCAGTGAATTAAATGCTGTGTCCATGTCCAAGTCAGTATTACTCTGTCAATCAATTCAATACCATGTCCCTGTCCCTGTTCGTACTGCTGTGTCAGTGAATTAAATACCGTGTCCCTGTCCCTGTCTGTATGAATGAGTTAGTGAGTTAAATACTGTGCCCCTGTCCCAGTCAGTATTACTGAGTTAGTGAGTTAAATACTGTGTCCCTGTCCCAGTCAGTATAACTGAGTCAGTGAATTAAATACTGTGTCCTGTCCCAGTCAGTATTACTGAGTCAGGTAATTAAATGCTGTGTCCATGTCCCAGTCAGTATTACTGAGTCAGTGAATTAAATACTGTGTCCCTATCCCAGTCAGTATTGCTGTGTCAGTGAATTAAATACCATGTCCCTGTCCCTGTCTGTATGAATGAGTTAGTGAGTTAAATACTGTGCCCCTGTCCCAGTCAGTATTACTGAGTTAGTGAGTTAAATACTGTGTCCCTGTCCCAGTCAGTATAACTGAGTCAGTGAATTAAATACTGTGTCCTGTCCCAGTCAGTATTACTGAGTCAGGTAATTAAATGCTGTGTCCATGTCCCAGTCAGTATTACTGAGTCAGTGAATTAAATACTGTGTCCCTATCCCAGTCAGTATTACTGAGTCAGTGAATTAAATACAGTGCTCCTGTCCCAGTCAGTATTACTGAGTCAGTGAATTAAACACTGTGTCCCTGTCCCAGTCAGTATAACTGAGTCAGTGAATTAAATACTGTGTCCGTGTCCCAGCCAGTATTACTGAGTCAGTGTATTAAATACCGTGTTCCTGTCCAAGTCAGTATTACTGAGTTTGTGAGTTAAATACTGTGCCCCAGTCTCCGTCAGTATTATTGAGTGAGTGAATTAAATACTGGGTCCCTGTTCCAGTCAGTATTACAGAGTCAGTGAATTAACTACTATGTCCTGTCCCAATCAGTATTACTGAGTCAGTGAATTAAATACTGTGTCCTGTCCCAGTCAGTAGTACTGAGTCAGTGAATTAAATACTGTGTCCCTGTCCCAGTTAGTATAACTGTGTCAGTGTATTAAATACGGTGCTCCTGTCCCAGTCAGTATTACTGAGTCAGTGTATTAAATACTGTGCTCTGTCCCAGTCAGTATTACTGAGTCAGTGAATTAAATAGTGTGTCCTGTCCCAGTCAGTATTACTGAGTCAGTGAATTAAATGCTGTGTCCATGTCCCAGTCAGGTATTACTGAGTCAATGAATTAAACACTGTGTCCCTGTCCCAGTCAGTATTCCTGAGTTAGTGAGTTGAATACTGTGTCCCTCTCCCAGTCAGTATTACTGAGTTAGTGAGTTAAATACTGTGTCCCTGTCCCAGTTAGTATTACTGTGTCAGTGTATTAAATACGGTGCTCCTGTCCCAGTCAGTATTCCGGAGTCAGTGAATTAAATACTGAGCTCTGTCCCAGTCAGTATTACTGTGTCAGTGTATTCAATACTGAGTCCCTGTCCCAGTCAGTATTACTGAGTTCAAGAGTTAAATACTGTGTCCGTGTCCCAGCCAGTATTACTGAGTCAGTGTATTAAATACTGTGTTCCTGTCGAAGTCAGAATTACTGAGTTTGTGAGTTAAATACTGTGCCCCAGTCTCCGTCAGTATTATTGAGTGAGTGAATTAAATACTGGGTCCCTGTTCCAGTCAGTATTACAGAGTCAGTGAATTAACTACTATGTCCTGTCCCAATCAGTATCACTGAGTCAGTGAATTAAATACCGTGTCCTGTACCAGTCAGTATTACTGAGTCAGTGAATTAAATACCGTGTCCTGTACCAGTCAGTAGTACTGAGTCAGTGAATTAAACACTGTGTTTCTGTCCCAGTCTGTATTACTGAATTAGTGAATTAAATACAATGTCTCTGTCCAAGTTTGTATGAATGAGTCAGGGAATTAAATACTGCGCCCCTGTTCCAGTCTGTATTACTGATTCAGTGAAGTATAATTTGTGTCCATGTCCAAGTTTGTAGTACTGAATCAGTGATTTAAATACTGTGTCCCTGTCCCAGTCAGTATTACTGAGTTAGTGAGTTAAATATTGTGTCCTTGTCACAGTCAGTATAACTGAGTCAGTGCTTTAAATACTGTGTCCTGTCCCAGTCAGTATTACTGAGTCAGTGAATTAAATGCTGTGTCCATGTCCCAGTCAGTATTACTGAGTCAGTGAATTAAATACTGTGTCCATGTCCCAGTCAGTATTACTGAGTCAGTGAATTAAATACTGTGTCCCTATCCCAGTCAGTATTACTGAGTCAGTGAATTAAATACAGTGCTCCTGTCCCAGTCAGTATAACTGAGTCAGTGAATTAAATGCTGTGTCCATGTCCCAGTCAGTGTTACTGAGTCAGTGTATTAAATGCAGTGCTCCTGTCCCAGTCAGTATTACTGAGTCAGTGAATTAAATGCTGTGTCCATGTCCAAGTCAGTATTACTGAGTCAGTGAATTAAATGCTGTGTCCATGTCCGAGTCAGTATTACTCTGTCAATCAATTCAATACCATGTCCCTGTCCCTGTTCGTACTGCTGTGTCAGTGAATTAAATACCGTGTCCCTGTCCCTGTCTGTATGAATGAGTTAGTGAGTTAAATACTGTGTCCCTGTCCCAGTTAGTATAACTGTGTCAGTGTATTAAATACGGTGCTCCTGTCCCAGTCAGTATTCCGGAGTCAGTGAATTAAATACTGAGCTCTGTCCCAGTCAGTATTACTGTGTCAGTGTATTCAATACTGTGTCCCTGTCCCAGTCAGTATTACTGAGTTCAAGAGTTAAATACTGTGTCCGTGTCCCAGCCAGTATTAATGAGTCAGTGTATTAAATACTGTGTTCCTGTCCAAGTCAGTATTACTGAGTTTGTGAGTTAAATACTGTGCCCCAGTCTCCGTCAGTATTATTGAGTGAGTGAATTAAATACTGGGTCCCTGTTCCAGTCAGTATTACAGAGTCAGTGAATTAACTACTATGTCCTGTCCCAATCAGTATTACTGAGTCAGTGAATTAAATACCGTGTCCTGTACCAGTCAGTAGTACTGAGTCAGTGAATTAAACACTGTGTTTCTGTCCCAGTCAATATTACTGAGTCAGTGAATTAAATATTGCGTCCCTGTCCCTGTCCCAGTCAGTACTACTGAGTTAGTGATTTAAATACTCAGTCCCTGTCCCAGTCAGTATTACTGTGATAGTGTATTAGATACGGTGCTCCTGTCTCAGTCTGTATTACTGAGAAAGTGAATTATAAACTGTGTGCATGTCCCTGTCAGAATGACAGAGTCAGTGGTTTAAATACTGTGTCCATGTCCAAGTCAGTATTACCGTAAATCAATTCAGTACCATGTCCCTTTCCCTGTCAGTAATACTCTGTCAGTGAATTAAATACTGTGTCCCTGTCCCAGTCTGTATTACTGAATTATTGTGTTAAGTACAGTGTCCCTTTCCCAGTCAGTATTACTGAGTCAGTGAATTAAATGCTGTGTCCATGTCCAAGTTCAGTATTACTCTGTCAATCAATTTCAATACCATGTCCCTGTCAGTAATACTGTGTCAGTGATTTGAATGTGATGTTCCTGTCCCAGTCTGTATTACTGAATCAGTGAATTAAATACTGTGTCCCAGTCCCAATCAGTATTAGTGAGTCAGTGTATTAAATACTGTGTCTCTGCCCCAGTCAGTATTACTGAGTCAGTGAATTAAATACTGTGTCTCTGCCCCAGTCAGTATAACTGAGTCAGTGATTTGAATACTGTGTCGTGTCCCAGTCAGTATTACTGAGTCAGTGAAGTATAATTTGTGTCCGTTTTACAGTTTGTAGTTCTGAGTCAGTGAATTAACTACTGTGTCCGTGCACCAGTCATTATTACTGAGTCAGCGAATTTAACATTGTGTCTGTGTCCAAATCAGAATGACTGAGTTACTGCATTAAATACTGTGCTCTGTCCCAGTCAGTATTACTGTGTCAGTGAATTAAATACTGTGTCTCTGCCCCAGTCAGGTATTACTGAGTCAGTGAATTAAATACTGTGTTTCTGTCCCAGTCTGTATTACTGAATTAGTGAATTAAATACAATGTCTCTGTCCAAGTTTGTATGAATGAGTCAGGGAATTAAATACTGCGCCCCTGTTCCAGTCTGTATTACTGATTCAGTGAAGTATAATTTGTGTCCATGTCCAAGTTTGTAGTACTGAATCAGTGATTTAAATACTGTGTCCCTGTCCCAGTCAGTATTACTGAGTTAGTGAGTTAAATATTGTGTCCATGTCCCAGTCAGTATAACTGAGTCCATAAGACCATAAGACCATAAGACATAGGAGTGGAAGTAAGGCCATTCGGCCCATCGAGTCCACTCCACCATTTAATCATGGCTGATGCGCATTTCAGCTCCACTTGCCAGCGTTCTCCCCGTAGCCCTTAATTCCTCTAGACAACAAGAACCTATCAATCTCGGCCTTGAAGACATTTAGCGTCCCGGCTTCCACTGCACTCCGTTGCAATGAATTCCACAGGCCCACCACTCTCTGGCTGAAGAAATGTCTCCGCATTTCTGTTCTGAAATGACCCCCTCTAATTCTAAGGCTGTGCCCACGGGTCCTAGTCTCCTCGCCTAACAGAAACAATTTTCTAGCATCCACCTTTTCAAAGCCATGTATTATTTTGTACGTCTCTAATAGATCTCCCCTTAATCTTCTAAACTCCAACGAATACAACCCCAGTATCCTCAGCCGTTCCTCATATGCTAGACCTGTCATTCCAGGGATCATCCGTGTGAATCTCCGCTGGACACGTTCCAGTGCCAGTATGTCCTTCCTGAGGTGTGGGGACCAAAACTGGACACAGTACTCCAAATGGGGCCTAACCAGAGCTTTATAAAGTCTTAGTAGTACATCTCTGCTTTTATATTCCAACCCTCTTGAGATAAGAGACAACATTGCATTCGCTTTCTTAATCACAGACTCAACCTGCATGTTTACCTTTAGAGAATCCTCGACTAGCACTCCCAGATCCCTTTGTGCTTTGGCTTTATTAAGTTTCTCACCATTTAGAAAGTAGTCCATTCCTATATTCTTTTTGCCAAAGTGCAAGACCTCGCACTTGCTCACGTTAAATTCCATCAGCCATTTCCTGGACCACTCTCCCAACCTGTCTAGATCCTTCTGTAGCCTCCCCACTTCCTCAGTACTACCTGCCTGTCCACCTAACTTTGTATCATCGGCAAACTTCGCTAGAATGCCCCCGGTTCCCTCATCCAAATCATTAATATATAATGTGAACAGCTGTGGCCCCAGCACTGAACCCTGCGGGACACCGCTCGTCACCGGCTGCCATTCTGAAAAAGAACCTTTTATCCCAACTCTCTGCCTTCTGTTAGACAGCCAATCCTCAATCCATCCCAGCAGCTCACCTTGAACACCATGGGCCCTCACCTTGCTCAGCAGTCTCCCGTGTGGCACCTTATCAAAGGCCTTTTGAAAGTCCAGATAGACCACATCCACTGGGTTCCCCTGGTCTAACCTACTTGTTACCTCTTCAAAAAATTCCAACAGGTTTGTCAGGCATGACCTCCCTTTACTAAATCCATGTTGACTTGTTCTAATCAGACTCTGCTCTTCCAAGAATTTAGAAACCTCATCCTTAATGATGGATTCTAGAATTTTACCAACAACCGAGGTTAAGCTGATTGGCCTATAATTTTCCATCTTTTGCCTTGATCCTTTCTTGAACAAGGGGGTTACTACAGCCATCTTCCAATCATCCGGGACCTTTCCTGACTCCAGTGACTATTGAAAGATCTCAACCAATGCCTCTGCTATTTCCTCAGCAACCTCTCTCAGAACTCTAGGGTGTATCCCATCGGGGCCAGGAGATTTATCAATTTTAAGACTTTTTAACTTTTCTAGCACTATCTCTTTCGTAATGGCAACCATACTCAACTCAGCCCCGTGACACCCTTTAATTTTTGGGATATTACTCCTGTCTTCCACTGTGAAAACTGACGCAAAGTACTTGTTAAGTTCTCCTGCTATTTCCTTATCTCCCATCACTAGGCTCCCTGCATCAGTTTGAAGTGGCCCAATGTCTACTTTTGCCTGTCGTTTGTTTCTTATGTACTGAAAGAAACTTTTACTATTATTTCTAATATTACTGGCTAGCCTACCTTCATATTTGATCCTCTCATTTCTTATTACGCTCTTTGTTATCCTCTGTTTGCTTTTGTATCCTTCCCAATCTTCTGATTTCCCACTGTTCTTAGCCACTTTATAGGATCTCTCTTTTTCTTTAATACATTTCCTGACTTCCTTTGTCAGCCAAGGTTGTCTAATCCCTCCCCGGTTAATCTTTCTTTTCTTGGGAATGAACCTCTGTACAGTGTCCTCAATTATACCTACAAACTCCTGCCATTTTTGCTCTAGTGTCTTCCTGGTTAGCCTCTGCTTCCAGTCTATTTTAGTCAGTTCCTCTCTCATGCCTTCATAATTACCTTTATTCAACTGTAACACCATTACATCAGATTTCGCCTTCTCCCTTTCAAACTCCAGACTGAACTCTACCATATTATGGTCGCTACTTCCTAAGGGTTCCCTTACTTTAAGATCTTTTATAGAGTCTGGTTCATTGCAAAGCACTAGGTCCAGAATAGCCTGCTCTCTTGTGGGCTCCATGACTAGCTGTTCCAAAAAGCCATCCTGTAAGCATTCCATGAATTCCCTTTCTTTAGATCCACTAGCAACATTATTTACCCAGTCCACCTGCATATTGAAGTCACCCATGATCAATGTAACCTTGCCTTTCTGACATGCCTTCTCTATTTCCCGGTACATGTTGCGTCCCTGGTCCTGACCACTGTTAGGAGGTCTGTACACAACTCCAATTATGGTTTTTTTGCCTTTGTGGTTCCTCAATTCCACTCACACAGACTCCACATCATCCGACGCTATGTCATTCAATACCATAGATTTAATTTTGTTCTTAACTAACAAGGCAACCCCACCCCCTCTGCCCACCTCTGTCTTTTCGATAAGTCGAAAAACCATGGAGGTTTAACTGCCAGTCCTGACCCCCCTGTAACCAAGTCTCTGTGATGCCTACTACATCATAATCATTCACTATTATCTGTGCCATTAATTCATCGGCTTTGTTATGAATGCTACGAGCATTCAGGTAAAGTGCCTTAATGCTAACTTCCTTATTAGAGATGTTGTAAGTCATATGTCCTAAGTTATCCTTGCTTTTTTCTGCATTCTCAGTCTGCCTCAATTTTAAATCCGCCTGGAAACATGCTATCCTGCTGCTTATCTTTCCATTTACCTCCATACTCCCTGTCGCTTTCACTTTCCCTTCCCCCCAACTCAGAAGTTTAAAGTCCTACTGACCACCCTATTTATCCTCTTCGCTAGAACATTGGTACCTGATTGGTTCAGGTGGAGACCGTCCCAACGGTACAGATCCCCCCTGTTCCAAAACTGATGCCAATGCCCCATGAAGTGGAATCCCTCTTTCCCACACCAATCCCTTAGCCACGTGTTTACTTGCCTAATTTTCTTGTCCCTATGCCAATTGGCACGTGGCTCGGGCAGTAATCCGGAGATTAAGACCCTTGAGGACCTGTGCTTCAATTTCCTGCCTAGTGCTTCGTAATGCCCAAACAGGTCCTCCACCCTAGTCTTGCCTATGTTGTTGGTACCAACGTGGACCACAACAACTGGATCCTCCCCCTCCCGCTCCAATATCCTTTCAAGCCGGTCAGAGATGTCTCGCACCCTGGCACCGGGCAGGCAACACACCATGCGAGACTCCCGATCCGGCTTGCAAAGGATACTATCTGTCCCCCTAATTATAGAATCAGTGAATTAAATACTGTGTCCTGTCCCAGTCAGTATTACTGAGTCAGTGAATTTAATGCTGTGTCCATGTCCCAGTCAGTATTACTGAGTCAGTGAATTAAATACTGTGTCCCTATCCCAGTCAGTATTACTGAGTCAGTGAATTAAATACAGTGCTCCTGTCCCAGTCAGTATAACTGAGTCAGTGAATTAAATGCTGTGTCCATGTCCCAGTCAGTGTTACTGAGTCAGTGTATTAATTACAGTGCTCCTGTCCCAGTCAGTATAACTGAGTCAGTGAATTAAATGCTGTGTCCATGTCCAAGTCAGTATTACTCTGTCAATCAATTCAATACCATGTCCCTGTCCCTGTTTGTATGAATGAGTTAGTGAGTTAAATATTGTGTCCCTGTCCCAGTCAGTATTACCGAGTCAGTGAATTAAATACTGTGTCCTGTCCCAGTCAGTATTACTGAGTCAGTGAATTAAATGCTGTGTCCATGTCCCTGTCAGGTATTACTGAGTCAATGAATTAAACACTGTGTCCCTGTCCCAGTCAGTATTACTGAGTTAGTGAGTTAAATACTGTGTCCCTGTCCCAGTCAGTATTACTGAGTTAGTGAGTTAAATACTGTGTCCCTGTCCCAGTTAGTATAACTGTGTCAGTGTATTAAATACGGTGCTCCTGTCCCAGTCAGTATTCCGGAGTCAGTGAATTAAATACTGAGCTCTGTCCCAGTCAGTATTACTGTGTCAGTGTATTCAATACTGTGTCCCTGTCCCAGTCAGTATTACTGAGTTCAAGAGTTAAATACTGTGTCCGTGTCCCAGCCAGTATTACTGAGTCAGTGTATTAAATACTGTGTTCCTGTCCAAGTCAGAATTACTGAGTTTGTGAGTTAAATACTGTGCCCCAGTCTCCGTCAGTATTATTGAGTGAGTGAATTAAATACTGGGTCCCTGTTCCAGTCAGTATTACAGAGTCAGTGAATTAACTACTATGTCCTGTCCCAATCAGTATTACTGAGTCAGTGAATTAAATACTGTGTCTCTGCCCCAGTCAGGTATTACTGAGTCAGTGAATTAAACACTGTGTTTCTGTCCCAGTCTGTATTACTGAATTAGTGAATTAAATACAATGTCTCTGTCCAAGTTTGTATGAATGAGTCAGGGAATTAAATACTGCGCCCCTGTTCCAGTCTGTATTACTGATTCAGTGAAGTATAATTTGTGTCCATGTCCAAGTTTGTAGTACTGAATCAGTGATTTAAATACTGTGTCACTGTCCCAGTCAGTATTACTGAGTTAGTGAGTTAAATATTGTGTCCTTGTCACAGTCAGTATAACTGAGTCAGTGCTTTAAATACTGTGTCCTGTCCCAGTCAGTATTACTGAGTCAGTGAATTAAATGCTGTGTCCATGTCCCAGTCAGTATTACTGAGTCAGTGAATTAAATACTGTGTCCCTGTCCCAGTCAGTATTACTGAGTCAGTGAATTAAATACTGTGTCCCTATCCCAGTCAGTATTACTGAGTCAGTGAATTAAATACAGTGCTCCTGTCCCAATCAGTATAACTGAGTCAGTGAATTAAATACTGTGTCCCTGTCCCAGTCTGTATTACTGAATTATTGTGTTAAGTACTGTGTCCCTTTCCCAGTCAGTATTACTGAGTCAGTGAATTAAATGCTGTGTCCATTTCCAAGTTCAGTATTACTCTGTCAATCAATTTCAATACCATGTCCCTGTCCCTGTCAGTAATACTGTGTCAGTGATTTGAATGTGATGTTCCTGTCCCAGTCTGTATTACTGAATCAGTGAATTAAATACTGTGTCCCAATCCCAGTCAGTATTAGTGAGTCAGTGTATTAAATACTGTGTCTCTGCCCCAGTCAGTATAACTGAGTCAGTGATTTAAATACTGTGTCCTGTCCCAGTCAGTATTACTGAGTCAGTGAAGTATAATTTGTGTCCGTTTTACAGTTTGTAGTTCTGAGTCAGTGAATTAACTACTGTGTCCGTGCACCAGTCATTATTACTGAGTCAGCGAATTTAACATTGTGTCTGTGTCCAAATCAGAATGACTGAGTTAGTGCATTAAATACTGTGCTCTATCCCAGTCAGTATTACTGTGTCAGTGAATTAAATACTGTGTCCTGTCCCAGTCAGTATAACTGAGTCAGTGAATTAAATGCTGTGTCCATGTCCAAGTCAGTATTACTCTGTCAATCAATTCAATACCATGTCCCTGTCCCTGTCCCTGTTCGTATTCCTGAGTCAGTGAATTAAATACGGTGTCCCTGTCCCAGTCAGTATTACTGAGTCAGTGCATTAAATACTGTGTCCTGTCCCAATCAGTATTTCTGATTAAGTGTATTAAATACTGTGTCTGTGCCCCAGTCACTATAACTGAGTCAGTGAGTTAAATACTGTGTCCCAGTCCCAGTCAGTATTACTGAGTCAGTGAATTAAATACTGTGTCTCTGCCACAGTCAGTATTAGTGAGTCAGTGCATTAAATACTGTATGTCTGCCCCAGTCAGTATTACTGAGTCAGTGTATTAAATACTCTGTCCCTGCCCCAGTCAGTATTACTGAGTCAGTGCATTAAATACTGTGTCCCTGTCCCAGTCAGGTTTACTGAGTTAGTGAGTTAAATACTGTGTCCCTGTCCCAGTTAGTATTACTGAGTCAGTGTATTAAATACTGTGTTCCTGTCCCAGTCAGTATTACTGAGTCAGTGCATTAAATGCTGTGTCCCTGTCCCAGTCAGTATTACTGAGTCAGTGTATTAAATACTGTGTTCCTGTCCCAGTCAGTATTACTGAGTCAGTGTATTAAATACTCTGTCCCTGCCCCAGTCAGTATTACTGAGTCAGTGCATTAAATGCTGTGTCCCTGTCCCAGTCAGTATTACTGAGTCAGTGTATTCAATAGTGTGTTCCTGTCCCAGTCAGTATTACTGTGTTTGTGAATTAAATACTGCGCCCCAGTCCTAATCAGTATTACTGAGTCAGTGAATTAAATACCGTATCCCTGTCCCAGTCAGTATTACTGAGTCAGTGAATTAAATGCTGTGTCCATGTCCAAGTCAGTATTACTCTGTCAATCAATTCAATACCATGTCCCTGTCCCTGTCCCTGTTCGTATTCCTGAGTCAGTGAATTAAATACGGTGTCCCTGTCCCAGTCAGTATTACTGAGTGAGTGCATTAAATACTGTGTCCTGTCCCAATCAGTATTTCTGATTAAGTGTATTAAATACTGTGTCTGTGCCCCAGTCACTATAACTGAGTCAGTGAGTTAAATACTGTGTCCCAGTCCCAGTCAGTATTACTGAGTCAGTGAATTAAATACTGTGTCTCTGCCACAGTCAGTATTAGTGAGTCAGTGCATTAAATACTGTATGTCTGCCCCAGTCAGTATTACTGAGTCAGTGTATTAAATACTCTGTCCCTGCCCCAGTCAGTATTACTGAGTCAGTGCATTAAATGCTGTGTCCCTGTCCCAGTCAGTATTACTGAGTCAGTGTATTAAATACTGTGTCCCTGTCCCAGTCAGGTTTACTGAGTTCGTGAGTTAAATACTGTGTCCGAGTCCCAGTCAGTATTACTGAGTCAGTGTATTAAATACTGTGTTCCTGTCCCAGTCAGTATTACTGTGTTTGTGAATTAAATAGTGCGCCCCAGTCCCAATCAGTATTACTGAGTCAGTGCATTAACTACTGTGTCCTGTCCCAGTCAGTAATACTGAGTGAGTGAATTAAATGCTGTGTCCCTGTCCCAGTCAGTATTACTGAGTGAGTGAATTAAATACTGGGTCCCTGTTCCAGTCTGTATTACTGAGTCAGTGAATTAAAACTGTGCCCTGTCCCAGTCAGTATAACTGAGTCAGTGAATTAAATATTGTGTCCTGTCCCCGTCAGTATTACTGACTCAGTGAATTAAACACGGTCTCCATGTTCTAGGCAGTATTACTGAATCAGTGCATTAATTATTGTGTACCTGTCCCACTCAGCATTACTGAGTCAGTGAGTTACATTGTGTGTCCATGTCCCAGTCAGTATTACTAAGTCAGTGTATGAAATACTGTGTCCCTGTCCCAGTCAGTATTACTGACTCAGTGTATTATATACTGTGTCCCTGTCCCAGTCAGTATTACTACGTTATTGAGTTAAATACTGCATCCATGTCCAAGTCAGTATTACTGAGTCAGTGAATTAAATACTGCGTCTCTGCCCCAGTCAGGTATTACTGAGTCAGTGAATTAAACACCGTGTCCCTGTCCCAGTCTGTATTCCTGAATTAGTGAATTAAATACAGTGTCTCTGCCCAAGTTTGTATGAATGAGTCAGGGAATTAAATACTGCGCCCCTGTTCCAGTCAGTATTACTGATTCAGTGAAGTATAATTTGTGTCCATGTCCAAGTTTGTAGTACTGAATCAGTGATTTAAATACTGTGTCCCTGTCCCAGTCAGTATTACTGAGTTAGTGAGTTAAATACTGTGTCCCTGTCCCAGTCAGTATTACTGAGTCAGTGAATTAAATACTGTGTCCCTGTCCCAGTCAGTATTACTGAGTTAGTGAGTTAAATACTGTGTCCCTGTCCCAGTCAGTATTACTGAGTCAGTGTATTAAATACGGTGTTCCTGTCCCAGTCAGTATTACTGAGTTAGTGTATTCAATACTGTGTCCCTGTCCCAGTCAGTATTACTGAGTTAGTGAGTTAAATACTGTGTCCCTGTCCCAGTCAGTATTACTGAGTCAGTGAATTAAATACTGTGTCCCTGTCCCAGTCAGTATTACTGAGTTAGTGAGTTAAATACTGTGTCCCTGTCCCAGTCAGTATTACTGAGTCAGTGAATTATATACTGTGCTCAGTCCCTGTCAGTACAACTGTGTCAGTGTATTAAATACGGTGTTCCTGTCCCAGCCAGTATTACTGAGTCAGTGTATTAAATACGGTGTTCCTGTCCCAGTCAGTATTACTGAGTCAGTGTATTAAATACGGTGTTCCTGTCCCAGTCAGTATTACTGAGTTAGTGTATTCAATACTGTGTCCCTGTCCCAGTCAGTATTACTGAGTTAGTGAGTTAAATACTGTGCCCCAGTCCCAGTCAGTATTACTGAGTGAGTGAATTAAATACTGGGTCCCTGTTCCAGTCAGTATTACAGAGGCAGTGAATTAACTACTGTGTCCTGTCCCAATCAGTATTACTGAGTCAGTGAATTAAATACCGTGTCCTGTCCCAGTCAGTATTACTGAGTTAGTGAGATAAATACTGTGTCACTGCCCCAGTCAGTATTACAGAGTCAGTGAATTAAACACTGTGTCCATGTTCCCGACAGTATTACTGAATCAGTGCATTAATTATTGTGTACCTGTCCCACTCAGCATTACTGAGTCAGTGAGTTACATTGTGTGTCCATGTCCAGGTCAGTATTACTGAGTCAGTGAATTAAATACTGTGCTCTGTCCCAGTCAGTATTACTGAGTCAGTGAATTAAATACTGTGTCTCTGCCCCAGTCAGGTATTACTGAGTCAGTGAATTAAACACTGTGTTTCTGTCCCAGTCTGTATTACTGAGTCAGTGTATTAAATACGGTGTTCCTGTCCCAGTCAGTATTACTGAGTTAGTGTATTCAATACTGTGTCCCTGTCCCAGTCAGTATTACTGAGTTAGTGAGTTAAATACTGTGTCCCTGTCCCAGTCAGTATTACTGAGTCAGTGAATTAAATACTGTGTCTCTGTCCCAGTCAGTATTACTGAGTTAGTGAGTTAAATACTGTGTCCCTGTCCCAGTCAGTATTACTGAGTCAGAGTATTAAATACGGTGTTCCTGTCCCAGTCAGTATTACTGAGTTAGTGTATTCAATACTGTGTCCCTGTCCCAGTCAGTATTACTGAGTTAGTGAGTTAAATACTGTGTCCCTGTCCCAGTCAGTATTACTGAGTCAGTGAATTAAATACTGTGTCCCTGTCCCAGTCAGTATTACTGAGTTAGTGAGTTAAATACTGTGTCCCTGTCCCAGTCAGTATTACTGAGTCAGTGAATTATATACTGTGCTCAGTCCCTGTCAGTACAACTGTGTCAGTGTATTAAATACGGTGTTCCTGTCCCAGCCAGTATTACTGAGTCAGTGTATTAAATACGGTGTTCCTGTCCCAGTCAGTATTACTGAGTCAGTGTATTAAATACGGTGTTCCTGTCCCGGTCAGTATTACTGAGTTAGTGTATTCAATACTGTGTCCCTGTCCCAGTCAGTATTACTGAGTTAGTGAGTTAAATACGGTGTTCCTGTCCCAGTCAGTATTACTGAGTTAGTGCATTAAACACGGTCTCCATGTTCTAGGCAGTATTACTGAATCAGTGCATTAATTATTGTGTACCTGTCCCACTCAGCATTACTGAGTCAGTGAGTTACATTGTGTGTCCATGTCCCAGTCAGTATTACTAAGTCAGTGTATGAAATACTGTGTCCCTGTCCCAGTCAGTATTACTGACTCAGTGTATTATATACTGTGTCCCTGTCCCAGTCAGTATTACTACGTTATTGAGTTAAATACTGCATCCATGTCCAAGTCAGTATTACTGAGTCAGTGAATTAAATACTGCGTCTCTGCCCCAGTCAGGTATTACAGAGTCAGTGAATTAAACACCGTGTCCCTGTCCCAGTCTGTATTCCTGAATTAGTGAATTAAATACAGTGTCTCTGCCCAAGTTTGTATGAATGAGTCAGGGAATTAAATACTGCGCCCCTGTTCCAGTCAGTATTACTGATTCAGTGAAGTATAATTTGTGTCCATGTCCAAGTTTGTAGTACTGAATCAGTGATTTAAATACTGTGTCCCTGTCCCAGTCAGTATTACTGAGTTAGTGAGTTAAATACTGTGTCCCTGTCCCAGTCAGTATTACTGAGTCAGTGAATTAAATACTGTGTCCCTGTCCCAGTCAGTATTACTGAGTTAGTGAGTTAAATACTGTGTCCCTGTCCCAGTCAGTATTACTGAGTCAGTGTATTAAATACGGTGTTCCTGTCCCAGTCAGTATTACTGAGTTAGTGTATTCAATACTGTGTCCCTGTCCCAGTCAGTATTACTGAGTTAGTGAGTTAAATACTGTGTCCCTGTCCCAGTCAGTATTACTGAGTCAGTGAATTAAATACTGTGTCCCTGTCCCAGTCAGTATTACTGAGTTAGTGAGTTAAATACTGTGTCCCTGTCCCAGTCAGTATTACTGAGTCAGTGAATTATATACTGTGCTCAGTCCCTGTCAGTACAACTGTGTCAGTGTATTAAATACGGTGTTCCTGTCCCAGCCAGTATTACTGAGTCAGTGTATTAAATACGGTGTTCCTGTCCCAGTCAGTATTACTGAGTCAGTGTATTAAATACGGTGTTCCTGTCCCAGTCAGTATTACTGAGTTAGTGTATTCAATACTGTGTCCCTGTCCCAGTCAGTATTACTGAGTTAGTGAGTTAAATACTGTGCCCCAGTCCCAGTCAGTATTACTGAGTGAGTGAATTAAATACTGGGTCCCTGTTCCAGTCAGTATTACAGAGGCAGTGAATTAACTACTGTGTCCTGTCCCAATCAGTATTACTGAGTCAGTGAATTAAATACCGTGTCCTGTCCCAGTCAGTATTACTGAGTTAGTGAGATAAATACTGTGTCACTGCCCCAGTCAGTATTACAGAGTCAGTGAATTAAACACTGTGTCCATGTTCCCGACAGTATTACTGAATCAGTGCATTAATTATTGTGTACCTGTCCCACTCAGCATTACTGAGTCAGTGAGTTACATTGTGTGTCCATGTCCAGGTCAGTATTACTGAGTCAGTGAATTAAATACTGTGCTCTGTCCCAGTCAGTATTACTGAGTCAGTGAATTAAATACTGTGTCTCTGCCCCAGTCAGGTATTACTGAGTCAGTGAATTAAACACTGTGTTTCTGTCCCAGTCTGTATTACTGAGTCAGTGTATTAAATACGGTGTTCCTGTCCCAGTCAGTATTACTGAGTTAGTGTATTCAATACTGTGTCCCTGTCCCAGTCAGTATTACTGAGTTAGTGAGTTAAATACTGTGTCCCTGTCCCAGTCAGTATTACTGAGTCAGTGAATTAAATACTGTGTCTCTGTCCCAGTCAGTATTACTGAGTTAGTGAGTTAAATACTGTGTCCCTGTCCCAGTCAGTATTACTGAGTCAGAGTATTAAATACGGTGTTCCTGTCCCAGTCAGTATTACTGAGTTAGTGTATTCAATACTGTGTCCCTGTCCCAGTCAGTATTACTGAGTTAGTGAGTTAAATACTGTGTCCCTGTCCCAGTCAGTATTACTGAGTCAGTGAATTAAATACTGTGTCCCTGTCCCAGTCAGTATTACTGAGTTAGTGAGTTAAATACTGTGTCCCTGTCCCAGTCAGTATTACTGAGTCAGTGAATTATATACTGTGCTCAGTCCCTGTCAGTACAACTGTGTCAGTGTATTAAATACGGTGTTCCTGTCCCAGCCAGTATTACTGAGTCAGTGTATTAAATACGGTGTTCCTGTCCCAGTCAGTATTACTGAGTCAGTGTATTAAATACGGTGTTCCTGTCCCGGTCAGTATTACTGAGTTAGTGTATTCAATACTGTGTCCCTGTCCCAGTCAGTATTACTGAGTTAGTGAGTTAAATACGGTGTTCCTGTCCCAGTCAGTATTACTGAGTTAGTGCATTCAATACTGTGTCCCTGTCCCTTTCAGTATTACTGAGTTAGTGTATTCAATACTGTGTCCCTGTCCCAGTCAGTATTACTGAGTTAGTGAGTTAAATACGGTGTTCCTGTCCCAGTCAGTATTACTGAGTCAGTGTATTCAATACTGTGTCCCTGTCCCAGCCAGTATTACTGAGTTTGTGAGTTAAATACTGTGCCCCCGTCCCAGTCAGTATTACTGAGTGAGTGAATTAAATACTGGGTCCCTGTTCCAGTCAGTATTACAGAGGCAGTGAATTAACTACTGTGTCCTGTCCCAATCAGTATTACTGAGACAGTGAATTAAATACCATGTCCTGTCCCAGTCAGTATTACTGAGTTAGTGAGATAAATACTGTGTCACTGCCCCGGTCAGTATTACTGAGTCAGTGAATTAAACACTGTGTCCATGTTCCCGGCAGTATTACTGAATCAGTGCATTAATTATTGTGTACCTGTCCCACTCAGCATTACTGAGTCAGTGAGTTACATTGTGTGTCCATGTCCAGGTCAGTATTACTGACTCAGTGAATTAAATGCTGTGTCCCAGTCCATGTCAGTATTACTGAGTCAGTGTATTAAATACTGTGCTCTGTCCCAGTCAGTATTACTGAGTCAGTGAATTAAATACTGTGTCTCTGCCCCAGTCAGGTATTACTGAGTCAGTGAATTAAAGACTGTGTTTCTGTCCCAGTCTGTATTACTGAATTAGTGAATTAAATACAATGTCTCTGTCCAAGTTTGTATGAATGAGTCAGGGAATTAAATACTGTGCCCCTGTTCCAGTCTGTATTACTAATTCAGTGAAGTATAATTTGTGTCCATGTCCAAGTTTGTAGTACTGAATCAGTGATTTAAATACTGTGTCCCTGTCCCAGTCAGTATTACTGAGTTAGTGAGTTAAATATTGTGTCCATGTCCCAGTCAGTATAACTGAGTCAGTGAATTAAATACTGTGTCCTGTCCCAGTCAGTATTACTGAGTCAGTGAATTAAATGCTGTGTCCATGTCCCAGTCAGTATTACTGAGTCAGTGAATTAAATACTGTGTCCTGTCCCAGTCAGTATTACTGAGTCAGTGAATTAAATACAGTGCTCCTGTCCCAGTCAGAATAACTGAGTCAGTGAATTAAATGCTGTGTCCTTGTCCCAGTCAGTATTACTGAGTCAGTGTATTAATTACAGTGCTCCTGTCCCAGTCAGTATAACTGAGTCAGTGAATTAAATGCTGTGTCCATGTCCAAGTCAGTATTACTGAGTCAGTGAATTAAATACTGTGTCCTGTCCCAGTCAGTATAACTGAGTCAGTGAATTAAATGCTGTGTCCATGTCCGAGTCAGTATTACTCTGTCAATCAATTCAATACCATGTCCCTGTCCCTGTTCGTACTCCTGTGTCAGTGAATTAAATACCATGTCCCTGTCCCTGTCTGTATGAATGAGTTAGTGAGTTAAATACTGTGCCCCTGTCCCAGTCAGTATTACTGAGTTAGTGAGTTAAATACTGTGTCCTGTCCCAGTCAGTATTACTGAGTCAGTGAATTAAATACTGCGTCCTGTCCCAGTCAGGTATTACTGAGTCAATGAATTAAACACTGTGTCCCTGTCCCAGTCTTTATTACTGAGTCAGTGCATTAAATACTGTGTCTCTGCCCCAGTCAGTATTACGAAGTCTGTGTATTAAATACTGTGTCCCAGTCCCAGTCAGTATTACTGAGTTTGTGAGTTAAATACTGTGTCCATGTCCCAGTCAGTATTACTGAGTCAGTGTATTAAATACTGTGTCCCTGTCCCAGTCAGTATTACTGAGTCAGTGTATTAAATACTGTGTCCCTGTCCCAGTCAGTATTACTGAGTCAGTGCATTAAATACTGTGTCTCTGCCCCAGTCAGTATTACGACGTCAGTGTATTAAATACTGTGTCCCAGTCCCAGTCAGTATTACTGAGTTTGTGAGTTAAATACTGTGTCCATGTCCCAGTCAGTATTACTGAGTCAGTGTATTAAATACTGTGTCCCTGTCCCAGTCAGTATTACTGAGTCAGTGTATTAAATACTGTGTCCCTGTCCCAGTCAGTATTACTGAGTGAGTGAATTAAATACTGTGCCCCTGTTCCACTCAGTATCTCTAAGTCAGTGAAGGATAATTTGTGTCCGTGTCCCAGTGAATTAACTACAGTGCCCCTGCCCGTGTCATTATTACTGAAGCAGTGAATTAAACACTGTGTGTCTGTCCCTGTCAGTATTACTGTGTCAGTGTATTAAATACAGTGACGTTTTCCCAGTCAGTATTACTGAGTTAGTGTATTAAATACTGTGTCCCTGTCCCAGTCAGTATGAATGAGTTAGTGAATTAAATCGTGTGTCCCTGTCCCAGCCAGTATGACAGAGTCAGTATATTAAATACTGTGTCCCTGTTCCAGTCAGTATTACTAAATTAGTGAGTTAAATACTGTATCCCTTTCCCAGCTGAGTCAGTGAATTATAAACTGGGTCCATGTCCCCGTCAGTATTACAGAGTCAGTGATTTAAATACTGTGTCCCTATTCCAGTAAGTATTACTGAGTCAGTGAATTAAATACTATGTCGCTGTCCCTGTCTGTATTACTGAGTCAGTAAATTAAATAATGTGCCCTGTCCCAGTCAGTATTACTGAGTAAGTGAATTATAAACTGTGTGCATGTCCCCATCAGTATTACAGAGTCAGTGATTTAAATATTGTGTCCCTGTTCCAGTCATCATTACTGAGTCAGTGTATTAAATACTGTGTCCCTGTCCCAGTCAGTATTACTGAGTCAGTGAATTTAATGCTGTATCCATGTCCAAGTCAGTATTACTCTGTCAATCAATTCAATACCATGTCCCTGTCCCTGTTCGTAATATTGTGTCAGTGAATTAAATACCATGTCCCTGTCCATCTCTGTAATGAATGAGTTAAATACTGTGTCCCAGTCCCAGTCAGTATTACTGAGTCAGTGTATTAAATACTGTGTCCCTGTCCCAATCAGTATTACTGAGTCAGTGTATTAAATACTGTGTCCCTGTCCCAGTCAGTTTTACTCAGTCAGTGAATTTTAAACTTTGTCCATGTTCCAGTCAGTGTTACCGATTCAGTGATTTGAATACAATGTTCCTGTCCCAGTCAGTATTACTGAGTCAGTGAATTAAATACTGTGTCTCTGCCCCAGTCAGTATTACGAAGTCAGTGTATTAAATACTGTGTCCCAGTCCCAGTCAGTATTACTGAGTTTGTGAGTTAAATACTGTGTCCATGTCCCAGTCAGTATTACTGAGTCAGTGTATTAAATACTGTGTCCCTGTCCCAGTCAGTATTATGAGTCAGTGCTTTAACGACTGTGTCCCTGTCCCAGTCAGTATTACTGAGTGACTGAATTAAATACTGTGTCCCTGTTCCACTCAGTATTTCTAAGTCAGTGAAGGATAATTTGTGTGCGTGTCCCAGTGAATTAACTGCAGTGCCCCTGCTCGTGTCATTATTACTGAAGCAGTGAATTAAACAGTGTGTCTGTCCCAGTCAGTATTACTGTGTCATTGTATTAAATACAGTGACGTTTTCCCAGTCAGTATTACTGAGTCAGTGTATTAAATACTGTGTCTCTGTCCCAGTCAGTATTACTGAGTTAGTGTATTAAATACTGTGTCCCTGTCCCAGTCAGTATTACTGAGTTTGTGAGTTAAATACTGTTTCCCTGTCCCATTCAGTATTACTGAGTCAGTGAATTAAATGCTGTGTCCATGTCCAAGTCAGTATTACTCTGTCAATCAATTCAATACCATGTCCCTGTCCCTGTTAGTAATATTGTGTCAGTAAATTAAGTACCATGTCCCTGTCCCTGTCTGTATGAATGAGTTAGTGAGTTCAATACTGTGTCCAAGTCCCAGTCAGTATTACTGAGTCAGTGAGTTGAATACTGTGTCCATGTTCTAGGCAGTATAACTGAATCAGTGCATTAATTATTGTGTACCTGTCCCACTCAGCATTACTGAGTTAGTGAATGAAATTGTGTGTCCATGTCCCAGTCAGTATTACTGAATTAGTGAATTAAATACAGTGTCTCTGTCCAGGTTTGTATGAATGAGTCAGGGAATTAAATACTGTGCCCCTGTTGCAGTCAGTATTACTGATTCAGTGAAGTATAATTTGTGTCCATGTCCAAGTTTGTAGTACTGAATCAGTGATTTAAATATTGTGTCCCTCTCCCAGTCAGTATGACTGAGTTAGTGAGTTAAATACTGTGTCCCTGTCCCAGTCAGTATGACTGAGTTAGTGAATTAAATACTGTGTCCCTGTCCCCGTCAGTATTATTGAGTCAGTGAAGTATAATTTGTGTCCGTGTCGTAGTTTGTAGTACTGAGGCAGTGAATTAGCTACTGTGTCTCTGCCCCAGACATTATTACTGAGTCAGTGAATTAAACACTGTGTCTGTGTCCCAATCAGAATGACTGAGTTAGTGAATTAAATACTGTGCTCTGTCCCAGTCAGTATTACTGTGTTAGTGTATTACATACAGTGCTCCTGTCCCAGTCAGTATTACTGAGTTATTGAGTTAAATACTGCGTCCATGTCCAAGTCAGTATTACTGAGTCAGTGAATTAAATACTGTTTCCTTGTCCAAGTCAGTATTACTCTGTCAATCAATTCAATACCATGTCCCTGTCTCTGTTAGTAATACTGTGTCAGTGAATTAAATTCCGTGTCCCTGTCCCAGTCTGTATTATTGAATCAGTGAATTAAATACTGTGTCCCTGTCCCAGTCAGTAATACTGAATCAGTGAAGTATAAAATACTGTGTCTCTGCCCCAGTCAGTATTACTGAGTCAGTGCATTAATTATTGTGTACCTGTCCCACTCAGTATTATCGAGTTAGTGAATTAAATAGTGTGTCTGTGTCCCAGTCAGTATGACAGAGTCAGTGTATTCAATACTGCGTACCTGCCCCTGTTGGTATCACTGAGTCAGTGAATTAACTGCTGTGTCTATGTCCTAGTTAGTATTACAGAGACAGCGATTTAAATACTGTGTCCCTGTCCCAGTCAGTATCACTGTGTCCGTGTATTAAATACTGTGTCCCTGTCCCAGTCAGTATTACTCAGTCAGTGAATTTTAAACTCTGTCCATGTTCCAGTCAGTGTTACCGATTCAGTGATTTGAATACGATGTTCCTGTCCCAGTCAGTATTACTGAGTCAGTGAATTAAATACTGTGTCCCTGTCCCAGTCAGTATTACTCAGTCAGTGAATTTTAAACTCTGTCCATGTTCCAGTCAGTATTACTGAGTTTGTGAGTCAAATACTGTGTCCATGTCCCAGTCAGTATTATGGAGTCAGTGTATTAAATACTGTGTCCCTGTCCCAATCAGTATTACTGAGTCAGTGCACTAACGACGGTGTCCCTGTCCCAGTCAGTATTACTGAGTCAGTGTATTAAATACTGTGTCCCTGTCCCAGTCAGTATTACTGAGTGAGTGAATTAAATACTGTGTCCCTGTTCCACTCAGTATTTCTAAGTCAGTGAAGGATAATTTGTGTCCGTGTCCCAGTGAATTAACTACAGTGCCCCTGCCCGTGACATTATTACTGAAGCAGTGAATTAAACACTGTGTCTGTGTCCCAGTCAGTATTACTGAGTCAGTGAATTAAATACTGTGCCCTGTCCCAGTCAGTATTACTGTGTTAGTTTATTACATACAGTGCTCCTGTCCCAGTCAATATTACTGAGTTATTGAGTTAAATACTGCGTCCATGTCCCAGTCAGTATTACTGAGTCAGTGAATTAAATACTGTGTCCCAGTTCCAGTCAGTATTACTGAGTCAATGTGTTAAATACTGTTTCCTTGTCCCAGTCAGTATTACTCTGTCAATCAATTCAATACCATGTCCTTGTCCCTGTTAGTAATACTGTGTCAGTGAATTAAATTCCGTGTCCCTGTCCCAGTCTGTATTATTGAATCAGTGAATTAAATACTGTATCCCTGTCCCAGTCAGTATTACTGAGTCAGTGAAGTAAATACTGTGTCCATGTTCCAGGCAGTATTACTGAGTCAGTGCATTAATTATTGTGTACCTGTCCAACTCAGTATTATCGAGTTAGTGAATTAAATAGTGTGTCTGTGTCCCAGTCAGTATGACAGAGTCAGTGTATTCAATACTGCGTACCTGCCCCTGTTAGTATCACTGAGTCAGTGAATTAACTGCTGTGTCTATGTCCTAGTTAGTATTACGGAGTCAGCGATTTAAATACTGTGTCCCTGTCCCAGTCAGTATTACTCAGTCAGTGAATTTTAAACTCTGTCCATGTTCCAGACAGTGTTACCGATTCAGTGATTTGAATACGATGTTCCTGTCCCAGTCAGTATTACTGAGTCAGTGCATTAAATACTGTGTCTCTGCCCCAGTCAGTATTACTAAGTCAGTATATTAAATATGGTGTCCTGTCTCAGTCAGTATTACTGAGTCAGTGTATTAAATACTGTGTCTCTGTCCCAGTCAGTATTATGGAGTCAGTGTATTAAATACTGTGTCTCTGTCCCAGTCAGTATTACTGAGTTAGTGTATTAAATACTGTGTCCCTGTCCCAGTCAGTAATACTGAGTCAGTGAATTAAATACTGTGCCCTGTCCCAGTCAGTATTGCTGTGTCAGTGTATTAAATACCGTGTCCTGTCCCAGTCAGTATTATGGAGTCAGTGTATTAAATACTGTGTCTCTGTCCCAGTCAGTATTACTGAGTCAGTGTATTAAATACTGTGTCCCAGTCCCAGTCAGTATTATGGAGTCAGTGTATTAAATACTGTGTCCCAGTCCCAGTCAGTGTTATGGAGTCAGTGTATTAAATACTGTGTCCCAGTCCCAGTCAGTATTGCTGTGTCAGTGTATTAAATACCATGTCCCTGTCCCTGTCTGTATGAATGAGTTAGTGAGTTAAATACTGTGCCCCTGTCCCAGTCAGTATTACTGAGTTAGTGAGTTAAATACTGTGTCCCTGTCCCAGTCAGTATTACTGAGTCAGTGAATTAAATACTGTGTCCTGTCCCAGTCAGTATTACTGAGTCAGTGAATTAAATGCTGTGTCCATGTCCCAGTCAGGTATTACTGAGTCAATGAATTAAACACTGTGTCCCTGTCCCAGTCAGTATTACTGAGTTAGTGTATTAAATACTGTGTCCCTGTCCCAGTCAGTATTACTGAGTTCGTGAGTTAAATACTGTGTCTCTGTCCCAGTCAGTATTACTGAGTCTGTGTATTAACTACTGTGTCCTGTCCCTGTCAGTATTACTGAATTAGTGAATTAAATACTGTGTCCCTGTTCCAGTCAGTATTACTAAGTCAGTGAAGTATAATTTGTGTCCGTGTCCCAGTTTGTAGTACTGAGTCAGTGAATTAACTACAGTGCCCCTGCCCGTGTCATTGTTACTGAGTCCGTGAACTAAACACTGTGTCTGTGTCCCAATCACTATTACCGAGTCAGTGAATTAAATACTGTGCCCTGTCCCAGTCAGTATTACTCAGTCAGTGTTTTAGATACGGTGCTCCTGTCCCTGTCAATATTACTGAGCAAGAGAATTATAAACTGTGTGCATGTCCCATTCAGTATTACTCTGTCAATCAATTCAATACCATTTCCCTGTTAGTAATAATGTGTCAGTGAATTAAATACCGTGTCCCTGTCTCAGTCGGCTTTACTGAAGCAGTGAATTTAATACTATGCCCCAGTTCCACTCAGTATTACTGAGTTAGTGTATTAAATACTGCGTCCCTGTCCCAGTCAGTACTACTGAGTCAGTGAGTTATAAACTGTGTCCATGTCCCAGTCAGGATTACAGAGTCACTGATTCAAATACTGTGTCCCTGTCCCAGTCAGTCTTCCTCCTTTTTAAACAGCTACAGGTGTCCTCTATCCCAGCCCTCGTTCATCTTGCCATGTGATGGCTGTAACTGTTGCTCTTTTTTGCCTGTGATGACATGAACAGTGACGACTGTGCTGGCAGCTTCACCAAGAAAGCTCCAGTGTCAGAGAACCGAGGAAAAAACTCCCTTAGCACTGATCCTCCGACAGTGTAGCTCTCCCTCAGTACTGACTCTCCAATGATGCAGCACTCCGTCAGTAGACTCCCCGACAGTGCGGCACTCCCTCAGTACTGACTTTCCGACAGTGCAGCACTCCCTCAGTGCTGATCCTCTGACAGTGTGGCATTCGCTCAGCGCTGACTCTCCGACAGTGCAACACTGCTTCAGTACTGACTCTCCAACAATGCGGCAGTCCGTCATTACTGACCCTCCAATGTGCAGCTCTCCGTCAGTGCTGACTCTCCATTAATGCAGCACTCCCTCAGTACTGACCCTCTGACAGTTGTCTCTCCCTCAGCACTGACTCTCCGACAGTGTGGCATCCTCTCAGTATTGACCCTTCGACAATGCAGCACTCCCTCAGTTATAACCCTCCGATAGTGCAGCAATCCCTCAGTTCTAACCCTCAGACAATGTAGCACTCCCTCAGTGCTGACCCTATGACAGTTCAGCATTCCCTCTGTACTGACTTTCCGACAGTGTGGCACTCCCTCATTACTGTCCCTCTGATAATTCGGCACTCCCTCAGCACTGACCCTCTGCCAATTCGGCACTCCCTCAGCACTGACCCTCTGACAATGCAGCACTCCCTCAGCACTGACCTTCTGACAGTGCAGCACTCCCTCAGCACTGACCCTTTTACAATGCAGCACTCCCTCTGTACTGACCCTTTTACAATGCAGCACTCCCTCTGTACTGACCCTCCGACTGGCTAGGCCCGTAAAGGCCTTAAAACCGTCAAATGTTTCCCCTGTTTCTGGAGTGTAGAATCACCAGTTGAAATTTTGGTACGATGGAGGAGATTTTGTTTTTACTCAGAGGTTCTGAATGTTGGAACTCTCTAATGGAGAATGGATGATCAGTATGTAAGCATGGTTAAGGTAGAGACTGAATGATATTTGGTGCGTAGTGGGTGCGCAGTATAATGAGGAATGGTTAGAGTGATGGCCCTCGATTGTTCAATCTACCATGATTGCATTGCTTGAAGGGACAGCCTCGCTGGGCTGAATGGCCTCTCCTGTCCTATTTTTCCTCCATCGTCCTGCCTCATTCCCATGCCATTTCCCCCCGTGTTTGTGATGTTCTTTCCTGTACTCCTTTGAATAATGTGAGCCACACGTGTTTTCCCAGTCCTTTGGCCTCCCACTGACACTGCATCTTCTGCTCCTAGCTCCCACTGTCCTGGTGGATGTCAAGGAATCAGATGCAGTAATGCAGGAGGAGGTTTTCGGTCCAATTCTGCCCATAATCAACATCAACTCCATGGAGGAAGCCATCGCCTTCATCAACAGGCACCAGAAGCCTCTGGCCATCTATGTTTACACCACAAACATTAAGGTTGGGAGTATTGTGAGCAGGCTCCCTGTGTGGGTAGGGCGAGCTAGTATGTAACTGAGGGAATGGTCTGAGGGAGTACAGGAAGTTGGGAGCTAATCCCTGTCAGACACGGTCCCAGAACCCCCTGCACTGCCATGCTGGGCTCCACGGGATGTTGCCTGGAGATCCCTGAGCGGGATCCACAGCCTCACTGAGGCTTTGGCTCAATGTCACAGCTCAGTGACACCCACAGAACCAGGCAGGTCACAGCCTGAGCAAAGCTTCCCTATTGGTCAGTGCGGTTGGAATGATGTCTCCCTATTGGTCAGTATGCTCAGAATGATGTCTCCCTATCGATCAGTGTGCTAGGAATGATGTCTCCTTTTTGGTCAGTATGCTCAGAATCATGTTCTCTATTGGTCAGTGTGTTCTGAATGACGTCTGTCTATTGGTTAGTGTGTTCTGCATGATATCTCTCTATTTGTCATTGTGTTCTGGAGGATGTCTCTATTGGTCAGTCTATTCTGGATGCTGTCTCTTTATTGGTCAGTGTTCTGAATGGTATCTCTGTATTGGACAGTGTGCTCACAATGATGTCTTACTGTTGGTCAGTGTGCTCTGTATGATGTCTCTCTATTGGTCAGTGTGCTTGTGATGATGTCTCTCTATTGGTCAATGTGCTCTGGATGCTGTCTCTCTATTGGTCAGTGTGCTCTGCATGATGTCATTCTATTGTTGATTACGTCTCTCCATCGGCTACGGGTCAGTCGATCCCATAGTCTCCTACAGGTCTGGAGGTGGAATAACCTTCCATCCTGAATCTGAAAGTGCCTCCCACCTTCCACACCACATACAGTGAGCAAACACAAACATGTAAAACACATGATGTAACCTAACTCAACACCAACCCTCTCCATCTCTCTCTCTGTCTCTGTAAATCAATCTCCATTTCTCACTCATTATAGCTTCATCATTCCATCGTCTCCGTCACTCTCTCTCTGCTTTTTTGCAAGTCTATCCTCACATCTGTCTATCTTTTACTTTCGCTTTCTACACCCTGTTTGTCTCTAACCCCTTCATCTTTCTCTCCCCTGTCTCTCTCTCTCTCTCTGTTTTGGCTCCGACCCCCCGGCCCACAATCTCTTTCTGTTTATCGAACTGAGCGTGTGTGCGCGACCCGCATTTCCCACACGGTTCAGCGGCATCCTTGGATGTGACAGCAGAGGTTGCCATCCCCACCAGTTGGTTAAGGAAGGAGCTGAAGCTGTGACTGATAGGGGTGAGCCTCCCTGGGCCCAGCTGGAGTAACTGGGAAGGCCAGAGGAGAACTGCCAGACAATTGGAAATGTGTCCATGGTTCACAGTCAGGACTGTTCACTTTCCAACTGGATCGAATTGGATCTCACCCTCATTAATAATCCAGGACGAGTCCCCTCCATGCCCCGCTTCCAAGGTAGATGGGCCTTGGGGAATGTTGTTGAACAGATAGACCCTATAGCTGCAGGTACATTGTTCCTGGAAAGTGGGTAGACAGGGTGGTGAAGGAGGCGTTTGGCACGGATATATTTCCTTGAAACCTGTCATATTCGAAAGGAGCCAAGACCGGGTAAATGTAAGAGGTGACATTGTGAACATTTGACATCTATGAGTCAGTGCATCGAGTATGGGAGTTGGGACTGTTGGGGATGTACTAGCCGTTTGTGAGGCCACCTTTAGAATGCTGCATAGAGTTCAGGTTCCCCTGCTGGCAGAAGGTTGTCAAAGAGTCATAGATATGTACAGCACAGAAACAGACCCTTCGGTCCAGCTCGTCCATACCCGAGCTGATATCCAAACCTAATCTAGTCCCATTTGCCAGCACTTGTCCAATATCCCTCCAAACCCTTTCCTATTCATATACCCATCCAGATGCCTTTTAAATGTTGTAACTGTACCAGCCTCCACCACTTCCTCTGGCATCTCATTCCACACATGCACCACTCTCTGGGTGAACGTTAAATGAGAAAAGATTTCCAAGGATGTTGCAAGAACTGGAGGGCTTGAGCTAGAGGGAGAGGCTGAACAGGCTGGGGCTGTTTTCCCTGGAGGCTGAGGGCTGACTTATAAAATCACAAAAGGCTGAGAGAAAGTATTTTTCCCAATGCATGGCGTAGGTTATAAGGTGGAGAGGAGAAAGATTTAGGAGGAAGTCGAGGGGAAACTTTTTCACACAGAAGGTGGTGCATGCATGGAATGAGCTGCCAGAGGAAGTGGTGGAGGCTGGTACAATTATCGCATTTAAAAGGCATCTGGATGGGTTTATAAATAGGATGGGTTTGGAGGGGTATGGACCAGGAACAGGCAGGTAGGACTGATCCAGTTTGAGATGCCTGGTCAGCACGGACGAGTTGGACCAAAGGGTCTGTTTCCTTGCTGAATGACTCTGACTCTCTGACTCCGAGAGAACGGCTGATCCAGAAACAATCTGCTGTTGACTGACAAGCAGGAGAGGCTGCAATGTGGCCGGGATGCCCTTGTACACCGTCGCTGAGAGTAAACATGGCGAGAGAGCAGGAGGTGAAGAAGGTAAAAGGTTTATTGGTCTTCACAGTGAGTGGATTGGAGTAAGGAGCAGGCTTGGCTTGCTGGGATTGTACAGAGGCCTGGCTGATACCACCCCTGGAGTACTGGGTGCAGTTTGGGTCTCCTTATCTGAGGAAGGAGGTTCTGCTGATGGAGGGAGAGCAGTGAATGTTTCCCAGACTGAGTCCTGGGATGGCATGACCCACCTATAAAGACGGACTGGATCGTTTCGCATTATATTCAGTCGAGTTCAGAAGAATGAGGGAGGTATTTCCTTGAAACCTGTCATATTTAAATGAGGCCAGGACCGGGTAGACATTAGAAGTGACATTGTGAACTTTTCACTTCTGTTTGAGTACATATGACAACAAAGGGTATGCTATTGTGTTCTGTAATGAGGGAGTTACTTCATTGAAACAGGTAAAATCGTGACTGGGCTGGTCAGGGTAAACACAGGAACATAGGTAGAACATAAAATGCTTCAGCCCAATACAGGCCCTTCAGCCCTCGATTTAGTGCCGACCTGTGGAACCAATCTGAAGCCCATCTAACCTACACTATTCCATTCTCGCCCATATGTCCATCCAATGACCATTTAAATACGCTTAAAGTTGGCGAGTCTACTACTGTTGCAGGCAGATCATTCCACTCCCCTACTACTCTCTGAGTAAAGAAACTACCTCTGACGTCTGTCCTATACCTATCGCCCCTCAATTTAAAACTATGTCCCCTCGTGCTGACCATCACCATCCAAGGAAAAAGGCTCTCACTGTCCACCCTATCTAACCCTCGGATTATCTTATGTGTCTCATGGAAGGACATTATTGATGACTGGGGATTTCTGTGACCGGGGAAGGGGGGGGGGTCACAATTTGACGACACAGGGTAGGACACTTCGGACTGAGGTGAGGAGACATGGACAGCGAAGACCCTGTGGAATTGTCTGCCCACAGGAAGTGATTGAGGCCAGAATATTGAATGTTTTCAATAAGGTGTTTAACGTGGTTCTTACAGTCACTGGGACCTAACGGTCTGGGGGAGAAAGCAGGAAGTGGGGGAACTGAGTTGGATGATCAGCCACAATTGTATTGAATGGTGGAGCAGACTCGATGGGCCGAATAGCCACCTCTTGCTCTGATTTTTGATGTTTCGGCCAGTCAAAGGGCCGTGACCAGAACATGAAGAGAAGAAGGAATCTGTGGGGAATTACCCACGGCAACAAACGAGGCTTAAGTAAACACAGTGAGACCAGACGGCCAGCCAACACAGTGCGACTGTTCAGCAGGATTGCTTTGAAGAGATTGTCAGATTGAGATTCCAAGAAGCCGAATGAGAACATAAACCTTAAACAGTAACAACATTTTCACAGTTGTAGATGATGCGCTGATGTCAGACAGAAGCTAAATTATTCCAGCTTCCCTTTGGAAAACTGGATGGAATTCCACAGGACATGGCCCATTTCAGACTGTGAGGTGGAGAATTGGCTTCTCAGAGGTTGGTAATCCTGTGGAGTTCTCCTCTACAAAAGGTTACAGTCAAAGAACCAGATGAATCTCTAGAAACTCACTGTGTGCAGGTTAATGGGGATAGGACTTGTTTCTGGTGTTGAGATAGACGATCAACTGCCCCACTAATTTACACACACACACACACACACACACACTCGTCTGTCATTCTCCATTTCTCTGTCTCACATCCCTTTATGGTGTTTCTCACTCGCTGCCTCTATCCTTTATTTTATTATCTCTTTAGGTTTTTCAGTTTTGTTCTTTTACATTCTGTTTGTGTGTTCAATGTGGTCTCTATTTTTCTCTTCCACACCATCTCTTACTCTCTCATTCTCTCTGTCCTTCTGTCACTTTGTCTTGCTGTTGTTCCCCTCCTTTGTCTGTGTCCGTCTCTCTGCATCCCCCCGCCTCTCTCTCTCTCTCTCTCTCTCACCTTGTCTCCCTTTAGTTCCTCATCTCTTGCTGTCTGTCTCTCTACACATTCAGCTGTCTGTTTTTGTTTTCCTGTCTGTCTATTCTGCTTCTCTGCTTGGCTCTCGCTTTCTGACTCTCTCTATGTCTCTCTGTCTCCCTCTCTGACTGTCCCTGTGGCTCTGTCTGTGTGTCTCTGATTCCCTCACTGACTGTCACTCTGTCTCTGTCTGTGTGTCCTTCTGCCTTCCTCGTTAACTGTCCCTCTGTCTGTGTCTGTGTGTCTCTCTGTCTCCCTCGCTGACTGTCCCTCTGTCTCTGTTTGTGTCTCTCTGTCTCCCTCGCTGACTGTCCCTCTGTCTCTGTTTGTGTCTCTCTGTTTCCCTCACTGATTGTCCCTCTATCTCTGCTTGTGTCTCTCTGTTTCCCTCACTGACTGTCCCTCTGTCTCTGTTTGTGTCTCTCTGTTTCCCTCACTAACTGTCCCTCTGTCTGTGTCTGTGTGTCTCTTTGTTTCCCTCACTGACTGTCCCTCTGTCTGTGTGTCTCTCTGTTTCCCTCACTGACTGTCCCTCTGTCCTTGTCTGTGTGTCTCCTTTCTCCTTCGCTGACTTTCATTCTGTCTTTGTCTGTGTCTCTCTGGTTCCTTCACTAACTGTCCCTCTGGCTCGGTCTGTGTCTCTGCCTCTTTCACTGACTGTCCCCCTGTCTCTATCTGTGTGTCTCTGTCTCCCTTGCTGACTGCCCCTGTGTTTCTGTCTGTGTCTCTCTGTTTCTCTCACCGACTGTCCTTTTGTCTCTGTCTGTGTGAATCTCTGTCTCCCTCACTGACTGTCCCTCTGTCTCTGTCTGTGTCTCCCTGTCTCTCTCACTGACTGTCCCTCTGTCTCTGTGTGACTTTCTGTCTCCTTCGTTGACTGTTCATCTGTTTTGGTCTGTGTCTCTGTGTGTCTCTGTCTCCCTCTCTGACTGTCCCTGTGTTTCTGTCTTTGTCTCTCTGTCTCCCTCGCTGTCTGTCCTTGCATCTCTGTGTATCTCCGTCTCCCTCGCTGACTGTCCCTCTGTCTCTGTCTGTGTGTCCCTCTGCCTTCCTCGTTAACTGTCCCTCTGACTCTGTCTGTGTGTCTCTCTGTTTCCCTCACTGACTGTCCCTCTGTCTCTGTCTGTGTCTCTCTGTTACCCTCACTGACTGTCCCTCTGTCTCTGTCTGTGTGTCTCTCTGTTTCCCTCACTGACTGTCCCTCTGTCTCTGTCTGTGTGTCTCTCTGTTTCCCTCGCTGACTGTCCCTCTGTCTCTGTCTTTGTGTCTCTTGTTTCCCTCACTGACTGTCCCTCTGTCTCTGTCTGTGTGTCTCTTGTTTCCCTCATGACTGTCCCTCTGTCTCTGTCTTTGTGTCTCTCTGTTTCCCTCACTGACTGTCCCTCTGTCTCTGTCTGTGTGTCTCTCTGTTTCCCTCACTGACTGTCCCTCTGTCTCTGTCTGTCTCTCTGTTTCCCTCACTGACTGTCCCTCTGTCTCTGTCTGTGTCTCTGTTTCCCTCACTAACTGTCCCTCTGTCTCTGTCTGTCTCTCTGTTTCCCTCACTGACTGTCCCTCTGTCTGTGTGTCTCTCTGTTTCCCTCTCTGACTGTCCCTCTGTCTCTGTCTGTCTGTCTCTCTGTTTCCCTCACGGACTACCCCTCCATCCTTGTTTGTGTGTCTCCCTGTCTCCTTCCTGACTTTCACTCCGTCTCTGTCTCTGTGCGTCTCTCTGTCTCCCTCACTGACTGTCCCTCTGTCGCGGTGTGTGTCTCTGTCTCCTTCGCTGACAGTCCCCCGTCTCTGTGTCTCTGTCTCCCTCTCTGACTGTCCCCGTGTCACTGTCTGTGTCTCTCTATCTCCCTCGCTGACTGTCCCTC
Source organism: Chiloscyllium punctatum (assembly GCF_047496795.1). Classification (NCBI taxonomy): domain Eukaryota; kingdom Metazoa; phylum Chordata; class Chondrichthyes; order Orectolobiformes; family Hemiscylliidae; genus Chiloscyllium; species Chiloscyllium punctatum. The sequence goes on from NC_092742.1 coordinate 129,236,025, forward strand.
TGTCTCTATGTGTCTCTCTGTTTCCCTCGCTGACTGTCCCTCTGTCTCTGTCTGTGTCTCTCTATCTCCCTCGCTGACTGTCCCTCTGTCTCTATGTGTCTCTCTGTTTCCCTCGCTGACTGTCCCTCTGTCTCTGTTTGTGTCTCTCTGTTTCCCTCACTGACTGTCCCTCTGTCTCTGTTTGTGTCTCTCTGTTTCCCTCACTGACTGTCCCTCTGTCTGTGTCTGTGTGTCTCTTTGTTTCCCTCACTGACTGTCCCTCTGTCTCTGTCTGTGTCTCTCTATCTCCCTCACTGACTGTCCCTCTGTCTCTGTCTGTGTCTCTCTATCTCCCTCGCTGACTGTCCCTCTGTCTCTGTCTGTGTGTCTCTCTGTTTCCCTCGCTGACTGTCCCTCTGTCTCTGTCTGTGTCTCTCTATCTCCCTCGCTGACTGTCCCTCTGTCTCTATGTGTCTCTCTATCTCCCTCGCTGACTGTCCCTCTGTCTCTGTTTGTGTCTCTCTGTTTCCCTCACTGACTGTCCCTCTGTCTCTGTTTGTGTCTCTCTGTTTCCCTCACTGACTGTCCCTCTGTCTCTGTTTGTGTCTCTCTGTTTCCCTTACTGACTGTCCCTCCGTCCTTGTCTGTGTGCTTCCTTGTCTCCTTTGCTGACTTTCATTCCGTCTTTGTCTATGTCTCTCTGTCTCCCTCGCTGACTGTCCCTCTGTCTCTGTGTGTCTCTCTAACAGCCTCACTGTCTGTTCCTCTGTCTCTATCTGTGTCTCTGTCTCCTTCGCTGACTGTCCCCCTGTCTCTGTCTGTGTGTCTCTGTCTCCCTCTCTGACTGTCCCTGTGTCTCTGTCTGTGTCTCTGTCTCCCTCATTGACTGGTGAGGACAGTGCAGGGGAGAGAGAGAGAGAGAGAGAACCTGCACAGTTACTGCCTTTGCTGTTTTTGAATTCATGTGTCGCTGGACATCGGAGTGTGTCTGGGAACATTAAGAAACAGTGAAGTTCACAACTAATCTTGGAGGAAGTTTTGGGCACAATTCACATTGAATCAGAGAAGTTAATTGTTGTTTTAAGTCTGTCCAATAGAAATGCTGCAGTGTTGAGTACAGTGGGTTCTTTCTTAATTGTATGTTTTTGGAGATAAGTCTCGAGATTAAACTTAAAATATAAGCCATAGCTATCTATTTAGCCTGGGGCAGTGTTTGTAGAGGAATAAGACGGTGTTATTTTCTGGGTCTGTAGATTGTGAAGGAGCAAAAATGGCCTTTGCAGTGATATGTACTTCTTGTCAGATGTGGGAGTTTAAAGAGAGTTTAAGGGTTACTGCAGATTATATCTGCCATAAATGCTGTTGGATGTGAATCTTATCAGATCGAGTGGATCGGTTGAAGAGACAGAAAGAGGCGATGAAGAATTTGCAACAGCAACAGTATGTGGTGGATGGCAGTTATAGGAAGGGGGGAAAGTCTCAGATACAGTCACATAGACGGGTTAACTCCAGGAAGGGGGAGAGAGGTCGGCACCTAGGGCAGGAGTCTTTTGTGGATATACACATTTCAAACAGGTATGCTGTTTTGGAAAATGTAGGGGGTGATGGATTCTCAGGGGAATGTAGCACGAACAGTCAAGTTTCTGGTATTGTGTGTTTCTGTTTCCCTCACTGACTGTCCCTCCATCCTTGTCTGTGCGTCTCCTTCACTGACTTACATTCCGTCTTTGACTGTGTGGTATCTAATGCAACGAGGGGTACGTCGGCTTCCAAGAGATCAATTGTGTTAGGGGATTCTGTAGTCAGAGGTACAGACAGACGTTTCTGTGGCCAGCAGAGAAAAGGCAGAATGGTGTGTTTTTTTCCCTTGTGCCAGGATCAAGGATGTCTCAGAGGGGTTGCAGAATGTTCTCACGGGAGAGAGGGGCCAGCAGGAGGTCTTTGTCCACATTGGAACCAACGACATAGGAAGGGAAAAGGTTGAGATTCTGAAGGGAGATTACAGAGAGTTAGGCAGAAATTTAAAAAGGAGGTCCTCAAGGGTAGTAATATCTGGATTACTCCCAGTGCTATGAGCGAGTGAGGGCAGGAATAGGAGGATAGAGCAGATGAATGCATGGCTGAGGAGCTGGTGTATGGGAGAAGGATTCACATTTTTGGATCATTGGAATCTCTTTTGGGGTAGAAGTGACCTGTACAAGGACAGATTGCACCTAAATTGGAAGGGGACTAATATACTGTCAGGGGCATTTGCTAGAGCTGCTCGGGAGGATTTAAACTAGTAAGGTGTATGTGGGGTGGGGGGTGGGGTGGGGGTGGGGGAGTGGGGGGGCGGGGAGATAGTGAGGAAAGAGATCAATCTTTGTTGAGAACAGAAGTGAGTCAAACAGTCAGGTCAGGCAGGGACAAGGGAGGATTAATAGATTAAACTGCATTTATTTCAATGCAAGGGGCCTAACAGGGAAGGCAGATTAACTCAGGGCATAGTTAGGATCATAGGACTGGGATATCATAGCAATTACAGAAACATGGCTCAGGGAAGGACAGGACTGGTGGCTTAATGTTCCAGGATACAAATGTTACAGGAAGGATAGAAAGGGAGGCAAGAGAGGAGGGGGAGTGGCGTTTTTGATATGGGATAGTATAACAGCTGTGCTGAGGGAGGATATTCCCGGAAATACATCCAGGGAAGTTATTTGGTTGGAACTGAGAAATAAGAAAGGGATGATCACCTTATTGGGATTGTATTATAGACCCCCTAATAGTCAGAGGGAAATTGAGAAAAAAAACTTGTAAGGAGATCTCAGCTATCTGTAAGAATAATAGGGTGGTTATGGTAGGGGATTTTAACTTTCCAAACATCGACTGGGACTGCCATAGTGTTAAAGGTTTAGATGGAGAGGAATTTCTTAAGTGCGTACAAGACAATTTTCTGATTCAGTATGTGGATGTACCTACTAGAGAAGGTGCAAACCTTGACCTACTCTTGGGAAACAAGGCTGGGCAGGTGACTGAGGTGTCAGTGGGGGAGCACTTTGGGACCAGCGACCATAATTCTATTAGATTTAAAACAGTGATGGAAAAGGATAGACCAGATCTAAAAGTCGAAGTTCTAAACTGAAGAAAGGCCAATTTTGCCAGTATTAGGCAAGAACTTTCAAAAGCTGATTGGGGGCAGATGTTCGCAGGTAAAGGGACGGCTGGAAAATGGGAAGCCTTCAGAAATGAGATAACGAGAATCCAGAGAAAGTATATTCCTGTCAGGGTGAAAGGGAAGGCTGGTAGGTATAGGGAATGCTGGATGACTAAAGAAATTGAAGGTTTGGTTCAGAAAAAAAAGGAAGCATATGTCAGGTATAGACAGGATAGATCGAGTGAATCCTTAGAAGAGTATAAAGGAAGTAAGAGTATACTTAAGAGGGAAATCAGGAGGGTAAAATGGGGACATGAGATAGTTTTGGCAAATAGAATTAAGGCGAATCCAAAGGGTTTTTACAGATACATTAAGGACAAAAGGGTAACTAGGGAGAGAATAGGGCCCCTCAAAGATCAACAAGGCGGCCTTTGTGTGGAGCCACAGAAAATGGGGAAGATACTAAATGAATATTTTGCATCAGTAATTACTGTGGAAAAGGATATGGAAGATATAGACTGTAAGGAAATAGATGGTGACATCTTGCAAAATGTCCAGATTACAGAAAAGGAAGTGCTGGATGTTTTGAAACGGGTAAAGGTGGATAAATCCCCAGGACCTGATTAGGTGTACCAGAGAACTCTGGGGGAAGCCAGAAAAGTGACTTCTGGGCCTCTTGCTGAGATATTTGTATCATCAATAGTCACAGGTGAGGTGCCAGAAGACTGGAGGTTGGCAAACATGGTGCTACAGTTTAAGAAGGGCAGTAAAGTCAAACTAGGGAACTATAGACCAGTGAGCCTGACCTCTGTGGTGGGCAAGTTGTTGGAGGGAATCCTGAGGGACAGGATGTACATGTATTTGGAAAGGCAAGGACTGATTAGGGATTGTCAACATGGCTTTGTGCGTGGGAAATCATGTCTCACAAACTTGATTGAGTTTTTTGAAGAAGTAACAAAGAAGATTGATGAGGGCAGAGCAGTAGATGTGATCTATATGGACTTCAGTAAGGCGTTCGACAAGGTTCCCCATGGGACACTGATTAGCAAGGTTAGATCTCATGGAATACAGGGAGAACTAACCATTTGGATACAGAACTGGCTCAAAGGTAGAAGACAGAGGGTGGTGGTGGAGGGTTGTTTTTCAGACTGGAGGCCTGTGACCAGTGGAGTGCCACAAGGATCGGTGCTGGGTCCTCTGCTTTTTGTCATTTACATAAATGATTTGGGTGCGAGCATAAGAGGTACAGTTAGTAAGTTTGCAGATGACACCAAAATTGGAGGTGTAGTGGACAGCGAAGAGGGTTACCTCAGATTACAACAGGATCTGGACCAGATGGGCCAATGGACTGAGAAGTGGCAGATGGAGTTTAATTCAGATAAATGCGAGGTGCTGCATTTTGGGAAAGCAAATCTTAGCAAGACTTATACACTTAATGGTAAGGCCCTAGGGAGTGTTGCTGAACAAAGAGACCTTGGAGTGCAGGTTCATAGCTCCTTGAAAGCGGAGTCACAGGTAGATAGGATAGTGAAGAAGGCATTTGGTATGCTTTCCTTTATTGGTCAGAGTATTGAGTACAGGAGTTGGGAGGTCATGTTGCGGCTGTACAGGAGATTGGTTAGGCCATTGTTGGAATATTGCGTGCAATTCTGTTCTCCTATCTATTGGAAAGATGTTGTGAAACTTGAAAGGGTTCAGAAAAGAATTTACAAGGATGTTGCCAGGGTTGGAGGATCTGAGCTACAGGGAGAGGCTGAACAGGCTGGGGCTGTTTTCCCTGGAGCTTCGGAGGCTGAGGGGTGACCTTACAGATGTTTACAAAATTATGAGGTGCATGGATGGGGTAAATAGGCAAGTATTTTCCCTGGGGTGCAGGACTCCAGAACTAGTGGACATAGGTTTAGGGTGAGAGGCAATAGATATAAAAGAGACCTAAGGGGCAACATTTTCACGCAGACGGTGGTGCATGTATGGAATGAGCTGCCAGTGGAAGTGGTGGAGGCGAGTGTAATTGGAACATTTAAATGGTATTTGGATGGGTATATGAATAGGAAGAGTTTGGAGGGATATGGGCTGGGTGCTGGCAGGTGGGACTAGATTGGGTTGGGATATCTGGTCAGCATGGACGAGTTGGGCCGAAGGGTCTGTTTCCATGCTGTACATCTCTATGACTGTATGACTGTCTCTGTGTCTCTGTCTGTGTGTCTCTCTGTCTCCCTTGCTGTCTGTCTCTCTGTCTCTGTTTATCTCTGTATGTTTGCCTCTTTCTTTCAGTCTCATGTTCTCTGTCTCTCTCTATGACCCTTTGTCTTCTTTTTCCACACTCTCTCAGCCACTGTTTCTCAATCAGTTCATCTGTCACTTCTTCTCTTTGCCTTTCTCTTTCTGCCTCTCTCTCAATGTCTCTCTGTGTTGCTGCTGTCTTCCTATTCTTTACTCTCACCGTCTGGCTCTGCCTCACCCTTTCTCTCTTCCCTCCTCCTGAATCTGTCTGCCTCTTTCGCCCACTCTCTGCCTTTTTCCTCTGTCTGTTTCACCCTCCCTTACTCATCTCTCTCTCTCTCTGCCTTCTCCCCATTCTCTTTTTGTCCCAGCGGATTTTGAGAGCCTGTAATTTTTAATGAGTATTGCCTTCAGGGAGTTGCCCTACACCCCCGACCCTGACCCCAGCAGTGTGTCTGACCCGATGCTATGTTTCCAGGTGGTGAATGAAATGTTGGAGAAAACCAGCAGTGGGGGCTTCTGTTCCAATGACAATATAGTGCAGATGACTCTCAACACATTACCCTTCGGAGGGATCGGTAAGTCTTCTTCTTGGGACTTGACAAAGGCCCAGGCTCCAACCACGGCCTGTGTCCCTCGCTCACACTCACTCACTCTCACTGCCAATTACACTGAAACACACACACACGCGCATGCACACACTCACACACACACTCTCACACATACACACATGCACTAACACACATATGTACACATACACACACTTACATATACACAGAAAGATATGCACACACTCACTCTCAACCACTCAAACACACACACTCAATTACACTAACACACGTGCACACACATATACTCTCACACTCACACTCTCACACTCACTCTCACACACTCACACATTCACACACTCACACTCTCACGCTCACATAAACATACACTTATTCACACTCGCACACACTCAATCAAACAAACACGCTCACACTCACTCTCACACAGGCGCACTCACTCTCACGCACACTCACATTCATGCACGTGCACTCACACACACATACACACTCACACATACACACACTCACAGATACATACATACACACACGCAAACACATTCAGACACGCTCACTCACACACATACACACACGCACTTACTCACACTCTCACTCACATACACACTCAGACACACTCGCAGTCACACTCCACTCACACACATGCAGGCACACACTCACTCCCTCTGTCACACACACAGACCACTCTTCAGATTGTCCAGATAGCGTCTATGACATATGTGGGCTGAGACAAAACACGTCAATCTAAATGACAGTACTTTGAACAGATGAGTGCTCCCTTAGGACATCCAGTGCTGCACTCTCTCAGTACAGACACTCTGATGATGCGACACTCCCTCAGTACTGACCCTCTGACGGTGCAACCTTCCCTCAGCACTGACCCTCTGACAGTGCGGTACTCCCTCAGTATTGACCCTCTAACAGTGCAGCACTCCCTCAGTACTGACCCTCTGACAGTGCAGCACTCCCTCAGTACTGACCCTCTGACAGTTCAGCACTCCCTCAGTATTGACCCTCTGACAGTGCAGCACTCCCTCAGTACTGACCCTCTGACAGTGCAGTGCTGTTTCCATCACGATAGATTGACATAGAACACTATGCTGTGGGGTTGGACAGAATTGACGTGGTCTCTTATTGATCATTGGCAGGTTACAGTGGGATCGGGGCCTACCACGGGAAGTTCAGCTTTGACACGTTCTCCCACAAGCGAGCATGTCTGCTGAAGAATGTTGGGATGGAAAAGGTCAACGCTACCCGTTACCCTCCCTACAACGAACAAAAACTCACCTGGCTCCTTTGGGCCACTGACATCAAGAAGAGAGACTGTAGCTGTCAGCTGTTGTAGATTCGGACCGTGAACAGCTCTCTACGACAGTCGTTCAGCATCAATAACTGTTACTGCATTGAAACCTGTTGTTGTTTGTTTAATACCTGTTACCTATCGCTCTTGCAACCCTGTGCATCACAACAGGGAACTGCAAACCCTTTGTTCTCGTTTCCTCATCCTGTACCATTAGCACATCCCTGGTTATTGATTTCACAGCAGGACCCGACGGCTAGACACTGCCTTAAGACACATTGCTTCATGACTCCTGTGTTACTCATTGCTGTTCCTCTTTGAAATTAAAATACATGATTTAATTGTTTATCCCTTGATAAAACCCAGATTCTTGAACTTTTGATTAAAGCACATTGCATCGAAATCTCGCTGGTGTTTCTGTGACTGAGGTTAACTGTGCTTTCTTGCATTCTGTCATTCTGAGAGCAGGATTAGAGAACGTAATGGAATGAAAATAGGATGGCGAGGGGAGTGGACGCAAAGTATACGGTGCAGGATTGTTGACCACAGTGCCGACTCTGGAAGGCTGCCATCTGTTTATTCACTCCTGGGACATTGGCTGGACCTGCACTTACTCCTGTCTTTAGTTGCCCCCTTGAGAAGGTCGGGGTGAGCTGCCTTCTTGAACCACTGCAGTCCATGTGCTGTAGGTAGACCCACAATGCCCTTAGGGAGAGAATTCCAGGAGCTTGACCCAGTCATAGTGAAGGAGCGGTGATATTTTCCAAGTCGGGGTTCATGCGTGATGTGGAGTGGATTGTTGGGAGTCTGCGGTCAGTCAGTGGGGTAGGAGCAAGGCACAGAGTGAATCCAAATGGACCATCTCCCACAATCGGCCAGTTTCTGTTGTTGATGTCTAACCCCAGGAAGGTTGGACAGACTTCTCCAGTTGACATAAAGGATCCCACTTTCAAGCAAAACAGAGATGGTGACTGAGGTGATGCTAATGTTCTGACTGATATTTCACCCCTTGTGACTTCAATCCTGATTTATAACAATGCAGTTAACCCTTAACTGTCCTCTGGAATGAACTAGTGAGACACTCAGACTTGGAGCACAGAACAACACAGTATGTGTGCACGTGTGTGTACAATGTGTGCGTGTGTGTGTGTCCGTGTACAGGGGTGTATGTGCGTGTGCATATGGCCGTGTGTGTGTGCAGGGCTGTTTGTGTGTACAGGGGTGTGTGTGTGTATAGGGGTGTATGTGAGTGTATAGGGTTTTGTGTGTACAGGAGTATGTGTGTGTTCAGGTGTGTCTGTGTGCAGGAATGCATGTGTGTGTATACAGGGGTGCATGGTGTGTACGGGGGTATGTGTGTGCGTAGGGGTGTATGTGTGTGTGTGTGTACAGGAGTGTATGTCTGCGTGTGTATAGGGTGTGTGTGTGTACAGGGGTGTATGTATAGAGTGTGTGCGTGTGTGTGTGTATACCAGAATGTGTGTGTGTACAGGTGAGTGTGTGTGTGTGTGTATACAGGGGTGTGTGTGTGTGCGTGTGTGTGTGTATACAGGGGTGTATGTGTGGGTACAGACATATGTATGTACAGGTGTGTGTGTAGAGAAGTGTGCACCTGTGTGTATGTACAGGGGCAAAGGTGTGTTTGCAGGGTGTATGTTTGTGTGGGTGTATGGGGTGTGTGTACAGGGTTGTATGTTTGTGTGTGAACCGGTGTGTGTGTGCGCGGGTTGTGTGTGTGTGTGTATACAAGGTTATATTTGTATGTTTGTACAGGGATGTGTGTACAGGAGTGTATGTATAAGCGTATGTACAGCGGTGTGTGCATGTAAAGGAATGTGCACAGGGGTGTGTGTGTACAGGGGTGTCCGTATGTGTGTATGTGTAGGGGTGTGTGTATGCACAGAGGTGTGTGTATGTGCAGAGGTGTGCGTGTGTACATTGTGTGTGTATGTGTCCATGTATAGGGGTGTATGTGTATGTGAACATGGCCGTGTGTGTGTGTGCAGGGGTGTTTGTGTGTACAGGGGTGTGTGTGTGCATAGGGGTGTATGTGTGTGTGTGTGTGTGTGTACATGACAGGAGTGTGTATGTACTGAGGTGTATATGAGTGTACACTGGTGTGTATGTACAAGAGCATGTGTGTGTGCACAGCATTGTGTGTGTACAGGGATGTGTGTGTACAAGAGTGTTGTGCATGTACAGGGGTGTATGGTGTGTACGGGGGTATGTGTGTACAGGAGTATGTGTGTGCACATGACCATGTGTGTGTGTACAGGAGTGTATGTCTGCCTGTGTACAGGTGTGTGTTTGTGTACAGGGGTGTGTACAGACATATGTGTATACACAGGGATATGTGTATACAGAAGTGTGTATCTATGTGTATGTACAGGAGCAAATGTTTGTGTAGGATTAGATTTAGATTCCCTACAGTGTGGAAACAGGCCCTTCAGCCCAGCAAGTCCACACCGACCCTCCAAAGAGTAACCCACCCAGACCCATTTCACTCTGACTAATGCACCTAACACTATGGGCAACTTAGCATGGCCAATTCACTTGACCTGCACATCTTTGGACTGTGGGAGGAAACCGGAGCACCCGGAGAAAACCCATGCAGACACGGGGAAAATGTGCAAGCTCCAAACAGACAGTCGCCCATGGCTGGAATCGAGCTTGGGACCATGGTGTTGTGAGGCAGCAGTGCTAACCACTGAGCCACAATGCTGCCCTGATGTGTATGTTTGTATGGGTGTATGGGGTGTGTGTACAGGGTTGTATGTTTGTGTGTGTATAGGTTGTGTGTGTGTATATACAGGGTTATATGTGTGTGATTGTACAGGCATGTGTGTATAGGAGTGTATGTATGAGTATATGTACAGTGCTGTGTGCATGTAAAGGATGTGTGTATGTATAGGAGTGTGTGTATGTACAAGGGTGTACATGTACAGTGGTGCATGTATGTACAGGGGTGTATGCATGTGTACAAAGGTGTGTGTATGTGCAGGGGTGTGTGTACAGGGGTGTGTGTATGTGCAGGGGTGTGTCTGTGCACAGGGGTGTGCGTGTACAGTGGTGTGTGCATGTACAGGGTTGTGTGTATGCGTACAGAGGTGTGTGCATGTGCAGGAGTGTGTGTATGTGTACAGGGGTGTGCGTGTACAGTGGTATGTTTGTATGTACAGATGTGTGCGCGCACAGTGGTATATATATGTGTGCATATACAGGGGTTTGTGTATGCATGGGGTGCGTGTATGTGTACAAGGATGTGTGTGTGTGTGTATACACCAGTTTCCACTGCTCTCCCAGTGGAAAGACTCATCCTTTGGGTGAGTGTTGCAGACTGGCCTTTGCCAAGATCCAGGAAAACATGCTGAGGGACTCACTAGAGCTCAGGGCAGTGAGCAATCCCCACTCAGGAAAACCTACTGCCTCAACTCGATCCGCCATTATGGAGTGAGGGCTGGTAACATATCAAATCCTCATCGCTCCGACTAGAATAGAATATAATTATTAGCATACTCAATCAATGTTCCATTGGGATGGCAACACATAACAGAACATAAGACATAGGAACAGGAGTGCACCATTCAACTCCTTTGAGCCTGTTCCACCACTCAATAGGATCGTGGCTAATCCGACATTCTTCATGCTCATGCCACATAATCCTTGATTCCCTGAATGAACAAGAATCGATCGATCTCAGCCTTCATTATACACAAGGACTCTGCTCAGGCCCTTCTCTCTGTAGCAAAGCTTCCAAAGACTCACACCCCTCGGAGTGAAGAAATTCCTCCTCATCTCAGTCTTATATTGGTGACCAGATGGTGCCCTCGGTCCTAAACTTTCCTAATGGTGGTCGGGGGGGAGACATACTCTCAGCATTGACTGTCCAGCTCCATAAGAGTCCAGTATATTTCAATGAGACACCTCTCATTCTTCTAAACTCCAGTGAGTAAAGTCCCAACTTGTTTAGCATTTACTCATCAGACAATCCCTCCATACCAGGGATCATCCTCATGAACTTTCTCTGACCTGCCGAAAATTATATCATGCTTTTTCTTAAATAAGGGAGCCAAAACAGAGCTCCAGATGTAGTTTCACCAGTGCCTTGTACAGCAGCATTAAGACTTCCCTATTCTTTATATACCAAACACCCTTTGAAATAAGGACCAACATTTGCGGCAGCACGGTGGCACAGTGGTTAGCACTGCTGCCTCACAGCGCCAGAGACCCGGGTTCAATTCCCGCCTCAGGCGACTGACTGTGTGGAGTTTGCACGTTCTCCCCGTGTCTGTGTGGGTTTCCTCCGGGTGCTCCGGTTTTCTCCCACTGTCCAAAGATGTGCAGGTCAGGTGAATTGGCCATGCTAAATTGCCCGTAGTATTCGGTAAAGGTGTAAACGTAGGGGAATGGATGGGTTGCGCTTCGGCGGGTCGGCGTGGACTTGTTGGGCCGAAGGGCCTGTTTCCACACTGTAAGTAATCGAATCTAAATTCCATTAGCCCTCCCTTTCTGATTCACTGTTAACCCAATGTACTAGCTTTCAGTGTTCATGCACAAGTTGCTCTCAGACCCTTTCTGTTGCGTCTTTCTGCTGCTTTTCTCCACTTAAGTAAAACTTTTCTTTGAATCTTCCTTCCAAAATGACCTTCACACTTTCCCACTCTGTTTACCTACTTTCTGTGCACTCATTAAACCTATCATTTTCTCTCTGGAAATCGCCTGTATCCCTCTCAAAACCTACCTTCCTACCTTTTTCCTCTCAAGGTTTCCTGAAGAAGGGCTCATGCCCGAAACGTCGACTCTCCCGCTCCTCGGATGCTGCCTGACCTGCTGCACTTTTCCGGCAACACATTTTCAGCTCAAGGTAACCTTGTTGGTTGAGTCACTAGTTAGGAAGGCAAAAGCCATGATGGCATTTATTTTTGAGAGGACTTGAGAATAAAAGCAGAGGTGCACTCCTGAGGCTCAATAAGGCTCTGGTCAGACCACATTTGGAGTATTGTGTGCTGTTTTGGGCCCCATATTTCAGGAAGGATGCACTGACCCTGGAGCGTGTTCAGAAGAACGGTCCCAGGAATGAGAAGCTTAACATATGAGGAACATTTGAGAATTCTGGGTTTATACTCAATGGAGTTTCAAAGGATGTGGGGGCATCTAACTCAACCACACAGAATACTGAATGGTCTGGACAGGGTGGATATTGGGAAGATGATTCCATTGGGAGGAGAGACTAGGAACCAAGGGCACAGCCTTGGAGTAAATGGGAAGACCTTTTCGAATGGAGATGAAGCGAAACTTCTTCAGCCAAAGAGTGGTGAATCTATGGAATTCACTGCCACAGAAGGCTGTGAAGGCCAGGTCATTAAGTGTATTTAAGACTGAGATAGATAGGTTCTTGAGTATCAAGGGGATCAAGGGTTACAGAGAGAAAGTGGGTGAATAGGGTTCAGAAAATAATCAGCCACTGAATGGTAGAACAGGCTCGATGGGCTGAGTGGCCTAATTTCTGCTCCTATGTTTTATGGCCTAATGGTCTTTTTGTGTTTCATCTGCAAATTTGGCTTCAGCACATTTGCTTCTGTCACTAAAGTGAAAATCCTCAAGTGAACACTTTAATAAGTTTTTGTATTATGTTCCATACATAACCAATGATTTTGCTCAGTTGGCTGGACAACTGGCTTGTATTGCAGAGTACTGCCAGTTGTAGAGCTTTAACCCCCTGACTGATCTGAAGTGACCATGAAGGAGTCTCCCCACCCTCTCCCCTTGCCTGAGGTGTGGTGTCCCTCATGTTAAACTATCATCAGTTACCTCTCTCTAATGAGAGAGCGGGACTATGGTAATTTTGCCTTATTTGTCATGTCTGATTGAAATGACAGTAATGTAGTTTATTTTGCATTTTATTTCATAAAGTACAGTATACTTTTGCAACAAAAAAACCATCGATTCATGTAAATTATCTAATTTTATTATTTAACAATTCAGTATCATCATTAAAACATATTCTGTCACAACCATATCCTGTTTGTTTTCCCAAACAAGTCATAGGTTTGTTTTCCCAAATTGCATAAAAGAACACTTTGAAAATGCTGCAATCCTCATGTCCCTGTGGAAATTTCCAGAGAGTATAGATAATAGGCTTCATTTACTCTGAGTTGAGTTCAGTCGGATAGTTCATCGAGGCAGAGTAGTGCATTCAGTAGATGCGTGGAATAGCTCTGATTGCCAATGAAATATATTCCATGACCCTGGCTATCATTGGTGTTCCGAGTAAGTGGGTTTACAGAGAAACTGTTTTTTGCTGATACAGACCTTTATGCAGACACCCGAATCACTGTTATAATTTCATTTTCAAAGCATCAATTGGGCTGAATTAACTCGGCTGTGAGTTTCTGATTGTGGTTTGGAAGCAGTGAGGACTGCAGATGCTGGAAAGTCAGAGTCCATGAAGTGTGGAGCTGGAAAAAGCACAGCAGCACAGAGCAGCATTAGAGGAGCAGGAGAGTCGATGTGTTGGGCAGGACCTGACCTTAACTCCCCTGCTTTTCTGATGCTGCCTGACCTGTTGTGCTTTATCCAGCTCTACACTTTATCGACTCGGATTGTAGTTTGCATGATTTGTGTTGGGTGCAATAATGCACCAGTGATGTCTCATCAACCTGAATCAATGTAGTTACAGCACAGATAGCCTTTCTATGTATCAGAAACAAAGAAAAATGGTGGAGAAAGTCTGCAGGTCTGGCAGCATCTATGCAGAGAAAGCAGCATTAATATCTTGAGTACTTCCTTCAGAAATCCATCTGTTCAACCTGTGAAACTAATTTTGATAAGTTTTCGTAAGTTCTCTGTTCTCTCTGTTGTAGACTCTGTTCTATCTCCAGAACCACCGAGGCTCTCTAGTAATTTCTGGTTTTGCTTCAGATCTTCAGCATCAGCACTTCTTTGTGATATTTTTGAATCGGTCTGACCCACCTGAGATTGCAAAAGCGGGGATGTGATGTTGGAGCTTTACAGGTCCTTGGTGAGGCCACAGCTGGAGTAGAGTGTGCGGCTCTGGTCCCCACACTACAGGAAGGACAGGATCGCACTGGAGGGGGTGCAGAGGAGACTCACCAAGATGTTGCCTGGGATTGGAGGCATTCAGAGGTGATGGAAAGGCTGGATAGGCTCGGGTTGTTGTCTTTGGAGCAGAGGAGGCTGAGCGGGAACTGATCGAGGTTATGAGGGTGCTGATGGAGTTTAGAAGGACGAGGGGAATCTGATTGAAACTTTCAGAACACGGAGAGGCCTGGATAGAGTGGATGTGGAGAAGATGTCTCTAATAGTAGGAGAGGCTAGGGCCCGAGCGCACAGCCTCAGAGCTAAGGGATGAGCCTTTAAAGCTGGGAAGCGATTCAGTCAGAAAACTCAGCAGCACAAGCTCATTTTCTCAGGCTGGGTTGTTTCCATGTTTCTACTGCCCTTTCTGTTAGTGAAAGGCAGGAAAGTCACCCCTTGAGTCTGCCTGTCTCTCTTTGCTCAGTTCACATCCCCCTTATGACTTCAAACCAAATGTTTGCCTCCCCATCCTATCTGGTCTGGTGTGTGACTGCTCCTCCATTTGGTGTGGTGGTGGTGAGGGGAGTGGGCGGTGGGGTGGGGGGGGGGGGGTAAGGTGAGGGGGTGGCAGTGGGAGATGAGGGGATGCTGCGATGCTGGATTATTTTCACTCACTTCATCGTCCCACCTCATCCTGTTCTCCTGATGCTCCCCTCCAACACCAAAAGTTTAAATCCAGGTCAAACCAAAATCCACTCAGGATATGCTTCCTTGCACCCTCCCAATTTCGACTCAGTCAGGACTTTGGCTAAAGCTTCATCCAATTGGTTTAGATGACCCTAAACTACCCGCCTCTCTCTCTCTTTCCTTGTCTCTCTCTCACTCACTCACTCTCTCTCTCTCTCTAGCTTCCCAAGAGAGTTGTCATGACTCCCTCCCTGTCTGGCCTCCCAGTTCTTGCCCTCCAAACCAGTTTGACCACCTCACCATGGATCAGCAGTGTATCGGCACGTTTTACCACCTGGCTTCCACAGGGAATGGAGGAGATGGCATTTCCCAATGGAGCTGGAGATCCCACTTTGATACATGACTATTGGGCTGCCCCATACTCCTGGGGTCCTCGTGGCTTTCCTGCTCCAATTGACAGTGACCCAGCGCATTGTCATCACAAGAAACTCTGTTTTCTCATGGTAGCACTTACATCTCCGCCAACCCGTCTTCTCACTCATTCGCCTCATTCACATTTCAGTAGAATCATACACAGAATGGTGAATGTCTCCCCTTTAAATATCCCCTCTTGTTCTCCCAACCTTTTCTTAGCAGTTCATTGCTGATGTGATCCAGGTCAGACACAAATATTAGCCAAAAGTGAGGACTGCAGATGCTGGAAATTAGAGTCAAGAGTGTGGGGCTGGAAAAGCACAGCAGATCAGGCAGCATCCAAGGAGCAGGAGAATCGACCTTTCGGGCAAAAGCCCTTCATCAGGAAGGTATTCTGAAAGATCGATTCCCCTGCTCCTCAGATGCTTCCTGACGTGCTGTTTTTCCAGCACCCCACTCAGATACAAACATTATCAACCTGATAGGTTCACTCAGCTTCTTTCCCAACTGGTGCTACCTGAGCAGTTGCGTGTTTCCATATATATATATGCTAGTTTAATTGTAAAATCACATTCCCAGCTCTCTGAGTATTTCCTTTTATTGTCTAGGAATTGCAATTGAATAGCTGGAAGTGTCAAATGAGTCTGATGCATCGGGGAGGTGGAATCTCTGATTTAAGGTCTTAAGATCAAAAGAAGTAGAAACAGGAGTAGACCGTTTGGCTCCACGAGTTCACTCTGCCTTTCAATCAGATCATGGATGGTCGGATCTTCCTCACTTTCCTGCCCTTTTCCCATACCCTGACTGATCAAGAGTCCACCTGTCTCAGCCTTAAATATACACAAGGAGTCTGCCCTTACACCTCTCTGTAGGAAGGAGTTCCAAAGACATCCAGCCCTCTGAGGGAAGCAATTCCTCCCTACCTCAGTCTTAAAGTGGTGCTCCTTTATTCTGAGACTGTGCCCTCTGGTCCTCTATTCTCCCATGATGGGAAACATCCTCTCAGCATTTACACTGTCAAGCCCCTTAAGAATCTGACATGTTTCAATGAGATCACTTCCCATTCTTTTAAACATTAGTAAATAGAATCCAAACCTGTTTAACTTCTGTGCATACAACAATCCCTTCATTACCAAGGGTCATTCTAGTTTTCTGGCCCCAACAGCCATTGGACTGTCCTGGCCCACAAATGACTACTCAGCTCCTCATCCAGACGTGTGCACCCACTGGAAACTGTGGTAACGTGGTGGAATCTGGAGTAGAAAGTCTGGTGCAGGTAACATCCAAACGGAAGTGTGTCTGACCACGCATTAATTGACCAAATCGCAGAGCGATCTGAAGATGCAAACAAAATGCATTCGATCCTCCACAGGATCTGGGAATGGGCACGGTGTGAAAGTCAAAGAAAGTCATTGCCATTCGTCCAAACCCACAAGTAGTGTGCTTCCATTTTCACTGATGCTGAACTTCACCTCCCTTCAGCTTTCTACTTTCCCACAGCAGGTTGCTTATGGTTAAAAATGCAAAGCCAGTTAAATTTGTTAATGTGAAGGTGCTGGTCTTGGACTGCGGTGCACAAAATCAGAAGCCACATGCCACCAGGTTATAGTCCAACAGGTTTATTTGAAATCACAAGCTTTCGGAATGCTGCTCCACAGTAAAATAAACTTGTTGGACTATAACCTGGTGACATGTAACTAGTTGAATTCAAGATTGGGAATATCACTCAAACTTATTAATATATCAAGCAGGAAGTGAACTAAGACTTATCCCACAAACTCTCAGTGTGTTAGACCTGGGAATAGGCATTTCTGAGATGAACCAAAATCATAAATGTGATGCTTAAACAATTTAATGCCTCTTTTGTTTGATTCAAACATGTTCTCTTCTCTCTCTTGCAGTTAAGTTAGTGGCGCTCATGATCCTGTCTCAGGGAAGCTGTAGTCTGTCCTCCTGCACCACTTGTTATCTGGTGGTCATGGCAGCATCATATCTGATGGTTCTTATCACTGAGGTTATACTGAGGCACATCAATTCTTGGATATCAGTCCTGTGTGCAAGATAATCTCTTTCTTATCAACAGCTGCTCTGTTGGATTCATGGTCACTTTCAGCTTTGCGTGATTTGTCATTATCTGCTGCTGGAGACTGAAACCTGAACATTGCAAAAAGACAAATGCAGTTGCAATTCCATCAATAACGTACAGCCTGATCTGTTTAGCACATGTTCCTTTCTACTTTAGATTTAAACCTTATGCAATATTTCACAACCTACCATGGTTCCATGTTTCAAAGCTGAGCTATTATAGTGAGCTCAGCTGAGTGGGATTTACATGGTGCTTTACAGTTGTTAATCCATTGCTGCCATTTATTCTAATTCTGCTACTCAATGCTCTGACAATCAGACACATTATAGTGGCCAGTCGAGTCCAGAAGGGACTGAGGAGACAGGGCAAGGGAGAGAATCACAGTGACCCAGAAATGGACAGCAGGAGGAAGTCTGTGATTTTACTCTTTACCATTTCCAGCAGTGTTGTGATTTTGTGGTCAGTATATGTGATAAATTTCATTTATGACATGATTCCTGCAACTGATCCCACAGATGGTGATCATTCTTTATTCATATTTGAACAAGTTGGAGTTATGTTCGTGAATTTAAGTTGCTGCACAAATGCATTTATTTACGGGGTGACACAATCCAAATCAAGAAAGCAGCGAGGTGTACCTTTTGCATCAATCGACATTGTGATTAGTCAAATTAGCCAAATGCAGATCCCAGAGTTTCCAAATTGTGGATGACGCTCAATATAATAACCTGATAGTTGTAAATGTCTGCATTGACTGGTTTGAGGGGTAGGTGAATTAAATGTTACTGGTGAGGGCACAGCCTTAATGTAAAGGGAACCTTCAGAATGTAAAGTTACCTTCAGAATGTAGGAAAGGAGAAACTTCTTTAGACAGAGAGTGGTGAATCTGTGGAATTCATTGCCACAGACTGTGGAGGCCGCGTCATTGAGTATAAGTCAGACAGAGATATATAAGTTCTTGATTGTCAAAGGGTTCAAGGGTTACAGGGAGAAAGTGGGAACGAGATTGAAAAACACCTATCAGCCATGATGGAATGGCGAAGCAGGCTCAATGGGCCGAAAGGTCTAATATCTGTTCCAATGGTCTTATGGCTTAGACGGGGCAACATTCTTAACATGTAACCAGGAGAACATTCATACCAACACGTACGAAGTAACACAAGGGTGAAAGCTCCTGGATCTAATTTTGTGAATGGAATTGAAGTGACTATTGCCAGCTTTGCAGATTGAGCCAAGTTCATAAACAGTAAGAGAGGTGACCGCTGCTCAAATAGCCAGACAGCTCAACCTTTCACAACATGAACAACTCACCCCTTTCAAACTGAGGATCTGAAAGATGATTTACCACATCTCATGCAATTATTTCAAGAGCAGCAAAGAATAAGATTGTCTCTATTTTGGAGCACAGTTGAGTTTTTTAAAAAAAAATATCATTTGGAGTTTGAAATGAATTGTGGATTTTGCAGACACCTTGAAATAGGCAGATCTGGAAAATGAAAATCTGGGAGTTTTCTGGCTCTATTCCCACATTCTTGCTGTCAATTCAATGAATAGGAACAGAAATTTCCCCAAAAGAGCATCTGGAAATTTATTATTCATTGCAATTAAAGGCAATTATGTTAAACCCACTACGGTTATCAACCCCAACATTAATTTAATACAATACAGTTGCACAGCACAGTCTGACAACTGTCTGAATATAGTTAAAATCTGAGAATGACAAAGTCAAATATGAATGCAGATTGAATGCTTTGAAATGTCAAATTTCCTGGACTACACAGAAATCCCAATCCAGGCAGCAGTGAGAATTCTGCATCGGTTAGCTGCGTTTATTCACAAACAACATCGAACATTTACTGAGCCGACTTATCTCCAGCAGCATTACAGCTCAATCCTCATTCACCTCGGTCCCATGTGGAATTTGTACATCTCCATTTCAAGATTTAAACTTGCCTCTTCTCTGTATTGCTTGCAAAGAGTCTGAACAACCCTTGTTCCACCCCAACAAGTTGCTCAACGTTAATTAGGTTTAACTTGAACTTTTGAAACTTGACACTTATGCCACTGCTTTAGACTCCACAGGATCTGAAGCAGTCCATGGCCCCTTTGCAGAAAGATCTGAACAATAAAAGACATTTGGATAGATCCATGAACAGGAAAGGTTTGGAGGGATATGGGCCAGGAGCAAGCAGGTGGGACCAGTTCAGTATGGGATTACCTTCAGCATAGACTGGTTGATACATGACTGGATGGCAGAAAAACCTGCATTTATAGATGCTTCAATCTTCCACACAGTCAATAATTACAACTGTGCAACACATGGATTTAGGTAGGTTGTTATGTTTGTTACATCAGACTGTAGAAGGCAATATTATAACAATGTTTACTGAGCAGATTAAATCTCCCTGTGCTGTTGTGAAACCTGTTCCTAAAGGATTGATGCGAACAGCTACATGGAGCCACATCATCACAACCAGGAGACCCCACATTCCAAGTGAGGGGATAGTTTCAGACCGGGCAGTGATTCAAATCCTGCCAAACATGTGACTAATCTGATCCCACAATACAAATAATGACTGAAGTCTTCTGATTAATGATATACTTCAATAAAACTTGAGTTTACCATGTCCGCCTCTCAGTAACTTACATTTGCAATAGGGGTCAGCATATCCCTCCAGTACAAGTGACACTTGAACCCATGATGTATTTAACCAGGCTGCTGTGGTCTCACTGCTGGTGTTAATCACATCTGACCATGCTCATCCCATTCTGCTGGTGCAACACAAATAATGAAGTTGACCATTCCCAAGTATTGGCGATGCCCCATGCTATCGGTAGAAGTGACTGTACTGCATTGATATGAGGAGGATGATCTCATTGACATGAGATGTAGTAATATCAGTTCATTAACGCTGGTGCCCTGCAGATACGCCAGAGAAAACCATGCTGGTCTGGTACTAGTGCCCAGCTACAAATATCTAGATGTGGTTCTTTGGTAATGGTTGTACAGTGAC
Organism: Chiloscyllium punctatum; assembly: GCF_047496795.1. NCBI lineage: Eukaryota > Metazoa > Chordata > Chondrichthyes > Orectolobiformes > Hemiscylliidae > Chiloscyllium > Chiloscyllium punctatum. The sequence goes on from NC_092742.1 coordinate 129,256,462, forward strand.
ACTTGATCAAACAAAGATATTCTGATAGTACTGTTCTATTAAACTATTAAATGTACATGAGGGATCATAGTGCTTCTTTGCTGTGATCCTTTTCCGATATTTACATTTACGCTTTGAGTGCTTTTCCACAGAGACTCACACTAATTACTTTCATAGGGGCTAACTATACTCCCATAAACACTTCTTCAGGAATGAGGCTGGTGTGCCAAAAGGGCTGAGATAAAAGGTCGGGGGGAGGGGCGTGGAATTTGGTGGAGGAGCGCTGGGAATATGATAGGTGGAAGGAGGTGAGGTGGTGGGGGCGGAGAGGTCGGGATGAAGATTGCAGGTCAAGAAGGCGGTGCTGAATCCGAGGGTTGGGCCTGAGATAAGGTGGGGGGAGGGGAAATGAGGAAGCTGGAGAAATCTGCATTCCTCCCTTGTGGTTGGAGGGTTCCTAGGCGGAAGATGAGGTGCTCTTCCTCCAGGCGTCGTGTGGCCAGGGTCTGGCGATGGAGGAGGCCAAGGACCTGCAGGTCCTTGGCGGAGTGGGAGGGGGAGTTAAAGTGTTCAGCCATGGGTCATGTGGACTATAAATGGCAACTGATGGGGTGAATAGTTTGTGTGTGCTCCTGATTCAAGGTTCAAGCAAAAGAGAAGTTGCAAACAATCACACTGACATTCCAAATTAATTGGAACAGTTATAGAGCCATCTAGCACAGAAACGGACTATTCGGTCCCCCCAATCCATGCTGACCATAATCCCAAGCTAGACTAGTCCCACCTGCCTGCTCCTGGCCCATATCCCTCCAAACCTTTCTTATTCATGTACTTGTCTTTTAAACATTGTAATTGTACACACATCCACCAGTTCCTCAGAACATTCATTCCACAAATCAACCACTCTCTGTGTAAAATATTTGCTTCACACATCTTTTTTAAATCTTTAAAGATTTACTCCCTTTTCTTGAAATCCCCCATCCTTGGGAAAAGACAACTACCATTAATTCTATCTGTACCCCTCATTAGTTTAAAAACCTCTTTACGGTCACCTCCCAATATCCTTTACTCCAGTGAAGAGAACTCCCAGTGTTATGAAGTTGAAGGCATGTGCTGGACCTTTCAGAGAGAGCGAATGCTGTCCTGCACTGAGAGCTTGCAAGCACCTGTCATATGACTAACTAGCAGTTTCAGAATGTCCTGCTAAATTAAAAATACGTAAAATTTGGCTGCGAAGTGGATACCTGAGTTCGTGAATCAATTTAAATTATGCCCCAGTAACTAAAACACAATTGAGTTTGAAGTTATTGTTTTTGCCAACATTGAACCGATGGGACGATGTGATGTTAGAGGTATAAAATAGGCTGGCAGTTTGAAAGTCAGACAGAGTAACTGCCATCGACAGTGTAACTGCCATTGAAATACTCCCTGTCAAAGGTACTTTTAATATAAAAACTATTTGCAGTAAAATAATGAAAATGACCCAGGGAGATCTTCAGCCAGAACAAGAGAGACAGAGACAATGACAGCCGATGTGTGGTTTTGAAATTAACTTGATGTAATTTTAATAAGTGTCTTATTGGAACGGCATATTGTTATAGAGTTGGAGGCGGACAGGAAGCAGTTAAGAGAAAGGGGGACTTAGAGTTGTGAATACTTTTTGTTTAATGTTTTAGAGTTAAGGAATGAAGTTAGCTTCCATCAAGAATTTCATCCAGTGAGGGATAGAAATTGGGAAAAGGGGAGATCTTACACTACAAAACAAAGAGTAGAGAACATTGAAAATTGTTTATCACAGGTTAAAAAAAATAAGCCTTCGTGGGTACAAAGGAGGTGAAATGCCTCCGATGTTTCCACTGTGGAAAAGTGGGACACTTAAAGTCACAGGGCTGGTTGTTAAAGAAAGGCATTGTTGGAAAAGATGTGGGAAAAGAGGCTCGGCCAGTGGCATTCGTGAAGATAGTAAAGGAAATCCCAAGAAAAGTCGAGGAACTGCACGAGAGGTCACAGCCCAGGCAGGGGCTGGATATCGAGTTAGTATCTGATCTCTACAAAGACTTTGCCTTTGTGGGTAAGGTTTAATCAGAAAGAAGGGAAATAGGTTATAATTTTGAGAGATACAGGATCTAATCAGTGTCTCATAGTAAGAGATGAATGTAATAACACTCCTTCTGACCTGTTACCCGAGAGAGCGGTAATTTGTGGGATAGACGGACAGAAATTTGGCATTCCCCTCTATAAGATCAGGGTGGAGTGCCAATCAAGACTGGGCAAGTTACAGTGGGAGTCATTGACAGAGTGTCAGTTCCAGGAATGTAGTTTGTGTTTGGGAATGATTTAGCAGGATCCAAGGTAGGAGTGACACCCCTTGTTGTGGAGAAGCCCAAGGAAGACCAAGAAACTGCGGAGTTAAAAAGGAAAATACACTGAAAAGTTTCCAGACTGTGTATTAAAAAGATCTCATTATCATAAGTTATAGCAAGACACAAAAACTAAACAGACAGATGAAGATGTTGAGGTTCAGTTAGCTGACACACTGTTTGACGTAATGGTGCAGGAAATACCTGAACAGACAGAGGGTCAGGCTGAAGTGTGTAGTTCTAAAAGGCTAATGGACTTTGAACAGAAAGACAAGACAATAAAAGATATATGTATCGATGAATACTCAGTAAAGGAGTCAGAATGTATTCCTGATGGCTATTATCTTAAAGATAGAATCATAAGGCGGAAATGGAGCGCATGGCAGATTAATGGAGAGACGAAGGGGGCCAAAGTGTACCAGACTGTATTGCCAGTAGCATATCGACAGCAAGTGATACAGTTTACACATGAAAAACTAGTCGGAGGTCACCTAGATGTATGGAACACTCAGGCTAAAGTGCAAAAGCATTTATAATTTTGAGAGATACAGGATCTAATCAGTGTCTCATAGTAAGAGATGAATGTAATAGCACTCCTTCTGACTTGCACAAGGATGTGCTTAACTTTTGCCATACATGTCATACATGCCAAATGGTAGGTAAGCCACAGGCAGTAATAAAACCAGCCCTTTTGTTGCCAATCCCACATTCAACGAACCTTTCACGTCGGTTATAATTGATTGTGTAGGTCCCCTTCCTAAAACTGAAAGTGGGAACCAATACTTGCTAACCATGTGTCTACCAGATTTCTAGATGCAGTTGTATTATGGAGTATTAAGGCAATAAAGTGTGGTAGGTGAGTTCGCAGCTTTCTCCACATGGTATAGGCCACCCAGAGAGATTCAATCAGACCAAGAGTCTAATTGTACTGCTTGGCTGTACAAGGAGCTTATGGATAACTTAGGCATACAGCTGTTTAAATCAAGTGCACGCCATCTTGAATCTTAAGGAGCTTTGGAAAGGAGGTATCAGACCTTGAAAAACCATGTTAAGAGTGCACTGTCAGGATTACCCAAATGATTGGGATAAAGGTATCCTATTCGTATTATTTGCCATTTGAGATGGCCCAAACAAATCTACTCAATTTACTATCTTTGAGTTAATACTCGGACATGAAGGGGGAGGGGATTTGAAATTAGTTAAAGAGAAATTAACAGGACCCAATGTCGGAGATCTCACACTTGGATTATGCATTGGAGGTGAGGGAGAGAATAAAGCGGTTACATGAGTTAGCAAAACATCGCCCAAAGAGGTCACAACATAGAATGAAGCAGGTGATAGCTTAAAAACTCTGAAATTCAACTGTGTTCCAATGGGCAAGACCTATTAGTATTGTCACCAGTGGTAGGAGATCCATTCAAAGGCAGGTTTAGTGGTCCCTATCAAACTAAGAAAAAAAATAAGTCCGGTAAACTATCTGGGAAGGATGGTAGATAGTAAACAAACTTTATCGGGTATGTCATGTGAATGTGTTGAAATCTTATTATAATAGAGACAGGGAACTGGAGAAACAGGTGTTAGGTACTGCCCTGAAGAGTGAGGATTCAAATCCAGATGTCCTGGAGTTTGATGTGCCTCAAAATATGTTAAACAATAAGGAAGTCCTTGAGGAGTGGGATAGGTTAGTAAACGATCTGTCTCAGGGTGGGATGGTGGTACAATGTTTATCACTGCTGCCTCACAGTGCCAGGGACCCAGGTTTGATTCCAGCCTCGGGTGACTGTCTGTAACTGAGTTTGCACATTCTCCCCTTGTCTGCGTGGGTTTTCAACGGGTGCTCCGGTTTCCTGCCACAATCCAAAGCTGTGCAGGTTAGGTGAATTGGCCATGCTATATTGCCCAGAGTTCAGGGATGTATAGGTTAGGTGCATTATTCAGGGGCAAATGCAGAGGAATGGGTCTGGATGGGATACTCCTTGGAGGGTCACTGTGGAATTGTTGGGCTGAAGGGCCTGTTCCCACATGATAGGTATTCTAATTCTAATTCTAAACACAGTTGAAAGAGTTTGTTGCAGCAATATGAGGACATATGCAGGAATAAGACAGGGAGGTCCAATGCTATTGTGCATGAGGTAAAAGTAAGGAATGCTGTTCTGATAAAACAACACCCCGACAGACTTAACACTGGTAAGCCACATAGGTCCAGAGGAAGTGGATGCGAAGCTTAATGAGGATATCATCGAACTGGTCAGAGTGAGTAGAGTTCGCCGATCGTGTTCTTTCCCAAACCTGATGGGACTGAACAGTCTAGTGTGGATTACCAGAAGGTGAACACCAAATTAATATCAGACTCATACCCAATACCAAGATTGGAGGACAGTATGGAGAAAAATGGACAAGCCAGTTACATCACAATGTTGGACTTACTGCATGGTTATTGGCAGGTACGTTTATCAGAGTAAGCTAAAGAAGTTTCTGCATTTGTAACTCCAAATGGGCGATATCAATACAAAGTGATGCCGTTTGGAAGGAAGAATGCACCCGCCACATTCAAAAGATTCATGAACAGAGTTGTGGCTGGATGAACAAATTGTGCAGTTTATCTGGATGAAGTAGTGATCTTTAGCGAGTCATAGAAAGATCACATGGTACAGTTGGCAGAGCTGTTTAATCAATGAGAAGCAAAACCGGTAATAAACTTAAAGAAAGCAGAACGTGTGAAGAGAGAGATGATGTTCTTCGGGCATAATATCGGTCATAGAAGGTTGACCCCAAGGAAAACCAAGACGAAGTCCATCAAGGAAGTTCCTTGAAGAAAGTGGTGCTTCAATTTTTGGGACTTAGTGGATTCTACCAGAAGTTTGTGGTGGCACCGCTAACAGATTTACTGAAGAAGAACACCACATTTCAGTGGATAGAACAATGCAGGAGGCTTTTGAGAATTTAAAAGCAGTGCTAACCGTCGCACCAGTTTTATCTGCATCAAATCTTTTGAAAGCCTTCGAAATTGCAATCGATGCTAGTGATATCGGAGTTGGAGCTGTACTGATACAGAAATATGGTGATGCAATTGAAAGACCGATTGGCTACTTTCCAAAGAAACTCAATATACACCAGAAAAAATACTCTACCATTGAAAATGAATTATTTTCAATGCCTTACAAGTTTTTAATGTTTATGTGACGAACAGTATGTTGGAGACAATGGTATACATGGATCACAATCCTCTTACATTATTGGAATGTTTTGAAGACAAGAATATGAGACTATTTTGTTGGAGCCTCATGTTACAGACTTTTAAATTACAAATTATGCATCTTGTGGGTTGTAAAAATGTGATAGCAGATGCGTTATTGCAGATTTAACAGATTAGGTATAGATAAGATTGAACAGATATCAATATTAAATGTGTGTGTGTGTAAAAAATTAATATAAGCTTAGATTAATGTCCGATGTGTTTCATTGTAACGGGGGTTAAGAATTAGAAAAAAAATGAAGCCAACTTTTCATTATGATGGTTCATTTCTTCTTAAGGGTGGAGGTGTTATGAAATTGAGTGGTGTGTACTGTACATTTAAGAGAGAGTGAATGCTGTTTTACACTGAGAGCTTGTAAGCACCTGCCATACGACTAGCTAGCAGGCTCAGAGTGTACTGGAAAATTGAAAATATGGAACATTCGGTTGTGAAATAGCTAGATGAGTTGGTTGCTGTTTTTATGACAAATCATATTTAACCATTCAGTTTAAATTTTGCCTCAGGATAGTAAAGCCCAATCGATTTTGCTAACCTTGAACCAATGAGGTGATCCAATGTTGGGGGTATAAAAAGGCAGGCAGTTTTGAAGTCAGACAGAGTAACTGCCATTAAAAGAGTAACTGCCTTCGAAACACTCTCTGTCATATTTATCTTTTCATATAAAGAATATTCACAATAAAAGAAAGAAGATGACCCAGAGAGATCTTCAGTTGGAAGAAGAGAGACAGCGGCAACAACAATCGCTGTAGGGTTTTGAAATTAAGTTGATGTGATTTTTATAAGTATTTATTGGAACAGTATATTGCTATAGAGTTGGGGACCGATAGTAAGCAGTTAAGACAAAGGGGGGCTTCGAGTTGTGAACAGTTGTTGCTTAATGTTCACTTTGAGAGTTAAAGAATAAATTGATAATATTTCCTTTAAATAGTGGCATTTGAGAGTTCTCTGTCACTCGTATTTTACCAGATTACAAGGTGAGGTGAGCTATTCTGGGTGTTTGCTTTAATTAACAGAAGGATCACCTCCGTGTCATAACAGCAAGGCTAACTCATGAACTACATGGAGAGCTGGCTATGTGGATGCAAAATTGGCTTGAAAACAGGAGACGAATGGTGATGAGGGGTTTATTTTTTTAACTAGAGGTCTGTGACCAGCAGTATGCTGCAAGGACAGGTGCTGGCTGTATTCCTTTTTGTCATTTATATAAATGATTAGCAGATGAACATGGGAGGTATGGTTAGTAAGTTTTCTGATGGCACCAAAATTGGAGGGGTAGTGAACAGTGAAGAAGGTTACCTCAGAGTATAATGGGGTTTGATTAGATTGGCCAATGGGATGTGGAGCGGCCAATTGAGTTTGATTTAGAAAATGTGAGGTGCTGCAACTTGGAAAGACAAATAAGGGCAGGTTCATTGTTCCTTGAAAGTGGAGTCACAGGTAGACAGGAGAGTAAAGAAGGCATTTGGTATGCTTGGAGACAGTAAGGAGTGCAGATGCTGGAAAGTCATAGTCAACAAATGTAGAACTGGAAAAGGGAGAGTCGTTGTTTGGGGCAGGAGTCATCATCAGGCCTGGGGACGGGGAAAGGCATGCGAGAGATAAATAGAGGAAGGGGGATGAGGCTTGGGAAATGATAGGTGGTATGGCATTGGTGGATGCACAGAGGAGATGATTGTGACTGGTCAGTTGGAAGGGTGGAGTGGATAGGTGGGAAGGATGATGGACAGGTTAGGGCACGGGGTGGAGATGGAAGGCTGGACTTCGGACGAATTGAGGGGTAGAGGAGAGTTTGAAGCTGATGAATTCCATGTTGAGGATGTATGGTTGTAAGCTCCCAAGGTGGAAGAGGGTGTTCCTACTCTAGTTTGCTTGTGGCGTCATATTGATGGTAGGGGATGCCCAGGATCCCCATGTTATTGGGGGCGGGGAAGTTGGAGTGCTTGGCAATCAGAAGGTAGGTTAATTGGAACATGTGAACTTGAACCGTTCCACAAATTTATGTCAGGTGCCCTAAGGTAGAGAAGACCATCTCAGGAGGAACAGATGCAGTAAATCAGGTTTGAGATATGCAGCTAAACCTCTGCCAGACTTAGGATGATTCCAGTATAGGAGTTGGGAGATCATTGTGCTGCTCTGCAGGGCATTGGTCAGGCCACTTTCGGAATACTGTGTATTTTCCTGGTTTGGGATTTAGAAAAGATTTACAAGGACGTTGCCAGGGTTAGAGGATTTGAGGTACAGGGAGAGGCTGAACAGGCTGGAACTATTTTCCTGGAGCGTCGGAGGCTGAGGGGTGACTTTATAGTGATTTACATAATCAGGAAGGGCATGGATAAGGTAAACAAACAGAATCTTTTCCCTGGGGCGAGGGAGTCTACAACTCAAGGGCATAGGTTTAGGGTGAGAGGGGAAATATTTAAAAGGGACCTAGGGTACAACAGTTTCATGCAGGTGGTGCTGTTTGTATTGAATGAGCTGCCAGAGGAAGTGGTGGAAGCTGGTACAATTGTAAGACTTAAAAGGCAACTGGTTGTGTCTATGAATAGGAAAGGTTTAGAGGCATATGGACCAATTGCTTTCAAATGGGACTGAGTTTATTTCAGATATCAGGTCAGCATGAATGGGAAGGGCTAAAGGGTCTGATTCCATACTGTACATCTGTATGAATCTATATATAACTATAGGAACAACTGGACAAGTAGGTTTTAGGAAGCAGTGCCAGAGACTGAGTGTGAATTGTGGAAGACACTTTCAAATGTTGTATGTTAAGGTCCCAGCTGCTAATAATACTGGTCAAATCATATTCCAAAACGTCATCAGTTTGGAAGATTTTAAGATTAATAATTGTATTTGGTTGTCATGCTAGTCAGTGACTAAACATATTCACACGAGCCTGCCACTGTCCTTTCAGCACAAGAACATAAACTTATAAATGGGACAAAGGAAAGCAATAAACACATTAGAAATTGGAATAGGCCATACCAGGAAAGACGAAATTCAGCCTTTTGACTAACTATACCCTGTACAGACTCTCAATCTCAGTGGAATATTATTCTCAATTCAATTACTTAATTTTTCGCACAATTGATTATTTCCAATTTTTGTGGCCAAGCGATCTTTCCAATTCTGAGGACACGGACTTCTTTTCAGTTAATGCAGCCAGGGAAATTCCACAAGCTCTGTCAATCTGGAGATCCCATTGTAAGACTGGAAATACACCTTCAAGTACAGGTCTGACCTGTATGCTTATTTGCACAGCTTAACAATTCGAGTAAATAGATATTTTGCTCCGTTGATTAACTCCTGTCTGAATTTAGTTTGCGTTAGAGCGTATATGCAGGTGTTAGTGCATGAACTCAGAAGCCGTAACATGAATCCAATTTCTTGAAAGACAAATATTGGACCATTCAAAGTCTTGTCTTTATAATTATAGTTTTCTTCTCGCCATATTAAAGCACGTACGATAAATGGTGTCCACAACAGCATAAAATTAGCAGACAGTGCAAAGAGCAAGATGATGGATTTTCTCCGTTGTACCACCTCTGGATCAGTATTATTCTGCTCATTTCCATGGATCCGGAGGCGACAGCGGATGTGGTTGGCTCTTATAATGTTCCTGACAGTTAGAGCATTGAATGCCAAAATCAATACAAATGGGAGCAATGATATCATTATAACATTAATCCAGACATACACTTTCCAAAATAATGATGTATGATAGTCTGATTTTGTGACACAAAACCATGGTACATTGTCAATAACAATTGAAGGAGTAAGAACGAAATACCAAATGATTGATCGCAAAAAGCTGCCCACACTCACACTTACTAGAAGCACAAACGCAGTTCTCGTATTACAATATCTTGTTCTTAGCTTCTGACAACAAACGGCTACAAACCGATCAAATGTGAAAGTGACTGTGAACCAAACTGAGCAGCTCAGGGCTGCAACATATAAAACAACTCTCAAGGCACACACAGGAGTGATGGATAGGAAAGTAACTGGAAAATAAAGATTGTTAATTCGGTCCAGTAAGACATTCAGGATGACGACAAGTAGATCCGCTGTAGACATTGCCAACAAATAGCGAGTGACGCATTTGGATAGCCCACAATTGCCTCGATTCAGGATCACAATTCCCACCAAGTTAACTGGAAGCAAAATTAGAAAAAAAGTTCACTTATTCATGACTAGAGCAAAGCAAAAACGTCAGCTTAATATGTCTGTTATATCTCACCAATTGCCTCAGTTTACTATATTCACTAAATGACAGGAAGTCTAGTGAAAAGTTAAACCAGAATACAATGAAAAACATGTTGTGAATCAACAGAATCAACATAAATAAGCAAATAAAAGAGGAAAGAAAACTGTTATGAATAAAACATTTTAATACAAGTGTATTATGCTGATAGATTCACCGAAATGTTCAGTAGATTTTTCATGCTGCTTGAACTGGTAATAGAGAAACAAAACTTAAATAAGGGCAAGGTGTTCTACAGCAATGGACCCAATCAGGAATGTAATACACGAGCAGCCACCTAACCTGTGCATCTTTGGACTGTGGAAAGAAACCGGAGCACCCGGAGAAAACCCACGCAGACACAGGGAGAATGTGGAAGCTCCACACAGTCAGTCGCCTGACGCCCCTGGTGCTGTGAGGCAGCAATGCTAACCACTGAGCCACCATGCCACCCATGGACAGTGCAGTCCAAAATTGGACTCACCAATGGCCTGTAAAAGCACAATGTGAAGTTCCAACTCCTGTACTCAATGGCCTGAGCTATTAAGGCAAGCATGCCAAATGCCTTCCTTACCACCCTGTTTACCTGTAGCACAGCTTGCAGAGAACTATGCACCTGAACCCTGATGTCTCCCTGTTTGACAGCACGACACAGGGCCGTTCCATAAACTGCATAAGTCTGCCCTTGTTCATTTTCTGAAAGTGCAAACATTCATCTAAATCAAATTCGAATCTACATTCCTCAGCCCATTGGCCCATTTGATCAAGATCCCTTTGTTATCTTTGATAACCATCTTCACAGTCTGTTACACCAATAATGAAATTTACTAAACATGCTTCAAATGAATTTCTTCTCACAGAGGGTAATAAATACCTGGAATTCTCCACCCAGAAAACTTAGGAAGTTAGACCACTGAAAGTATTTGAAGACGAGGAAGATGGATTGCTGAAATATCAACGAGTTGAGGGATATGACAAAAAGAAGTGTTGAGACTTGGGGCAGATGAGTCGAGGTCTTAGAGGAGAGCCAGTAGGCTTGAAACAAGAACAAAAGAATTCCTGCACAAAAACAGACCCGTCGTCCCTCCAAGCCTGCACTGATCCAGATCCTCTATCTGAACCTGCCGCCTATTTTCTGAGGATTTGTATCCCTCTGCTCCCTGCCCACTCACGTATCTGTCTAGATACATCTTAATTGGCACTAGTGCGCCTCTGCCACATTCGCTGGCAATTTTCCAGGCCCCCACCACCTTCTGCATAAATTACTTCCCATGCATACCTTCCCTAAACCTTTCCCCTCTCACTTTGAACACATGACCCTGAGTAATTTAGTGCCCCACTTTAGGAAAATAATAACCTTTTTGCTATCCACCCTGTCTGTACCTCTCATAATTTTGCAGAACTCAATCAGCACCCCCTAATCAACCTGAGTCTTTCTAATGAAAGCAATCCTAATCTAATCAACCTCTCTTCATAGCTAGTGCCCTTCATACTAGGCAACATCCTGGTGAAACTTCTTTGCATATTCTCCAAACCATCCACATCCTTTTGGTAACGTGGCGATCAGAACTGTACGCAGTATTACAAATATGTCCAAACCAGAATCTTACACAACTGTAACAAGACCTGCCAACTCTTGGATTCAATGTCCTGTCCAGTGAAGGAAAGCATGCCGTATGCCATTGTGACAACTTTATTGACTTTCATTGTCACCTTCAGGGTACAATGCACCTGAACACCCAGAGCTCTCTGTACACCAATTGCCCCCAGGACTTTTTCACATAAGCTATATTTCACTCTCGAATTAGATCTTCCAAAACGCATCCCTTTGCATTTACCCAGATTGAACTCCATCTGCCATTTCTCCACACAACTCTCCAATATATCCATATTCTGCTGTATTCTCTGACTGTCTCATTCATTATCTGTTACTCCATCAATCTGTGTGTCATCTGCAAACTTGCTAACCAGACCACCTATACATTCTTCCAGATTATTTATGTATGTCACAAACTACAGTGGTCCCAGCACGGATCCCTGTGGAATACCATTGTTCACAGTTCTCCATTTTAAGAAATTCTCTTCCACTGTTACTCTCTATCTCCTGTTGCTCAGCCAGTTCTCCATTCATCTAGCTAGTGCACCCTGGACCGCATGCAACTTCATTTTCTCCATCAGCCTACCATGTGGAACCTTATCAAATGCCTTACTGAAGTCCATGAATATGGTATCTACAGCCCTTCTCTCATCAATCAACTTTGTCACTTCCTCAAAGAATTCGATTATGTTGGGAATAAGAGGGCACAGTCTCAGAGTAAAGGGTCACTGATTGAAGACTGAGATGAGGGAGGATTTCTTTCTCGGAGGGTTGTGAGTCTTTGGAACTCCTTGCCACAGAGAGAGCTGTGTATATTTAAAGCAGAGATAGATCGATTCTTGATCAGTCAGGGACTTAAGGTTAAGAGGAAATGAAGGAAAGTGGACGTAAACAATGTTGAACGGTGGAGCAGGCTCGATGGGCCGAACAGCCTCTTCCGGTTCCTGAAATGGGTGGCACAGTTGCACAGTGGTTAGCACTGCTGCCTCACAGCGCCAGAGACCCGGGTTCAATTCCCACCTCAGGGGACTGACTGTGTGGAGTTTGCACATTCTCCCTGTGTCTGCGTAGGTTTCCTCCAGGTGCTCCGGTTTCCTCCCACAGTCCAAAAATGTGCAGACCAGGGTGAATTGGCCATGCTAAATTGTTCGTAGTGTTAGGTGAAGTGGGGAATGGGTCTGGGTGGGTTGCTCTTTGGCGGGTCGGTGTGGACTTGTTGCGTCAATGGGTCTGTTTCCACGCTCTAAGTAATCGAACATGGGGTATTTTTGTTTTTACAGACAATGATTTGCATGTGAAATGAACTTCCTGAGGAAGCACATCTCTATGAATCTATGACTCTAAGTGGTGGATGTGGTCAAATTTCTGACGTTTCAAAGACACTTGGAAAAGGACATGAAGAGGAAATATTTGGAGGAATATGGGCGGGTGGGACGAGTTTTGTTTGGGATTATATTTGGCATGGACTGGTTGGACCGAATGATCTATTTCCATGCTGTATGACTCTATGACTCTCAGACTCTAAGTGATGGATGCCGGTACAATGAAAATATTTAACAGACATTTGTAAAGATACAAGAATCAGAAAGGTTCAGAGGAGAACGGTCCAGGAATAGATTGGTGGGCCTAGTTGAGTTTGGGATTACCTTTGGCATGGACTGGTTGGGCCGAAGCGTTTGCTTCCATGCTCGATGAGTCTATTTAAATCAATGCCACGCAAAATAATTTTGAAAGGAAAATCTGAACAAGAGTTGCAAAACTGATCTGATGGACTTCCCTTTTTGACTGTGTCAGATATTTAAAAGCATTGACATGTTTTCTGAGTCAACCTGTTCAGCAATGTTATGATACAACACTGGAGCAGGTGGGACTGGAACTTGAGATCCCCCGGTCCACAGGTAGGGATTCATAGCATCAATACAACAGAGTTGAAAGTTACTGGGAATCTACGTGAGAGCAATGCAGCTTATCCGGTTGACATTGTAACGGTCAGATTGTAAATGTACGTATTAACCAGTTCCAGACATCATGCTGTGTAATTATGTATTCAAGCTCACAACAGACAGACCTAGTGGCAGCAGTCATGATATCCGTAGATCACGGTGCTACTAATCTGATGGTTTGAAATTTAAGTTATTTTGCATCGCTGTGCTTGGCAATGTAGGACAATATTTTACATCTTCTGTTAATCACTGCCCTTTGAAAAAATAATTAATCAAACGATGAAAATAATGAACACTGGACCACTTGATCACTAGGAATCAGAAAATGTGCCTTTTAGTACTAATAATTACTAGAAAATAATTGTAATCATCGCAAAAAGCTTATAATGAACTACATGGAAAGTGTAAGTAACTCATATATGTAATAAAAGTGGACGTTTTATGTACTCATTAGTTTCATGTCCTCAACACCTTACTCAACATATTGTTAACAGTTTTGGGGCTTGTGCCTCAGGAAAGATGTTGGACTTGAATGGGGTTCAGAGGAATTTCACAAGAGTCATGCACGAGGTGAAGAGTTTGTCATATGAGGAGCATTTGAGGACTCTGGGCCTGTTCTCAATGGAGTTTAGTAATATGAAGGGGAATCTGATTGAAACTTACAGTACACTGAAAGACCTGGACAGAGTGGATGCAGAGAAGATATTTCCACTAATAGGACAGATCTGGACCTAAAGGCACAGCCTCAGGGTTAAGGGATAACCTTTACAACTGAGATGAGGAGGAATTCCTTCAGCCAGTGGATAGTGAATCTATGGAACTCATTGCTGCAGAAAAGCTATGGTGACTAAGTCATTGAGTGTATTTAAGACAGAGTTTCTTGATGATTAAGGGTGTCAAGGGTTACGGGGGGAGGGGGAAGTGAGAGAATGGGGTTTAGAAACATATCAACCCCGATTGACTGGCAGAGCAGTCCCGTTAGGTCAAATAGCCCAATTCTGCTCTGATATTTTATAGTCTTATGACTTTATGGACAAGTAGTAAACAACATTTGATCCACACATGTGCCAGGCAATTACCATCACTTACAGATGGTATTCTGAAAACTCCCTTTGATATTCAATAACATTGTCTTCAGGGAGCCCAAAGCTGTCAATGTCCTGGTCATTACCATAAACCCAAACCAGCCCTGGCTTAACCATACAAGTATTGTTGCGCCAAGAGCAGGTCAGAGGCTAGGAATCCTGCTGCGAAAAACCCACCCCTGATTCTCCAAAGCCTGTTCCACCATTTCCAAGGCTCAAGCCAGGAGTGTGAAGGAATGCTGTCCTTTGCCTGGATGGGTGCAGCTTCAAAAACACTCAAGAAGCGTGACACCACTCAGGACCATGGAGCATTCTGAAGAAGACTCATACCAGCCCCAAAGACTTAGGTTTTGTTGCTTCTTGTCTACATGCTGGAAGGCTGACCCACAATGCCCTTCAGGTGGAATTCTATGATTGTATGAACTGCTCTATAGTGAGTGTGAAAGCACTGAATTGGTAGAACTGATGAAAGGTAAAGATCATTGCCACAGAATCTGCTCTCCTGTCCACTTTGACAAGAAAATATCCATTTGCTAAAATGATGATGTTAAATTGAACCAACAAAGTTTACCTCTGTTCTGAGGTTGTGGGAGGCAGCGAAGATCTTGCAGCTGCTTCTGGGATTGGAAATGGTTTGGAAAATCAAAATCCTTGATTATTGCAAACGTTTTATGCTCACATACACGTTGTTCTGCTACTATTAACACAAATTCAATTCAATGCAACTGACGAATTGGGGACACTGTTTCTAAAGTGTGAACCTTTGAAACGTGTGTTGGGTGTGATGTGATTACATTGCCAACACTCAGCGCTGTTTCTAAAGCACGATTTTTCTATGGTGTGGCAATGTACAAGAACACAACCATCATGTTATACAAGAACTTTGTATTGTCATAAAGCCAGTTGCTTTGTTTTCTGAAAGCTGTTGCTTGCCTCAAGGGTTTCCTTCAGAGGGGTAATAAACTGGGCCTGGCTCAATAAGAGGAGAAAGATTTTGAGAGGCCTTTTGTTTATATGTAAACAGATGAGACTTCAGGCCAAAGTGGTCATGTTTTAGAAGTGACCTGTATAATGAAAGTGGAGTGGTCAGTCTTGAACTGATTGGAAGTTCAACAGAGAGCTGTGTAGAAACTTTGTCTCCCTCTCTTTCTGCTCTTCAACTTCAACCTGTAAGCATGTTTTCCATTTATACTGGGTTTTAAAGGGAGTTTGCTTATTGGGATTGATGTGTGTATTCTGAACAGCATAATTAAGTCTAGTTGGATTGGCTGAGTTCTGGAGGGGTTCTTTATATTTCATTGTGTAGATTAGATTAGATTCCCTACAGTGTGGAAACAGGCCCTTCGGCCCAACACGTCCACACTGACCCTCTGAAGAGTAACCCACCCAGACCTCTACCCTCTGACTAATGCACCTAACATTATGGGCAATTTAGCACGGCCAATTCACCTGACCTGCACATCTTTGGACTGTGGAAGGAAAGCGGAGCACACAAAAGAAATCCACGCAGATACAAGGAGAAGGTGCAAACTCCACACAGACAGTCGCCCGAGGCTGGAATTGAACCTGGGACCCTGGTGCTGTGAGGCAGCAGTGCTAACCACTGAGCCACTGTGCCACCTAATTTTACACTTTTGTGGCCAATCTAGCTATCTCACTCTGGGTAATCTTCACTGTACACTTACCGAAACAAATTGCAAAGTTATGGTCTGAACTGCCTGCTTAAGAACCTTTTGAGTGGTCTGGCTTAGTCCATAAGAGTACCTGCAATCTCCGCACATAATGAGAAGTAGAGATAGAGTTGATGGCAATTGTCTGTTCCTGCGGAAAGGCAATTTCAAGACTAGATTAGATTACTTACAGTGTGGAAACAGGCCCTTCGGCCCAAGTCCACACCGCCCCGCCGAAGCGTAACTCACCCATACCCCTACACCTACATCTACCCCTTACCTAACACTATGGGCAATTTAGCATGGCCAATTCACCTGACCTGCATATCTTTGGACTGTGGGAGGAAACCGGAGCACCCGGAGGAAACCCACGCAGACACGGGGAGAACGTGCAAACTCCACACAGTCAGTCGCCTGAGGCGGGAATTGAACCCGGGTCTCTGGCGCTGTGACGCAGCAGTGCTAACCATTGTGCCACCGTGCCGCCCACTGGGGGGTTGCACTTTTAAGGTGAGAGGAGAGAGATTTGTAAAGAACATGAGAGCCAAATTTTTACACAGACTGTGATTTGTATACGAAGTGAACCTCTTGAGGAAGTGTTGGGTACCGGTACAATTACAATGTTTAAAAATATTTGGATAGATGCATGAATAGGAAAGTTATAGTTAGAGGTTTAGACATTGTTCTCTGTGACCAGGATCGAGAGTCTGTGTATGCCAACCTGGTGTGTATGCCGAATGGTGTGTTGCCAACCTGGTGCTCGGGTTCAGGATATCTCATCTGGGCTGCAGAGGAATGTGGAGTGGGAGGGTAAAGATCCAGTGGTTGTGGTCTACGTAGGTGCCAACGACATTGGGCAGAGGATTTGCTAACCGACTGTGAACAGCTAGGAGCAAAAAGGTAATAATCTCTGGGTAACTACCTGAACCATGGGCTAATTGGCACAGGAGTAACAAGCTTAAGAAGGTTAATGGGTTGATTAAAGATTGGTGTGGAAGAAATGGGTTTGAATAAGTGCGACATTGGCACGAGGACTAGGGATGAAGGGGCCTATTCTAATGGGCCAGTCTTCACTTGAACTGCCCTGAGGCGAGAGTCCTAGTGAATCCTACAACTAGAGCTGTAAACAAGGCTTTACACTAAATAAGAGGAGGAAAGTTCAGTTAATAAGTAAATTGCTCAACCCAAATTAAAGGAGGAGGTAAGAATGCAGAACTCAGGAAAAGTTATAAAATTCTCCAGCACAGACACAAATAGGACAGAGTGTATTGAAAGGGTTAGCAATCAAACTTCAAGCAGGGTTGGTGTGGACCTGTCGGGCCGAAGGGCTTGTTTCCATACTGCAGGGATTCTAAAATAACAATCCATGTTGGATAGTCAAATGGCAATGACGAGAAGGATGTTTAATAGAGGACTGAAGGCGTTATATCTGAATGCATGCACTCCAAGGCCTTTGACAAGGTGACGCACAGGAGACTGCTGAGGGAAAATAAGGGCCCATGGGATTAAGGGCAATGTGCTAGCATGGTTAGAAGCTTGGTTGTCTGGCAGAAAGCAGAGAGTGGGGATATCAGGGTCTTTCTCAGGATAGCAGCCTGAGGTGTTTTTCAGGGGTCATTGTTAGAACCACAACTTTTCACTTTATGCATTAACGATCTACATGAAGGAATTGTGGGCATTCTGGCTAGGTTTGCAGAAAATATAAAGATAGATAGACGGACAGGTAGCATTGAGGAGGCAGGGAAGCTGTTGAAGGTTTTGGACAAGTTAGGAGAGTGGGCAAAGAAGTGGCTGGTAGAATACACGGGGAAGTGTGAGGTCATGTACTTTTGTAGGAAAAATATAGGCATGGACTACTTTCTAAATGAGGAGAAAATTCATGTGTAAAATGTAAAGAGACTTGAGAGTTCTCATCCAGGATTCTCTTAAGGTAAACTTGCAGGTTGAGTCAGTAGTTAGGAAGGCAAATATAATGATGGTATTTATTTTGAGAGGACTTAAATATAAAAGCAAGGATGCACTTCTGAGGATGTATAAGGTTCTAGTGAGACCACATTTGGAGTATTGTGTGCTGTTTTGGGCTCCATATCTCAGGAAGGATGTATTGGCCCTGGAGTGTGTTCAGAGGAGGTTCATGAGAATGCTCTCAGGAATGAAATGCTTAACGTATGGGGAATATTTGAGGAACTGGGTCTATACTTGATAGAGTTTCGAAGGATGGGGGGGGGGGGGGAATCTAATTCAAACTTACAGAATAATGAATGGCCTGGACAGAATCAATGTTAGGAAGATGTTTCTGTTGGTAGGAGAGGCTAGGATCTCAGGTCACAGCCTGAGAGTAAAGGGGAGATAAAGATAAACTTCTTAAGCCAGAGAGTGGTGAATCTATGGAAATCATTACCACAAAAGGCTGTGGAGACCGGGTCATTGATTATATTTAGGACAGAGATAGATAGGTTCTTGATTTTCAAGGGGATCGAGGGCTATGAGGAAATAGCAGGAGAATGGGATTTAGAAACTTCTCAGCCATGATTGAATGGCAGAACAGACTCGATGGGCTGAATGGTCTAGTTTCTGCCTCAATGCCACACAAACAATGCTGGAAGAAACATCTGAACAAATGCTGCCAAACTGATCTGGTTCACTTCCCTTTATAGACAGTGCCAAATGTTTAAAAGCAGCAACATGCTTTCTGAATGAACATCTTCATTATATACCTTTGGAGCAGATCTAGGACTTGAATCTGAGACGCTGTGGTTCACACGTAAGTATTATTAGTATCAGTAAAGCAGAGTGTACTTCTTCTGGCAATCAACTGGGGAGTCAATGCAAATCACCTGGTTAAAATTGTAACAGTCAGATTGTAGATGTACCTATTAACTTCCCAAGGCAGAATGCTGTGTAATTATTTATTCAAGCTCATAACAGACAGACCCAGTGACAGGCGTCATGATATGGGCAGAACAGTGTGCTGCTAATCTGATGGTTTGGAACCGAAGTTTGAAAATGCAACATAGTATTTTACATCTCCTGCTAATCACTACCCTTTGATAAGCATTCAATCAACATCTAAAATTGATCTCAGGATCACTTGATCACCAGATAATCAGAAAATATTTCTTTCAATACAAACAATTACAAAAACATTATTGCAATTATCAGAAAACAATGGTTAAAGTGAACTATTTGGGAAGTATCACTAACTCATGTAAGTAATAAAAGTGGGAATTAGCTTCATGTTCTCATTAGTGGATGTTTACCAACTCACTCAACATATTGTGGACAGTTTTGGGTCTTGTGTCTCAGGAAGGATGTCTGGACTTGAACAGGGTTTAGAGGAATTTTACTAGAATCATCCAGGGATGAAGGGGCTGTTATTTGAGGAGTGTTTGCGAACTCTGGGGGTCTGTACTCAATGGAGGGGAGTCTGATCGAAACTTATACAATGCTCAGTGACCTGGATGGAGTGGACGTGGAGGAGATGTTTCTACCAATAGGACAGATCACGACCCCAAGGGCACAGTCTCAGGGTGAAGGGATGACTCTTTAGAACTGAGGTGAGGGGGGAATTTCTTCAGCCAGAGGGTGGTGAATCTATGAAATTCATTGTCGCAGAAAGGCTGTGGAGACCAAGTCACCAAGTATATTTAACACAGAAATAATTTCTTGATGAGTAAGTGGATCAACGGTTACAGGGGGAAAGCAGGATAATGGGGTTAAGAAACATCTCAGCTACGATTGAATGGTAGAACAGACTCGATGGGATGAATGGCCTCATTCTGCTTCTATCTCTGATGTTCTTATGATGTTATGGACAATATTTGATCCGCAGAAGTGTCAGGCAACTAGCATCTTCAACAGTAGAGATGCTAACCATCGCCCTTTAATATTCAATAACATTGCCATCTTGCAATCCACCACTATCCACCCTTTGGAGATTACCATTGACTCAAACCAATGACTTATTCATAGAGGTATTCTTGCAACAAGAGCAGGTCACAGTCTAGGAATCCTGTTGTGAAAAACTCACATCCTGACTCCCTAAAGCAAGTCCCACCATCAACAAAACCAAATTCAGGAGTGTGAGGGAATACTCCCCACTTGCCTGGATGGGTGCAGCTCCAATAACGCTCAGGGAGCTCAACAACATCAAGGACCATAGAAAATTCTGAAGAAGACTCATACCAGAAACTGACAGATCTGCTGCGTTTATCCAACATGGTCTTTGGTTATTGAAGAATCCAGCATCCACAGTAGTTTGGCTTTATTCCAGGATTTCTCAGCCCAATTGATTGCCATCACACGCACAAACCTTCAGTCTGTGCTCAGTAACTGCAGGGTGTACCGTCTGCAAGTTATATTGCAGCAGCTCACCAAGGTTCCTTAGACATTTCCCTCTCACCCTCACAGCCGCTACTGTTTAGCAACAGCAGATGAATGGGAATGACACCACTTGCAAGTTCCCTTCAAGCCACTCACCTTCCTGGTTTGGAAACACATCACCATTCCTTCAGTGTTGCTGGATCAATTTGAAAAAAACATTTAGACAGCTCCATGGAGAGACAAGGTTTAGGGGAATATGGGCCAAAAACAGGTAAATGAAACTAGTTGAGTTGAGGAAACCTGGTCAGCATGGATGAGTTGGACTGAATGGTCTGTGTCTGAGCTCTATGACTATATGTGGGTGCCCTTTCACCAAATGGTCTGCAGTGGTTTGAGAAGGCAGCTCACTCCCACCTTCTGAAGTATAACGCGGGATGGGGAATAAATACTGACTCAGCCTGCCCTGTATTGGAACTAAGTTCCCTGTAGCACATGTATAATTAAACCTGCTTCCACAGACAGAAGAGAGCAACAGCAAAAGTGAATGAATAGTGGAGCCATTAGGAATGCACAGGTTGAAAATAACCAAAGCCAGGGAAAGTATATCAAATTTCATCAAAAAAAAAGCAATCAAGTTAAATAGGACTTACAAAAACATAACTGGATTTAAGAACTTACCAATAATGCCAACGGCTGCGAGTATCGGGTAGTAAATACGTGCTATCAGTAAGATTGCTGAGTATTTCATTTTGTCCAGCCAGGTCTGTTTCTGTGAAGTCAACAAATCTGTTCACTGAAATATGACAATGTTGTCAGCATTGTCTCATTTTATTTGGAAGCTAAATGTTCAGTGAGACAATTAATCTGGTTGAATCACTAATCACGCTGGTTGCAGTAATCTGAACAAGCAGCAAATTAACCACTTTCCTCTGAGAGTTATTACACAGTGGAAATCTATTTTGAAAAACAAAGTTTCAGTGATTTCTTGAGAATTCAAGTTAGATTTTATTGCCATGTGCACTCAAGTACAGAAGTACATGGGTACAGTGAAAATTGTACAAATTTGCGATTCCCAGGGATATCTTAGATACAAAAGTACAAAGTCTTATGTACAAAGTAGCAAAATAAAGTTAATAGTTAAATACATTACTGTCCTTCTTACCATTACGAAGAAAGATAATCAAATAAAGTTAAAGTTAAAAGATTAATTTTGAAAGATTTTCGAAAGTCAGAACACTGCATTACCATTTGCAATGAAGCTATTCTGAACCAGACTAAGCTGTCGCTTTTCCTTCATTGTCACCTTTTAAATCAACAAAATACTGGGACGGGTTTTCCAGTGAGTGAGAATCTCACCTGAATTGCTACGGGGGCCCTTGTCTTTCTGATGAAAGAACGCAGCTCTGCATTTCTGAGAAGAGATTCCATCAGGGTTACCCTCTGGAATGTGGAACCATACTTCTATCCTGGCAGATCTTTCCTGGCGAGAACAGTACTATAATGCGCAAAGTAGCTGTGATGTGACAGTGCTGTAAGGTCTGGTGCCAGGTGGGTCGTGATGTAGGGCACCTCGTTAATAGGGTAAAAAGTGGTTAGGGTGGCAAGGTGCCAGGTATGTAGGTTGGAAATTGGGGAGGAGTTAGAATATTAACTGAGATGTGGGTAGGGTCCCAGTTGGGATGGCATCAGAATTTCAGCTGGCATGTGAGCAGGATGCCAGTGGGGTACTCTGCCAACTGTTGTGGGGGATTATGAATGTCTGATATAAAAGTAATGAGGGTCAAGTAAGTGTGTGGAGTAGATTAGGGTGCATTGGAGATATAGGGTGTGGCAGGGGCCATGGATGATAGTTCTGAGGCCAGGTCACATTCCGCATAGGATCTTCATAAAGGAGAACACAAAGAACATGCCACAATGTTGGGGAATGCAGAAGAAGACAGAGCATTGTGGATAGTGAGAAATAGAGGGAGATCAAGAGAGAAACAGACAGAGAGAGAGAGATAGAGGGCAGAGACTACTGACATAAAAAGGTCACCCAAAAGCCTTGGAAATGATCGCAATTAATTGAAGTGTGGAGAAAGGAGGTGCTGAGCAGAATAAGAGTCAACATTAGCATTTTAACGGGCAGGAAGAGAGTATTAATTGCTATTTACTGAAGATATATTTAATCAAGGATTAGAAGCTGACCTGTCACAGTGAAAGATGAGGCAATTGGAATATTGGGAATGTGAGGAATGCTACCACGCTGCAACTGGAGAAGCTATTTCCCATATAGAATGGATAGCAATAGAGGAGATGTATCTTTAGATTCAGGAGGAGTAAGGGCCTCGATTGGAAATGCCCCTGCCATTCTTCCCTCATCCTTCTGAGAAACGTGGGCTGTTTAAGTGAACTGGTTAATCTCACAAGTTACACTCTTGTTAAAAATACAAGTACTCAATTATCTTTAACTATTATCTGGACAGATTCAGGGTAACCATGGATTTGCTCAGGAAAATAGATTTTGTTCAATAATAGGATAAAACATGATTCATGATGACAGATTCTGGCTGATAAATGACCTGAATTTGAGTTATCAGGGCCATCAGTAAGCCCAGGGAATGTCAATGAGTGCTTCTGTTATTAAATGGAAATATGAGCACCATATGAGTTCACAAGTCAAGAATTTGGAAGCAATTTGAACAAAGTTGAGAAATAATGAAGGCAAATTGTTGCTTCTGGGAATGGTGCACAGATTCATTCATCAGTACAATAGGAGATGATATTGTACAAAGTAAGCAATAACAGGAACTTGTCACAAAGATGCAGCGATTATTAATCATAGGATACTTTAATGTGTTCGAATTGAAGATGAGTAAAAGTGGCCAAAGTTAAAATTCATGGAATTTTACTCTCACAACAGCATCTTCTGGAACAGCAAGAGAAAATGCTGCACTGGACATGATATCGTGCAAAGAGATATGATTAATGAATACAGTTATAGTGATAGTGTCCCTAACAGTGATCATAATATGATTGAACTTTGAACTCAAATTGAGAGGGAGCGAAGAATGGGTCCAAGACCAGAATTTTAAACTTATGTAAGGACAATTATGAGGTCACAAATGCAGAGCGAGTTAACATGAACTCGGGACGTTCCTGGAATCATATCATGGGATATCGGCGTCGCTGGCTGGTTCAGCATTTATCACCCAACCTTAATTTTCCTGGGGAAGGTTTTGGTGAGCTGTCATCTTGAATGACTGCGGTTCGTGGGGTGCTCAAGCGATATGGAATTCTGTTTTGACATAGTTAAATCGAAGTGAGGAGACTGTGTTCTCATTTCAAATGAGGTTGGTGTGTAACTTGGAGGTGGGAGACACAGCAAAACAAGAATTAACTCTGATAAAGTCTCTAAAATGAGAGCATGTAAGAGCAATTGAGTGTAAATAAAAGATTTTCATAGAACATAGAACAGTATGGAAGAGTACAGGCCCTTCAGCCCTTGATGTTGTGCTGGCCTTTTATCCTCCTCTAAGATCAGACTAACCTCCATACACTTAATTGTACTATTTTCCATGTGCCGATCCAGGAGTCACTTAAATGTCCCTAATGTAACTGACCCTGCTACCAATGCTGGCACTGCATTCCAAACACCCTCTATTTTCTGTGCAAAGAACCTGCTTTTGACATCTCCCCAATCATTCCTTCCATTACCTTAAACGTATGCCCTCTCGTGATAGAAATTTCTACATTGGGCTCGGGTCTATCCATTCTATTTATGCCTGTCAACACCTTTTACACCTCTATCAAGTCACCTCTCTTCCTTCTTCACTACAGTGAGATAATTTCTTGCTTCCTCAAACTTTCTTCATAAAACATGCTCTTCAGTCCAGGCAGCTTCCTAGTAAATCTCCTCTGCACTCTGCCCAATGTTTCCATATCTTTCCTGTAATGATGTGACCAGAACTGTACACAATATTCCACGTATGGTCTTAAAAAGGACTCTACAGAACTGTAGCATATCCTGTGGCTCTCAAACTTAATCCACCTGCTGATCAAAGCCAACACTAACATGCCTTCTTATCAATCCTACCAACTTTGTTGTCAACTTTGAGGGATCTATGAACGTGAACCTCAAGACTCCTATGTACCTTGACACTACCAAGAATCTTGCTTTTAAGCCTGTATTCGACATTCAACTTTGACTTTCTAAAGTGACCGACTTCACATTTTTACAGTTTAAAATTCATCTCCCACTTAGCAGCCCAGTTCTGCATGCTGTCAATGTCCTGTTGCAACCTACAATAGCCCTGCACACTATCCACAGCTCCACCAAACTTCGGGTCATCGGCAATCATACAAACGGAACTATCCACTTCCTTATCCAAGTCTCAAGGGGCAGATGTCCCAGAACCGATCCCAGTGGAATACTACTAATCACTGATCACCAGGCCGATTCATTTCTATTTAATACCACCCTCTGTATCCCAGAGGCTCGTCAATTCTTTTTCCAGACAGCCAGATTTCACTGTATCCCATGTCTCCTTACTTTCTGAACTAGCCTAGCATGGGGAACCACATCAAACAGCTTGCTAAAAACCATGTAAACCACATCCACTGCTCTACCTTCATCACAACTTCAAATAAATCACTACGATTTGTGAGGCATGACCTGCCCCACACAAAGCTATGCTGTCTACCTCTAATCAATCTATGGTCTTCCAAATAATCATAAATACTGACCCTCAGGATCCTCTCTAATACTTTGCCCACCACTGATGTACGACTGCCTATTCTGTAATTCTCAAGAATATCCCTATTCCCTTTTTTGAACAAGGGAATAACATTTGCCACCCTCTAATCATCTGGCACTACTCCAGTGGACAGTGACGATTGAAAGATCATCGCCAAAGTTGCAGGAATCTCTTCCCTCAGATCCTGTAGTGTCATAGTGTATAACCCATCTGGCACAGGGGATTTATCTGTCCTTATGTTTTTCACAATTTTCCACATGTCCTTCTTCCAAATATTAACTTATTCTAGCATGTCATTCTATTTCACGATGTCCTTAGAAACATCAAGATCCCTCTCAGTAGTGAATACTGAAACAAAGTATTCATTGAGAACCACCCCTACTTCCCCAGACTCCAGACGCAAGTCCCCTCCACAATTCTTGATCAGCCCGATGCTCGGTCTGGTCATTCTATTGTTCCTCACGTAAGTGTAGAGTGCCTTAGGGTTTTCCTTAGTCTGACCACTAAAGTCCTTGTCATGCCCCCTTCCAGATCTCTGAAGTTCATTCTTCAGGTCCTTCCTGGCAGCCTTGTAACCCTCTCAAACCCTGTCTGACCCCAGACCCCACAACCTTAAATAAGCTTCCTTCTCTCTCTTGATTAAATGCTCCACATCCCTTGTCACTCAATGTTCTTCAACCTGCCATCCTTTCCTTGCCTCATTGGGACAAACCTATCCAGCACTCTCAGCAAGTACTTCCGAAACAACCACCACATTTCTGTTGTGCATTTCTTTGATTGCAACTCTTCCCAACTTCAGCTGCCCACTTCCTGCCTAATAGCATTGCAATTCCTCCCCTCCCAATGAAATACTTTCCCATACCTCCTGCTCCTATCACTCTCCATGAGTATAGTAAATGTCAGGGAGTTGAGTTCACTATCACCGAAATGTTCTCCAACTGAGAGATCGAAGACCTGCCATTCTTT
Organism: Chiloscyllium punctatum; assembly: GCF_047496795.1. Taxonomy (NCBI): domain Eukaryota; kingdom Metazoa; phylum Chordata; class Chondrichthyes; order Orectolobiformes; family Hemiscylliidae; genus Chiloscyllium; species Chiloscyllium punctatum. The sequence continues at coordinate 129,282,618 of NC_092742.1, forward strand.
GCTGTCAAGCACCAAAATCAACATGGGCTCTCTTTGAGTCGGCCTACCTACATATTGCATCAGGAATCTTTCCTGGACACAACTCTGACAAAAACCTGCTTCATCTCACCTATTTGAACTGAGTAGCTTTCAATCAATATGAGGAAAGTTGAAGTCGCCCATGATAACAAACCTATTACTTCAGCACCTTTCCAAAATCTTCGTCCCAATCTGCACCTCCGTGTCTCTGTTGCTATGGAGGGGGGCGTCTGTAGAGAACTTCTATATCAGTGACTGCTCCTTTCTCATTTCTGAATTCCATCCATATTGACTCTGTAGACAAACACTCCTCGATGACCTCCCTTTCTGTAGCTGTGACACTATCCCTGAATAGCAACACCACTCCCCATCTCTTTTACCTCTCCCCCTCCACCATTCCTTTTGAAACATCTAAACACTGGAGAGTTCCAGTCCCTGTGATATGCAAGAATCTGTAACGGCACAACATCATAACTACAAGTAACTACCTTTCATTAGGTTGTGCATATTTTTGTCAACTGCAGAGAAAAGAGCACCTTCATCTCGGATTTATAAATCAGCAAATCACTCAGAATTTGGAGTCACACGTAGACCAGACAACTGTACGGAAGGCAAAACAAAGCAAACTTAGCTGTGTATACCAAAAATCAGAAATTGGTGGAAAATCTCAACAGGTCAGCCAGCAACTGTAGAGAGAAACAGGAGTTTTTTTTTCTCGTCCAATGATCCCTCTGCATAAGTCAATTAACTCTGCTTTCTCTCTACACATGCTGCCTGATCTCTGCAATAACGACAACAGTGTTGCCTCCTAAAATAATTTTATTGGAGCAGATCCGCTTCTTTCGTGACAATTGGCAATGATTAAATGGTCGCAATTTGTCCAGATTTTCTTTCCACATATTTTCTTGAATTTAGAGTTCTGACACATGTGGATCCAAATCCATTACTCCAGAATAATGATCGAACACCATCAGAGGCAGCAGGAGAACATTAACCGGTCTGACTGCACCTGTAGAAAAAGAAATGGACTTTGATTTGACTGTTTTTCGGAATTCAAAGTTAATGGGAGTTCATGGAAAATGCTGGGGTTTTTTTGAGAGGCAGAGTGAACAGCATGAGGGCAGATGGTATCACTGCATAGAGCCAGTTAAAAAGATAAATCTGTCCCTCAATGTGGCGTGCTACAACACAGCAGTGAAACCTTCTACTAATTAAACCAAACATCCTGAGAAGTTCACCTTGACTCGCAATCTGTTCATATCTGAATGGCAGTGAACTCAGACGTTCCACTACTTAAAGAAAAAGTATCAACTTATTCTATAATACAAAAAGTGAAATCCTCCTGGCTCTCCAACTCCCACCCCCGCCTCCCCGCCTCCCCGGGGATATTAGGGCTCTCCATTTTGTGTCTTAACAGCAGTAAGAGCTGGAGGGGATTGACGGGAAGGTGAGTCACTGATTTTAAAACATACCTCATGAATAGACAGAGTGCATGCTGAGCAGGAGCGGCCACGGGACTGCTGAGTAAGTAAAGTAATATTTCGGATGATTGCATTGAAGGGGATCGATACAGGGCAGATGTTAGAAGTAGTTTCTTTACTCAGAGAGTCGTAGGGGCTTGGAACGCACTACCTGCAACATGAACTGTTTCGTCAAATTTAAGGGCACTTCAATGGTCATTGGATAACCGTATGTGTGAAAATGGAATAGTGTTGGATAGATGGGCTTCAGATTGGTTCCACATGTCGGCTCAACATTGAGGGCTGAAGGGCTATATGGACCCCATGCAAATTCACTTTCTCCGTCAACCTACTATGAGGAAACTTATCAAATGCCTTATTGATGTCCATGTATATGACATCTATCACCCTTCCCTCATCTTTGTCACTGCCTCAAAAAATTCTATTTAGTTGGCAAGATATGACCTTCCTTGCACAAAACCAAGTTTCCTATCACTGATTAGCCCAATTTCTTCCAAATGGGAATAGACCATTTCCCTTAGTATCTTCTCCAGCTCCTCTACGACTGATTGCAGGCTCACCGGTCTATAATTACCTGGATTATTCCTGCTTCCCTTCTTAAACAAGGGAACAACATTAGCGATTGTCCAGTCCTCCGGGACTTCAACCATGTTTTTGGATGCTGCAAAGATACCTGTTAAGTCTCCAGCTATTTCCTTTCTTTCTTCTCTCGTTAACCTGAGATACATCACTTCCAGACCTGAGGACGTGTTTCCCTTACTGCCCTTTAAAATACCCTACACTTCCTCCCTCCTTATGCTGATTTGTCCCAAAGTAATCAAATATCTATCACTAGCTTCAACATCTCTCATGTCCCTCTTCTTGGTGAATACCAATGCAAAGTGTTCATTAAGGATCTCACTCATTTTATTTGACACCATGCAGAACTTTCCTCCTTTGTTCTTGAGAGGGCTATTCTTTTCTCTAGTTACCCACTTGCTTCTTATGTATGAATAACAGGCTTTGGGATTTTCCCTAACCATTTTTGCTAAAGGTATTTAATTAGCCCTTTTAGCCCTCTTAATTCCACGTTTCATATTGATCCAAACATTCCCGATATTATTCTAAAACTTCGTCTGCCTTCAGTCACCTACAACTGATGTATCCTTCGTTTTTCCTCTTAGTATATCTCACAATTTCACCTGTCAAAATTGCAACCAAAACGCAGGGATCTGTTGCACAGCGAAAAGTTATACTTTCGATTTTCCAGTATACTCTGAGACTGCTAGCTCATCATATGACAGGTTCGTGTAAGTTCTCTGTGTAAAATAGCATTTGCTGTCTCTTCAAGGTACAGTACATGCTTTCAACTTCACAATTGGCAAAAGAAAAAAAATGTAAAATGAGTGTAAATTAAAATGTGAAAAGGGAGGATGGGTTCTCAAGCAAGATAAGCAAGAAACAAATCTTACAAACATCTCCCCCCAAGCATTCATATCAATGAGATCTTTAGCTGCGACTACGTCCAGCGGTATTCCACTACCAAACACTGTTCCTCTGGGATATTTAGATCCACTACTCCTTCACTTCCGACAAGTCCCAACAACCATACGGCACCTTCCATTGCAACTACAGAAGTTGTAATGACTGCCCTTTTACATCCTCCCTCCTCAATATCCAATCCCCAAAACACATATTCGAGATGAAAAAAAAACATTTTTTCTGAAATTCCACGCTACTGTGTTCACTGCTCAATATTGTTTCCTCTACATTGGGAAACATACTGTGACCACTTTGCAGAACACTTACGTTCTGTCCACCCGCCTGACACTTGAACATATCACCCTGTCCCCTCGCCAACATCTCTGTCTGAGGATGAATGCAGTGTTCCAGCGAAGTTCAGTGCAAGCTGGAATGCAGCACTTCATTTCCCACGAAAATGAAGGCCGCGTCATTGAGTATAAGTCAGACAGAGATATATAAGTTCTTGATTGTCAAAGGGTTCAAGGGTTACAGGGAGAAAGTGGGAACGAGATTGAAAAACACCTATCAGCCATGATGGAATGGCGAAGCAGGCTCAATGGGCCGAAAGGTCTAATATCTGTTCCAATGGTCTTATGGCTTAGACGGGGCAACATTCTTAACATGTAACCAGGAGAACATTCATACCAACACGTACGAAGTAACACAAGGGTGAAAGCTCCTGGATCTAATTTTGTGAATGGAATTGAAGTGACTATTGCCAGCTTTGCAGATTGAGCCAAGTTCATAAACAGTAAGAGAGGTGACCGCTGCTCAAATAGCCAGACAGCTCAACCTTTCACAACATGAACAACTCACCCCTTTCAAACTGAGGATCTGAAAGATGATTTACCACATCTCATGCAATTATTTCAAGAGCAGCAAAGAATAAGATTGTCTCTATTTTGGAGCACAGTTGAGTTTTTAAAAAAAAAATATCATTTGGAGTTTGAAATGAATTGTGGATTTTGCAGACACCTTGAAATAGGCAGATCTGGAAAATGAAAATCTGGGAGTTTTCTGGCTCTATTCCCACATTCTTGCTGTCAATTCAATGAATAGGAACAGAAATTTCCCCAAAAGAGCATCTGGAAATTTATTATTCATTGCAATTAAAGGCAATTATGTTAAACCCACTACGGTTATCAACCCCAACATTAATTTAATACAATACAGTTGCACAGCACAGTCTGACAACTGTCTGAATATAGTTAAAATCTGAGAATGACAAAGTCAAATATGAATGCAGATTGAATGCTTTGAAATGTCAAATTTCCTGGACTACACAGAAATCCCAATCCAGGCAGCAGTGAGAATTCTGCATCGGTTAGCTGCGTTTATTCACAAACAACATCGAACATTTACTGAGCCGACTTATCTCCAGCAGCATTACAGCTCAATCCTCATTCACCTCGGTCCCATGTGGAATTTGTACATCTCCATTTCAAGATTTAAACTTGCCTCTTCTCTGTATTGCTTGCAAAGAGTCTGAACAACCCTTGTTCCACCCCAACAAGTTGCTCAACGTTAATTAGGTTTAACTTGAACTTTTGAAACTTGACACTTATGCCACTGCTTTAGACTCCACAGGATCTGAAGCAGTCCATGGCCCCTTTGCAGAAAGATCTGAACAATAAAAGACATTTGGATAGATCCATGAACAGGAAAGGTTTGGAGGGATATGGGCCAGGAGCAAGCAGGTGGGACCAGTTCAGTATGGGATTACCTTCAGCATAGACTGGTTGATACATGACTGGATGGCAGAAAAACCTGCATTTATAGATGCTTCAATCTTCCACACAGTCAATAATTACAACTGTGCAACACATGGATTTAGGTAGGTTGTTATGTTTGTTACATCAGACTGTAGAAGGCAATATTATAACAATGTTTACTGAGCAGATTAAATCTCCCTGTGCTGTTGTGAAACCTGTTCCTAAAGGATTGATGCGAACAGCTACATGGAGCCACATCATCACAACCAGGAGACCCCACATTCCAAGTGAGGGGATAGTTTCAGACCGGGCAGTGATTCAAATCCTGCCAAACATGTGACTAATCTGATCCCACAATACAAATAATGACTGAAGTCTTCTGATTAATGATATACTTCAATAAAACTTGAGTTTACCATGTCCGCCTCTCAGTAACTTACATTTGCAATAGGGGTCAGCATATCCCTCCAGTACAAGTGACACTTGAACCCATGATGTATTTAACCAGGCTGCTGTGGTCTCACTGCTGGGGTTAATCACATCTGACCATGCTCATCCCATTCTGCTGGTGCAACACAAATAATGAAGTTGACCATTCCCAAGTATTGGCGATGCCCCATGCTATCGGTAGAAGTGACTGTACTGCATTGATATGAGGAGGATGATCTCATTGACATGAGATGTAGTAATATCAGTTCATTAACGCTGGTGCCCTGCAGATACGCCAGAGAAAACCATGCTGGTCTGGTACTAGTGCCCAGCTACAAATATCTAGATGTGGTTCTTTGGTAATGGTTGTACAGTGACACTTGATCAAACAAAGATATTCTGATAGTACTGTTCTATTAAACTATTAAATGTACATGAGGGATCATAGTGCTTCTTTGCTGTGATCCTTTTCCGATATTTACATTTACGCTTTGAGTGCTTTTCCACGGAGACTCACACTAATTACTTTCATAGGGGCTAACTATACTCCCATAAACACTTCTTCAGGAATGAGGCTGGTGTGCCAAAAGGGCTGAGATAAAAGGTCGGGGGGAGGGGCGTGGAATTTGGTGGAGGAGCGCTGGGAATATGATAGGTGGAAGGAGGTGAGGTGGTGGGGGCGGAGAGGTCGGGATGAAGATTGCAGGTCAAGAAGGCGGTGCTGAATCCGAGGGTTGGGACTGAGATAAGGTGGGGGGAGGGGAAATGAGGAAGCTGGAGAAATCTGCATTCCTCCCTTGTGGTTGGAGGGTTCCTAGGCGGAAGATGAGGCGCTCTTCCTCCAGGCGTCGTGTGGCCAGGGTCTGGCGATGGAGGAGGCCAAGGACCTGCAGGTCCTTGGCGGAGTGGGAGGGGGAGTTAAAGTGTTCAGCCATGGGTCATGTGGACTATAAATAGCAACTGATGGGGTGAATAGTTTGTGTGTGCTACTGATTCAAGGTTCAAGCAAAAGAGAAGTTGCAAACAATCACACTGACATTCCAAATTAATTGGAACAGTTATAGAGCCATCTAGCACAGAAACGGACTATTCGGTCCCCCCAATCCATGCTGACCATAATCCCAAGCTAGACTAGTCCCACCTGCCTGCTCCTGGCCCATATCCCTCCAAACCTTTCTTATTCATGTACTTGTCTTTTAAACATTGTAATTGTACACACATCCACCAGTTCCTCAGAACATTCATTCCACAAATCAACCACTCTCTGTGTAAAATATTTGCTTCACACGTCTTTTTTAAATCTTTAAAGATTTACTCCCTTTTCTTGAAATCCCCCATCCTTGGGAAAAGACAACTACCATTAATTCTATCTGTACCCCTCATTAGTTTAAAAACCTCTTTATGGTCACCTCCCAATATCCTTTACTCCAGTGAAGAGAACTCCCAGTGTTATGAAGTTGAAGGCATGTGCTGGACCTTTCAGAGAGAGCGAATGCTGTCCTGCACTGAGAGCTTGCAAGCACCTGTCATATGACTAACTAGCAGTTTCAGAATGTCCTGCTAAATTAAAAATACGTAAAATTTGGCTGCGAAGTGGATACCTGAGTTCGTGAATCAATTTAAATTATGCCCCAGTAACTAAAACACAATTGAGTTTGAAGTTATTGTTTTTGCCAACATTGAACCGATGGGACGATGTGATGTTAGAGGTATAAAATAGGCTGGCAGTTTGAAAGTCAGACAGAGTAACTGCCATCGACAGTGTAACTGCCATTGAAATACTCCCTGTCAAAGGTACTTTTAATATAAAAACTATTTGCAGTAAAATAATGAAAATGACCCAGGGAGATCTTCAGCCAGAACAAGAGAGACAGAGACAATGACAGCCGATGTGTGGTTTTGAAATTAACTTGATGTAATTTTAATAAGTGTCTTATTGGAACGGCATATTGTTATAGAGTTGGAGGCGGACAGGAAGCAGTTAAGAGAAAGGGGGACTTAGAGTTGTGAATACTTTTTGTTTAATGTTTTAGAGTTAAGGAATGAAGTTAGCTTCCATCAAGAATTTCATCCAGTGAGGGATAGAAATTGGGAAAAGGGGAGATCTTACACTACAAAACAAAGAGTAGAGAACATTGAAAATTGTTTATCACAGGTTAAAAAAAATAAGCCTTCGTGGGTACAAAGGAGGTGAAATGCCTCCGATGTTTCCACTGTGGAAAAGTGGGACACTTAAAGTCACAGGGCTCGTTGTTAAAGAAAGGCATTGTTGGAAAAGATGTGGGAAAAGAGGCTCGGCCAGTGGCATTCGTGAAGATAGTAAAGGAAATCCCAAGAAAAGTCGAGGAACTGCACGAGAGGTCACAGCCCAGGCAGGGGCTGGATATCGAGTTAGTATCTGATCTCTACAAAGACTTTGCCTTTGTGGGTAAGGTTTAATCAGAAAGAAGGGAAATAGGTTATAATTTTGAGAGATACAGGATCTAATCAGTGTCTCATAGTAAGAGATGAATGTAATAACACTCCTTCTGACCTGTTACCCGAGAGAGCGGTAATTTGTGGGATAGACGGACAGAAATTTGGCATTCCCCTCTATAAGATCAGGGTGGAGTGCCAATCAAGACTGGGCAAGTTACAGTGGGAGTCATTGACAGAGTGTCAGTTCCAGGAATGTAGTTTGTGTTTGGGAATGATTTAGCAGGATCCAAGGTAGGAGTGACACCCCTTGTTGTGGAGAAGCCCAAGGAAGACCAAGAAACTGCGGAGTTAAAAAGGAAAATACACTGAAAAGTTTCCAGACTGTGTATTAAAAAGATCTCATTATCATAAGTTATAGCAAGACACAAAAACTAAACAGACAGATGAAGATGTTGAGGTTCAGTTAGCTGACACACTGTTTGACGTAATGGTGCAGGAAATACCTGAACAGACAGAGGGTCAGGCTGAAGTGTGTAGTTCTAAAAGGCTAATGGACTTTGAACAGAAAGACAAGACAATAAAAGATATATGTATCGATGAATACTCAGTAAAGGAGTCAGAATGTATTCCTGATGGCTATTATCTTAAAGATAGAATCATAAGGCGGAAATGGAGCGCATGGCAGATTAATGGAGAGACGAAGGGGGCCAAAGTGTACCAGACTGTATTGCCAGTAGCATATCGACAGCAAGTGATACAGTTTACACATGAAAAACTAGTCGGAGGTCACCTAGATGTATGGAACACTCAGGCTAAAGTGCAAAAGCATTTATAATTTTGAGAGATACAGGATCTAATCAGTGTCTCATAGTAAGAGATGAATGTAATAGCACTCCTTCTGACTTGCACAAGGATGTGCTTAACTTTTGCCATACATGTCATACATGCCAAATGGTAGGTAAGCCACAGGCAGTAATAAAACCAGCCCTTTTGTTGCCAATCCCACATTCAACGAACCTTTCACGTCGGTTATAATTGATTGTGTAGGTCCCCTTCCTAAAACTGAAAGTGGGAACCAATACTTGCTAACCATGTGTCTACCAGATTTCTAGATGCAGTTGTATTATGGAGTATTAAGGCAATAAAGTGTGGTAGGTGAGTTCGCAGCTTTCTCCACATGGTATAGGCCACCCAGAGAGATTCAATCAGACCAAGAGTCTAATTGTACTGCTTGGCTGTACAAGGAGCTTATGGATAACTTAGGCATACAGCTGTTTAAATCAAGTGCACGCCATCTTGAATCTTAAGGAGCTTTGGAAAGGAGGTATCAGACCTTGAAAAACCATGTTAAGAGTGCACTGTCAGGATTACCCAAATGATTGGGATAAAGGTATCCTATTCGTATTATTTGCCATTTGAGATGGCCCAAACAAATCTACTCAATTTACTATCTTTGAGTTAATACTCGGACATGAAGGGGGAGGGGATTTGAAATTAGTTAAAGAGAAATTAACAGGACCCAATGTCGGAGATCTCACACTTGGATTATGCATTGGAGGTGAGGGAGAGAATAAAGCGGTTACATGAGTTAGCAAAACATCGCCCAAAGAGGTCACAACATAGAACGAAGCAGGTGATAGCTTAAAAACTCTGAAATTCAACTGTGTTCCCATGGGCAAGACCTATTAGTATTGTCACCAGTGGTAGGAGATCCATTCAAAGGCAGGTTTAGTGGTCCCTATCAAACTAAGAAAAAAAATAAGTCCGGTAAACTATCTGGGAAGGATGGTAGATAGTAAACAAACTTTATCGGGTATGTCATGTGAATGTGTTGAAATCTTATTATAATAGAGACAGGGAACTGGAGAAACAGGTGTTAGGTACTGCCCTGAAGAGTGAGGATTCAAATCCAGATGTCCTGGAGTTTGATGTGCCTCAAAATATGTTAAACAATAAGGAAGTCCTTGAGGAGTGGGATAGGTTAGTAAACGACCTGTCTCAGGGTGGGATGGTGGTACAATGTTTATCACTGCTGCCTCACAGTGCCAGGGACCCAGGTTTGATTCCAGCCTCGGGTGACTGTCTGTAACTGAGTTTGCACATTCTCCCCTTGTCTGCGTGGGTTTTCAACGGGTGCTCCGGTTTCCTGCCACAATCCAAAGATGTGCAGGTTAGGTGAATTGGCCAGAGTTCAGGGATGTATAGGTTAGGTGCATTATTCAGGGGCAAATGCAGAGGAATGGGTCTGGATGGGATACTCCTTGGAGGGTCACTGTGGAATTGTTGGGCTGAAGGGCCTGTTCCCACATGATAGGTATTCTAATTCTAATTCTAAACACAGTTGAAAGAGTTTGTTGCAGCAATATGAGGACATATGCAGGAATAAGACAGGGAGGTCCAATGCTATTGTGCATGAGGTAAAAGTAAGGAATGCTGTTCTGATAAAACAACACCCCGACAGACTTAACACTGGTAAGCCACATAGGTCCAGAGGAAGTGGATGCGAAGCTCAATGAGGATATCATCGAACTGGTCAGAGTGAGTAGAGTTCGCCGATCGTGTTCTTTCCCAAACCTGATGGGACTGAACAGTCTAGTGTGGATTACCAGAAGGTGAACACCAAATTAATATCAGACTCATACCCAATACCAAGATTGGAGGACAGTATGGAGAAAAATGGACAAGCCAGTTACATCACAATGTTGGACTTACTGCATGGTTATTGGCAGGTACGTTTATCAGAGTAAGCGAAAGAAGTTTCTGCATTTGTAACTCCAAATGGGCGATATCAATACAAAGTGATGCCGTTTGGAAGGAAGAATGCACCCGCCACATTCAAAAGATTCATGAACAGAGTTGTGGCTGGATGAACAAATTGTGCAGTTTATCTGGATGAAGTAGTGATCTTTAGCGAGTCATAGAAAGATCACATGGTACAGTTGGCAGAGCTGTTTAATCAATGAGAAGCAAAACCGGTAATAAACTTAAAGAAAGCAGAACGTGTGAAGGGAGAGATGATGTTCTTCGGGCATAATATCGGTCATAGAAGGTTGACCCCAAGGAAAACCAAGACGAAGTCCATCAAGGAAGTTCCTTGAAGAAAGTGGTGCTTCAATTTTTGGGACTTAGTGGATTCTACCAGAAGTTTGTGGTGGCACCGCTAACAGATTTACTGAAGAAGAACACCACATTTCAGTGGATAGAACAATGCAGGAGGCTTTTGAGAATTTAAAAGCAGTGCTAACCGTCGCACCAGTTTTATCTGCATCAAATCTTTTGAAAGCCTTCGAAATTGCAATCGATGCTAGTGATATCGGAGTTGGAGCTGTACTGATACAGAAATATGGTGATGCAATTGAAAGACCGATTGGCTACTTTCCAAAGAAACTCAATATACACCAGAAAAAATACTCTACCATTGAAAATGAATTATTTTCAATGCCTTACAAGTTTTTAATGTTTATGTGACGAACAGTATGTTGGAGACAATGGTATACACGGATCACAATCCTCTTACATTATTGGAATGTTTTGAAGACAAGAATATGAGACTATTTTGTTGGAGCCTCATGTTACAGACTTTTAAATTACAAATTATGCATCTTGTGGGTTGTAAAAATGTGATAGCAGATGCGTTATTGCAGATTTAACAGATTAGGTATGGATAAGATTGAACAGATATCAATATTAAATGTGTGTGTGTGTAAAAAATTAATATAAGCTTAGATTAATGTCCGATGTGTTTCATTGTAACGGGGGTTAAGAATTAGAAAAAAAATGAAGCCAACTTTTCATTATGATGGTTCATTTCTTCTTAAGGGTGGAGGTGTTATGAAATTGAGTGGTGTGTACTGTACATTTAAGAGAGAGTGAATGCTGTTTTACACTGAGAGCTTGTAAGCACCTGCCATACGACTAGCTAGCAGGCTCAGAGTGTACTGGAAAATTGAAAATATGGAACATTCGGTTGTGAAATAGCTAGCTGAGTTGGTTGCTGTTTTTATGACAAAGCATATTTAACCATTCAGTTTAAATTTTGCCTCAGGATAGTAAAGCCCAATCGATTTTGCTAACCTTGAACCAATGAGGTGATCCAATGTTGGGGGTATAAAAAGGCAGGCAGTTTTGAAGTCAGACAGAGTAACTGCCATTAAAAGAGTAACTGCCTTCGAAACACTCTCTGTCATATTTATCTTTTCATATAAAGAATATTCACAATAAAAGAAAGAAGATGACCCAGAGAGATCTTCAGTTGGAAGAAGAGAGACAGCGGCAACAACAATCGCTGTCGGGTTTTGAAATTAAGTAGATGTGATTTTTATAAGTATTTATTGGAACAGTATATTGCTATAGAGTTGGGGACAGATAGTAAGCAGTTCAGACAAAGGGGGGCTTCGAGTTGTGAATAGTTGTTGCTTAATGTTCACTTTGAGAGTTAAAGAATAAATTGATAATATTTCCTTGAAATAGTGGCATTTGAGAGTTCTCTGTCACTCGTATTTTAACAGATTACAAGGTGAGGTGAGCTATTCTGGGTATTTGCTTTAATTAACAGAAGGCTCACCTCCGTGTCATAACAGCAAGGCTAACTCATGAACTACATGGAGAGCTGGCTATGTGGATGCAAAATTGGCTTGAAAACAGGAGACGAGTGGTGATGAGGGGTTTATTTTTTTAACTAGAGGTCTGTGACCAACAGTATGCTGCAAGGACAGGTGCTGGCTGTATTCCTTTTTGTCATTTATATAAATGATTAGCAGATGAACATGGGAGGTATGGTTAGTAAGTTTTCTGATGGCACCAAAATTGGAGGGGTAGTGAACAGTGAAGAAGGTTACCTCAGAGTATAATGGGGTTTGATTAGATTGGCCAATGGGATGTGGAGCGGCCAATTGAGTTTGATTTAGAAAATGTGAGGTGCTGCAACTTGGAAAGACAAATAAGGGCAGGTTCATTGTTCCTTGAAAGTGGAGTCACAGGTAGACAGGAGAGTAAAGAAGGCATTTGGTATGCTTGGAGACAGTAAGGAGTGCAGATGCTGGAAAGTCATAGTCAACAAATGTAGAACTGGAAAAGGGAGAGTCGTTGTTTGGGGCAGGAGTCATCATCAGGCCTGGGGACGGGGAAAGGCATGCGAGAGATAAATAGAGGAAGGGGGATGAGGCTTGGGAAATGATAGGTGGTATGGCATTGGTGGATGCACAGAGGAGATGATTGTGACTGGTCAGTTGGAAGGGTTGAGTGGATAGGTGGGAAGGATGATGGACAGGTTAGGGCACGGGGTGGAGATGGAAGGCTGGACTTCGGACGAATTGAGGGGTAGAGGAGAGTTTGAAGCTGATGAATTCCATGTTGAGGATGTATGGTTGTAAGCTCCCAAGGTGGAAGAGGGTGTTCCTACTCTAGTTTGCTTGTGGCGTCATATTGATGGTAGGGGACGCCCAGGATCCCCATGTTATTGGGGGCGGGGAAGTTGGAGTGCTTGGCAATCAGAAGGTAGGTTAATTGGAACATGTGAACTTGAACCGTTCCACAAATTTATGTCAGGTGCCCTAAGGTAGAGAAGACCATCTCAGGAGGAACAGATGCAGTAAATCAGGTTTGAGATATGCAGCTAAACCTCTGCAGGCTTAGGATAATTCCAGTATAGGAGTTGGGAGATCATTGTGCTGCTCTGCAGGGCATTGGTCAGGCCACTTTCGGAATACTGTGTATTTTCCTGGTTTGGGATTTAGAAAAGATTTACAAGGACGTTGCCAGGGTTAGAGGATTTGAGGTACAGGGAGAGGCTGAACAGGCTGGAACTATTTTCCTGGAGCGTCGGAGGCAGAGGGGTGACTTTATAGTGATTTACATAATCAGGAAGGGCATGGATAAGGTAAACAAACAGAATCTTTTCCCTGGGGCGAGGGAGTCTACAACTCAAGGGCATAGGTTTAGGGTGAGAGGGGAAATATTTAAAAGGGACCTAGGGTACAACAGTTTCATGCAGGTGGTGCTGTTTGTATTGAATGAGCTGCCAGAGGAAGTGGTGGAAGCTGGTACAATTATAAGACTTAAAAGGCAACTGGTTGTGTCTATGAATAGGAAAGGTTTAGAGGCATATGGACCAATTGCTTTCAAATGGGACTGAGTTTATTTCAGATATCAGGTCAGCATGAATGGGAAGGGCTAAAGGGTCTGATTCCATACTGTACATCTGTATGAATCTATATATAACTATAGGAACAACTGGACAAGTAGGTTTTAGGAAGCAGTGCCAGAGACTGAGTGTGAATTGTGGAAGACACTTTCAAATGTTGTATGTTAAGGTCCCAGCTGCTAATAATACTGGTCAAATCATATTCCAAAACGTCATCAGTTTGGAAGATTTTAAGATTAATAATTGTATTTGGTTGTCATGCTAGTCAGTGACTAAACATATTCACACGAGCCTGCCACTGTCCTTTCAGCACAAGAACATAAACTTATAAATGGGACAAAGGAAAGCAATAAACACATTAGAAATTGGAATAGGCCATACCAGGAAAGACGAAATTCAGCCTTTTGACTAACTATACCCTGTACAGACTCTCAATCTCAGTGGAATATTATTCTCAATTCAATTACTTAATTTTTCGCACAATTGATTATTTCCAATTTTTGTGGCCAAGCGATCTTTCCAATTCTGAGGACACGGACTTCTTTTCAGTTAATGCAGCCAGGGAAATTCCACAAGCTCTGTCAATCTGGAGATCCCATTGTAAGACTGGAAATACACCTTCAAGTACAGGTCTGACCTGTATGCTTATTTGCACAGCTTAACAATTCGAGTAAATAGATATTTTGCTCCGTTGATTAACTCCTGTCTGAATTTAGTTTGCGTTAGAGCGTATATGCAGGTGTTAGTGCATGAACTCAGAAGCCGTAACATGAATCCAATTTCTTGAAAGACAAATATTGGACCATTCAAAGTCTTGTCTTTATAATTATAGTTTTCTTCTCGCCATATTAAAGCACGTACGATAAATGGTGTCCACAACAGCATAAAATTAGCAGACAGTGCAAAGAGCAAGATGATGGATTTTCTCCGTTGTACCACCTCTGGATCAGTATTATTCTGCTCATTTCCATGGATCCGGAGGCGACAGCGGATGTGGTTGGCTCTTATAATGTTCCTGACAGTTAGAGCATTGAATGCCAAAATCAATACAAATGGGAGCAATGATATCATTATAACATTAATCCAGACATACACTTTCCAAAATAATGATGTATGATAGTCTGATTTTGTGACACAAAACCATGGTACATTGTCAATAACAATTGAAGGAGTAAGAACGAAATACCAAATGATTGATCGCAAAAAGCTGCCCACACTCACACTTACTAGAAGCACAAACGCAGTTCTCGTATTACAATATCTTGTTCTTAGCTTCTGACAACAAACGGCTACAAACCGGTCAAATGTGAAAGTGACTGTGAACCAAACTGAGCAGCTCAGGGCTGCAACATATAAAACAACTCTCAAGGCACACACAGGAGTGATGGATAGGAAAGTAACTGGAAAATAAAGATTGTTAATTCGGTCCAGTAAGACATTCAGGATGACGACAAGTAGATCCGCTGTAGACATTGCCAACAAATAGCGAGTGACGCATTTGGATAGCCCACAATTGCCTCGATTCAGGATCACAATTCCCACCAAGTTAACTGGAAGCAAAATTAGAAAAAAAGTTCACTTATTCATGACTAGAGCAAAGCAAAAACGTCAGCTTAATATGTCTGTTATATCTCACCAATTGCCTCAGTTTACTATATTCACTAAATGACAGGAAGTCTAGTGAAAAGTTAAACCAGAATACAATGAAAAACATGTTGTGAATCAACAGAATCAACATAAATAAGCAAATAAAAGAGGAAAGAAAACTGTTATGAATAAAACATTTTAATACAAGTGTATTATGCTGATAGATTCACCGAAATGTTCAGTAGATTTTTCATGCTGCTTGAACTGGTAATAGAGAAACAAAACTTAAATAAGGGCAAGGTGTTCTACAGCAATGGACCCAATCAGGAATGTAATACACGAGCAGCCACCTAACCTGTGCATCTTTGGACTGTGGAAAGAAACCGGAGCACCCGGAGAAAACCCACGCAGACACAGGGAGAATGTGGAAGCTCCACACAGTCAGTCGCCTGACGCCCCTGGTGCTGTGAGGCAGCAATGCTAACCACTGAGCCACCATGCCACCCATGGACAGTGCAGTCCAAAATTGGACTCACCAATGGCCTGTAAAAGCACAATGTGAAGTTCCAACTCCTGTACTCAATGGCCTGAGCTATTAAGGCAAGCATGCCAAATGCCTTCCTTACCACCCTGTTTACCTGTAGCACAGCTTGCAGAGAACTATGCACCTGAACCCTGATGTCTCCCTGTTTGACAGCACGACACAGGGCCGTTCCATAAACTGCATAAGTCTGCCCTTGTTCATTTTCTGAAAGTGCAAACATTCATCTAAATCAAATTCGAATCTACATTCCTCAGCCCATTGGCCCATTTGATCAAGATCCCTTTGTTATCTTTGATAACCATCTTCACAGTCTGTTACACCAATAATGAAATTTACTAAACATGCTTCAAATGAATTTCTTCTCACAGAGGGTAATAAATACCTGGAATTCTCCACCCAGAAAACTTAGGAAGTTAGACCACTGAAAGTATTTGAAGACGAGGAAGATGGATTGCTGAAATATCAACGAGTTGAGGGATATGACAAAAAGAAGTGTTGAGACTTGGGGCAGATGAGTCGAGGTCTTAGAGGAGAGCCAGTAGGCTTGAAACAAGAACAAAAGAATTCCTGCACAAAAACAGACCCGTCGTCCCTCCAAGCCAGCACTGATCCAGATCCTCTATCTGAACCTGCCGCCTATTTTCTGAGGATTTGTATCCCTCTGCTCCCTGCCCACTCACGTATCTGTCTAGATACATCTTAATTGGCACTAGTGCGCCTCTGCCACATTCGCTGGCAATGTTCCAGGCCCCCACCACCTTCTGCATAAATTACTTCCCATGCATATCTTCCCTAAACCTTTCCCCTCTCACTTTGAACACATGACCCTGAGTAATTTAGTGCCCCACTTTAGGAAAATAATAACCTTTTTGCTATCCACCCTGTCTGTACCTCTCATAATTTTGCAGAACTCAATCAGCACCCCCTAATCAACCTGAGTCTTTCTAATGAAAGCAATCCTAATCTAATCAACCTCTCTTCATAGCTAGTGCCCTTCATACTAGGCAACATCCTGGTGAAACTCCTTTGCATATTCTCCAAACCATCCACATCCTTTTGGTAACGTGGCGATCAGAACTGTACGCAGTATTACAAATATGTCCAAACCAGAATCTTACACAACTGTAACAAGACCTGCCAACTCTTGGATTCAATGTCCTGTCCAGTGAAGGAAAGCATGCCGTATGCCATTGCGACAACTTTATTGACTTTCATTGTCACCTTCAGGGTACAATGCACCTGAACACCCAGAGCTCTCTGTACACCAATTGCCCCCAGGACTTTTTCACATCAGCTATATTTCACTCTCGAATTAGATCTTCCAAAACGCATCCCTTTGCATTTACCCAGATTGAACTCCATCTGCCATTTCTCCACCCAACTCTCCAATATATCCATATTCTGCTGTATTCTCTGACTGTCTCATTCATTATCTGTTACTCCATCAATCTGTGTGTCATCTGCAAACTTGCTAACCAGACCACCTATACATTCTTCCAGATTATTTATGTATGTCACAAACTACAGTGGTCCCAGCACGGATCCCTGTGGAATACCATTGTTCACAGTTCTCCATTTTAAGAAATTCTCTTCCACTGTTACTCTCTATCTCTTGTTGCTCAGCCAGTTCTCCATTCATCTAGCTAGTGCACCCTGGACCGCATGCAACTTCATTTTCTCCATCAGCCTACCATGTGGAACCTTATCAAATGCCTTACTGAAGTCCATGAATATGGTATCTACAGCCCTTCTCTCATCAATCAACTTTGTCACTTCCTCAAAGAATTCGATTATGTTGGGAATAAGAGGGCACAGTCTCAGAGTAAAGGGTCACTGATTGAAGACTGAGATGAGGGAGGATTTCTTTCTCGGAGGGTTGTGAGTCTTTGGAACTCCTTGCCACAGAGAGAGCTGTGTATATTTAAAGCAGAGATAGATCGATTCTTGATCAGTCAGGGACTTAAGGTTAAGAGGAAATGAAGGAAAGTGGACGTAAACAATGTTGAACGGTGGAGCAGGCTCGATGGGCCGAACAGCCTCTTCCGGTTCCTGAAATGGGTGGCACAGTTGCACAGTGGTTAGCACTGCTGCCTCACAGCGCCAGAGACCCGGGTTCAATTCCCGCCTCAGGCGACTGACTGTGTGGAGTTTGCACATTCTCCCTGTGTCTGCGTAGGTTTCCTCCGGGTGCTCCGGTTTCCTCCCACAGTCCAAAAATGTGCAGACCAGGGTGAATTGGCCATGCTAAATTGTTCGTAGTGTTAGGTGAAGTGGGGAATGGGTCTGGGTGGGTTGCTCTTTGGCGGGTCGGTGTGGACTTGTTGCGTCAATGGGTCTGTTTCCACGCTCTAAGTAATCGAACATGGGGTATTTTTGTTTTTACAGACAATGATTTGCATGTGAAATGAACTTCCTGAGGAAGCACATCTCTATGAATCTATGACTCTAAGTGGTGGATGTGGTCAAATTTCTGACGTTTCAAAGACACTTGGAAAAGGACATGAAGAGGAAATATTTGGAGGAATATGGGCGGGTGGGACGAGTTTTGTTTGGGATTATATTTGGCATGGACTGGTTGGACCGAATGATCTATTTCCATGCTGTATGACTCTATGACTCTCAGACTCTAAGTGATGGATGCCGGTACAATGAAAATATTTAACAGACATTTGTAAAGATACAAGAATCAGAAAGGTTCAGAGGAGAACGGTCCAGGAATAGATTGGTGGGCCTAGTTGAGTTTGGGATTACCTTTGGCATGGACTGGTTGGGCCGAAGCGTTTGCTTCCATGCTCGATGAGTCTATTTAAATCAATGCCACGCAAAATAATTTTGAAAGGAAAATCTGAACAAGAGTTGCAAAACTGATCTGATGGACTTCCCTTTTTGACTGTGTCAGATATTTAAAAGCATTGACATGTTTTCTGAGTCAACCTGTTCAGCAATGTTATGATACAACACTGGAGCAGGTGGGACTGGAACTTGAGATCCCCCGGTCCACAGGTAGGGATTCATAGCATCAATACAACAGAGTTGAAAGTTACTGGGAATCTACGTGAGAGCAATGCAGCTTATCCGGTTGACATTGTAACGGTCAGATTGTAAATGTACGTATTAACCAGTTCCAGACATCATGCTGTGTAATTATGTATTCAAGCTCACAACAGACAGACCTAGTGGCAGCAGTCATGATATCCGTAGATCACGGTGCTACTAATCTGATGGTTTGAAATTTAAGTTATTTTGCATCGCTGTGCTTGGCAATGTAGGACAATATTTTACATCTTCTGTTAATCACTGCCCTTTGAAAAAATAATTAATCAAACGATGAAAATAATGAACACTGGACCACTTGATCACTAGGAATCAGAAAATGTGCCTTTTAGTACGAATAATTACTAGAAAATAATTGTAATCATCGCAAAAAAGCTTATAATGAACTACGTGGAAAGTGTAAGTAACTCATATATGTAATAAAAGTGGACGTTTTATGTACTCATTAGTTTCATGTCCTCAACACCTTACTCAACATATTGTTAACAGTTTTGGGGCTTGTGCCTCAGGAAAGATGTTGGACTTGAATGGGGTTCAGAGGAATTTCACAAGAGTCATGCACGAGGTGAAGAGTTTGTCATATGAGGAGCATTTGAGGACTCTGGGCCTGTTCTCAATGGAGTTTAGTAATATGAAGGGGAATCTGATTGAAACTTACAGTACACTGAGAGACCTGGACAGAGTGGACGCAGAGAAGATATTTCCCCTAATAGGACAGATCTGGACCTAAAGGCACAGCCTCAGGGTTAAGGGATAACCTTTACAACTGAGATGAGGAGGAATTCCTTCAGCCAGTGGATAGTGAATCTATGGAACTCATTGCTGCAGAAAAGCTATGGTGACTAAGTCATTGAGTGTATTTAAGACAGAGTTTCTTGATGATTAAGGGTGTCAAGGGTTACGGGGGGAGGGGGAAGTGAGAGAATGGGGTTTAGAAACATATCAACCCCGATTGACTGGCAGAGCAGTCCCGTTAGGTCAAATAGCCCAATTCTGCTCTGATATTTTATAGTCTTATGACTTTATGGACAAGTAGTAAACAACATTTGATCCACACATGTGCCAGGCAATTACCATCACTTACAGATGGTATTCTGAAAACTCCCTTTGATATTCAATAACATTGTCTTCAGGGAGCCCAAAGCTGTCAATGTCCTGGTCATTACCATAAACCCAAACCAGCCCTGGCTTAACCATACAAGTATTGTTGCGCCAAGAGCAGGTCAGAGGCTAGGAATCCTGCTGCGAAAAACCCACCCCTGATTCTCCAAAGCCTGTTCCACCATTTCCAAGGCTCAAGCCAGGAGTGTGAAGGAATGCTGTCCTTTGCCTGGATGGGTGCAGCTTCAAAAACACTCAAGAAGCGTGACACCACTCAGGACCATGGAGCATTCTGAAGAAGACTCATACCAGCCCCAAAGACTTAGGTTTTGTTGCTTCTTGTCTACATGCTGGAAGGCTGACCCACAATGCCCTTCAGGTGGAATTCTATGATTGTATGAACTGCTCTATAGTGAGTGTGAAAGCACTGAATTGGTAGAACTGATGAAAGGTAAAGATCATTGCCACAGAATCTGCTCTCCTGTCCACTTTGACAAGAAAATATCCATTTGCTAAAATGATGATGTTAAATTGAACCAACAAAGTTTACCTCTGTTCTGAGGTTGTGGGAGGCAGCGAAGATCTTGCAGCTGCTTCTGGGATTGGAAATGGTTTGGAAAATCAAAATCCTTGATTATTGCAAACGTTTTATGCTCACATACACGTTGTTCTGCTACTATTAACACAAATTCAATTCAATGCAACTGACGAATTGGGGACACTGTTTCTAAAGTGTGAACCTTTGAAACGTGTGTTGGGTGTGATGTGATTACATTGCCAACACTCAGCGCTGTTTCTAAAGCACGATTTTTCTATGGTGTGGCAATGTACAAGAACACAACCATCATGTTATACAAGAACTTTGTATTGTCATAAAGCCAGTTGCTTTGTTTTCTGAAAGCTGTTGCTTGCCTCAAGGGTTTCCTTCAGAGGGGTAATAAACTGGGCCTGGCTCAATAAGAGGAGAAAGATTTTGAGAGGCCTTTTGTTTATATGTAAACAGATGAGACTTCAGGCCAAAGTGGTCATGTTTTAGAAGTGACCTGTATAATGAAAGTGGAGTGGTCAGTCTTGAACTGATTGGAAGTTCAACAGAGAGCTGTGTAGAAACTTTGTCTCCCTCTCTTTCTGCTCTTCAACTTCAACCTGTAAGCATGTTTTCCATTTATACTGGGTTTTAAAGGGAGTTTGCTTATTGGGATTGATGTGTGTATTCTGAACAGCATAATTAAGTCTAGTTGGATTGGCTGAGTTCTGGAGGGGTTCTTTATATTTCATTGTGTAGATTAGATTAGATTCCCTACAGTGTGGAAACAGGCCCTTCGGCCCAACACGTCCACACTGACCCTCTGAAGAGTAACCCACCCAGACCTCTACCCTCTGACTAATGCACCTAACATTATGGGCAATTTAGCACGGCCAATTCACCTGACCTGCACATCTTTGGACTGTGGAAGGAAAGCGGAGCACACAAAAGAAATCCACGCAGATACAAGGAGAAGGTGCAAACTCCACACAGACAGTCGCCCGAGGCTGGAATTGAACCTGGGACCCTGGTGCTGTGAGGCAGCAGTGCTAACCACTGAGCCACTGTGCCACCTAATTTTACACTTTTGTGGCCAATCTAGCTATCTCACTCTGGGTAATCTTCACTGTACACTTACCGAAACAAATTGCAAAGTTATGGTCTGAACTGCCTGCTTAAGAACCTTTTGAGTGGTCTGGCTTAGTCCATAAGAGTACCTGCAATCTCCGCACATAATGAGAAGTAGAGATAGAGTTGATGGCAATTGTCTGTTCCTGCGGAAAGGCAATTTCAAGACTAGATTAGATTACTTACAGTGTGGAAACAGGCCCTTCGGCCCAAGTCCACACCGCCCCGCCGAAGCGTAACTCACCCATACCCCTACACCTACATCTACCCCTTACCTAACACTATGGGCAATTTAGCATGGCCAATTCACCTGACCTGCATATCTTTGGACTGTGGGAGGAAACCGGAGCACCCGGAGGAAACCCACGCAGACACGGGGAGAACGTGCAAACTCCACACAGTCAGTCGCCTGAGGCGGGAATTGAACCCGGGTCTCTGGCGCTGTGACGCAGCAGTGCTAACCATTGTGCCACCGTGCCGCCCACTGGGGGGTTGCACTTTTAAGGTGAGAGGAGAGAGATTTGTAAAGAACATGAGAGCCAAATTTTTACACAGACTGTGATTTGTATACGAAGTGAACCTCTTGAGGAAGTGTTGGGTACCGGTACAATTACAATGTTTAAAAATATTTGGATAGATGCATGAATAGGAAAGTTATAGTTAGAGGTTTAGACATTATTCTCTGTGACCAGGATCGAGAGTCTGTGTATGCCAACCTGGTGTGTATGCCGAATGGTGTGTTGCCAACCTGGTGCTCGGGTTCAGGATATCTCATCTGGGCTGCAGAGGAATGTGGAGTGGGAGGGTAAAGATCCAGTGGTTGTGGTCTACGTAGGTGCCAACGACATTGGGCAGAGGATTTGCTAACCGACTGTGAACAGCTAGGAGCAAAAAGGTAATAATCTCTGGGTAACTACCTGAACCATGGGCTAATTGGCACAGGAGTAACAAGCTTAAGAAGGTTAATGGGTTGATTAAAGATTGGTGTGGAAGAAATGGGTTTGAATAAGTGCGACATTGGCACGAGGACTAGGGATGAAGGGGCCTATTCTAATGGGCCAGTCTTCACTTGAACTGCCCTGAGGCGAGAGTCCTAGTGAATCCTACAACTAGAGCTGTAAACAAGGCTTTACACTAAATAAGAGGAGGAAAGTTCAGTTAATAAGTAAATTGCTCAACCCAAATTAAAGGAGGAGGTAAGAATGCAGAACTCAGGAAAAGTTATAAAATTCTCCAGCACAGACACAAATAGGACAGAGTGTATTGAAAGGGTTAGCAATCAAACTTCAAGCAGGGTTGGTGTGGACCTGTCGGGCCGAAGGGCTTGTTTCCATACTGCAGGGATTCTAAAATAACAATCCATGTTGGATAGTCAAATGGCAATGACGAGAAGGATGTTTAATAGAGGACTGAAGGCGTTATATCTGAATGCATGCACTCCAAGGCCTTTGACAAGGTGACGCACAGGAGACTGCTGAGGGAAAATAAGGGCCCATGGGATTAAGGGCAATGTGCTAGCATGGTTAGAAGCTTGGTTGTCTGGCAGAAAGCAGAGAGTGGGGATATCAGGGTCTTTCTCAGGATAGCAGCCTGAGGTGTTTTTCAGGGGTCATTGTTAGAACCACAACTTTTCACTTTATGCATTAACGATCTACATGAAGGAATTGTGGGCATTCTGGCTAGGTTTGCAGAAAATATAAAGATAGATAGACGGACAGGTAGCATTGAGGAGGCAGGGAAGCTGTTGAAGGTTTTGGACAAGTTAGGAGAGTGGGCAAAGAAGTGGCTGGTAGAATACACGGGGAAGTGTGAGGTCATGTACTTTTGTAGGAAAAATATAGGCATGGACTACTTTCTAAATGAGGAGAAAATTCATGTGTAAAATGTAAAGAGACTTGAGAGTTCTCATCCAGGATTCTCTTAAGGTAAACTTGCAGGTTGAGTCAGTAGTTAGGAAGGCAAATATAATGATGGTATTTATTTTGAGAGGACTTAAATATAAAAGCAAGGATGCACTTCTGAGGATGTATAAGGTTCTAGTGAGACCACATTTGGAGTATTGTGTGCTGTTTTGGGCTCCATATCTCAGGAAGGATGTATTGGCCCTGGAGTGTGTTCAGAGGAGGTTCATGAGAATGCTCTCAGGAATGAAATGCTTAACGTATGGGGAATATTTGAGGAACTGGGTCTATACTTGATAGAGTTTCGAAGGATGGGGGGGGGGGGGAATCTAATTCAAACTTACAGAATAATGAATGGCCTGGACAGAATCAATGTTAGGAAGATGTTTCTGTTGGTAGGAGAGGCTAGGATCTCAGGTCACAGCCTGAGAGTAAAGGGGAGATAAAGATAAACTTCTTAAGCCAGAGAGTGGTGAATCTATGGAAATCATTACCACAAAAGGCTGTGGAGACCGGGTCATTGATTATATTTAGGACAGAGATAGATAGGTTCTTGATTTTCAAGGGGATCGAGGGCTATGAGGAAATAGCAGGAGAATGGGATTTAGAAACTTCTCAGCCATGATTGAATGGCAGAACAGACTCGATGGGCTGAATGGTCTAGTTTCTGCCTCAATGCCACACAAACAATGCTGGAAGAAATATCTGAACAAATGCTGCCAAACTGATCTGGTTCACTTCCCTTTATAGACAGTGCCAAATATTTAAAAGCAGCAACATGCTTTCTGAATGAACATCTTCATTATATACCTTTGGAGCAGATCTAGGACTTGAATCTGAGACGCTGTGGTTCACACGTAAGTATTATTAGTATCAGTAAAGCAGAGTGTACTTCTTCTGGCAATCAACTGGGGAGTCAATGCAAATCACCTGGTTAAAATTGTAACAGTCAGATTGTAGATGTACCTATTAACTTCCCAAGGCAGAATGTTGTGTAATTATTTATTCAAGCTCATAACAGACAGACCCAGTGACAGGCGTCATGATATGGGCAGAACAGTGTGCTGCTAATCTGATGGTTTAGAACTGAAGTTTGAAAATGCAACATAGTATTTTACATCTCCTGCTAATCACTACCCTTTGATAAGCATTCAATCAACATCTAAAATTGATCTCAGGATCACTTGATCACCAGATAATCAGAAAATATTTCTTTCAATACAAACAATTACAAAAACATTATTGCAATTATCAGAAAACAATGGTTAAAGTGAACTATTTGGGAAGTATCACTAACTCATGTAAGTAATAAAAGTGGGAATTAGCTTCATGTTCTCATTAGTGGATGTTTACCAACTCACTCAACATATTGTGGACAGTTTTGGGTCTTGTGTCTCAGGAAGGATGTCTGGACTTGAACAGGGTTTAGAGGAATTTTACTAGAATCATCCAGGGATGAAGGGGCTGTTATTTGAGGAGTGTTTGCGAACTCTGGGGGTCTGTACTCAATGGAGGGGAGTCTGATCGAAACTTATACAATGCTCAGTGACCTGGATGGAGTGGACGTGGAGGAGATGTTTCTACCAATAGGACAGATCACGACCCCAAGGGCACAGTCTCAGGGTGAAGGGATGACTCTTTAGAACTGAGGTGAGGGGGGAATTTCTTCAGCCAGAGGGTGGTGAATCTATGAAATTCATTGTCGCAGAAAGGCTGTGGAGACCAAGTCACCAAGTATATTTAACACAGAAATAATTTCTTGATGAGTAAGTGGATCAACGGTTACAGGGGGAAAGCAGGATAATGGGGTTAAGAAACATCTCAGCTACGATTGAATGGTAGAACAGACTCGATGGGATGAATGGCCTCATTCTGCTTCTATCTCTGATGTTCTTATGATGTTATGGACAATATTTGATCCGCAGAAGTGTCAGGCAACTAGCATCTTCAACAGTAGAGATGCTAACCATCGCCCTTTAATATTCAATAACATTGCCATCTTGCAATCCACCACTATCCACCCTTTGGAGATTACCATTGACTCAAACCAATGACTTATTCATAGAGGTATTCTTGCAACAAGAGCAGGTCACAGTCTAGGAATCCTGTTGTGAAAAACTCACATCCTGACTCCCTAAAGCAAGTCCCACCATCAACAAAACCAAATTCAGGAGTGTGAGGGAATACTCCCCACTTGCCTGGATGGGTGCAGCTCCAATAACGCTCAGGGAGCTCAACAACATCAAGGACCATAGAAAATTCTGAAGAAGACTCATACCAGAAACTGACAGATCTGCTGCGTTTATCCAACATGGTCTTTGGTTATTGAAGAATCCAGCATCCACAGTAGTTTGGCTTTATTCCAGGATTTCTCAGCCCAATTGATTGCCATCACACGCACAAACCTTCAGTCTGTGCTCAGTAACTGCAGGGTGTACCGTCTGCAAGTTATATTGCAGCAGCTCACCAAGGTTCCTTAGACATTTCCCTCTCACCCTCACAGCCGCTACTGTTTAGCAACAGCAGATGAATGGGAATGACACCACTTGCAAGTTCCCTTCAAGCCACTCACCTTCCTGGTTTGGAAACACATCACCATTCCTTCAGTGTTGCTGGATCAATTTGAAAAAAACATTTAGACAGCTCCATGGAGAGACAAGGTTTAGGGGAATATGGGCCAAAAACAGGTAAATGAAACTAGTTGAGTTGAGGAAACCTGGTCAGCATGGATGAGTTGGACTGAATGGTCTGTGTCTGAGCTCTATGACTATATGTGGGTGCCCTTTCACCAAATGGTCTGCAGTGGTTTGAGAAGGCAGCTCACTCCCACCTTCTGAAGTATAACGCGGGATGGGGAATAAATACTGACTCAGCCTGCCCTGTATTGGAACTAAGTTCCCTGTAGCACATGTATAATTAAACCTGCTTCCACAGACAGAAGAGAGCAACAGCAAAAGTGAATGAATAGTGGAGCCATTAGGAATGCACAGGTTGAAAATAACCAAAGCCAGGGAAAGTATATCAAATTTCATCAAAAAAAAAGCAATCAAGTTAAATAGGACTTACAAAAACATAACTGGATTTAAGAACTTACCAATAATGCCAACGGCTGCGAGTATCGGGTAGTAAATACGTGCTATCAGTAAGATTGCTGAGTATTTCATTTTGTCCAGCCAGGTCTGTTTCTGTGAAGTCAACAAATCTGTTCACTGAAATATGACAATGTTGTCAGCATTGTCTCATTTTATTTGGAAGCTAAATGTTCAGTGAGACAATTAATCTGGTTGAATCACTAATCACGCTGGTTGCAGTAATCTGAACAAGCAGCAAATTAACCACTTTCCTCTGAGAGTTATTACACAGTGGAAATCTATTTTGAAAAACAAAGTTTCAGTGATTTCTTGAGAATTCAAGTTAGATTTTATTGCCATGTGCACTCAAGTACAGAAGTACATGGGTACAGTGAAAATTGTACAAATTTGCGATTCCCAGGGATATCTTAGATACAAAAGTACAAAGTCTTATGTACAAAGTAGCAAAATAAAGTTAATAGTTAAATACATTACTGTCCTTCTTACCATTACGAAGAAAGATAATCAAATAAAGTTAAAGTTAAAAGATTAATTTTGAAAGATTTTCGAAAGTCAGAACACTGCATTACCATTTGCAATGAAGCTATTCTGAACCAGACTAAGCTGTCGCTTTTCCTTCATTGTCACCTTTTAAATCAACAAAATACTGGGACGGGTTTTCCAGTGAGTGAGAATCTCACCTGAATTGCTACGGGGGCCCTTGTCTTTCTGATGAAAGAACGCAGCTCTGCATTTCTGAGAAGAGATTCCATCAGGGTTACCCTCTGGAATGTGGAACCATACTTCTATCCTGGCAGATCTTTCCTGGCGAGAACAGTACTATAATGCGCAAAGTAGCTGTGATGTGACAGTGCTGTAAGGTCTGGTGCCAGGTGGGTCGTGATGTAGGGCACCTCGTTAATAGGGTAAAAAGTGGTTAGGGTGGCAAGGTGCCAGGTATGTAGGTTGGAAATTGGGGAGGAGTTAGAATATTAACTGAGATGTGGGTAGGGTCCCAGTTGGGATGGCATCAGAATTTCAGCTGGCATGTGAGCAGGATGCCAGTGGGGTACTCTGCCAACTGTTGTGGGGGATTATGAATGTCTGATATAAAAGTAATGAGGGTCAAGTAAGTGTGTGGAGTAGATTAGGGTGCATTGGAGATATAGGGTGTGGCAGGGGCCATGGATGATAGTTCTGAGGCCAGGTCACATTCCGCATAGGATCTTCATAAAGGAGAACACAAAGAACATGCCACAATGTTGGGGAATGCAGAAGAAGACAGAGCATTGTGGATAGTGAGAAATAGAGGGAGATCAAGAGAGAAACAGACAGAGAGAGAGAGATAGAGGGCAGAGACTACTGACATAAAAAGGTCACCCAAAAGCCTTGGAAATGATCGCAATTAATTGAAGTGTGGAGAAAGGAGGTGCTGAGCAGAATAAGAGTCAACATTAGCATTTTAACGGGCAGGAAGAGAGTATTAATTGCTATTTACTGAAGATATATTTAATCAAGGATTAGAAGCTGACCTGTCACAGTGAAAGATGAGGCAATTGGAATATTGGGAATGTGAGGAATGCTACCACGCTGCAACTGGAGAAGCTATTTCCCATATAGAATGGATAGCAATAGAGGAGATGTATCTTTAGATTCAGGAGGAGTAAGGGCCTCGATTGGAAATGCCCCTGCCATTCTTCCCTCATCCTTCTGAGAAACGTGGGCTGTTTAAGTGAACTGGTTAATCTCACAAGTTACACTCTTGTTAAAAATACAAGTACTCAATTATCTTTAACTATTATCTGGACAGATTCAGGGTAACCATGGATTTGCTCAGGAAAATAGATTTTGTTCAATAATAGGATAAAACATGATTCATGATGACAGATTCTGGCTGATAAATGACCTGAATTTGAGTTATCAGGGCCATCAGTAAGCCCAGGGAATGTCAATGAGTGCTTCTGTTATTAAATGGAAATATGAGCACCATATGAGTTCACAAGTCAAGAATTTGGAAGCAATTTGAACAAAGTTGAGAAATAATGAAGGCAAATTGTTGCTTCTGGGAATGGTGCACAGATTCATTCATCAGTACAATAGGAGATGATATTGTACAAAGTAAGCAATAACAGGAACTTGTCACAAAGATGCAGCGATTATTAATCATAGGATACTTTAATGTGTTCGAATTGAAGATGAGTAAAAGTGGCCAAAGTTAAAATTCATGGAATTTTACTCTCACAACAGCATCTTCTGGAACAGCAAGAGAAAATGCTGCACTGGACATGATATCGTGCAAAGAGATATGATTAATGAATACAGTTATAGTGATAGTGTCCCTAACAGTGATCATAATATGATTGAACTTTGAACTCAAATTGAGAGGGAGCGAAGAATGGGTCCAAGACCAGAATTTTAAACTTATGTAAGGACAATTATGAGGTCACAAATGCAGAGCGAGTTAACATGAACTCGGGACGTTCCTGGAATCATATCATGGGATATCGGCGTCGCTGGCTGGTTCAGCATTTATCACCCAACCTTAATTTTCCTGGGGAAGGTTTTGGTGAGCTGTCATCTTGAATGACTGCGGTTCGTGGGGTGCTCAAGCGATATGGAATTCTGTTTTGACATAGTTAAATCGAAGTGAGGAGACTGTGTTCTCATTTCAAATGAGGTTGGTGTGTAACTTGGAGGTGGGAGACACAGCAAAACAAGAATTAACTCTGATAAAGTCTCTAAAATGAGAGCATGTAAGAGCAATTGAGTGTAAATAAAAGATTTTCATAGAACATAGAACAGTATGGAAGAGTACAGGCCCTTCAGCCCTTGATGTTGTGCTGGCCTTTTATCCTCCTCTAAGATCAGACTAACCTCCATACACTTAATTGTACTATTTTCCATGTGCCGATCCAGGAGTCACTTAAATGTCCCTAATGTAACTGACCCTGCTACCAATGCTGGCACTGCATTCCAAACACCCTCTATTTTCTGTGCAAAGAACCTGCTTTTGACATCTCCCCAATCATTCCTTCCATTACCTTAAACGTATGCCCTCTCGTGATAGAAATTTCTACATTGGGCTCGGGTCTATCCATTCTATTTATGCCTGTCAACACCTTTTACACCTCTATCAAGTCACCTCTCTTCCTTCTTCACTACAGTGAGATAATTTCTTGCTTCCTCAAACTTTCTTCATAAAACATGCTCTTCAGTCCAGGCAGCTTCCTAGTAAATCTCCTCTGCACTCTGCCCAATGTTTCCATATCTTTCCTGTAATGATGTGACCAGAACTGTACACAATATTCCACGTATGGTCTTAAAAAGGACTCTACAGAACTGTAGCATATCCTGTGGCTCTCAAACTTAATCCACCTGCTGATCAAAGCCAACACTAACATGCCTTCTTATCAATCCTACCAACTTTGTTGTCAACTTTGAGGGATCTATGAACGTGAACCTCAAGACTCCTATGTACCTTGACACTACCAAGAATCTTGCTTTTAAGCCTGTATTCGACATTCAACTTTGACTTTCTAAAGTGACCGACTTCACATTTTTACAGTTTAAAATTCATCTCCCACTTAGCAGCCCAGTTCTGCATGCTGTCAATGTCCTGTTGCAACCTACAATAGCCCTGCACACTATCCACAGCTCCACCAAACTTCGGGTCATCGGCAATCATACAAACGGAACTATCCACTTCCTTATCCAAGTCTCAAGGGGCAGATGTCCCAGAACCGATCCCAGTGGAATACTACTAATCACTGATCACCAGGCCGATTCATTTCTATTTAATACCACCCTCTGTATCCCAGAGGCTCGTCAATTCTTTTTCCAGACAGCCAGATTTCACTGTATCCCATGTCTCCTTACTTTCTGAACTAGCCTAGCATGGGGAACCACATCAAACAGCTTGCTAAAAACCATGTAAACCACATCCACTGCTCTACCTTCATCACAACTTCAAATAAATCACTACGATTTGTGAGGCATGACCTGCCCCACACAAAGCTATGCTGTCTACCTCTAATCAATCTATGGTCTTCCAAATAATCATAAATACTGACCCTCAGGATCCTCTCTAATACTTTGCCCACCACTGATGTACGACTGCCTATTCTGTAATTCTCAAGAATATCCCTATTCCCTTTTTTGAACAAGGGAATAACATTTGCCACCCTCTAATC
This sequence comes from Chiloscyllium punctatum, assembly GCF_047496795.1. Classification (NCBI taxonomy): domain Eukaryota; kingdom Metazoa; phylum Chordata; class Chondrichthyes; order Orectolobiformes; family Hemiscylliidae; genus Chiloscyllium; species Chiloscyllium punctatum. The sequence continues at coordinate 129,313,423 of NC_092742.1, forward strand.
ATCTGGCACTACTCCAGTGGACAGTGACGATTGAAAGATCATCGCCAAAGTTGCAGGAATCTCTTCCCTCAGATCCTGTAGTGTCATAGTGTATAACCCATCTGGCACAGGGGATTTATCTGTCCTTATGTTTTTCACAATTTTCCACATGTCCTTCTTCCAAATATTAACTTATTCTAGCATGTCATTCTATTTCACGATGTCCTTAGAAACATCAAGATCCCTCTCAGTAGTGAATACTGAAACAAAGTATTCATTGAGAACCACCCCTACTTCCCCAGACTCCAGACGCAAGTCCCCTCCACAATTCTTGATCAGCCCGATGCTCGGTCTGGTCATTCTATTGTTCCTCACGTAAGTGTAGAGTGCCTTAGGGTTTTCCTTAGTCTGACCACTAAAGTCCTTGTCATGCCCCCTTCCAGATCTCTGAAGTTCATTCTTCAGGTCCTTCCTGGCAGCCTTGTAACCCTCTCAAACCCTGTCTGACCCCAGACCCCACAACCTTAAATAAGCTTCCTTCTCTCTCTTGATTAAATGCTCCACATCCCTTGTCACTCAATGTTCTTCAACCTGCCATCCTTTCCTTGCCTCATTGGGACAAACCTATCCAGCACTCTCAGCAAGTACTTCCGAAACAACCACCACATTTCTGTTGTGCATTTCTTTGATTGCAACTCTTCCCAACTTCAGCTGCCCACTTCCTGCCTAATAGCATTGCAATTCCTCCCCTCCCAATGAAATACTTTCCCATACCTCCTGCTCCTATCACTCTCCATGAGTATAGTAAATGTCAGGGAGTTGAGTTCACTATCACCGAAATGTTCTCCAACTGAGAGATCGAAGACCTGCCATTCTTTGCTGTCAAGCACCAAAATCAACATGGGCTCTCTTTGAGTCGGCCTACCTACATATTGCATCAGGAATCTTTCCTGGACACAACTCTGACAAAAACCTGCTTCATCTCACCTATTTGAACTGAGTAGCTTTCAATCAATATGAGGAAAGTTGAAGTCGCCCATGATAACAAACCTATTACTTCAGCACCTTTCCAAAATCTTCGTCCCAATCTGCACCTCCGTGTCTCTGTTGCTATGGAGGGGGGCGTCTGTAGAGAACTTCTATATCAGTGACTGCTCCTTTCTCATTTCTGAATTCCATCCATATTGACTCTGTAGACAAACACTCCTCGATGACCTCCCTTTCTGTAGCTGTGACACTATCCCTGAATAGCAACACCACTCCCCATCTCTTTTACCTCTCCCCCTCCACCATTCCTTTTGAAACATCTAAACACTGGAGAGTTCCAGTCCCTGTGATATGCAAGAATCTGTAACGGCACAACATCATAACTACAAGTAACTACCTTTCATTAGGTTGTGCATATTTTTGTCAACTGCAGAGAAAAGAGCACCTTCATCTCGGATTTATAAATCAGCAAATCACTCAGAATTTGGAGTCACACGTAGACCAGACAACTGTACGGAAGGCAAAACAAAGCAAACTTAGCTGTGTATACCAAAAATCAGAAATTGGTGGAAAATCTCAACAGGTCAGCCAGCAACTGTAGAGAGAAACAGGAGTTTTTTTTTCTCGTCCAATGATCCCTCTGCATAAGTCAATTAACTCTGCTTTCTCTCTACACATGCTGCCTGATCTCTGCAATAACGACAACAGTGTTGCCTCCTAAAATAATTTTATTGGAGCAGATCCGCTTCTTTCGTGACAATTGGCAATGATTAAATGGTCGCAATTTGTCCAGATTTTCTTTCCACATATTTTCTTGAATTTAGAGTTCTGACACATGTGGATCCAAATCCATTACTCCAGAATAATGATCGAACACCATCAGAGGCAGCAGGAGAACATTAACCGGTCTGACTGCACCTGTAGAAAAAGAAATGGACTTTGATTTGACTGTTTTTCGGAATTCAAAGTTAATGGGAGTTCATGGAAAATGCTGGGGTTTTTTTGAGAGGCAGAGTGAACAGCATGAGGGCAGATGGTATCACTGCATAGAGCCAGTTAAAAAGATAAATCTGTCCCTCAATGTGGCGTGCTACAACACAGCAGTGAAACCTTCTACTAATTAAACCAAACATCCTGAGAAGTTCACCTTGACTCGCAATCTGTTCATATCTGAATGGCAGTGAACTCAGACGTTCCACTACTTAAAGAAAAAGTATCAACTTATTCTATAATACAAAAAGTGAAATCCTCCTGGCTCTCCAACTCCCACCCCCGCCTCCCCGCCTCCCCGGGGATATTAGGGCTCTCCATTTTGTGTCTTAACAGCAGTAAGAGCTGGAGGGGATTGACGGGAAGGTGAGTCACTGATTTTAAAACATACCTCATGAATAGACAGAGTGCATGCTGAGCAGGAGCGGCCACGGGACTGCTGAGTAAGTAAAGTAATATTTCGGATGATTGCATTGAAGGGGATCGATACAGGGCAGATGTTAGAAGTAGTTTCTTTACTCAGAGAGTCGTAGGGGCTTGGAACGCACTACCTGCAACATGAACTGTTTCGTCAAATTTAAGGGCACTTCAATGGTCATTGGATAACCGTATGTGTGAAAATGGAATAGTGTTGGATAGATGGGCTTCAGATTGGTTCCACATGTCGGCTCAACATTGAGGGCTGAAGGGCTATATGGACCCCATGCAAATTCACTTTCTCCGTCAACCTACTATGAGGAAACTTATCAAATGCCTTATTGATGTCCATGTATATGACATCTATCACCCTTCCCTCATCTTTGTCACTGCCTCAAAAAATTCTATTTAGTTGGCAAGATATGACCTTCCTTGCACAAAACCAAGTTTCCTATCACTGATTAGCCCAATTTCTTCCAAATGGGAATAGACCATTTCCCTTAGTATCTTCTCCAGCTCCTCTACGACTGATTGCAGGCTCACCGGTCTATAATTACCTGGATTATTCCTGCTTCCCTTCTTAAACAAGGGAACAACATTAGCGATTGTCCAGTCCTCCGGGACTTCAACCATGTTTTTGGATGCTGCAAAGATACCTGTTAAGTCTCCAGCTATTTCCTTTCTTTCTTCTCTCGTTAACCTGAGATACATCACTTCCAGACCTGAGGACGTGTTTCCCTTACTGCCCTTTAAAATACCCTACACTTCCTCCCTCCTTATGCTGATTTGTCCCAAAGTAATCAAATATCTATCACTAGCTTCAACATCTCTCATGTCCCTCTTCTTGGTGAATACCAATGCAAAGTGTTCATTAAGGATCTCACTCATTTTATTTGACACCATGCAGAACTTTCCTCCTTTGTTCTTGAGAGGGCTATTCTTTTCTCTAGTTACCCACTTGCTTCTTATGTATGAATAACAGGCTTTGGGATTTTCCCTAACCATTTTTGCTAAAGGTATTTAATTAGCCCTTTTAGCCCTCTTAATTCCACGTTTCATATTGATCCAAACATTCCCGATATTATTCTAAAACTTCGTCTGCCTTCAGTCACCTACAACTGATGTATCCTTCGTTTTTCCTCTTAGTATATCTCACAATTTCACCTGTCAAAATTGCAACCAAAACGCAGGGATCTGTTGCACAGCGAAAAGTTATACTTTCGATTTTCCAGTATACTCTGAGACTGCTAGCTCATCATATGACAGGTTCGTGTAAGTTCTCTGTGTAAAATAGCATTTGCTGTCTCTTCAAGGTACAGTACATGCTTTCAACTTCACAATTGGCAAAAGAAAAAAAATGTAAAATGAGTGTAAATTAAAATGTGAAAAGGGAGGATGGGTTCTCAAGCAAGATAAGCAAGAAACAAATCTTACAAACATCTCCCCCCAAGCATTCATATCAATGAGATCTTTAGCTGCGACTACGTCCAGCGGTATTCCACTACCAAACACTGTTCCTCTGGGATATTTAGATCCACTACTCCTTCACTTCCGACAAGTCCCAACAACCATACGGCACCTTCCATTGCAACTACAGAAGTTGTAATGACTGCCCTTTTACATCCTCCCTCCTCAATATCCAATCCCCAAAACACATATTCGAGATGAAAAAAAAACATTTTTTCTGAAATTCCACGCTACTGTGTTCACTGCTCAATATTGTTTCCTCTACATTGGGAAACATACTGTGACCACTTTGCAGAACACTTACGTTCTGTCCACCCGCCTGACACTTGAACATATCACCCTGTCCCCTCGCCAACATCTCTGTCTGAGGATGAATGCAGTGTTCCAGCGAAGTTCAGTGCAAGCTGGAATGCAGCACTTCATTTCCCACGAAGGAACTCTGCAGTCTTCTGGACTTCTTATCGAGTTCAATAATTTTAAGACTTGAGTATAGTTCCCCCAAGTCTTTTTCCCACCCTGATACACGAGGTCTTATCATCACATGGGATGTGACCACACACAATTCTTTGTAAGCAAGCAATAGCCTCGCTTAGCAGCCATTCATTCTCTTAAGTGGCCCCTTATCTTCTTCTTTGTTGGTCCATTTTGTTTTTCTTCACTGTCTTTGGAAATAATTTCCACCGACTGTTTACTCTTCCACCTCGCTAACTTTGCATTCAAGCGATCATTTTCTCGGCTAACATCTGTTTTGAAGAAGGGGCAATGGACCCAAAACGCCAACTGTTATTTCTCTCAATAGATGCTGCCACACCTGCTGAGCTTTTTTCATCAACATCAGTTTTTTTTAATGTTGCAAATGTCTCAAAGTTCCTTGGGGTGGAAGAGGACATAAAATTTATTAAAAATGGAGAACAGACATGATGCGACTTTTTTGACGTTTTTTTTAATTCACTGTTAATATTTCAAGTATGTGAAAGGCTTAAATGGAATGTCAGATGTTGTTCTTTAAACTTCCAGTGTGCTTTATTGAAGTATTGCAGCAGGCCCAGGACAGGAATGTAAGTTTGAGAATAAATGTGCGATATTGATAAGGATGCTTTACATTGCCAAAAGCAAACATAATCTGGATGAATATTTTGCAGTTTGTCTCCACTTATCACAACATTGCTCTTCATAAACAACTTTCGTACTGAGGCCGCTGACTTGTTTGTTGAGCTGGTAGGTTTGTTTGCAGATATTTTATCACCATACTGGATAACATCAGTGCACGTCCGGTGAAGCACTGGTGTTCTGTGCTGCTTGCTATTTATGTGTTCCAGTTTGCTGATTGGCCAGCATTTTCGACATTGTTTCTTCCTCGTTGGCATGTGGGTCCTACCTCTACACATTGTTAACTGAGTTCGGGGTTGATTGCGGGGCCTCCTGGAATTCCCGTGTATGGCTTTATTTCACTTGTCCAAAGGATGGATACATTGACCCAGTCGAATTAGTGCCCTTCTTTGGCTGTGTGTATGGACACAAGTGATAGTTGATCATGGCTTTTTTTGGCTAGTTCTTCATATACCCTGATGGCTAGTTTTCTTCTGGTTTGCCCTGTGTAATATTTCTGGCAGTCTTCACATGGTACAGTCTTCACATGGCAGTCTACACAAAGAGTGTAATAAGAAATGAGAGGATCAAATATGAAGGTAGGCTAGCCAGTAATATTAGAAATAATAGTAAAAGTTTGTTTCAGTACATAAGAAACAAACGACAGGCAAAAGTAGACATTGAGCCACTTCAAACTGATGCAGGAAGCCTCGTGATGGGAGATAAGGTAATAGCAGGAGAACTTAACAAGTACTTTGCGTCAGTTTTCACAGTGGAATACATGAGTAATATCCCAAAAATTAAAGGGTGTCACGGGGCTGAGTTGAGTATGGTTGCCATTACGAAAGAGATAATGCTAGAAAAGTTAAAAAGTCTTAAAATTGATAAATCTCCTGGTCCCGATGGGATACACCCTCGAGTTCTGAGAGAGGTGGCTGAGGAAATAGCAGAGGCATTGGTTGAGATCTTTCAAGAGTCACTGGAGTCAGGAAAGGTCCCGGATGATTGTAAGATGGCTGTTGTAACCCTCTTGTTCAAGAAAGGATCAAGGCAAAAGATGGAAAATTATAGGCCAATCAGCTTAACCTCAGTTGTTGGTAAAATTCTAGAATCCATCATTAAGGATGAGGTTTCTAAATTCTTGGAAGAGCAGAGTCTGATTAGAACAAGTCAACATGGATTTAGTAAAGGGAGGTCATGCCTGACAAACCTGTTGGAATTTTTTGAAGAGGTAACATGTAGGTTAGACCAGGGAAACCCAGTGGATGTGGTCTATCTAGACTTTCAAAAGGCCTTTGATAAGGTGCCACACGGGAGGCTGCTGAGCAAGGTGAGGGCCCATGGTGTTCGAGGTGAGCTGCTGGGATGGATTGAGGATTGGCTGTCTAACAGAAGGCGGAGAGTTGGGATAAAAGGTTCTTTTTCAGAATGGCAGCCGGTGATGAGTGGTGTCCCGCAGGGTTCGGTGCTGGGGCCACAGCTGTTCGCATTATATATTAATGATTTGGATGAGGGAACCGGGGGCATTCTAGCGAAGTTTGCCGATGATACGAAGTTAGGTGGACAGGCAGGTAGTTCTGAGGAAGTGGGGAGGCTACAGAAGGATCTAGACAGGTTGGGAGAGTGGTCCAGGAAATGGCTGATGGAATTTAACGTGAGCAAGTGCGAGGTCTTGCACTTTGGCAAAAAGAATATAGGAATGGACTACTTTCTAAATGTTGAGAAAATTAATAAAGCCAAAGCACAAAGGGATCTGGGAGTGCTCGTCGAGGATTCTCTAAAGGTAAACATGCAGGTTGAGTCCGTGATTAAGAAAGCGAATGCAATGTCGTCTCTTATCTCAAGAGGGTTGGAAATATAAAAGCAGAGATGTACTACTAAGACTTTATAAAGCTCTGGTTAGGCCCCATTTGGAGTACTGTGTCCAGTTTTGGTCCCCACACCACAGGAAGGACATACTGGCACTGGAATGTGTCCAGCGGAGATTCACACGGATGATCCCTGGAATGACAGGTCTAGCATATGAGGAACGGCTGAGGATACTGGGATTGTATTCGTTGGAGTTTAAAAGATTAAGGGGAGACTTAATAGAGATGTACAAAATAATACATGACTTGGAAAAGGTGGATGCTAGGAAATTGTTTCCGTTAGACGAGGAGACTAGGACCCGTGGACACAGCCTTAGAATTAGAGGGGGTCATTTCAGAACAGAAATGCGGAGACATTTCTTCAGCCAGAGAGTGGTGGGCCTGTGGAATTCATTGCCACGGAGTGCAGTGGAAGCCGGGACGCTAAACGTCTTCAAGGCCGAGATTGATAGATTCTTGTTGTCTAGAGGAATTAAGGGCTATGGGGAGAACGCTGGTAAGTGCAGCTGAAATGTGCATCAGCCATGATTGAATGGTGGAGTGGACTCGATGGGCCGAATGGCCTTACTTCTACTCCTATGTCTTATGGTCCTATGGATTTTGTATATATTGGTTCTGTTAGTAGGGGGAATTAGATCCTTTATGCTCGTCAGTAGCTGTCGTAACGTAGATATTGGTTTGTGAGCTATCATGATACCAAGGGGTTGGAGGAGTCTGTTGGTCATTTCTGATATGTTGTTGATGCAGAGTAACCAGTGTACCCAGACGTGTTGTGTTTTCTGTGTGTGTCTCAGTTATGAAATATCTACACAAGACAGGTGAAATTAGCAGGTTTGATTACCAAATCATGAATGGAGAGGGATCCAGAATACCCTACTTCTATTGATTCCACAAGGCACAGAAACCAGAGGTCTCCCTCAGACCCAGAGTTTCACTTCTGAGTTCAACGACACAGAAGACGAGAAAAAGAACTGCAATGGAGACGGAAACACGTGGCAAGCAGCTTAATCATTCTATCCACTCCATTCAAGAATTCATCAACATCATTAAGAACACCAGAATAAATGAGAATTATGACCTCCTTTGATGTGACTGTACTATAATTACATCCAAAGACATCTCCGTAACCAAGGCAATGTTAGCGTCGCTGCTGGATGGATTAGTGATACAGACACCTTGCAACACAAGACGAAGAGTCAAGAGTCAAGACTAGCTTTATTTGTCGTTTCTACAATATATAACTGATATAGTAAAATAGCATTCTTCCAGGACCACGGTGTTACATGGACAGCACAAACTGCACAATCACATACAGTGCGGCAGAAAGAGCACAACAAGTGCAAAATATGAAAGGTAGCAGAGTAATTCCTCACATGTCAAGACAATAGGCACAGTGGTGCACAAATTACAGCGTAATAAAAGAATTATTATTTATAAAATACTTTTCTAGCAGGATTCAAAGTCGTGCAAAGAATTTCAGATGGAATAGAATGTGATCATACAACGTTAAGGAGCCTGATGGCTTGGCGGAAGAAACAGTTGCACAGTTTGGCCATGAGAGACCGAATGCGCTGGTATCTTATGCCAGATGGCAGGAAGGAGAAGGGTTTGAGTGAGGAAAGTGTAGGGTCTTCCACAATGCTTGTAAATTTGCAGATGCAGCGTGTGGTGTAATTATCTGTAATGGAGGGAAGAGAGGTTTGAATAATTTTCTCAGCCATCCTCACTATGTGTTCTAGTGCAATTTCTGAACCATTCAGTGATGCAGCAGCTCAGTGCACTCTCAATGAACACTCTGTAGAATGTGGCGAAGATGAGGTGGGGAGTGTGGGCTTTCCTCAACCGACATAATAAAACCATCAGTCAGAACAGCACCCTGAAACTGCTTGAATCTGTCCTTCACAACCCATTTCATCTTCAATGGCCAGATTCACAGACAAATCAAATTAATATGCATGGAATTATGGAAATCAGGATTAATAGTGGAAACTGTAATGTGAAGTCCAGAAAGGACAGCCCTTCTCACTATCCAGCCTAAACTTTGGATCACTATGTGGATGACTCTTTCATCAATACTAAACGTGCTCAACTGGGAAAGAGATACCATCAACTCATAAACAAAACCTGACCAACGTACGATTCACTAAGGAAGAAAGAACATGGATGGACTTCCCTTCCTGGACGTAATGGTCAAATCCAAGATCAACGGTAAGCTCCAGACTAGAGTATACGGGAAGGCCACCTATACAGCTTATATGCCCAACTACATCAGCAACCATCTCAACACCAACACACTGAGCTGTACCAGATACATTGCTTACGCAAGCTGTGACATAATGCAGCACCCCAGAGATGTGCAAAGTTGAAGAACAGCATATGACTTCTTCTAAAACAACATTATCCAAAATGCATACTCTGCCAGTATCTAAACAACAGACCACAACAGGAAGACTCCACTAATAAACATGTAGAGCTAGACTCATATACCAATCACTAAGAATGAAAACCGCAAATGATACCACCCACCTCAGCAAACCAGGACATATAAATAGCAAGCAGTGCAGCATACCAATTCTTCACGATAGGTGCACTGATGATGCTACCTAGTATGGTGATGAAACGTCTGCAAACAAAATTATCAGCTTAGTGACAGAGGCAACAACGTCATCCACAACCTGCTCTACCAATCTTCTTAAGAACTTCGAACGTCTCATTGTAGAACTTTCAAAAGTATTTGAATACCTCAGTCAAGAATGTCTACCTCCTCTGGAATGAAACTGGTCAGTCATGTGACTTTGTATTCTTGCTGTCCTGCTTTGGTCTTTTACTTTTCCTGAAACAAAATATATTTCTCATTGTCTCTGCCCACCACCCATCAGAATTTATAAAAAGCTGTAATATTACTGACAGTCGTACATGTAAATGTATATTATACGAACAGATTTCCACAATCAATACTTTTGTCTCCTGTCAATTCAGAATTAAGCAGGGATTTTCTGTTCCTGCTAATTCACTGTCTGACAATCACTTTGGGCAAGTCGAAGAATGCATTCGATTGAAAATGGAAGAAATGCATTAACTATCCGCTTCTGTTCTCGCTTATCACCATCCAATACTCTTTTACAACCATTCGAGGTGAAATAATAGATTAGCTGTGCTCATGTCAAACTATCATATTATATTCGTCTGCTTGCTTTTGAGGGCTATGACATCACAGATTACAATCATTAACCAAGTCCAATCAATCCACTTATTTAAAAAAACAGCAAATATAATAATTTTTTAAAAAGATCGACTCTTATGTTTGTTTAGCAGTAATGAAAGCTTGTGTGCCAGGAACAAATTCAAACCCTGATAGTACTAATATAGGTCGTTCTGTTATGAGGCACTTCTCTTCAACACGAATTGGCTTGAACAGGACTGACGAATTGTGGGTGTTGTTCGGATAACACAAACCTTTCGCTCAGCGATAATGATTTTCAGAGGGTGATTTTCAATAGCACGAGGTTGCAGCAGAATGTAGTTGTCCCGTTATGCCAGAACGCCCTGTACAACATCATTTTTCAATGGAAAAAAAATGCCGAGGTTAGTTCCCCAGAAGAAATGCGACTTTCCAATTCAGCCCAATTCACACGCAGTATTTATGACATCAGTCATGAGGAAATTGTTGGGAAGTACCGTCATCTTAGCCCAAAATAACGTGCAGCTAATTCTAATTCAAACCTTTATCAGTGAAACGAGTCTCCTCAGGATATTCAGGAAATGGTTCGTTGTCATAAAATGAAACTAAATCTGACGATGCAGTCAAAAAGAAAAGTTGTCACCGTTGCTACCAAGGTGTCATTTACCAATTGTGGTGTCAAGAATCGAAATAAAATTGAAACTGGCGTGAATCAGAGACTTGGCAAGAAAGAGACTCCGTAACGGGGTGGAAACAACACTAAGAGAATGCGCAGAAATTTTCTGAAAGGAACCTTATGCTGACACAACAAGCAAGCAAGCTTTTTTGTGTAAAGTTAGGGATTTTTTTTTCTCAAGCTGTACTGTAAAGGTACGACTGGGTCAGAAATAAACCACTTTTCTGACTTTCTTGCCTGTTGTAACATCATTTGTTTATTTATGTTCTGAAATAAATTGATTGGTCATTCCGTTAAAAATACACTGCCAGCCGACTGTGAATGGAGTAGTTTCGGTGAAAGTGTATTGTATGAAAAAGGCGTGCTGAACCAGAAAATGGGGTAGGTGTGGAACTCATCCCAGCAAAATAGCAACCAATTGATGGAGAACAAACTAAATGATGCGAACATTGTACTAGAAAGGGGACAGCTCGGTATAAAAACATACATAAGCATACTAAAATGAAAGGGAACATTCGAAAGCAAATATTGATTGTTTACAGAACAAAATTGTGGATATAGAAATATGAGGCCAGAAACAGTATTTTATCTGCCATCACAGCAAAAGGACAACATAACAATAATGTTCGTAGATCATAGCTTGGAATTAATCAAATTTGGAAAAAAAATGTTAAGATGTCTTTTATTGTAAGCAAACTAGCATATGAGCTGATTTCATGTAACTCCAAGAATACAAAAATAAGTCTACTGTTAAAAAAAAGATACCGTTTCTTGGGAGAAAGGTACTTGATTTAATAACTGAGTGTCACAATTTAATTTTCTCTGAAAATGTCAATGATGTTGAGTTTAAAGAAAATATAAATATGTGTTGCAGTGATCCAATTATCACTGACGCGACCTGTCAATGTTCTGGAACTTGAAAGACGTTGGAACATATCACACTCTGTCGCAAATAAACATCTCTTTAATTCTCACCAGTAAACTTAGAGATGACTTTATTCTCCAGGTTTTCAGGTGGAAAGTGGGTTAGAGAATCCACTGCAATACAATGGATGGACTGCTGTAATGCCATAGGACAAGATTTCAGCTATGATATTTGAATGCTGCATAACTTTTTTTAATTTCAAAAATATACTTTATTCATAAAATATTTTGATGATCTGTACAATTGGTGGTGCCATTCATAGGCGCACCTTGCACTTCTTTACATACAGAGACCAGAATGAATCATTCATATATACAGGTCTGTACGTTTACCACCCATATATTGAGCTGAGGCTTCAGTGCAGCCCACTTACTGAGTGGGCCCCCTGTTCTTCGTTGACAGAAAGACATTACACAGTGGTCTTTCCCAACTGTGACTTGGCGGCAGCTGTCCCAAGCTTCAGTGCGTCCCTTAACACATAGTTCTGGACCTTGAAATGTGCCAGTCTGCAACACTCAGTTGGGGACAGCTCCTTCAGCTGGAAAATTAACTGGTTCTGGACAGACCAAAGAGCATCTTTGACCGAGTTGATGGTCCTCCAGGCACAGTTGACGTTCATCTCGGTGTGCATCCCAGATAACGTACTCCCATGTAATGGAGCTGCTCGGGATGAACCTCGACAAACACCACTGCATTCCTCTCGAGACTTCCGTTGCATAGGCACATTCCAGAAGGAGGTGTGTGACAGTCTCCTCCCCTTCTCAGCCACTTCAAGGGCAGCATGCAGTGCGGCAGAGAGTCCGGGCATGCATAAAGGATCTCACAGGCAGAGACCTCGTCATCACCAGCCAATCCATGACTTGATGCTTGTTGGAAAGTTCTGGCGATGAGGCATTCTGCCAAATGACTTTGACAGTCTGCTCAGGAAACCACTTGACAAGATCCGCCCTGTCCTTTTCCTGAAGGGAATCAACGACACTACGTGCTGAACACTTCCTGATGGACTTGTGATCAAAGATGTTTTTCTTCATAAATGTCTCCACGCAGGTCAGGTGGTACGGAACAGTCCAACTACTTGAAGTGTTCCACGGCAGCGAGGCCAGGCCCATCCTTGGCAACACCGGGGACAGGTAGAACCTCAGTACGTAGTGACACTTGGTGTTTGTGTACCAGGGATCCACGCACAGCTTGATGCAGCCACAAACAAAGGTGGCCATCAGGTGAGGCTGGCATTGGGTGTGTTTTTCCCCCATTGCCCAGATCTTAGTACAGCGAGTCCCTTCGGACCCGGTCCATCTTTGACCTGCATATAAACTGGAAGCTGGCCAGGGTGACTGCAGCGGCACAGGTTCTGGGACTAGGCCAGACCTGTGCCACGTATAACAGTACTGACAGTGTGTCACACCTGATGAGCAGGTTTTTACCCGTGATGGAGAGCGACCGTCGCTTCCATCTGCCAAGTTTCTGCCTCACATTCCTGACATGCTCCTCCCAAAACTTGGCACAAGCTCCAGCCCCGCCGAACCAGGTGGTCAGTTCTGACGGTGAAGGATTGGTTTTCCCAGTTCCTGAAGAGCATGGCCTCACTCTTGCCTCGGTTTAGTGGCCACATATGCACATGGGTCTGTGTACAGACAGCGGATCCAAGCAGAAAACAGTAACGCCATCCATGTACAGGGAGACCTTAACCTGCAGGCCCCCACTGCCAGGAATAGTCACCCCTCTCAGGCTCGCATCCTTCCTGATGGACTCAGCAAGTTGGCTTTCTGCAGCACTCAAGCAAGGCAGGAGAGAGAGGGCAGCCCTGCCTGACTCCAGATCTGACTGGGAAGCTATCTGATTCCCACCCATTGATTGAGACTGCACTGACAATGTTGGTGTAGAGCAGTCTGATCGAATTGCAGATTCCCTCCCCAAAGCCCATTTTGGAGAGAACATCTCTCATATGCGTATGCAATATCCTGTCAAAGGCTTTCTCCTGGTCCAGGCTGATGAGGCAGGTGTCCCTCCCTCTGTCCTGCACGAAGGCGATCGTATCCCTGAGGAGTGTGAGACTGTCAGCAATCTTCCTGAACGGTACAGCACAGGTTTAATCAGTGTGAATCACCGACCCCAGAGCAGACCTGACCCAGTTGGCGGTAACCTTTGACAAGTTTAAATCGTGAGATTGGTCTCCAATTTTTGATTTCCTCCCTCTCCCCCTTTTGCTTGTAGGTAAGGGTAATGATGCCTTTCCTCATGGATGCACTCCTGGCCAATCAAGTCCCACAGAGCAGAATAGAGCTCGACCAGTAAGAAATTGCTTCTGGGAATTTTATTCTTTTTGAAGGACTCGAGAGCCTCGGTCAGGTCATCCCTAGATAGCGGCTGGTCCAGCCTCTCCCATGTTCTGTCCTCTAAGATCTCTGTGATAGACGACAGGAACAACTGGGAGACCGTACTATTGGTTGGCTTCGAGTTGTACAGACTGGCATAGAAGGATTTGCTGATCCTCATGATGTCAGCCTGAGATGACATTATCGAGCCATCTTCTTCCTTCAGGCTGCTGAGCACGGAGCTCTGTTTGTGCACCTTCTGGAAGAAGAAACGTGAGCACGTCTCGTCCAGGACCGGAAGATTATCTTGGAGGCCTCTGAGGCAAAGAGCGAGGCTTGCTGGCCCTTCACCCCCTGGAGGTCCTCCATGATATCGACCCCATCGTCTGCAGCGGGAGATGGTTCTGCCTACTTTCCTGGAGTTGCGACAGTTTTCCCCGCCTCTCTCTCGCCTCCTGAACACATTACAGATATGCTGTGGCCACAACAGCAAAATATTCGATGACAGTATTTTCATGGACCCATGGACATTTACGGCACAGAGGGCCATCATACAGTTGTTCATTTTAAGTCTTCAAAGCCCTTCAGTGCCCGCTCTCTTTTTATGTCAATTTCTTCTTGTATTCACACTCATAGGGTTCTACCGCAGAGAAAGTGAACTCTCGAGGCTGTTCCAGTCCAAATCAATCATTTAAATATTCTCATCCCCTTTTACAACACTTGCCCAGCAGTTTGCATGCCTTATTGCATATCAGGTCTCGGTGCATCTTGAATATTCCCAGGGTTTATGCCCTGAACACCTTCATTGGCAATGATATCCGGATTTTCACCGCTCTTGGTGGAAAATAATTTCCCTACATTCCATCTAAAGCTCATGCGGCTTTCCTTAAATCTGTCTTCTTGTCATTGATCCTCTATCAAAGGGAATAGTTTCTTCCTGTCTACTTTGTCCTCGACCCTGATAATTTTATATATATCGATCAAGTCTACTTCGATGAAGGAAAACAACTCCTGGCTACCCAGTCTCTCTTCATGAACAAATTCTCCAATCCAGGCCACATCATGGTAAAACCCCTGTGCACCATTAAGAGTATAAGATCGTAAGAAGTAGAAGCAGCTGTCGAACGGTTGGCCTCCCAGGTGGGCTCCACCATTCCACTGTTGTTGTAGTTTCCTTGACAATGCTCACTTCGACTTTGGTATCCTTTCTCCACAACCTTTGATTGCCCTACTTGTCACTGAAATATCGATCTCAGCCTTAAATATACACAAGGACTCAGCCAATTCACTGATGTGGAGCTAAGAGTTTCAAAGACTCACAATTGTTACAGAGAGAAAATTCCTCTGCATCTCAGTCTAAAATTGATGTCCTTTGTCAATGAGATCACGCCATCTGGGCTTAGACTCTCTCATCACCTCTCAGCATTGACACTGTCAAGCTGCTTAAAAATCTCCTTTATGTCAAAGAGATGATCTCTCGTGCTTCTCAACGCCAATGAGTAGAGTACCAAACTATTTTTATTCTCATTAAACAGTTCCCTATTACAGCCACATGCCATAATACATAAAATGTTGATTTAAGAGAAATGGCTGGAGTCGTGCTGGAAATGACTCATATAATGTCAGTGTTTGAGAAGAGAGAGGGGTAGAAAACGGAAAATTATAGACTGATCAGCCTGACGTCGGGCGTTGGAAAGATTTTAGAATGCATTATTAATGATGAGCTTCTGGGGTCCTTGCAGTACATGTTAAAATAGGCTGAGTCAGCATCGCTTCTTCAAGCAAGGTCTTGCCTGACAAACATGTTAGAACAATTCGAGTAGGTAACGAGCAAAGGTAACAAAGGAGAGCCAATGATTGTGATTTACTTATACTTCCAGAAAGCCTTTAATGAGTTATCGCATATTGTTAAATCATGGAAGAGCCCATGGCACTTGGGCAAGGTGCTGACATGGGTGGAGGGTTAGCTGAGTAGCAAAAGACACAGAGTGGAAAAAAATGCATATTTTCTGCATGGTAGCAGCGACTAGTGGAGTTTCACAGGGGTGAGTGTTGACACAACAAATATTCTATTCGTGTTACCCGTTAACAATCTGAACAACTGAAATGCAGAACCTATTATTAGGTTTGTAGAGGACACAACGATTTGAAGAAGGACACGTAATATTGAGTCTGTGTGAAGGCTGCAGAAGGAAATGGACAAGCCAATAGCGTGGGGAAAAAGTGGCAGATGGAACAAAACGTGAGAAAGTGTGAGGTTATGCTCTTTGGTAGGAAGACTAGAGGTGTAGACTCTTTTCTGAATGGAGAAAGGCTTCGGAAATCTGAAGAATAAATGTGCATAGTTTAGAATTCTCTTCCGGTTAAAGTGCAGGTCAAAGTGCAGGTTTAGTAGGCAGTCAGAAGGTAAATGGAATGTTCACATTCGCCATGGAAGGGGTTTGACCAAATGGTCTGTTGCAGTGCTGTATGATTCTATGATTCCTTGACAAGAGCAGGAATGTACTATTGGGGCTGTCAAAAGCTTCGGGCAGACTGTTTTTAGAATGTTTTGAGAGTTTTGCCACCCCACCCGCCCCCCCAAGCCCGCATCAAAGGAAGCATGCTTTTGCCTTAATTGTGTTCCAGAGTAGTTTCACAAGTACAATCCTTATAATGAAGTGCTTGTCAAATAAGGTGCAGAGAAAATTCTGGGTCTGTATTTGCTGGAGTTGAGGAGAATGAAGTAGGTTCTCATTGACCCTTAGAGATTACTGACATGTCTGGATAAATTAGGAATGAGAAGATGTTCCCAATCATAGGAGAGAATGGAACTAAGGGCATAGCGTCAGACTGAAGGGTTACTCCAAATGAACGATAATTTAGGAATCTCTTCAGTCAGAGGATGGTGAATTTGTGGAAGTTATTGCTGCAAGTGGTTGTGGATCAGGTCTTTCAGTTTTTTTGAAGACAAAGCTTGATAAGAGAGTAATCAAGGTTTACAGGAGAAGGCAGATCAATGACAGTAAGAAACATACAGGTCATGATCGAATGGCAGAGCAGATTTGCTGTCCAACACTGGCGCTCATCCTCATGAAGCTTCACAGAACTGTCCACAATGAAATTATTTTTTTTTAAATAAGGAGATCATAATCGTTCAGTTCTCCAGAAGCCTGCATAGTTGCAGTAAATCTTGATTCTGAGGCACGAAACGTCGAAATGAGCATCAACATTTTGCTAGCCTTCCTGATTACATGCTGCATCTGTGCGTCAGCATTTTTTAATCTGATTCTAACACAATTATACCCAAGATTTTTTGAGTTTCCTGTTCTTCCATTCTCTTTTTCCAACTGTTGTTACAACGCAGCAGTGAACTGTTCTGCTAATTATACCAAACACCCAGAAAACCTCAACTCGCCTTGTAATCTGTTAAAATTTAAGTCACTGAGAACTCCCAAAAAATTTCAATTTATTCTTAAATTGTAAAAATGAGGATTATACAACAACTGTTCAGAACTCCAAGCCACCCTTTCTCTTTTCTGCTTATGGCCTACCTCCAACTCGGTAACAATATACTGTTCAAATAAGACACTTCCTAAAGTTACATCGACTTCATTTCAAAACCACACAGTAGCTGTCATCTTTGTTGTCTGTCTTCTGCTGGCTAAAGATCACCCTGGGACGTCTTCCTTCTTTTTACTGTGAATGCGTTTCATATGGAAAGGTACATTTGATACGTAGTTTTTACTGATTTCTTGGATCTGTGCCCCAGCTACCTCTCAAGCTAAATACCCGAGCACTCAACATAAAAGCATCTCCTACACGCATGGTTACCCTGGTTACAGGAGCACCTAGAATTTCCAACATTGTGCAAGATGTGCAAATAACTTGCACGAGTTTCGCCAGAAATGCATCAATTAAAGAGACATTAATCTTTGTTTTTAATTTATTCTTACCTAAGCATAAGTAGGAAATGTTTTCTTTTCAGGTTTATACAATTAATACCACGCAGGTCTTCAGTTAGTTTGCTATCTGTATATCATTTTGTATACCCGGTTGACTCAGTGATACTGACTGAAGTTATCACTTAACACGCCCCTCTCAATATTGGTATCTGCTTGCCACAGTTTCATCAATTTGCCCGGTCCCCTCTGTGACGCTGACTGCCTTCACAGTTAACCATGTCGCTGTCTTATCTCAGTAATGACTATTCAACAATGCATGCTAGACGAATCCATGGAGCAGCAGTTTAAAACGTATTATGCATGCAATGGATATTTGCAACACTGCATCAGAGAAACAAGTGAATTCAGTTCATGACTTTAAGAACACTACTTTTGTGATAACTTTCTTCTTTCATCGCTGGATATTTATGACTTAACTAGTAGAAGATAATTGCAGTGATTCGTCAAAACAAAAGCAATTACATATCTCACAGTTTAAAGCCACCCAGGTAAAAAGATGATGCAATGGCTCATAATGCATAATGAAGATAATATTCTCCTGTAATTTGTGCTTTTACTGGATGCTTATTGGTTGTATCTCTTACTTCGTTTACACAAGGGTTGGCGATTTTTATAATTGATCAATTTGCAATTTGGAGAAGATACTAGATGGTAGTTTATATTTAATTCCAGCAGTCGTTCTGTTTGTTTGAATATGAACAAAGGAATGTGGCAGAATTAGATGGATAATTAGAGGAGAAGAATGTATAAATTTACACATTTCCACCAAAGAGTCGATAGTACTATTCGCATTCAAATCATATGTATAATAATTATTCAGGTTTCTTCATTAAACTGTGAAATGTAAATACAAGACAGTTAGTGTCTCTCTATGATTCGAAGATTAGTTCACTCTTTTTTTCTGGAAGATGATGAGAATGTAGCCAGTCATGAGTCAACACAAATGGACATGTTATACGGAAATATTTATTCATTGTATTTTGAGTTGATGTAGTGTTCTTTATAAACTTTGCATTTATAAAAAGGTATGAATCCCAAAGGGACCAGCGATGTACATGAGAGAAAACGTGTCAGCTCGAGAAGAATGGTGAATGGTACATTGAGGAAACATCACGTTAAATTTTGTAATGTTTTCGTTTGTATAACTTAACAATAATAATTGCAGGGAATTTTATTCCGTTTTTTAACTCTGCTCTGAATTTACTCTGGGTTCCTGCATAAATAAATGGATTAATACAGGAACTCAAAAGCTGAAGCATGAACCCTGTTTCCTCCAGAATAAAGTTTGAATCAGTATAATTTGAACCTGAGAAATAAGTTAGTCTGGCAATTCTAACATAAAGAAATGTGACAAAATACAGAGAATAGAACAAAATGAAACTTCCCGAGATGGCAAAGAGCAATACTATGGACCTTTTTCGACTGTCCATTTCTGGGTCAATATGAGTATTTTCATTGTTCTGGAGCCGGAGTCTCCTCCGGGCTCTACTGGATACAAGAATACACCTGACAGTCAAAACATTTAGTAACAAAATTAGAATAAATGGGAGGCAAGGGGTTAAAATGCGATGAAACCAATCATATGTGACCCAGGCCCATGATGTATAAAATATTGATTTCGCTTTACAGAACCATGGTACATTGTCAATTATGTACAAAGGTTCATATACAAAATACAACAGAGAAATTTTTAAGCAACTCAATGTTGAAATCATTCCTATTATCAGCCTTGCCCTTTTCACAGTGCAGTATTTTATTTTTAGCTTCTGGCAGCAAATGGCAACAAATCGATCGAATGTGAATGCAACTGTTAACCAGACAGAAATGTCGATGGAGGCATAAATCAAAGTGGAACGGAGACTACATACTGGTGTGATGGACAGAAAACTGTTTATGAAATAAATACCAGCAATCCTGTTTAGTATCACAGCTAGGAGAATAACCAAAAAATCCGCCACTGCCATGGACACCAGGTATTTAGTGATGCATCTTGAGAGACCGCATTTTCCTCGTGAAAGGATTAAAATCACTGAAATGTTAGCTGCAACATACAAACACAGAGAGAGACAGATACTATGAGAAGCATGTATGAGAAATTGATAGAATATGAAAAAGAAAATGTCATTGCGTCAGAGACCTGTTTGATCAGCTTCAATCTAACGAAAGCAGTGCAGTGTAGTTTGGTTGAATGAGTGAGTCATTTATTGATTCTAAAGTTGAGTTGGAGAGTATCAATGGACTCATGGGTAAACGGTTCGATGTTTCTAATAATTACACTGATTATCAATAGGGAATAATACTGAGCTTTGAATGTGGATTATCATAAAAATGTTGAAATTGATTATGTAGTAAATCAGAAGCACCTTGGAAGCAATTTAGGAGCACCTGTGCAGAAACTGCAAATGATATTTAAGAAAGAAAAATAAGAATGGAAACTCAAAGAAATTGGGATCTAAACTTCCATTTCCAACCAACAAAATGCTACTGAGAACAATTAGAAACAACCATATATTGAATTGCTGTGAATATAATCTTTTACAAAATGTTGAAATTCTTCTCTCAGAACAGTTAGATTCAAATGAAATTTTGTCCTTTGTGAATTTGTGGAGAAGCTTTGATGACCATACAATAGACGTTTCAAATTTACCTGTTAATTGCCTGCGATCTATTGTTTTGCTCAATTGACCAAATGATTGTTGTTACTTCGATAAATTTCTTCTACCATCTTCCAGCTACAAGGCACAGGTTCTGCAGTTATTGCAATTCACAACAATTCACTTGGGTCTGCTTTGTGATGTTGGGCGATATGTGTGCTCCATGACAAAGTTTGCATTAAATCTAAAAGTTATTTCTCGCATAAGAGATTTACAGATTGTTTTCCGAGCTCAGCTTAGAAGAGAATTGAGGGTAAAGAATGTACCAACCATTGATATTTATTTTGCTAGAAGTGGAAAGAAAATCATAGATAATGTCATCATCATTCAAAACCAGCATCAGCAACAAAGGTGGAAGACAGTTATCTTACTGAATTGAGTTAGACCTGAGATTCTGAGCGTCCAAACTGAACACCAATCCATTCACAGAATGAGCATTAAGTACAGGAAACGAATTCCTAATTACCTCATATTGGCCCTTTTTAAAATTCTCTCGTTGCAGCTAACAGTTGATTTATCAAATTATCAAAATCTGTGAATCGTCTGTGAAATTATTCATACTCAACAAGACATAACAGATACATGTACACAGTCAGTTTTCTAATTCACCACTGTAATAAAGGTTAAAGTATCAGAAAACAGCATCTAATCCTTCGTGCCAACCTAATGACTCATCTGAAGTTGCAGTATTACCAACATAAGAGAGCTACAGCAACCAAAACATTGATTCTAGACAGAAGATCTATCCATAGCAAGCAACGTTAATAACACCAGTTACTTATGTCCTGTGATTAAAGTGTGATCATTGATCTACTTTAGCATAACAACTTCATAACCAAATATACTTATAACATGCTAACAGTGCAATATTTACCTGCAATGACAGAATGAATAGTGCAATAGAACTTTATTTAATGTTTGAGAATCCAGCTGCAGTGACGGTATTAATAAAACAATTAAACTACATCATCGTACAGTTGTAGAGCAACACTGACACGATTACAATTGATTTGGTAACACTGTCATATCCATCCACTAGAAAGGATGAAGTTGGATGACAATGAGCTCGGAAAAAGGTTTTTTATTGACAATATTGCGAAATTTCACCCAAAATAATATTGTTAAGCGAACAGCAAAGTGCAAATCATATTGAGAACGTATCATGAGGACACCAAAGCAATAGTAAGGATCAAATCATTCCATTAATTCCGAAAAAAAATTCTGGTCAGTTCTGGGCGAAAGGGCATCGTGAAACACTTTTAATAAATATGCTCAAATATGATCTCCGTCGTTGGTTCAATAGGATTTCTTTCTTCAATTCTTTTTGCTGCTGACAGTTGTGCAATAACAATGATATGCCCGAGACTTCATTTTTACTTGCAGCATCAATCAATACACCAGACTATTCATGTCTTTACTCTTACCTATGTAGATGGACGTAGGAAGATATTTATATCAGTCACATCTGTGAGAATAAACTTTGGGTGTATTACCCGCTGTACATCAACGCTACACATTTATTCCAATATATAAATAAATGTCCCTTGTCATTATAATGCTTTACCTGGAACCCCAATTGCTGCAATAACGGGGTAATAAATGGCAAACACCAGACCTTTTGGTAATCCATGCATTTTGTAACAAACACCGAACACGTCCTTTACACAGTCATCGTCAGCTTTATATGGTGTCAGGCCCCAGGGCCAGAATCAGGTGATTATATTAATTAACAGGAAAAGAAACAAACATATAGGCATTAGTTCTACTGTTACACTATTCGTGCTTTAATGAATATGAGTGTTTTCGTTAAAGAATGCTCTCAGGTATCTGAAGTGATGCCACCTAAATAAAAATCGATCACTTGTCTTAATTTATTGTAGAAAGGTGTGATTCAATTTGAGTATTTTCAATTTGGATTGTTGTTGGTTATCACAATTCCATCCAGTTTTAAACCAGTTAGAGTCAGCATGTAGTTTCAGGACTCTATAGAGAGGTTTAATTCAGAACAGTTGGTTGCTGCAGTCTATTACAGTCACAGTCTGAGTCTGCAGGTAGTTGGGCAATCAGTATCGTTCACTGGGCCAGCTTTTCAGAACTGCATTTGCTCAAGGAAGCTTCAGTTCAGTTTTAAAGTAGTCAATGCCATGGGTCTACATCAGTTTTTATATTTTTGGTGTAGACGGGATCAGTCACGCAAATAAGTATCTGTATCCAGAGATTCCATTCAGTCAAGTTCTGCGTTAATGCAAATTTGTGTGTTAGATGTTTTCTTTCTTCGTCACAAAAAGCAAGAGCATGCTGGTTTATGTGCAATTCCATTCAAAAGTCGGGAAACCCACTTCATCGAGCTTAGAATAGAAATTGATATGGTCAAATGGATCACGTTTACAATGAGTGTGCAGTCAGTATACAATCACCATGGTTGCTGTCAGTATGCAATGGTCCACATAATGTTGTGTGAACATGGCTATAGGGCGAGGTGGAATAGGCTGGGGCTGTTTTCCCTGGAGCTTCAGCGGCTGAAGGGTGACCTTACTGAGGTTTATAAAATCTTGAAGGGTTTTTTTATGATAAAAAGACAGTCTTTTCCAAGTGTGGGGGAATCTAGAAGTAGAGGGCTTAGGTTTATGGTGAGAGAGGAAAGATACAAAAGGTGCCTCAGGGGCAACATTTTTCACATAGACGGTGCTGCATGTATGGGATGAGCTGCCAGAGAAAGTGGTGGAGACTGGTGCAGTTATGGCATTTGAAAGGCATCTGGATGGATGGATGATTAGGAAAGGTTTGGAGGCATATGGGCCAAGTGCAGGCAAATGGGATTAGACTCGGTTATGATATCTGGGTGGCATGGACCAGTTGGACAGAAAGGTCTCTTTCTGTGCTGTTCATCTCGATGAATCCATGATTCTATGATAAGTTCACTAAACTAGCTTCTAGATGCGATGTTCCAAGGGGTTATAGTTCATTTGCACAGAACCAACGATATACTGCTATGTTCTGCGGAGACCCGTTCCTTCCAGAATCATTCAAATTATTTTGTTAAACATCAGAAAAGCAAATTTACCTTCAGAATGGCATGGCGCAATTGAGCAGGGCTGTTTTCTGCTTGTCTGTGTTAAGACTTACCATTTGTTAAACACAGAACACAAAGTTGTTCACTTTAACCTCTGCTACATTGTCCCATTTAGTATGGACTGTTAAAGTTCAGTACAGCTTAATGTAATTTTGACACGTCCAGTTTAACACCATGATATTCATTGAATCTGATTTGGTTGATGTGCTTCTATGCAGTGCATAGTTGTACAGGTCATCCCCCCTACGCTCCGGGATTAATGAGTTTGAATGCGGCTCCATATCGTGCACTTCTTCCACCGCCTTCGCCTCCGCATCTACTTCTTCAACCAGGACTCCCGCCCACCCTCTGACGATCCCTTCTCCTGGCTCCAACACACCCCATCCACCTGGACACCGTGTGCTGGCCTCTTACCCACCCTCGCTCTCTTCATATCCAACTGCTGCCACGAAGTTGACCACCTCAACCTTTCAACCCCTCTCACCCACTCCAACCCCAACCTCACCAACAAACCAGCAAACAAGGGAGGTGCAGTGGTAGTTTGGTGCACCAATATATACACCACAGAAGCTGGATGCCAACCAGCAGACACCTCCTCTTTACGGCCCACTTGACCATGACCCCAATTTGCACCATCATCTCCCAGACTATCCATAACCTCAGAACTTCAGAAGACCTCCCATCAACCGCCTCCAACCTCATAATCCCACAACCCTGCACCGCCCGTTTCTACCTCCTGCCCAAAATCCACAAAACCGACTGCCCCGGCCGACCCATTGTCTCCGCCTGCTCCTGCCCCACCCGTACTTATCTCTGCAAACCTCGACACATTCCTGTCCCCCTTAGTCCAAGAACTTCCCACCTACATTCGAGACACCACCCACGCCCTTCACCTCCTCCATGATTTCCGCTTCCCTGGGCCCCAATGCCTTATCTTCATGATGGACATCCAGTCCCTATACACTACCATCCGCCATCACGAAGGCCTCCAAGCCCTCCATTTCTTCATCTCCTGCCGACCCAACCAATACCCTTCCACTGACACTCTCCTTCGACTCACTGAACTCTTCCTCACTCTTAACAACTTCTCCTTCCAATCCTCCCTCTTCCTTCAAACCAAAGGCGTAGCCATGGGCACTCGCATGGGCCACAGCTATGCCTGACTCTTCGTTGCTCTGGCACCACCCATCACCTTTTCCTCCACTACATCAATGACTGTATTAGCGCTACCTCGTGCTCCCACGAGGAGGTTGAACAGTTCATCCACTTCACTAACACCTTCCACCCAAATCTCAAATTTACTTGGACCATCTCAGACTCCTCACTCCTCTTCCTAGACCTCTCCATTTCTATCTCGGGCGACTGACTCAACACCAAGATTTACTACAAACTGACCGACTCCCACAGCTACCTAGACTACACATCCTCCCACTATGCCCCCTGTAAAATCGCCATTCCATATTCCCAATTTCTTTGCTTCCACTGCATCTGCTCCCAGGAGGACCAATTCCACGACTGAACAGCCTAAATGGCCTCCTTCTTCAAAGACCATAATTTCCCCTCCGATGTGTTCGACGATGCCCTCCACCATATATCCTTCACTTCCCGCACCTCCGCCCTTGAACCCCACCCCTCCAATCGCCACCAGGACAGAAATCCACTGGTCCTCACCTTCCACCCCACCAACCTCCAGATACATTGTCATTTCTGCCACCTCCAAACAGACCCCACCACCAGGGATATATTTCCCTCCCCACCCCATCAGAATTCCAGAGAGACCAGTCCCTCCGCGACTCCCTCATCAGGTACAACTGCAAGATATGCAAAACATACGCCCACACCTCCCCTCCCACCTCCTCCAAGGCCCCAATGGATCCTTCCAAATCCTTCCAAATCCATCGCAACTTCACCTGCACCTCCACACACATCATTTACTGTATCCACTGCACCCGATGTGGTCTCCTCTACATTGGGGAGACAGGCTGCCTACTTGTGAATGTTTCAGGGAACACCTCTTGGACACCCGCATCAACCAACCCAACCGCCCCATGGCTTAACACTTTAACTCCCCTACCACTCCGCCAAGGACATGCAGGTCCTTGGCCTCCTCCATCACCAGACATTGGCCACATGACGCCTGGAGGAGGGGTGCCTCATCTTCTGCTTCGGAACCCTCCAC
This sequence comes from Chiloscyllium punctatum, assembly GCF_047496795.1. Taxonomy (NCBI): domain Eukaryota; kingdom Metazoa; phylum Chordata; class Chondrichthyes; order Orectolobiformes; family Hemiscylliidae; genus Chiloscyllium; species Chiloscyllium punctatum. The sequence goes on from NC_092742.1 coordinate 129,339,167, forward strand.
CCACACGGGATGAAGGAAGATTTCTCCTCATTTCCCCTCCCCCACCTTATCTCAGTCCCAACTACCAGATTCAGCACCGCCCTCTTGACCTGCAACCTTCTTTCCAACCTCTCCGCCCCCACCCCCTCTCCGGCTTATCATCCTCACAGTCACCTCCTTCCACTTATCGTATTCCCAACGCCCCTCCCCCAAATTCCCTCCCCCCCCCCCCGCTACTTTATTTCAGCCCGATTTGCACACCAGTCTCATTCCTGAAGAAGGGCTTATGCCCGAAACATTGATTCTCCTGCTCCTTGGATGCTGCCTGGCCTGCTGTGTTTTTCCAGCACCACACTTTTCAAATCTGGTCTCCCACCTCTGCAGTCCTCACTTTCTCCCAGATCAAAAAGATTTAATGTTGACAAATGTAATTGCATATTGTTCCGTTAAATATTTTATGGTCAACTATAGAAGAATACAAAATGTGACAACATGCCCATGATCGCAGCTGTACTTAGACGACATGATTTGCAGATGACTGCTTACAATCGAATTAAGCAACACAGGCCCATTTAAGAACAGACATATTGAATGTTCATAGACAGACCCGAGTTGGGCTTGTTAACTATTGTTGAGGTTACACTGTTAGAAGGAATTTCATGGAGCTCTTTAATATTGGAGTCAACTCGCACTGATCAGTACGGTAATGCTCACTGTGAACACGAGCTACCCAGTTCATTCATTTTTTCAGAAGATTCCTGAACAAATGCTTATTGTTAGTTTCAATGCAGACTGTTCCTGTTAAACCCATTAACATTGAGTTTATTTATTAATACATAGTTGCCTATGGAAATATGATTAGAATATGAGTGAAGCTGTTTAACTAAGCATGCTTACTTTCAGTATTCACAGGAGATGAAATGCTTGTCGGTGTGATGTCAATATACCAATCCCTCCCTGAACTTCAACAAAAAGAAAGATCTAATCATTATTTAATGAATGAAGGTGGGGTGACGGTCATGCCTATATCTACATTACTGGAGTTAAGATGGAGATAGTTGAGAACATTAAGTTCCTTAGAGTGAGAGAACATAGAACAGTATAGACCTTTTGACGCTCGATGTTGTGCCACTCTTTCATCTGATACTAATGTCAAACTAACCAGAATGCCCTTCATTTTACTACCATCCATGTGCCTATCAAGAGTCGCTTAAATGCCCCTAATGTTTCTGATTCTACTAACATTGCTGGAAGTGCATTACACGAACTCACCACTCTCTGTGTAAAGAACCTAATTTTGTCATCTCCCCTAAACCTTCCTCTAACCATCGTAAAATCATTCCCCCCTTGATAGCCATTTCCACCCTGGGAAAAAGGTCACTTGATCTACGCCTCTCATAATCTTGCACATCTCCATCAAGTCACCTCTCATTCTACTTCTCTCCAATAAGAAAAGCCCTATCTCCCTTAACCTTTCTTCATAGGAGATGCACTCCAGTCCGGGCAGCATCCTCGTAAATCTCCTCAGCACCCCTCTAAAGTTTTCATACCGTTCTTGTAATGAGTCACCCAGAGCTGAACACAGTATTCTAAGTGTGGTCTAACCAGGGCTCTACAAAGCCTCAGAATAACCTCACTGTTAATAAACTCAATCCCCATACGCCTTTTTGAACAACCTTATCAACTTGGGTGGCAACTTTAAAGGATCTACAGACGTAGTCCGCAGGATGGTAAAGGGGACTATCAGTGAATTCAGCAGAATATCGATAAACAGGAGAGTTGAGCACAAAAATGGCAGATGGAGCTCAATCCGAGCCAATGCGAGGTGATGTATTTTGAAAGATTCAATTCAAAAGTGAAAAGTACAGTAAATGGAAAATTCTGGGGGGAAATTGACGGGCAGAGAGATCTGGGTGTTCAAGTCCACTGTAACCTAAAAGTGGCAACAAAGGTCGATACAGTGGTCAAGGAGGCACATGGTATGCATTCTTTCATCCGATGGGTTATTGAGTTCAAGAGTTAGCAGGTCGTGATACAATTATATAGGACTTTGGTTCAGCCACATTTGGAATACTGAGTACAGTTCTGGTCGGCATTAACAAAAGAATGTGGATCCTTTGAAGAGGGTGCAGAGGAGGTTCAACACGATTGTGCCTGGGACGGAGGGTGCTAATTATGAAGAGAGGTTGAATGGATCAGGATTGTTTTCATTAGAAAGATGGAGGTTGAGAGGGGACCTGATTAAGGTCTTCAAAATCATGAGAGGTAGAGACAGGGTGGATAGCAAGAAGCTTTTTTTTTGCCAGATTGGGCGACTCAGTTCGACGGGGTCATGTGTTCAAAATGAGAGGAAACTCTTATGGGATAAATACATAGAAGGCTCTTCGTGCAGAAGGTGGTGGGTACCTGGAATGGTTCGCTAGGGGAGGTGGTAGAGGCGGGCATGAGAGCATCATTTCAGATATATTTGGACAGATACAGTGCGGGCAGGGAGAATAGGGATGCAGATTCTTCAAAAATTGGCGACAGGTTTAGATAGAGGATCTGACTCAGAGAAGGCTTCGAGGGCCAAAGGGCCTGTTTCCATGCTGTAAATTTTTTTGTTCTTTTTGTCATTTGACCCTGCATTCTGCATTCAAATTCGATCTTTCAAAATGAATCACTTCACATTCTTCCAGGTTAAACTCCATTAGCCATTTCTCAGCTCAGGTCTGCATCCTGTCAATAGCATATTACAATAAACAACAAGCCCTCGTTATTATCCACAACGCCATCAAACTTTGTGTCCTCGACACACTTAACAACCCACCCTTCCACTTCCTCATCCAAGTCATTTATAAAAATCACCAAGGGCAGAGGTTGCTGAACAGTTCCCTTCTAAACACCACTGGTCATCGAGCACCAGGTGAATACTTTCCACCTAATACCATCCTCTGTTTTCCAGGGGCCTGATAATTCTGTATCTGGGCAGCCATGTTTCCCTTTATCCCATGCCTTCTTGCTTTTTGAATTAGCCTACGATAGGGAACCTTATCAAACGCCTTGTTAAAATCCATCTACTGCTCTACCTTCATCAATTGGCTTTGTCTCAACCTCAAAGAATTCAATCAGGCTTGTGAGGCATGACCTACCCCTCACAAAGCTATGCTGACTGTCTTTAACCAAATTATGCTTTTCCAAATAATCATAACTCCTCTCTCTCAAAATCCTCTCCAATAATTTTCCTAACACTGACGACTGACTGGTCTGTCATTCTCAGGGTTATCCTTATTCCCTTTCTTTAGCAAGGGAATAACACTTGCCACCTTCCAATCATCTGGTGTTATAGTGAAGAATGAGGAAGTAAAGATCGTTGCCAAAGGCTCAGCAATCTCTTCCCACACTTCGTGTAATAAGCTTGGGTGCACCCTGTCTGGCCTAGGGGATTTAACTACCCTCATGTTTTCAAAGTTTCCAGAACACCCTTTTACGTAACTTCAACCTGTTGGAGAATACCAGCTTGTTTCACACTGTCCTCACAAACGACAAAGTCGCTCTCACTTTTGAATACTGAAGCAAAGCAAGATATGATGTAAGACATGAATAGAATGAAGTATTCAGCTTTTTGAGAACATTGCACAGGGCAGCGCGTGCCATTCAACATTTCAATGCAGGTCCATAGAACAGTTGAGCCCTAATTAACCGTCGGAAGTGGGTAGGAGTGATCAATGCTTCTTTTCAAATTGAGCAAATGTAAATTATGAAGTGCCTCAGGGATCCGTGAGGAGTCATCAATAATTTAAAATTTATACCAATGATTTGGTTCAGGGGACTGAATTTCTTTGAGCTCAGTTAGCTAAGAAATCAAGATAGTAATTTAATAAGTTATTAAGTGGAGGTAGAGCATCTACATTGGGACATAGACAAGGGAGGTTCGTGAGCAAACCTACCGCAGAAACAGTATAATGTGGATTAAGGGAATTTTCTGTTTTTGCTCAAGGATAGAACAACAGAAAACAATTTGAATAAAGAAAGAACAAGAATTCGTTGGATTTGTTGGACCAAATGGTCTGTTTCCATAATGTAGGGATTCTATGCTTAAAAATTGCGCCGACACATCTAAGCATCAAGTCGGCTCTAAAATATACGATGTTTGTCTTCTTCTGCCATCCAGCATTGTACAAAAATTGCGCAATAGCCACGCCATTCTTGCTAATGGGACGGGAATCGCCATATAGAAACTAAAGGAGTTTGCGTTCTGCAAATAACGGTTCAAGTTTCCCAACCACATCACAGCCAAGCTGCGACGAATTAACGTGTGTTTTAGCAGAACTGACCATCTCCAAATTATAAAGTGGGTTTTTTTGTTTAACTGGTACAACACTGGTACAACAGCAATAATGAAGCACCTCGATGCATTAGGGAGCTAGATTGGAGTCATCCACTCCGGAGAATGCTCAAGGAGATTCACGGGATCAGATTTGGGGCTCGGGTAATATTACTGTATGATGTAACTCAGAGGGATAAAATTATAACATTCCCGAGAAGCAACGACTTATTGTCTCCACCCCATTTTTTTCTCATCACAGCAATGCACATGAGCTGAAAACCCTTCTGGAGGATCCCAATCACTCGTGGAGGATCCCAATTGGGGATTCTTTCGAAGTTCCCCACTGCCGAAAGCAAAGTGAAGTCAGCCAAACCGGAACTGTCCCAGGAAGAAGTCCCAAGCATGTGTGAGCAGAATAACATCAGAGGCAGAATAAGGTTTGGGACAATCCATCAATTACAATTATGTCATGCACTTAACTGTTACTTAGTTAACTGCTTTTTAATTGACAATCTGCAGAAACTTCATGCTATTTTGTTTGTCTTCATAGAACATAGAACATAGAACATAGAACAATACAGCACAGAACAGGCCCTTCGGCCCACGATGTTGTGCCGAACTTCTATCCTAGATTAAGCACCCATCCATGTACCTATCCAAATGCCGCTTAAAGGTTGCCAATGATTCTGACTCTACCACTCCCACGGGCAGCGCATTCCCTGCCCCCACCACTCTCTGGGTAAAGAACCCACCCCTGACATCTCCCCTATACCTTCCACCCTTCACCTTAAATTTATGTCCCCGTGTAACACTCTGTTGTACCCGGGGAAAAAGTTTCTGACTGTCTACTCTATCTATTCCTCTGATCATCTTATAAACCTCTATCAAGTCACCCCTCATCCTTCGCCGTTCCAACGAGAAAAGGCCGAGAACTCTCAACCTATCCTCGTACGACCTATTCTCCATTCCAGGCAACATCCTGGTAAATCTTCTCTGCACCCTCTCCAAAGCTTCCACATCTTTCCTAAAGTGAGGCGACCAGAACTGCACACAGTACTCCAACTGTGGCCTAACCAATGTCCTGTACAGCTGCAACATCACTTCACGACTCTTGAATTCAATCCCTCTGCTAATGAACGATAATACTCCATAGGCCTTCTTACAAACTCTATCCACCTGAGTGGCAACCTTCAAAGATCTATGTACATAGACCCCAAGATCCCTCTGTTCCTCCAACTGACCAAGAACCCTACCATTAACCCTGTATTCCGCATTCTTATTTGTTCTTCCAAAATGGACAACCTCACACTTGGCAGGGTTGAACTCCATCTGCCACTCCTCAGCCCAGCTCTGCATCATATCTAAGTCCCTCTGCAGCCGACAACAGCCCTCCTCACTGTCCACAACTCCACCTATCTTTGTATCATCTGCAAATTTACTGACCCACCCTTCGACTCCCTCATCTAAGTCATTAATAAAAATTACAAACAGCAGAGGACCCAGAACTGATCCCTGCGGAACTCCACTTGTAACTGGACTCCATGCTGAATATTTACCATCTACCACCACTCTCTGCCTTCGACAGGTTAGCCAGTTTTCTATCCAATTGGCCAAATTTCCCTCTATCCCATGCCTCCTGACTTTCCGCATAAGCCTACCATGGGGAACCTTATCAAATGCCTTACTAAAATCCATGTACACTACATCCACTGCTCTACCCTCATCCACATGCTTGGTCACCTCCTCGAAGAATTCAATAAGACTTGTAAGGCAAGACCTACCCTTCACAAATCCGTGCTGGCTGTTCCTAATCAAGCAGTGTCTTTCCAGATACTCGTAAATCCTATCCCTCAGTACCCTTTCCATTACTTTGCCTACCACAGAAGTAAGACTAACTGGCCTGTAATTCCCGGGGTTATCCCTATTCCCTTTTTTGAACAGGGGCACAACATTTGCTACTCTCCAGTCCCCTGGTACCACCCCCGTTGCCAGTGAAGACGAGAAGATCATTGCCAACGGTACTGCAATTTCCTCTCTTGCTTCCCACATAATCCTAGGATATATCCCGTCAGGCCCGGGGGACTTGTCTATCCTCAAGTTGTTCAAAATGTCCAACACATCTTCCTTCCTAACAGGTATCTCTTCTAGCTTATCAGTCCGTTTCACACTCTCCTCTTCAACAATACGGTCCCTCTCGTTCGTAAATACTGAAGAGAAGTACGTGTTCAAGACCTCTCCTATCTCTTCCGACTCAATACACAGTCTCCCACCACTGTCCTTGATCGGACCTACCCTCGTTCTCGTCATTCTCAGGTTTCTCACATACGCATAGAATGCCTTGGGGTTATCCTTGATCCTATCCGCCAAGAAGTTTTCATGCCCTCTCTTAGCTCTCCTAATCCCTTTCTTCAGGTCCCTTCTGGCTATCCTGTATCCCTCCACTGCTCTGTCTGAACCTTGTTTCCTCAACCTTATGTAAGCCTCCTTCTTCCTCTTTACTAGACATTCAACCTCCCTCGTCAACCAAGGCTCCCTCACACGACCATTTCTTTCCTGCCTGACAGGTACATACATATCAAGGACACGTCGTATCTGCTCCTTGAAAAAGTTCCACATTTCCACCACATCCTTCCCTGACAGCCTATGCTCCCAACGTATGCTCCTCAAATCCTGTCTTACAGCATCGTAATTTCCCTTCCCCCAATTGTAAAAACTTCCTTGTTGTGCGCACCTATCTCTCTTCAGATGCATGTGTGTTCCAAATGTATCTCTGTGAGCAAGTGTTTACGCGTATCTCAGTACTTTTGGAAAAGTAAACCTATTTGTAGGTGTTTAGAATATGCAAACTGCTTGTCGTTCATTTATCCATAATAGTTTGAATAAATTTGGTTTGGAAATAAACATGCTATTTTTTGCAAATTAAAGACACCTACACCACTTGTTCCCAGCACTGAATTTGGCATATCCTGAGACCTGCATACCATACCGTATCCCCCAAACCGGTTTTGTTTAAATTGTGTTGTGATCCGTGGAGCAATGGGTCTCGAAACAGAAGCAGTGATCCTCCGACCTCAGTCAAAAAAGTCATCAGGAGAAATTCTCAAAGGGGGCGTTTGAATTGAAATTATTTTGTCCAGAAGTTTGTGGTACCTGCGTGGTTGTGTTTACTCAAAGCTGAATTAAATAGATATTGAAGAGTCACGGATAATGAACTTCAGTTAGGACTATACGGTTTAGAACCAGATCAGCTCTGATCTTGATGCCTGGTAAGGCAGGTTCAAAGTGTCTAAGGACCAACCCCTGTTTCTCAGTCCAATGCCCTTTCATTCCATTCAGCCCCTCAAATCTGCAACAGAGGAGCAGTTGGAGGACACTTCTTCCTATAACTTGCAGCACAGAAAATGAGGAGATCATCTGGCCCTCAAGAGTGTTGCACACTGTTTGGGGTGATTTCGAAAATGTAATTGGAAAACCTAAGCTGGATATGGAAGAGGACCCTCATCTCTGTTTAGCGGGCTTCCCCTCTTTGCAATTTGTGCTTTGTTTGTCGTGTCATGTTGTAGACCCAGGTTCAGAGTGAAGACAGCCTCCACACCTTACTCCACACCTCTGGTCACCTCAATTCCAACATTCAATAACATAACTTCCTTCAAAATAACTATCATTAAATTTCCAACAACGGAATATGAGAACATTCTTAAGTAGAGCAGATTGTTTGTACATCAAAACTGCCTTGCCCTTCAATAACATTATGGCTGAACTGCTCGACGTCTCAAATTCTCTTTAATATTCAATTCTTCATAGCCCTCAACTCTCGGACAGTTCAACATGCTTCTACCTCCCCTTTAAATACTTTCATTGTAATAACTCCCCAAACATCTGGAATAAAGAATTCCTGACATTTGCTCATCTCTGCGAGTATAAAACACATTAAGACATGTTCGTATGAAGAAAATAGGTGAAAACAAAGCGCTGGTAAGATGGATTAACTCCGAGGTCTAGGCAGTGTTTGACTAAATATGTTATCAGAACTGAAGAAAATTGCGCTTAATGGGAATCAGTTGCAATCTTCCTAATGGGTGGAGTCTTTCATCATTCAAAAGATGCTGTTTATCATCGATAGACGTCAATTATATTAGCCATGAGACGTTACTGCAGGAGATCACCAGGAGAGCTTCCTTGGGCCAGACATCTCCAGTATCTCGATCACACAATCCCAACAGCGTGGAAGTAGGCCATTCATGCCATTGGGTCCACAATGATCAGAAGTGGGGATGTTCAATGAAGATGACGCAATGTTCAGAACAATTTGTCAAATTTGAGCTGCTGTATCAGTCTGCATCCACGTGCAGCAAGAGCTGGACAACATTCAAGCTTTTGCTCTTAAAGTGTACGTGTTGATGTAGTCCATGATCAGCAGTATTGCCTGCCGTTCGCACAGATGTTGCTGTAGCAACAGAATTAGGTTGGCTGCTCCAGCATTAAAGTGAGGCCATAAGTATCCACATTGGTAGCTTTGAGAAGGAGTTTCTCAAGGTAATGGTGTCTACTTGGAAGAAAGAACCTTAAAAATTAGTACATCGTGAGTTCTGCACAAACAGCAGCTGCAGCTGAATGTAGGAATCAATTTGATAAGAAATGTCTGAGCACAGACAGACTGAAGTTTGTAGCAAGCATTAAAGGAGGATCCTACAAAAAGACAGAATGATGACAACAGTGGGAATCTGGCTCATAAAACCCATTATCAGACAAGTTCATGGAGCTGTGAATGAAAGAGTTTGAGTTTTAAGCTTATCAACAACAAAGGTGTTGTCTTATTCAGTGAAAGAGTTAGTCAGAATAGCGGCAGTAAATTTCAGACCAGAAGAGCGAGTATAACAAGAATGAATGAAAATGCTACTGCAAGATAGAGGGGAAGTATTGAATGGAGCCTTCAAGGTCAGGTCGGACAGAAACTGCTCAAAATTCATTAGCAAAAGAATTCTAACAGTTGGTGTACACATAAAGCTTTACTTTTCACTAAATTTATAATAAGAATTAACATTATTTTGTATCTCCTGTGATAAGGGCAGTGAGAATTATAGGACGAGTAACAGAACGTGCCAGAGATAGCATTGATTAAAATGCTTAACAGAATTTGGCATTCCTTAGAGGTAACTAAGTCTGGGAAAAGTCTGAAGGAATACAAAAAAAGAAGATGGAGAAGGCAGATTTATTTAGGATAAACAGAATGACGAATGCTTAATGAGGAGTTTTGTACCCCACAGTGGGATGGATGGATCTGATGAGAGATCTCAACGGAAGTTTTGAAACTCATTGTTGGAATCTTTGGATGAAGAAGACTTAGTCTTCACAGTGGAGACTTGTGCCCCACAGTGGGATGCTTGGGTACAAGAAGTGTACTCAAGGAGTTTTGAACCCCATAGCTGGACGCCCCAGGTGGTGAACTACTCGAAGGGAGGCGTAAGACCGTGGCAACTGGAAAATGTCTAGAAGGGATTGTGTCTAACGGCAAAATACTACAAGGTTCAGCAAGGTCATTAGTATAGTGTGTACTGGAATGCAATCAGAAGCTGGTCATGAACATGAGCAAGAATGGCTATGACCAATATGCTCTGATGACAGAGCAAAGAGGTTGATGGAAGGGACAAAAGGAAGATAAATGCAAGAAAGTGGTTGTAGTTCTGACAGGCCTTCGTCAGAAATATGGCCAGGAAGAGATGGAAACATGAAGGGTGGCAGCTCTCAGACACGAGAGTTTATAGCTAAAAGACCGGACAGTGGTCACAATACAGGAGGTGCACAGTGCCCTGCTCTTCCCAGGGGATGGCGAGAATAATGATATATACAGGACTGGATTACAGGACAAAGCCTAACATGTTTAGAATACTGCGTACAGCTCTGGTCACCACGTTACCAAAAGGATGTGGACGCTTTGGAGAGGGTGCAGAGAAGGTTTACGAGGATGTTGCTGAAAAATGTGTTGCTGGAAAAACGCAGCAGGTCACGCAGCATCCAAGGAGCCGGCAATTCGACGTTTCGGGCGTAAGCCCTTCTTCCTGAAACGTCAATTCACCTGCTCCTTGAATGCTCCTGACCTGCTGCGCTTTTCCAGCAACACATTTTTCAGCTCGGACCTCCAGCATCTGCAGTCCTCACTTTCTCCTTACGAGGATGTTGCCTGGTATGGCAGATGCTAGCTATGAAGAGAGGTTGAGTAGGTTAGGATTGTTTTCATTAGAAAAAAGGAGATTGATAGGGGACCTGATTGAGGTCTACAAAATCGTGAAGGGTATAGACAGGGTGGATAGAGATAAACTTTTTCCCAGGGTGAGGGATTCAATAACGAGAGGTCATGCTTTCAAGGTGAGACGTGAAAAGTGTAAGGCGGATACACCCAGCAAGGACACGGAGAGTGTGAGGTGCCTGGAACGCATTGTCAGCAGAGGAAGTAGAGGCAGACATGGTAGATTCATTTAAGGTGCGTCAGGACAGATGCATGAGTAGGTGGGGTGCAGAGGGATACAGATCCTTAGGAATTGGGTGATAGGTTTAGACAGTGGATTTAGATCAGCTCAGGCTTGAAAGGCCAAAGGGCCTGTTCCTGGGCTGTAAATGTTCGTTATTCTTTGTTCTATATCGAGAATGGGACATTCATGTGTAGATGACCTACCACTCTATAAATCAAAATGAGCCATGTCTATAGCTCGTCCGTGGGCTATAATTAAAATATTAAAGAGATAGACAGTAGAATTGACAGGACAGGAAGAAAATTAGCCTAGAACCCTTTACCCTAGCAGAGTCAAGTTTTATTGAACAAATGGACCAAATGCTTAAAGCTAACTGCAATCCTATAAAGCCACGTAGTTTGCAAAGAGAGTGGGAAAAGGAACCTAGAAACAAATAAGATAGAGACGCTTTTTATTAGCACATCGAACTCATGTAGAATTTAAATAGAGTGGATTTGGATAACAGCCATATGTCACAACTGAGATTTATGGAAGTAAACTCTCTGATTGTGACTATGTATTATATAACTGCTGGTTCTGGAATGTGAAACTATCGAATGTCTCATTCTACTCACGAACAAAGAGAAAAGAAAACACTAGAAGGAAAGTTAAAATTTCTTCATTAGTGAGCGGTAGCATCGAAGAAATTACTTCGTCTGAGACGTCAAGACTTGTTTGAACCGCTTTATTTTTTTGTGAATTCACGGAGAGGCTTCAAGTCTTCTCTGTCTCCCAAGCTGAACAGTCAGAGCATGTCTACACAATAATACAAATAAGTCGCTTGTTTTACTTACATTTCATGCAGCACTAACGCAATGTTGAAAACAATAAATCAGGAAAAGCAACGTGCAGCCATTCCCTTTAGTCCTGATGTTGCTCAGGAACAGACACCAACGATACACTTAAGATACACTCTCTGTATTTCATCAAACTCTAATAATTCCAATTAAACCTGTTGGACTATAACCTGGTGTGTGATTTTTAACTAATTATATAACCGCAGTCTTGATCTGCAGCAGTATTTATCCACTGCAGCTGAAAGCCTGACAGCAAAGTCACCTTTTACCTTGATCAAGCATCCCATCATGCATCAGTATGTCAACTTATTACTACCTTCCACAATTCCCTCCTTGTTGGTCTTCCAGTTCATCACCTACGTCTAGGATATCGGGTCATCCAAAACAGGTGCATACCCTTTTGGAAAAGAACGTATACACACACATGCTCACTCATTGGAGGGGTCGCTATTGGGAATGATGTGATAGTTGCTTACCGGCTTTGGAGCAGAAAATGTAATAAGAACAAACTGTGCACAGCAACAGCATGTTGTTCACCATATGATACAAAGTATCGGGAGTGTGATAGTAAAGATGATGAGCTAATGACTAAGGAGGATCCCCACTACCCAGTCAGGCGAGTTCAAAGAGCACCTGGAAACAGAAGGGGAGTTTAATTTCTTGACTTTCTTGAGAATGTGCGTCACCAAATCAGATATTTTTCAAAATGTCAGGTATTTCGGTAAAGTATTCCCGCCCAATAACAACACAAGTACGACCTTCTGTGGATAATAGAAGATGCAAGACAAGGCAGTCCTGAAGGGCCTCTGTTCTAACTGTGACTAACTCAGCTTTGATCTCAGTCAGGGTCTCAGCAGTATCATTGGGGATAGTGTCCAATACAGTTTTAATTTGCCCAATTGTTTAGAATGCAGATAGATTTCAATGGGAGAAGAAGGCGTCCCTACCTAGGTGAGGAAACTGGTGAGGAATCACTTGAGCTTCAGTATGAATGTAGCGCATCCAAGGTTGAATGTCTGCCCCTCCACAACCTGGTCCCAGGATCTGCCCACAGGGAGCCTTATGAAGTACGCTAGACCAATGAATGAACATTCACTACATCCCAGGTAAGTCAGTTTCGTCTCGCGTGAATAAAATGATAGCACTGACAGTGTTGTTGAGGAAAACAAGGAAAGGGGGCATATGGAATTTGTTATAGTCGGGTTGGTGCCAATCTCAGAATGGGCCAGATTATACCGTGCTGACTTCCACTCCTGCACATTCTCAGAGTTATCAGATCTGCCTGAAGAGGTTTGGTATATTAGCTGTTTGGCAAATACAGGCCAGCAAAAGGATACTGGCCACATGGGGATATCCCACTGTAAATAGGTCGGCATATGTGCATACATCCAATAGGCAGTTCATTTTCCCGCCTTACGTGTGCTTTGTTAGGCCAGATGCAGAAACATTTTGTGGTGTATTGATCATTTTAGTCACTATATTCCCATAACAGAGGGGAAACAATTTTTCTGAGCTATACTGTCAGGCAGAAAAGGGCTTTCTAAATGCCAAAACCCAGACTCCAGGCACCACTGCAAAGGTTCTGTCCAGGGATTCCACACAGGAAAAAATACACTCCGCCTCACAATACTTGCTTTGACAAACCTGGTGTGTCACACGAGGGTTGGAGCTGATCTTGGTATGGAATTGGGATCAATTCAAATCGCATCTCCATCTGACATATGCCCATGACCTGCCTCCTCCCTTTATGCACTTGCTAGAAAATCCTTTTAGTTTCCATATCTTCCTCTGCTACAGATTACTTACGGGATGTGAGCCACCCTCACGTCACCAAGAAGTGCCACAAGGGGATCTGGAAAGTCCTCCAGACAGCAGAGGCTTACCTTACAAGAAACAACATTGCCAAGTATATGATACCCTTTTTGACCTCTCACTGCAGTAGAGGAATGATGGCTCCCTCTCCCCAGAACCTGACCCATTCTTTGCATATCTGACTAAAAACAGCATACAATATGATCCACATTGTATTATGTTATCATTACACAACCAAGGGCCACTTTTGGCATGCCCATAAAAAGGCCATGCATATGTAGTTTCAGTCGTTTGCAAGCTGAGGAGGCCAAGGAATTGCATCCACAGGGTTCTCTTGCTTCGCTTTAGTAGTTAGCGAGTTGGTGAGTGTATGTGTTTTATAGCTGGTCGCGTGCACCCACTCCTATGTCCTTCCAAATTAACTGCCGTTTAGTTTCTCAGTAACACTTGATACAGTCCTTTCCATCTCAGATACAGAGCGCCTGGGCACACTGGAGGGTTTTCCCATCTATCCTCAATCAGGGCTATTTCTACTAATTGCGTACAATTCTGGTCGCCCCATTACAGGAAGGATGTGGAAAAATTGAAAATGTGCAGAGGAGGTTTACCTAGATGTTGCCTGGTCTGGAGGATAGGCTGAAGTCTTATGAGGAAAGGCTGAGGGATTGGTTTTGTACTCATTGGAGAGAAGAAGGCGAAGACGGGATTTAACAGAGACATACACGATAATCAGACCATTAGATAGGGTGGACAGTGAGAGTCTTTTTCCTCGGATGATGACATCGTTTGTACGAGGGGGCATAGCTGCAAATTGAGGGGTGATAGATTTAAAACAGCTGTCAGAGGCAGGTTCTTTTCTCAGAAAGTGGTAAGAGCGTGGAATGCCCCACCTGCCAGTGCAGTTAACTCAGCCACATTAGGGGCATTTAAACAGTCCTTTGATAAGCATATGAATGATGATGGGATATTGTAGGGGGATCGGCTTAGATTGCTCCACAGGTCGGTGCAACCGCAAGGACTGAAGGGCCAGTTATACACTGCATTATTCTATGGCTTATGTTCCCATGTCGACAGGCCATGTACCAGGAGTCTTAGGTCTTCCCATCAGAGTTTCAAATGGGGTGAGACCAGTGGTTCTATTAACCTGGTTTCGGAGAGTGGCAAGGATCAGGCCACTTCAGTCCCCTTTCCTGACAAGTCTTTGCAAAAGTATTTTTTTTGCATCCCATTATTTCATTCCACTATTCCTGAGATCTGGGATTGATAGGGGATATGAACCTTCCACACAAATCCCAATACTGCACAGTGTTGTTACGAATTTCCCAGTAAATTGAGTACTCCTGTCATTATTGATTTACCCTGGCATTCCAAATCAGGGTATTATATCTTTAATAACACAGTTTACTACTTGTTTGGGCATCATCCCTTCTGGTGGAAAATGCCTCTATCCATCTGGAGACCTAGTCTACTATGACCACTATATAATTAAACCATCCCGAAGGAGTCATATGGACAAAATCAATCCTCAAGTTCCCAAATGGCGTCTCAGGTCGAAATAGATGTTGAAAATGTGCAGTTGGTATCTCTCTATTTTACTGTTGGCAAATTACGTAGGTTTTGGCTATTTAATTTAACATAGTAGATATGCAGGTGCAAACCATTGTTGGGCAGCTTGATGTAGTATCCTCCTTTTCCTACATGTCCTTGTCGGGCAAGCACATGGAGAAGAGTGCGCGGACAGACCATCCGACAATCAGGATGCCGCCAAAGATGAGAAACATCAGGGTACTTTCCAGCACGAGCCCAGAAATCATGCTCCGCCTCTGCAGCCACTTCCGGCGCCTGGAGAGCTGCTGTAAGTAGAATGGTGGAAGGGACTTGTATCCTAACCAAGGAGGGGACCATGGCCAATCACATCCAAGGGGCCTCACGTGTGGCAGCACCTGCTGCAGCATTGCCATGGGACACCTTATCTTTTGGGTTATATCAGCCTCCAACTTGGTAACCACTACACATGCAGGGTAAAGCAATGCCTCCAATAGGTTGTTGATACGAGTCGCGTGCTGCATGGGTTAACCAGATGATTGACTAAACCCACGATTTTTCTAGGGTGTATCGGCGTCATGGTCCACCCCAAAGTCATACTGGGAATCGTATAAATGTTAACGGATTTTCCCATGGCAAGGATACATGCACAGGGAAGGGCAAAGGGTTCAGCAACTGTGCTGAAGTCCCGGACAATAGAGCATGTGACTCCAGTGTTTTGAAGGGAGTAAAGACAGTGTAACTTGAAAGTCAATGATCATCAGAGGGGTGCATGGATGTGCCATCCGTTGATAGGAAAAGGTCAAATTGTCAACAGGTGTGGAAGATAAATCTAGGCAGGGAGCGTTCATTTTGATGGTGTGGGTATCAGGGATGATTAGCACCATAGGGATAACAATCTGACTTGCAGCATGAAAATCCCGTACAAATCGCCACTCATTGTTCCTGTCTGGGTTAGGAACAGGTAAAATGGGAGTATTACAGGGAATTCGAGTCAGACACAACACCCATCTCCATGAGCAGAGCGCCAATAACAGGCTGAATGCCTATTTCCACATCAGGTGACAGTCTATGGATGTAGGTTTGCTCTCGGTGCTGGAACATTTGTTTTCAGAGATTTTGTCACCATACAGGGTAATATTATCAGATGATGTTACCTAGGCTGGTGACGAAACGTCTGAAAGTGAACCTTCCTGCTCAGCGAGCAATTCTACATCCAAAACCTCAACCTGAACCGCAATTCTTCTCAAAACTCGGTGATGCTAGGGATGACCACACCAGGGCGGACAGCAACACAGAGGAGAAAGCACATGATTTTTATGGAGTGCCCACAGAGAAGTGAGAGGGGACACCAGGAGCAGTGGGGGCATATGGTGATGGAGCGAAAGTGATTGATGCTGGAGAAAAATCACCGGCCAATTCAGATGGGAGTCAGATGCAACCAGCCTCATCAGAAGACAGTAATCCAAAAGTTCCCACAATGGGTCTCCCTTACAGATTCACCACAAGTCGAGGATTGGATCATAGGAACAATTTCGTCAGGCTGATGTGGGACTTTACAGAAACAGTGTCAAAGGGCCAAAGGCAAACAAAGTTGATTGCACAGTATCAAGCTGAAAGGAAACACCTCGGTCCATGGGACAGAAATAGACCCGCCCATTCTATGTGAAATACAAGACGTCAAGTTTCGTTTTCGTTATAAGTTTGTAAGCATACACTTGACTTGGCAAGATCACATCCATCTCTAAAATAGTCGACTGAATTGCAAGTTAGGCATGAAATGTTAACTAATCTATTGAAAGTATTGTGAGATGATAACACATTGATGGTGGAGAAAGAAAATCAGCCGGAACATAGGGTAAACATTAAAATGGGGAAATTAAGCAACTAACTCGTCACAAAGTGTGATATCGAATGAGATAATGAAGTATATCTTATTGTAGATTAAAGATGACTTCTTCTCATTAAAGCATGTCATTAACTTAAAATTGCAATCAACTTCTTAACAAAATCTGTGTACAGACTGGAATGACTGGACAGCAGACCTTTCTGCTACTTGAGAACGTCCTGTGCGTAGAATTGAGTGACGATTACAGGATCTTCCAAGTCACACGGTGGAAGAAGTTGAAAGGAAATAATACTTCCTCTGAGCCTTGCTGTGATGCCTTGATAAATCATCAACTTGTACTTGCTATGACGACTTCAGATAAAAACCTTGTCTCTTGCATATGAGCTAGGCAAATATGTGTGGAGCCTTCTTCCAGCATGACGGGTGATGGAGATGGAAACTGCGAGGGGTATTTGCAGTCTTACGATCACGAACAAAATCTATTCTCAGCAGACGTCACTTCAGAACTATCCACAGGAATAGGAAATGGTAGAGTCCGGCTGAAACAGTGAGTGGTATAGATTGAGGAATGTAAACACTGCGCTCCACCTTAAAGTCAAAAGTAAACATGCATTCCCAGACATCTTAAACTTTCTTATATGGTTTCAAAATCTCAGTCCTAAATTTAATGTGCCAATGATTGTATTAATCACAATTAGTCATTAGTGTTGCAATATCCACACGCAATCAATGAAATAAATGTCGAAATCTTTGCATACCTGCCAAAATCATGGCACATTAGAAGGATATTTAAACCATTATTACAATTTGACAAGTTCCCCACAGATACAGTGCTCCAACAAGACATAATTGGGTTATGTCAAGTTAATGATTTGAATGCTCACACTGAACGAAATGAATTTTACGTCTTTGTTGAAAACGTACAAAAAATTGACATTCCTCAGAGCTTACTATGACGAGATTCACATTGTGAGATGGCAGTAGCACATATGACAAAATCGGTAATTAAAGCCATGAAAGGTCACAGGATGTGGCTGAAGCGATAAATTTTACACATGTTGTGAATAAATTGTACGAGTGAAGGAATGAATTGATAAAACTTAAAGGGATCAGCTGTGTTGCTAACACATGAAAAAGCAATATGTTGTAAAAAAAAAAGCAGTTAAAATGGAAAAAAAGGAAGTCTTCCAGTTTAACACACTGCACAATGGCAGACAGGTGTCACTATATCCCTTTAAGATGGTAACCGATTTTTATTCAACGTGGAAAAGTGTAAACTGGGCGAATTTATACATCTAACCACTGAATCAGGCTCCTATCAAATTATGAAAATGTCTTGCGTGGAACATCAATCGGTGGAATTATTGGATGGTAAATGGAAAGCAGCAGACCGGTTTAAATTTCGTGTATTTTTAAATGAAGCTATGAGCGCGCTGAACACTGAGAGTGGAGCATATTGGTAAGAGATCGCAGGCTTCAGGGAGACAACTATTCGACTGGAACTTTACATTTCCCACGTATATTTTCACAAAGGGGTTAGTGCAGGTGCTGCTTGCATAGAATGCATTCATGAAAAGGGACTATTTTGCACAATTCAAGCATAAAATACTTAGAGACAACAGAATTATTTATTCCACCATATATTAAAGAAAAGAAAACCTAGATTTTTTTTCCCCAAGGGGAGGAGGAAGAAGAAGAATCACATTTAATCCAAAACAATTAATATCGTTTCTCTGTTCCAAACTCCTGCCAGATCTGTTGAGTTTTCTTTCAGGTTTCCAGCATTCGCCAATGATTTGTTTTTGCCTCACTTGCTTATCTTTCCAGTCATTAATTCATTGCTATTTTAAATCACTCCCAAGCTGGACACGACGTTTATCGTGACAATATCACATTCTTCACAAGCGGATTCGAGAACAATGACTTGGTGCAGAAGGCCAGCTCATCATTATCCCACTCAGCACTACCTTGGCCTATTCTTGACAAGAATCCTCGACTTCCGTTCGCGCAGATGGAGGGCTTTCAGCACGTCAATGATGCACCAAACTTTGAACAGCGTCCTTCTCTGATATTTGAATCCCGCTTACAACATGACTAATCGAGCAAAAGCCTGGACATCCTTTTTTTAAAAAAAAACTTCATTCAAGCATCGCCAGATAGGCCAGCGTTTATTGCCCATGCCTAATTGCTGCGGGGGAGGGGGGGGGGTGTTAACAGTCAACCACGTTGCTTGGGTCTGGAGTGACATATAAGCCACACAAGGTCAAAAGAAAATGGCTGTTTCTTTCTCTAAAGGCTCGTCGTGACCTAGATTTTTTTTTCCCACCCCAACAGTTGACCATGGTTTCATGATTGTCAGTAGATGCGCAAGTGCAGAGGCATTACTGAATTCACATTTCACCATCTGTCAATGTGGGGTTTTCTCCTGGATTCCTGATCATTAGCTGAGTTTTGGGATTAACAGTCACTCGATAAAAAGAGAAGGCTATTGCCACGGAGAGTAATTGTAGCATTGCTAATTCACCTAATCTGTACATTTTTGATGTAGGTGGGAACCAGAGTACCTGTTGGAAACAGACGGAGACATGGAGAGCACGTGCTGTGACTGCAACTGTGCCTTTAGAAAGACCTGTTCTGTCATGTTTCTGTCGCTAAATTGCGTTGTCCCAATGGTGAGTGTATGTTTGCTGCAGACAGTAGCAAGCAGCTTGGAGTTACCCCTGGGGGTCTGTTTTTTTTTAGAAAAAAGAAGAATGAGTGGTCGGTGTCAGAACTCACACAGAATCAGTTGATCTTTAGTTTTGTTTTCAGTCTCTGAGATTGTCGCTGAGCTAGAAGTTTGAGTTCACTGCTGGAGTTAAGTCTTAGATAGTAAGGTTTCTTCATAAAATTCAAGAGGATTTTTTTTATTTCTTCTGGGGTTTTGAGAAGACATCACATGAGAATAAACTGTTTTCCTAAATGTCCTCGTTGGGAGTGTTTATGGGTAATGCCTACAATGGAACAGTCGATGGTTAGTGGTTAAATAATGCATTAAGTGCTTCAATAGACTTAAAGTTCGGCCCTTTTTTTGATTTTAACTGTGTCAGAAGATTGCATTTTGTTTAATTACAACCATTTTCGTGGTGTTAGTTGATGGTGTCTAGTCTGGGCGGGTTTATACCAGTGTAAACTCCACGCAGACTGTCAATCAAGCACTCCAGCACTCTGAGGAGGCAGTGATAACCAATGTGTCTACGTGCCACCCCTTTCCCATTTATTTATTGGGGGTGTTGATCCAGTTAACTGCGCACAGGTGCAACATGCAACCAGTGTATTCACTGTGGATATATTTGTTTAACACATATACATTTTGCACACAAGTTGTCCTGAACACTACCTGTAAATTCAATTCAAACTGCTGTAATTCACAATAGCTTCATTATAGTTTTGCGGAATAAGGTCTATTTGGTTGCAACCTTTTCTCTTGCCTTCATCAGGATAAAACATACGGATTGACAATATAAAACAGTATTATTCAAGTATTCTAACACATTATAATGATGAATGTTATTTGTTGCGGCATTTCCAAAGGCGGGGAGCGACATTTGAATCCTCTCTGATTGGTTCCACAGGGTTGGGTGCTCCCTCAATGATCCAGTTCAACTCCCTGAAAATAGTTCACACGTAAGGACACAGAATTTCCACAAGACAAAGCTTTGGTCATTTTAAAAAAAAATTCATTTATGATTCCCTTTTACTTTATGTATTCCCTTTTAAATATACTTTGCATGAATCAATTCCATTCGCATTTTGCCACTTCCTTCTCGTTTTATCCAATTCAATGTGGGTATCCCATTAGTTACCATTTTGGCTGATGGAAAGCTCTGGACGCACTTTACTGCCCGTGTAAAAAGAAAAATGCATATTGATTCCATCTTGATCTTTATTGCAACCAAATATTACTATGCTGTTTCAACTATGGCCAGCTTATGCGTGTTTGTTCCTTGTTGCAAGAAAGACATGCAATTGTCACATCAGTAATTTCTTAGATTGTATCCGACTTCCTATTTTAAAATTATTCTTCGATCAAAAGAGGCTGGATAGACTTGGTGTCTTTCTTCGTAAACCTTTTTTTTATATTCAAACACCAGGAAGAAAGGAAACACCCGAGTAGCCAGTGACAAGCACCGCCCTTCTCGACAAAGGGCAATGCTGCAGGATCAAGAAAATGATGGGAAGGGCGGGGATTAACTCAAAAATAGAGTTGGACGGGGGAATAAAACACTCGACTCCCGGCGGTGCCCACCTCTCCGTGGAAATCTCGAGGTTGTTGGTGCATGTTTCTTCTGCAGGGACGCCCTGGCTCTGACATAACCGTGGAAGAGGGGCAGACAATTGGCCTAATGAACCCCTCCGTGGCCCGCTGCCTGGACCTGGTGATAGCCAGTTTGGGCAGATGCAGGAAAAGACCCACGACGAGATCCTCTGACCTACCCTCCCCTCTGCACACCGGGTACCAAGATCAGGAGCGTGGGGCTGAAGTGCCAGCAAAAAACAGAGGAGGAGTTGACTTGATGGTTTATTTATATTGTCAGGCTGACAGATTTCATTAAACTGCTTACATTCTGTTCAAACCATCTGATAATTTGAATCTTCCTTTACAAAAACGACTATGGTCTTAAGATATTATCAATTAAGTCACCACTGAAACTATCTAATCATCGCTGAACACCATCTTTAAAACAAAAAGCAATACTGGAATACAGGCAAAGCTTTTCTCATTTTAAATGATCAGTTCGAATTGGATTTCTTCCGAAATGGAGTTCATCAATGCGTTGAGAAGTCACACAATTTTCTCACAACATTATCTATACAGTAGTTAATAAAATAGCTTTAACAGTTTTATATGACAGAAAAGTCTGCAAGTCTTGATCTAATGATGCTTTCGGATCACTCTCTGTCTTAGTATTGATTTCAGGCGACTGTAAGGGACGCTCTCATTGAAAAATTCATAGTGGAGAAAAAGACTGGCTCCATTATCTCTGCCATCGCATCCATCCACCCAACCCCACCCCCCACCCCACACCCCGGGGATGTCCGGTTACAGTGTCAGGCATTATAAGATATTGACTTGAGATTTTGTGTTGTCACTGCCATAAAGGGCCCTTTCCAGTCACACGGTCTCCATTGCTAACTCGCTTTTCTCCAGGCTATCTTCAACTGGGTCAGGAGTGGGAGCGGTGGACAGCAACATTGGTTTCCCATGTAAGGCTCCTCCCCATCATAGTTCCTGTCAGTCATGGGCATAGAGACCTCGCCGTTTGCAGTGCAAAGAGCGGAATTGGACAGTCCTTTGTTCAACAGGTTACTTATCTGGACCAAAACGTTTGCCTCAGCAAATGGCTTTCAACACTTACGGCGTTAGTATCTCCCAAAGTTAATGTTAACTACTTAAAAGCTGAAAGAATGCAGATGCTCTAAATCAAAAAAAATAGAAATTGCTGGAAGAGCTCGGCACCTCTGGCACCATCTGTGGAGAAGTATCAAAGTTAACTCTGTCAGGTCACCAAAAACTTTTCACCAAAACATTACCTCTGATTTCTATCCACAGATGATTTCCAGCAATTTCTGTTTTTGTTCATGTTAACTAATATTTGGTGGAAATTAATATATTCTTCACCCCATTCCCATCTTCTGTCAGATGTAATGGACATGTGAGTCCCTTCCCACATTCCTTAGTTTTCCAGGTTCTGCAGTGCAAATGCTAAATTTTGTTCCATGATCAATGCCTGACGCTCATGTTCTGATGCATTGCATATCTCTGTCACGATATGTTGTAATATTTAGCTTGAACTTCCAGTCTGTAAATGTTATCCCTGCAAAATGATTTTAAAACAGAACGAAGAAACTGTGGCTGAGAACTCAGAAAACCAAAGGCAGAAGGTGAGCATGAATAATTATTTTGATCATTTATGGAGCCTACAAGAGGAAAAGGTGATCATAGAACATAGAACATAGAAAACTACAGCGCAGTACAGGTCCTTCGCCCCTCGATGTTGCGCCGACCGAGGCCTACCTAACCTACACTAGCCCAATAACCTCCATATGCTTGTCCAATGCCCGCTTAAATGACCATAAACATGATCATGAAAGCTGCTGAATTGCCAGCAGCACGCAATTGGTTCAGGAAGTCGACAGAACCTGTCGCCCAATCTGGATCGACACAAAACTCTAACCTCGATGGGAGAGCAGAGAAAGACAGGAGAGGAGGAAAGGAAACAGGCTTTAGTGTTCTGTAATGTGACCAGAAAACTAACAGGTTTCTCGAAACACAGGAATGAGGAAGGCAATTGCGACTGGTACATGGGAAAACCATCACTCCCAGGAATCGCAGAAACAGCTTCATGCTGGAGAGAGGTCATCAGACATTTAGTTTATCATTCAACCTGCTGAGTAACCCGTGGGATCAGAAATTGCTACGTAACTTCGTTTGGAGAGTTGAAGCATATTTTACCTATGGATGATATAGGATGTAATATTTTGACAACTAGTTTGCTGCAATTTGTAACCTAACCTGCAAAAAACCTAGTTTTACTCAAGCTATCCTCAAGTTTTTGAAAGATGAAATAATCAATGATTCATGTGTACCTTCTGCTCCTCTGTCTGTATCAATGATGCTGATGCAAGGATTTTCAAGACGTTCAATTTTCTTGCGGTAAATATTGGCAAAAAATCTATCCTGATCCATCCACGTCAACACTACAATCAAGAAAGTACACCAATGACTCTACTTCCTCAGAAGGCTCAGGAAATACTGCATGAACACAATGGCGCTTAACAACTATTTTAATGGTTGCACCATAGGAAGTATCCTATCAGGTGCATCAGAGTCTGGTTTGATAACTGCTCTGCCCAAGGTCGCAAGAAATTACAGAGAACTGTCAAATCAGCCCAGTCCATTTTGAAAACGGACTTTGATACTGTCGACAATGCGGCTGCCTCGGTAAAGCAGCCAACTTAATCAGAGACCCCTCCCACCCCATTTATAGTCTCTCCCACCCTCTTCGATCAGACAGAAGATACAAAACTTTGAAAACCCATACCACATATTTAAGAACACCTTCTTTTCCGCTGTAATCAGACGTATTAACGAACTTCTCATATTTTAGAGTTGATCTTTCGCTGCTCCCTCTCTGTAGCTGTAACAGTATAGTCTGCATCACCTCTGTGAGCCTGAAGTAATTATGTAATGCGTGATTTGTCTGCTTAGCACCGGGCCATTACTTTTCATTTTATGTTGGTATATGACAGTAATAATCAGATTAAATCATGCACAGCATTGCAGCTCAGAACTGAACACACTCTGCAAGTGTGATCTAACTGCAGTCTGAGAGGTGTTTGTATAGCACCTCTCCGATTTCCACAGGGTCGACACTCAACTTCCTACTTCTGTCTTAGATTGGCCCGATTCCTACCCTAATCATCCTTTTATTCCTCACATACCAATAGAAATCTTTAGAGTTCTCCTTTATTCTATTTGCTAAAGACTGCTCGTGTCCTCTCTTTGCGCTTCTTAACTCTTTAAATAATTCCTTGCTGATCTGTAACTCTCCATCGCCTCACCTGAACCATTTTGCCTTGCCAACACGTAAGTCTCCTTCTTCTTCGTAACAAGATATTCAATTTCTGTAGTAAACCATGGTTCCCTTACCTTATCACTTCCTCCCTGCCTGACAGGGACATACCTATCAAGGACACACAATATCTGTTCCTTAAACCAGCTCCACATTTCGATTGTCTGCGCCCCCTCTGCATTTTTCTATCCCATTTTTCTATCCCATCCTAATTCCTGCCTAACCGCATTGTAATTGCCCTTTCCACATCGATAACTCTTGACCTGTGGCATGTATCGATCCCTTTCCATCGCTAAACTAAACGGAACTGAATTATGGTCACTCTCTCCAAAGTGCTCACCTACAACTAAACCAAACACCTGGCCTGGTTCATTACCAAGCACCAGATCCAATGTGGCCTCCCCTCTTGTCCGCCCTTCAACATACTGTGTCAGGAAACCCTCCTGCACACATTGCACAAAAACGGATCCATCCAACTTACTAGAGTTATGGGTCGGGTACGTTTTGGCACCGCCCTTTGGGAGCCGATCATTTGAACCCACCATTTTGGCGCTCATTACTTTGGCGCTGCGCTGTTTTGGCGCCAATCCAGAATTTTTAAAAAAAGTCTTGTGTGGTTAAAGAAGAGAGGATGACTAACGACCCGATTTAATTTTCTCAACTAGCAAGAGTTGATAGTCAAAGCTGTAATGACCCGCTGTAGATTCAAATTTCGTTTTGTAATCATTTTTTTTATTTAACAATTGTTAATAGTCATCTACTGTCTTGATGATACTTACTGCCTGAGCAGCTTGAGAACAATTTTCAGTGCAAACATTTCTAACTGATGACGGCACTTCAAAAGTTTCCTCAGCTTTACGTTTTACACTTGTTTTGATGGTAGCAACTTCCACACTTACTGCTGAAGCACAATGAGAATGCTCGTTCACTTCTTTTATTACTCTATGGTTTTTAGTGTGAATGCCACCTTTGCACTCGTTCTTTAATTCACATCTCCAAATTAGAGGTGGGTCCCTTTTGCTACATTTATCAAACACATATAGATAACCATCGTGTGAAAATTTTGGTTTGTCTCTCTTGCTTAGAATGTTTTCAGCCATTCCTGGTATGGGCTCTACAAGAGAATAGAAAGAAAATTGCATTACAGCTTTCCAATGTGAAGACAGAAGGGCTTAAGAAGGGTTACAAAACGAGATTTGAATCTACAACGGATCATTACAGCTTTGACTATCAACACTTGCTATTTGAGGAAATTACATCGGGTGAAAACAGTTTATAGCCAAGACGGCGGGGCCAAATGATCGGCGCCAAAAGGGCGGCGCCAAATAGCCCCATTCCATAGAATTATAGCATTTCCAGTCAATGTTGGGGAAGTTAAAGTCCCCCATAATGACCACCCTGTTCCTTTCACTCCTACCCAGAATTCGTTTGCTAATCCTCTCTTCCACCTCCTTGGAACTCTGCGGAGGCCTATAAAAAACTTTGGACAGTGTGATCTCTTCTCTCATGTTTCTAACCTCAGCCCACACTACCTCAGTAGACGAGTCCTCATCAAACGTTCTCTCAACCACCGTTATACTATCCTTAACTAACAAGGCCATGTCTCCCCCTCTTTTAGCGCCTTGCCTGTTCTTAATGAACGATCTAAACCCTGGAACCTGCAACATCCATTCCTCACCCTGCTCTAACCATGTCTCCGAAATGGCCATAACATCGAAGTCCCAGGTACCTATCCATGCTGCAAGCTCACCTACCTTATTTCGGATACTTCTGGTGTTGAAGTAGACACACTTCAAACCAGTTCACTGGCTGCCAGCACATTCCTGAGACCCTGAAATCCTGTCCCTGTCCTTCCTATTCTCATCCTCCTGTGCACTGCAACTACACCTCCGGTTCCTATGCCCCTTCTGAACTCGTTTCAACCCATCACGAATAGCACCAGCAAATTTCCCACCCAGGATATTAGTAACCCTCTGATTCAAGTGAAGATCGTCCTGTTTGTACAAGTCCCACCTTCCCCAGAATGAGCCCCAATTATCCAAGAAACTGAAAGCTCCCTCCTGCACCATCCTTGCAGCCACGTCTTCAGGTGATATCTCTCCCTGTTCCTTGTCTCGCTATAACGTGGCACGGGCAACAAACCAGAGATAATAACTCTGTTTTCCCTAGCTCTCAGCTTCCACCCTAGCTCCCTGAAATCCTGCCTACCTGTCGTTGGTACCTACACAGACAACGACTGAGGCTGGTCACCGTCTCTCCCTTCAGGACCCCAAAGATACGATCTGAGACATCATGGACCTTGGCACCTGGGAGGCAACACATCAACCGCGAGTCTCATTCTTTCCCAACAAACATTCTATTTCAGCCTCTAACTATTGAGTCCCCAATGACTAACACTCTCCTCCTTTCCCTCCTTCCCTTCTGTGCAACAGGGACAGGCTCTGTGCCAGAGACCTGGGCCCCACTGCATACCCCTGGTAAGTCATCCCCCTCAACAGTATCCAAAATGGTATATGTTTTTTTCAGGAGAACGACCACATGGGATCCCTCCAATGACTGATTTTCCCCCTTCGAACAGTCACCCAGCTTTCCTTTTGCCTAGGAGTAACTACTTCCCTGTAACTCCTATCTATCACAGCCTCTGCCTCCCAAATGATCCGAAGTTCATCCAGCTCCCGCTCCAGTTCCCTAACACAGTCTTGGAGGAGCGAGAGTTGGGTGCACTTCCTGCAGATGTACTTGGATGGGACACTAGTGGCGGTCCTCACCTCAAACTTCATGTGCATATTTGAGCAGGGCACCCTTAAATGGCAGATTTGGGCTCAGGCACTGTCAATCCTTAGACAACTTTGCAACACTAACTCTATGACAAGTTACTGCCTCAGGACAGAACCTCCAACAATAAGACATAGAACATAGAACATTACAGAGCAGAACAGGCCCTTCAGCCCTCGATGTTGCGCCGACCAGTCATACCAATCTGAAGCGCATCTAACCTACACTATTCCATATGCTTGTCCAATGACGACTTAAATGCATTTAAGTTGGCGAATTTACTACCGTTGCAGGCAAAGCATTCCATACCCTTACTACTCTCTGAGTAAAGAAATTACCTCTGACATCTGTCCTATATCGACCAATTAAAAGCTATGCCCCTAGGTGATCACCGTCAGCATACTTGGAATAAGGCTCTCCTTATCCACCCTGTCTAATCCTCTGATTACCCACTTCTGACTCTCTAACAAAGAAGCACTCCGTCAGTACTAAGCTTCTGACAAGTGCTTCAGTACCTCAGTGCTGACCCACTAATTTTGTAGCACTCTCTCAGTTTTGATCCCTTCACAAAAAAGCACTGTTTAAGTATTGTCCCTCCATCACTAATACATTGGTTCAGTGCCTCAGTGTAATGAGTTCATACTTGAGGGAAACACGCGCAGACACGGGGAGAACATGCAAACCTCACACAGACAGTTGCCCGAGGCTATTTGTTAGAGGGTCAGTACTGAAGGAGTGCCTCATTGTCAGAGGGTCAGTACTTATGCAGTTTTTCAATGTCATAGGGGGTCAGAACAAAGGGATTGCGTTAATAACAGAGAGTCAATAATCAGCCAGGGTATGAGGGAGGGCCTCATTGTCAGCGTGTCAGTACTAAGGGAGCACCTCATTCTTAGAGGGTCAGTGGTAAAGAACTAACACATGCTTATAGTGTCAGTACTGACGGATATCCTCAGCTTCATCAAAAGGTTGGTCTTGAGGGAGTTCCTCATTGTCAGAGGGTCTGCTCTGAGGCAGTGCCTCAATGTAATGGGATCAGAATGGAGGGAGTGTTATATGATGAGAGGGTTGAACTTTGATGTATTGCAGCACTGTCGAAGGATCAGCTCTGAGGGAGGAACTTATTATCAGAATGTCAGTCCTGAGGAAGTGCATCATTATCAAGAAGTCAGAAATGACCGTTGCCTCATGATTTTATGGTCAGTACTTGGTAACTGCAGTTGTATCAGGGGGTCAGTGCTGAAAGACTGACTCTTCAGTAGAATGTCAGTTTTCAGGTCGGGCCTCAGTTTCAACATGACAGTGTTGGGGGAGGGAGTCAGATGATCAATACTGGAGCAATGCCATGTTGCAATGGGGTTAGAATTGATGTTGTGCCTTATGATTAGAGTCAGTACTGAAGTATTGTAGCTCTGTCAGAGAGTCAGTACTGAAGGAATGCCTCATTGTCAGAGGATCAAGTTAAGCAAGTGCCTCATTTGAATTGGGTCAGAATTGAGAGAGTGCCACATATTTCTAGCACCTGTACTGAGGTAGTGCAGCACTGACAGACAGTCAGTCCTGAGGCAATAGCTCATTGTCAGAAGGTCGGTTTGAGTGGGAGCAGCGTCGAAGTAAAAGAGAACCCGGGAGACTACAGCAAAGGTAAGACAGTTTGTTTTAAAATTGCTTACCTGTAGCGGGTAGCGGTGTGTTTTTTTTCTCTCTCTCTCCACAGAAAGAGCGGGAGCTGCAGATGAAGTGACGACGAGCAGAGGGGCAGCCGGGAAGGAAAAGTGAGTATATAAGTCAGGAAGGCGGCTCCCACCCACCCTCCTCCTCTAACCTTCTTAACTACTCTGTTTTTTCTTTTAAGGTAAGAATTTTTATTTCTTTACTGGGGACTAGTTAAAAAATTACTTCGTGTTTTTTTTGTGTGTGTATACATCAAGTCCTTAGGGTAAAAAAAAACTATAGCAGAGAGGTATCAGAAGGTATTCTAACTCATACTTGTCCGAAGTAAGTAATTAACTAACTAAGCAGAGATGGCAGGGCAGGTGATGTGCTGTTGCTGTATGATGTGGGAGCTGGCTGATCCCATTGTGAACGGCAGTGACCACATCTGCAGCAAGTGTTGGTTGCTGGAAGAACTCCGGATCAGAGTTGATGATCTGGAATCTGAGCTTCAAACACTGCGGCATATCCGGGAGGGGGAGAGTTACCTGGATGCTTTGTTTCAGGAGGCAGTCACACCTGGGAGATTAATTAATTCACACTCAGCTAGTGATCAGGCACAAAAGAGTGTGACTGTAAGTGAGGCAGGTAGGGGGAACCAGAGCTCAGGAGTGAAGGAGCCTCAGCCCTTAACCTTGTCCAACAGGTACGAGATTCTTGCTCCCTGTTCGGATGAGGAAAAGGGCTCTGGACAGGATGAGCCAACTGACCAAGGCACCATGGTGCAGAAGGCCATTCAAGAGGGGAGAGCTAATAGACAAGTAGTGGTTATAGGGGATTCTATAATTAGGGGGACAGATAGTATCCTTTGCAAGCCGGATCGGGAGTCTCGCATGGTGTGTTGCCTGCCCGGTGCCAGGGTGTGAGACATCTCTGACCGGCTTGAAAGGATATTGGAGCGGGAGGGGGAGGATCCAGTTGTTGTGGTCCACGTTGGTACCAACAACATAGGCAAGACTAGGGTGGAGGACCTGTTTGGGCATTACGAAGCACTAGGCAGAAAATTGAAGCACAGGTCCTCAAGGGTCATAATCTCCGGATTACTGCCCAAGCCACGTGCCAATTGACATAGGGACAAGAAAATTAGGCAAGTAAACACGTGGCTAAGGGATTGGTGTGGGAAAGAGGGATTCCACTTCATGGGGCATTGGCATCAGTTTTGGAACAGGGGGGATCTGTACCGTTGGGACGGTCTCCACCTGAACCGATCAGGTACCAATGTTCTAGCGAAGAGGATAAATAGGGTGGTCAGTAGGACTTTAAACTTCTGAGTTGGGGGGAAGGGAAAGTGAAAGCGACAGGGAGTATGGAGGTAAATGGAAAGATAAGCAGCAGGATAGCATGTTTCCAGGCGGATTTAAAATTGAGGCAGACTGAGAATGCAGAAAAAAGCAAGGATAACTTAGGACATATGACTTCCAACATCTCCAATGATAAGGAAGTTAGCATTAAGGCACTTTACCTGAATGCTTGTAGCATTCATAACAAAGCCGATGAACTAATGGCACAGATAATAGTGAATGATTATGATGTAGTAGGCATCACAGAGACTTGGTTACAGGGGGGTCAGGACTGGCAGTTAAACCTCCATGGTTTTTCAACTTATCGAAAAGACAGAGAGGTGGGCAGAGGGGGTGGGGTTGCCTTGTTAGTTAAGAACAAAATTAAATCTATGGTATTGAATGACATAGCGTCGGATGATGTGGAGTCTGTGTGGGTGGAATTGAGGAACCACAAAGGCAAAAAACCATAATTGGATTTGTGTACAGACCTCCTAACAGTGGTCAGGACCAGGGACGCAACATGTACTGGGAAATAGAGAAGGCATGTCAGAAAGGCAAGGTTACATTGATCATGGGTGACTTCAATATGCAGGTGGACTGGGTAAATAATGTTGCTAGTGGATCTAAAGAAAGGGAATTCACGGAATGCTTACAGGATGGCTTTTTGAACAGCTTGTCATGGAGCCCACAAGAGAGCAGGCTATTCTGGACCTAGTGCTTTGCAATGAACCAGACTCTATAAAAGATCTTAAAGTAAGGGAACCCTTAGGAAGTAGCGACCATAATATGGTAGAGTTCAGTCTGGAGTTTGAAAGGGAGAAGGCAAAATCTGATGTAATGGTGTTACAGTTGACTAAAGGTAATTATGAAGGCATGAGAGAGGAACTGACTAAAATAGACTGGAAGCAGAGGCTAACCAGGAAGACACTAGAGCAAAAATGGCAGGAGTTTGTAGGTATAATTGAGGACACTGTACAGAGGTTCATTCCCAAGAAAAGAAAGATTAACCGGGGAGGGATTAGACAACCTTGGCTGACAAAGGAAGTCAGGAAATGTATTAAAGAAAAAGAGAGATCCGATAAAGTGGCTAAGAACAGTGGGAAATCAGAAGATTGGGAAGGATACAAAAGCAAACAGAGGATAACAAAGAGTGTAATAAGAAATGAGAGGATCAAATATGAAGGTAGGCTAGCCAGTAATATTAGAAATAATAGTAAACGTTTCTTTCAGTACATAAGAAACAAACGACAGGCAAAAGTAGACATTGAGCCACTTCAAACTGATGCAGGGAGCCTAGTGATGGGAGATAAGGAAATAGCAGGAGAACTTAACAAGTACTTTGTGTCAGTTTTCACAGTGGAAGACATGAGTAATATCCCAAAAATTAAAGGGTGTCACGGGGCTGAGTTGAGTATTTTGCCATTACGAAACAGATAGTGCTAGAAAAGTTAAAAAGTCTTAAAATTGATAAATCTCCTGGCCCCGATGGGATACACCCTAGAGTTCTGAGAGAGGTTGCTGAGGAAATAGCAGAGGCATTGGTTGAGATCTTTCAAGAGTCACTGGAGTCAGGAAAGGTCCCAGATGATTGGAAGATGGCTGTAGTAACCCCCTTGTTCAAGAAAGGATCAAGGCAAAAGATGGAAAATTATAGGCCAATCAGCTTAAACTCAGTTGTTGGTAAAATTCTAGAATCCATCATTAAGGATGAGGTTTCTAAATTCTTGGAAGAGCAGAGTCTGATTAGAACAAGTCAACATGGATTTAGTAAAGGGAGGTC
This sequence comes from Chiloscyllium punctatum, assembly GCF_047496795.1. Classification (NCBI taxonomy): domain Eukaryota; kingdom Metazoa; phylum Chordata; class Chondrichthyes; order Orectolobiformes; family Hemiscylliidae; genus Chiloscyllium; species Chiloscyllium punctatum. The sequence continues at coordinate 129,371,134 of NC_092742.1, forward strand.
ATGCCTGACAAACCTGTTGGAATTTTTTGAAGAGGTAACAAGTAGGTTAGACCAGGGAAACCCAGTGAATGTGGTCTATCTAGACTTTCAAAAGGCCTTTGATAAGGTGCCACACGGGAGGCTGCTGAGCAAGGTGAGGGCCCATGGTGTTCGAGGTGAGCTGCTGGGATGGATTGAGGATTGGCTGTCTAACAGAAGGCAGAGAGTTGGGATAAAAGGTTCTTTTTCAGAATGGCAGCCGGTGACGAGCGGTGTCCCGCAGGGTTCGGTGCTGGGGCCACAGCTGTTCGCATTATATATTAATGATTTGGATGAGGGAACCGGGGGCATTCTAGCGAAGCTTGCCGATGATACGAAGTTAGGGGGACAGGCAGTTAGTACTGAGGAAGTGGGGAGGCTACAGAAGGATCTAGACAGGTTGGGAGAGTGGTCCAGGAAATGGCTGATGGAATTTAACATGAGCAAGTGCGAGGTCTTGCACTTTGGCAAAAAGAATAAAAGCATGGATACTTTCTAAATGTTGAGAAAATTAATAAAGCCAAAGCACAAAGGGATCTGGGAGTGCTAGTCGAGGATTCTCTAAAGGTAAACATGCAGGTTGAGTCTGTGATTAAGAAAGCGAATGCAATGTTGTCTCTTATCTCAAGAGGGTTGGAATATAAAAGCAGAGATGTACTACTAAGACTTTATAAAGCTCTGGTTAGGCCCCATTTGGAGTACTGTGTCCAGTTTTGGTCCCCACACCTCAGGAAGGGCATACTGGCACTGGAACGTGTCCAGCGGAGATTCACACGGATGATCCCTGGAATGACAGGTCTAGCATATGAGGAACGGCTGAGGATACTGGGATTGTATTCGTTGGAGTTTAGAAGATTAAGAGGAGATCTATTATAGACGTACAAAATAATACATGGTTCTGAAAAGGTGGATGCTAGGAAATTGTTTCTGTTAGGCGAGGAGACTAGGACCCGTGGACACAGCCTTAGAATTAGAGGGGGTCATTTCAGAACAGAAATGCGGAGACATTTCTTCAGCCAGAGAGTGGTGGGCCTGTGGAATTCATTGCCACGGAGTGCAGTGGAAGCCGGGACGCTAAATGTCTTCAAGGCCGAGATTGATAGGTTCTTGTTGTCTAGAGGAATTAAGGGCTACGGGGAGAATGCTGGTAAGTGGAGCTGAAATGCGCATCAGCCATGATTGAATGGTGGAGTGGACTCGATGGGCCGAATGGCCTTACTTCCACTCCTATGTCTTATGGTCTTATAGGCAGTGCCTCTTTGGTAGAGCACCCTTAATGTTGACCCACAGATGGTGCAGCACTCCCTTAATATTGACCCTTCTATAGTGCGGAGTTCCTTCAGTGATGACTCTGTGAAAATGCAATATTTGCTCAGTACTTACTCTGTGACACTTCCGAATCCTTTCATCATTGACCGTCTGTATGCTCTGTCTTAATATTGATCCTCTGAGAGTGCAACTCTCTCTCAGTACTGACCCTCCAACAGTGTAGCTCTCTCTCAGTACTGACCTTCCAACTGTGTGGCACTCCGTCAGTAATAAACCTCCAACAGTGTGGCACTACCTCACGACTGACTCTCTGACAGGGCAGCTTATCCGCAATACTAACTCTATGATAATGTGGCACTCCCTCAATACTGACTCTCTAACAGTAATGCACTCTCGCACTACTGACCTTCCGACATTGCAGCAGGTCCTCAGTACTGACTCTCTGACAGTGTAGCATTACCTCTGTACTGACCTTCTGACACTTAGCACTCCCTCAGTACTGATCCTCCGACAGTATAGCCTTCCCTCAGTACTGACCCTGTGTGAGTGCAGCACTCTCTCAGTACTGACTCTCCGACAATGCAGCACTCCCTCCTCAGTACTGACTCTCCGACAGTGCGGTGCTCCCTCAGTACTGACCCTCCAACAGTGCAGCACGCCTTCATTACTGTATCTCCGACAGTGCAGCACTCCCTCCTCTGTTGTGACCCTCCGACAGTGCAGTGCTCTCTCATTACTGACCCTCCGACAGTGCGGTGCTCCCTCAGTACTGACCCTCCAACAGTGCAGCACGCCTTCATTACTGTATCTCCGACAGTGCAGCACTCCCTCCTCTGTTGTGACCCTCCGACAGTGCAGTGCTCTCTCATTACTGACCCTCCGACAGGGCAGCACTCCCTCAGAACTAACTCTCTGACAGTGTGCCCTCCGTTAGCCCTGACTCTCCAAGAGTGTAGCATTCCCTCAGTACTGAGTCCCTGAAAATGCAGCGTCCCTCAGTGCTGACACCAGACAGTTTGCCACTGGCAGACTAATAGAAATATAGTAGAGCATTATTTAAACATGATCAGTACTGAAGAAATGCCTCATTGTAAAAGGGTCAGTTCTGAGGTAGTAACTCTTTGTCAGAGTGTCAATTTTGAGGGAATGTATTCGTCAGAGATGGTCAATATTGAGACAGTGCCTCATTCTAATAGGGTCAGAATGGAAGAATGCTGAAAAAAATTATCAAGGTAAGCACAAAGGAAATGCCTCGTTGTCTGATGGCAATCCTGTAATAGTGTTATTTGAGGGTGTGCCACACAATTGGAGAGTCAGTACTGAGATGCTGCTGCATTGCAGTTGTATCAGAGGGTCAGTACTGAAGGAGTGCCTCATTGTAAGCGGGTGAGCATAGAGTTCTTGAAGCACTGTCAGAGCACCAGTCCTCAGACATTGCAGCACCGTCAGAGGGTAAACACTGAGGCAATGCCTTATTTTGAGGGAGTCAGCATTGGCTAAGTGCCATGCTACGACAGGGTCAGTACTGGGATGTCACAGCACTGTCCGCAGGTCAATTATGGGGCACTACCATATAGTCAGAGAGTCAGTAATGAGGCAGTGCTTCTTTGTCAGAGAGTCAATACTGAGGCAATGCCTCATTGTAAGGGGATCAGAACTAAGCGTGTGTCACATGTTCAGAGCATCAGTACTGAGGGAGAGTAGCACTGTCACTCCTGAAGAAGAGCCTCATAATCAGAGGATCAAGACTGTGCCTTATTGTCAGAGAATCATTTCTAAGAGTGTCCCTCTAACAGTGTCCTGAGGTATTGCATCTCTATCAGACGGTACATACTGAGGGAGTGCCACATTGTCAGAGGGTCAGAACTGTGGGAGTGTCTCATTGTAAGGCAGTCAGAATTGAGTGTGTGCCACACATCTGGACATTCAGTCCTCAGATTGTGAACCACTGTCAATGAGTCATTTCAGAGCCAATACCATATTGTCAGAGGGTCAGTCCTGAGGTAGTGCCTCTTTGTTGGAGGGTCAGTACTGAGTCACTGCAGCATTGTCAGCTGGTCAATACAGAGACAATGCACATCTTAATCCAGTTAGGGTTGAGCAAGTGCCACATTGTCAATGGGCAGTCCTGAGGCAGCCCATCATTGTAAGTTCAGAGTGTATTAGTGACAGAGCACCAATACTGAGGCAGTGCCTCTTGTAGCTGAGTCATTACTGAGAGGGTATTACACAATTATGGGATCAGTACTGAGGTACTGCAGATCTATCAGACCGCATGTACTGAGGGAGTACCTTATTTCTGGATAGTCAGTCTTGAGGGAGTCATTCATTGTGAGGGAATGAATTCTGAGGGAGGGCCTGATTATCAGAGGGTCCATTGTGAGGCACTGCCTCCAGTGTAATGGAGTCAGAATTGAGGGTATTGCAGTGCTGTCAGAGGATCAGAACTGAGGAAGTGCCACATTGCAAGAGGTTTAGTTCTGAGGCAGTAGTCATTGCTGAAATGGCAGTCCTGAGAATGTGCCTCATGACAGACAGACAGACAGACAGACACAGCACAGAACAGGCCCTTCGGCGCTCGATGTTGCGCCAACCTGTGAACTATTCTCAGCTCGTCCCCCTCCACTATCCCAAAATCATCCATGTGCTAATCTAAAGATTGTTTAAATCTCCCTAATGTGGCCAAGTTGACTGCCTTAGCAGGGAGGGCATTCCACGCCCTTACAACTCTCTGCATAAAGAGTTTGCCTCTGAAAGGAGTCTTAAATCTATCACCCCTCAATTTGTACTTATGCCCTCTCATACAAGCTGACGTCATCATCCTTGGAAAAGGTCTTTCTCTGTCTACCCTATCTAATCCTCTGATCATCTTGTATGTCTGTATCAAATTACCCCTTAGCCGCCTTCATTCCAATGAGAAAAGATCCTAGTCTCTCAGCCTTTCCTCATAAGACCTTCCCTCCAGACCAGGCAACATCCTGATAAATGTCCTCTGCACCTTTTCCAATGCTTCCACATCCTTCCCGAAATGTGGCGACCAGAACTGTACACAATATTCCAAGTGTGGCCATACCAGCGTTTTGTATAGTTGCAGCATGACATTGCAGTTCCGCAAATCAATCCCTTTACCAATGAAACCTAACACACTGTTTGCCTTCTTAACAGCAATATCTATCTGAGTGGCAACTTTCAGGGATCTATGGACACGGACTCCAAAATACCTCTGCACATCTGCACTGCCAAGAATCTTTCCATTGACCAAGTACTCTGCCATGCTGTTATTCTTCCCAAAGTGCATCACCTCACATTTAGCTGCATTGAACTCCATTTTCCACATCTCCGCCCAATTCTGCAGTTTATTTAAATACCCCTGCAACCTGCGCCCAAAACTTGAGCCCACACCTCCCCCCTTACTTCCCTCCAAGGCCCCAAGGTACACTTCCATATCCACCACAAATTCACCTGCACCTCCACACACATCATCTGTTGCATCCGCTGCACCCGATGTGGCCTCCTCTATATTGGGGAGACAGGCCGCCTACTTGCGGAACGTTTCAGAGAGCACCTCTGGGACACCCAGACCAACCAACCCAACCACCCCGTGGCTCAACACTTCAACTCCCCCTCCCACTCCACCAAGGACATGCAGGTCCTAGGACTCCTCCATCGCCAGACCATGGCAACACGACGGTTGGAGGAACAGATCCTCATCTTCTGCCTGGGAACCCTCCAACCACAAGGGATGAACCCAGATTTCTCCAGTTTCCTCATTTCCCCTCACCCCACCTTGTCTCAGTCAAATCCCTTTTACTCAGCACCGCCTTCCTAACCTGCAATCTTCTTCCTGACCTCTCCGCCCCCACCCCACTCCAGCCTATCACCCTCAACCTTAACCACCTTCCACCTATCGCATTTTCAACGCCCCTCCCCCAAGTCCCTCCTCCCTACCTTTTATCTTAGCCTGCTGGACACACTTTCCTCATTCCTGAAGAAGGGCTGATGCCCGAAAGTTTGATTCTCCTGCTCCTTGGATGCTGCCTGATCTGCTGTGCTTTTCCAGCAGCACATTTTCAACTCTGATCTCCAGCATCTGCAGTCCTCACTTTCTCCTCCTCAGAGAGGGTCAATACAGAGCCAGTGCCGCATTAGGAGTGGGGGTGGGGGTTTGTTCAGTGTGGTCAGGATAAGGTCAGAACTGAGGTTTTGCAACATTGTTAGATGGTCAGAACTGTGGGATATCATTATTAGGAGTGGCAATACTCATGAAGTGACTCATTATAAAGGGATTAGAATTGACTAGAATTGAGGGAGTGACACATGATTACAATTTCAGAAATCAGGTATAGCAGTAGTGTGAGAGTGTTAAACTGAGAGAGTGCCCCATTGCCAGATAGGCAATACTGAGACAGTGCCTCATTTTCCTGAGGTAGTGCAGCCCTGTGAGGGGGCCAGTGCTGAGCAGGTGCTGCATTTTCAGAAGTTTCTGCCTGAGGGAGAGATTCATTTCAGACAGTCAGTTCTGAGGCAGTGCCCATTTGCCTGAGGGACAATACTGAGGTAGTGCCTCATTGCAAGGAGTCAGTCCTGAGGGATTGTCTTATTGTCAGAAGGTCCAGTCTGAGGTGGTGCCTCATTGCAAGGAGATCAGAATTGAGGGTGGGTAACACATTTATAGAGTCAGTACTGACAGTGGAGCACAGTGAGAGAGTCACTACTGCAGGAGCCCTTATGCTCAATACTGTGGGAGCACCTTATTAACAGACATTCATTCCGAAGAGTGTGCCTTATTGTCAGAGAATCTGTTCTGAGGCAGTGCCTCACTGCAGTGGGGTCAAAAATGAAGGAGTGCTCCACAATTAAAAGAGTAGTACTGAGGAAGTGCGGCACTAGCATAGGGTCAATTCCGAGGCAGGAGCTGATAGCCAGAGGCTCTGTCCTGAGGCAGGACTCTGTTCTTTGAGAGTCAGTTCTGAGGGAGAGCCTCAATGTTCGAGGGTCTGTCCTTATTGAATGCCTCGCTGCAAAGGAGTCAGAACGGAGGGTGTGCCTCACAATTAATGGTCAGTACTCGGACATGTAAAGCTTGACTCACTCACAGGACATGAGAGGGATGCTTGTCACTGATCAGGCCAGTATTTACTGCCCATCCCTAGCTGCACAGAGGGTCTAGGACCACCTGTAGGTCAGACCAGGTAAAGAGAGCAGTTTCCATCCCTAAATTACAGGACCTGAAAACTGCTTCATGGTCAACACTAGACACTTCATCCAACTATCTACTTTTATTGTGTTTAAACCCAGAACATGACTTGGGTCTCTGGTCTCATACTTTTTTAATGATACCACTCGGCCAGCACCTGCTCTCCTTATTAACCAAACTGAACTTGACTTGCTCGAAACTTTTCTGCTTTTCACTGAGAACCCATTGAGATGTCTGTTGTATGTCTGGTTCACACCTCTTTCTGACCCTGTTAACCCCTGGTCCTCCCTTGCCTTTTCGTTGGAGAGTTCAGTGCAGAATCATTTCATATCATTGCACATCGATATTATATTGACTCAATTTTGAAAGCTGCAATCTGAAACGGGAGAGCTGTAGGTCAATGCAGAGGAGGTGAGAGATTCCACTTGGTATAATGCTTCGACAGAAGTCTCAAAGGACCAGCCAGATTCTACACTTTTATAATTTTACGACTATGATCTGTGTTTTTACAGCTCAGTTTCAGTGACTTCAGAAATAATATTAAATACCAAATCCAAGTTCAACTAATTATACATAAAGGGGGCCAAAGCACAGATTTGTCCTGAGTCTATCAGCAAGGCTGGACCACAATAATGTGACTTTCACCATGTCTTATTTTTACATTTCTATCCATTACTTTGTGTGTCACCCAAATCCCTGAACCTGTGAGTTCTTCTCAACTCGACATGACCTTGTAAATCTTTTGAAAATACAAACACATTTCGCTTTATTATTTCCACTTTAGTACCGCTTCCAGTAATTTCCACACTCACGAAGAGTGTGGAGTAGGTAGGTTTTCCATTTCACATTCCGACTCATACTCGCCATTGTACTTTCACTTACTAGATTGCCTCTCATGTCCCTTTTAAATCTTTTTCTCCCTCACCTGAAAAATACAAATTTGGACTCCTCTACTTAAGGGAAAAGACCGTTGCTATTCACCTTATCTATACCCCTCATGATCTTACAAAGCTCTATATGGTCATCCCTCAACCTGTCGACCAAAAGATGCCCCAGCCTGTCCAACCTACGTTTATATCACAATAATATCCTGATAAATCTTTTGGGAACCCTCTTTTGTTTAATAATATCAAAGAACATGCAGCAAAGAAAATTGCAGCACAGGAACAGGCCCTTCGGCCCACCAAGCCTGCGCTGACCCAGATCCGAAATCTGAACAAGTCGCCTATTTTCTAAGGATCTGTATCCCTCTGCCCATTCTTGTATCTGTCTAGATACATCTTAAAAGACGCTAACCTGCCACCTCAACCATCTCCATGGTAACACATTCCAAATACCAACAACCCTCTGCGTAAAGAACTTCCTACGCATATCTCCTCTAAACTTTTCCCCTCTCACCTTGAACTCGTGACCCCTAGTAGTTGAGTCCCCTACTCTGGGAAAAAGCTTCTTGTTATCCATTCTGTCGAGACCTCTTATGATTTTGCAGATCCCAATCAGGTCCTCCCTCAACCTATGTCTTTCTAATGAAAATAATCTGGATTTACTCAACCTCTCTTCATTGCTAGCACCGTCCATACAGGCAACATCCTGGTGAATACCTTCTGCACCCTTTCCAAATCATCCAAATCTTGTTGCTAATGTGGTGACCAGAATTGTACGCAGTTTTCCAAACATGGCAAAATCAAAGTCCTAAGCAACTATAACATGACCTGCCAACTCTTGTACTCAATAACTCGTCGGATGAAGAAAAGCATGCCATATGCCTTTTTGACCACTCAACCGACCTTGGGTTGATGCCTTCGGGGAACAATGGACCTGAATACCCAGATCTCTCCGTACATCAATTTTGTCCTGGGCTTTTCTATTTACTGTATAGTTCGCTTTTGAATTGGATCTTACAAAATGCATCACCTCTCATTTGTCTGGATTGAACTCCATCTACCATTTCTCTGCCCAAATCTCCAATCTATCTGCATTCTGCTGCATTCTCTGACAGTCTCCTTCACTATCTGTTACTCCACTAATCTTAATGTCATCTGCAAACTTGCTAATCAGACCACCAAACATTCCTCTCGATCATTTAGATATGTCACAAACAATAGTGGTCCCAACATGGATCCCTGTGGAATACTACTGGTCGCAGTTCCCCATTTTGGGAAACTCCCTTTCACTACTACTCTCTGTCTCCTGCTGCACAGCCAGTTCTCTATCCAGCTAGCTAGTACACCCTGGACCCAATGCAACTTTACTTTCTCCATCGGCCTACCATGAGGAACCTTATCAAACGCATTACTAAAGTCCATATACATGGCATCTATAGCCCTCCCCTCATCAATCAACTTTGTCACTTAGTCAAAGAACTCTATTAGGTTTGTAAGACATGACCTTCCCTGCACGAAAACACATTGCTTATGACTGATAAGCCTATTTTCTTTCAAATATAAGTAGATCCAATCCCTCAATATCTTCTCCAGCAGCTTCCCTACAACTAACATCAGGCTCACCGGGGGTCTATAATTACCTGAACCATCCCTGCTGCCTTTCCTAAACAAGGGGACAACATTAGCAATTCCCCAACCCTTATTGACCCCATTTGTCTTCAAGTTTGCTGCAAAGATAATTGCTAAGACCCCCGCTATTTCCTCTCTCATTTCCCTCAGGAAATTGGGACAGATCCCATCTGGACATGGGGACTTGACCACCTTATTGCCTTTTAGAATACCCAACAACTCCTCTCTCCTTACACTGACTTGACCAAGAGAAAGCAAGCATTTATCCCTAAACTTAACATTCATCATGCCCCTCTTCAGGGTGAATGCCAATACAAAGTACTCATTAAGAATCTCATCCATTTTCTCTGACTCTATGCATAACATTAAAAATCACATAACACCAGGTTATAGTCCAGCAGGTTTAGTGGAAGCATTAGCTTTCAAAGCGCTGCTCCATAATCATGTGGTTGAGGAGCAGTGCTCTTAAAGCTAGCATTTCCAATTCAACCTGTTGAACTATAATCTGGTGTTGTATGATTTTTAACTTTGTACACCCCAGTCTAACACTGCCATCTCCAAATCAAAAACGCATACCATTCATCCTTTGTCCTTGATGGTCCAACCCTTTCTCTAGTTATTTCTTACTCCTTATATGTAAATTAAAGCCATTGGGATTTTCCTTAACCCTGTTTGCTGAAGATATTTCATGACCCCTTTTAGCCCTCTTTACTCCTCATTTCAGATTGGTCCTACTTTCCCAATATTCTTCCAAAGCTTTATTTACAGTCGGCCTAGACCTTCCTTTTTTCCTCTTAGCTAGTTTCACAATTTCACCTGCCATTCATGGTTCCCTAATCTTGCAATTTCTATCCTCATTTTCACAGGAACATGTCGAATCAATCCCTCTTTAAAAGCCTCCCAACATATCAAATGTGGATTTACTTCAAACAGCTGCTCTCAATCTACACTGCCCAGCTCCAACTGAATTTTGCTATAGTTGGCCTTCCCTAGTTACGCAATCTTCCTTTCAGACCACTGTCATCTTTGTCCATGAGTATTCTAAAATTACGAAATTGTGATCACTATTACCAAAGTAATCCCCTATTGAAATTTCAACCACATGGCCGGGCTCATTGCCCAGCACTAGGTCTAGTATGGCCCCTTCCTGAGTTGGACTATTCACATTCTGCTCGAGAAAAACCTCCTGCATACACCTTATAAATTCTGTTCTATCTAGACCTCTAACACGAAATGAATCCCAGTCAATGCTGGGAAAATTAAGATCTCCAATCACCATCATTTCATTGCTCCTATAGAGCCATAGAGTTATAGAGATGTGCAGCATGGAAACAGACCCTTCAGCTCAACTCGTTCATGCTGACCAGATGTCCCAACCCAGTCTAGTCCCACTTGCCAGCACCCGGCACAAAACCTTCCAAACTCTTTCTATTCATATACCCATCCAGATGCCTTTTAAATGTTGCAATTGTACGAGGATCCACCGCTTCTTCTGGCAGCTTATTCCATACATGTATCACCTTCTGCATGGAAAAGTCGTCCCTTAGGTCTCTTTTATAGCTTTCCCATCTCGCCCTAAACCCATGCTACCTAGTTCTGGATTCGACCCCCCCTCCTCCCCTCCTCCCCCCAAGGGAAGAGACTTTGTCTATATCTTTCCATAACCTGTTTGCACATTTGTACCTCTACCTCACACACGCTGTTGGGAGGCCTATAGTACAGCCCCAACATTGTTACCACAATCTTCCTATTTCTGAGCTCTGCCCACACTGCCTCGCTGCTTGAGTCCTCCACAGTGCCCTCCTCCATCACATTGTGATAAACGAACTCTTCGTGTCCAAAAATGAATTCAAAGGCAGTAAACTGAGTAGATTCATTTGGGGCATCACTAATGACAAACAATACAAATGGGATACCTTTATTCTGATCATTCGTGTAATCCTAACAGTATGCTCTCAACATAGTCTTCGAGGTCTGATACCACCTTTCCAAAGCTCCCTGGGATTCAGGATTGCGCACACTTGATTTAAAGTGCTGTATGCTTAAGCTATCCATAACATCCTTCAACAGCCTCGTAGAAAAATTAGACCCTGGTTCTGAATTAATCTCTCTGGGTAGCCCATACTGTGTGAAGAAAGCTAATAATTCCTCTACCTCCCTTTTTGGCCTTAATACTCTGTAAAGGTATCATCTCTGGAAATCTCGTAGACACATCCATTTAATTTTAGGAAGGGGATCTACACAATCAATTATAACCCGTGTGAAAGGTTCTTCAAATGTGGGAATTGGAAACAAAGGTGTGATTTTTATTACTACCTGCGGCTTACCTGTGATTTCTCATGTATGACATGTATGGCAAAAGTTAAACACATCCTTGTGCAGCCCAGACTAGGAGAAGTGTTTTTTTTTAACTTCGCTTGAGTTTCCTGTACCCTTAGGTGACCTCCTACTAATAGTTCATGCGCTATCCATAAAATGCTACTGGCAACACAAACTGGTGCACTTCCATTCATTTCTCCTCTGCATCAACCTGCCGTAGTCTTCATTTCCATCTTAGGATTCCATCTTTAAGATAATAACCCTCAGGAATACATTATCACTCCTTAGCTGAGTACGCATAAATATATTATCTTTCATTGTCTCACCTTTCTGTTGCAAGTCCATTAGCCTTTCAGGACTAACCACTTCGGCCTGACCCTCTATCTATTTGGGTTTTTCCTGCACCATTATGTCAAACAGGGTGTCTGCTAATCGACCCTCAACTTCTTCATCTTTCGCTTTAGTTTTTGATTCGTACTGTGACATATGATAGTGGGATCTTGTTACTACACAATCTGAAAAATTTCTAGGGTATTTTTCTTTTCATTCTTCAGTTCCCATGTTTTCCTTTGGCTTCTCCACAACAAGGTGTATCACTTCCACCTTGGATCCTGCTAAATCGTTGCCAAGAACAAACTGCATTCCTGAAACTGACACTTTGTCAATCTGAACAGGACAACCAGTACCTACAACAAATCCAAAGCCAATCCCAAGGATAAATACCTTGATGATGTTCCCCTCCTCTCTCGACAGGGATCTCAGTGAGTGTCTCTCTCACTGCACCCTCCAGGTCACCTCGTCAGCTATGTCCTGAAGCAGACTCGCTGCTACAGCCACATCTCTTTCCTCAGCACCTGCCTTTGGAACCGACTGATCCCACAGGATTAGTCCAGACTACATTCAGACCATCACGATTTGGACCTGAACAGGACAACCAGTATCTATAACAAATTCAAAGCCTCATCTGCAATGCTTATTTCTCCCACTCTGTCAATCACTCCCACAGTTATTTCCTCAGTCTTGAGTTGACACTCTAACTTGATCTTACAGAGGGCAATGCTAAGTTTCTGTCTCCAGCCGACACATTAGCACTTTCTCGGGTAACAGTCAGAAAGAGTGCAAATACGTTCATGTCTTATCATTAGACACTGATCAGATCCCGTATCTCTCAAATTTATAATTTCTTTCCCTTCTCCCTCTCTTCTTTCTGAGTAAACTTTACCCACAGAGGCAAAGTCTTCGTAATGATCAGGTGCTAACTCCATACCCAGCCCTACCTTGGCTGTGCACTCTCCTGAAATTCCTCAACTGTTCTTCAAGTTTCCTTTACTACTTTCACTAATGCCACTGGTTTAGCCTCTTCTTGACATCTTCTTGCACAGTGCTTTTCTTTAACGGCCAGCATTGTGCCTTTACATGTCCCGCTGTACCACAGTGGAAACACCTGACGCCTTTCACTTCCTTTCAGCCTCTTGAGCTTCTTTTTTAACGTGAGGTAAGCAATTACAAATGTTCTCTACTTTTTATTTTGCAGCGTAGGATTTCCCCTTCACCCAATTTCCACCACTCCCAGGATGAAATTCTTGGAGAACCTAAATTTTGCCCTATGTACCATTGCATAGTCATCTGCCGTTTCTGCCACCCTTCTCTTCTTGAACTTTCTGTTCATCCGTGTGGATTCTTTTCATTTCTGGAAGTGAGTTTTTAAACTCCTCCAGCAGAATAATCTCTCTTAGAGCCTCATAGGTCTGATGTACTTTGAAGGCCCACACCCATCTACCAAAATTACGATGTTTAATTCTTTTGAACTCAACATAAGTCTGACCTGGTTCTTCTTTACGTTTCTGAACCACTGTCTATCCGCTCCTTGTATCAATTTATAAGCACTCAAAATAGTCTGTTTGACGATCTCTTGACCCCTCATCTGACAGCGCTCCAAATACCTCACTCTCTCTACTTTTCAGTTTAATCTGAACTCACATTGCCCGCAAGTTCTCTGACCACTCCATCTGCCTAACGAATTTTTCAAATGACATACACAAGGCTTGACACCTTTCGCATCAAAATGTGGCAGTGCTTCAAAATATTTGCATATATTACTACCTTCTCTCTTCATCTACATCCTGTTAATTTGACTTTCCTGACTAACTCGCAAATTCTGATGTTCAAATTCTCTCTTTCTCTCTTTCCCTTTCTTTTTCTCTTTCACTCTCTCTTTCTCTCGTTTTTTGTTTCTCCCTCTCTCTTTCTCTTTCTTGTTTTCTTCTCTCATGGTTCTTATTTCCATTTATTTACCTTCTAGCTCCATTATCCTCAACAGAAATTTAAGTTTTTCTAAATCCACTGCACTCTTTTCTTTCTCTGACACGTGACATACTTGACTAACTCCCATACAATTTCATGTTTACTTTTGTCCTTGGTCAGATCCCATTAAAACCTCTGTTTCAATTTTTGACATATGGCTTTTTCTGTCTTTCTAAACCTTCTAAGAAAACGTGGAAATCATCTTCAAACCGCAGAAACTCTTCAGCAATCTTAATAGTCATTTTTCTTACTCTTAATTTAACGAACAACAAGTAACCAAAATTAAACAACTTGTCTCAACTACGTTTTAGCTAAATATGAGGACACGAATCGGCAAGTGTTTAAATCTGCTGGGATCTTCTGACCCACAAATCTATTCAAGTCTCAGACCGGATCTGTCTAAACCGGTCTAAATCATGCACCCAAGCCCCCAAACTGTTATGACACGGTGGTGAACCCTTCTGTTAATCAATTAAGTCAAACACCCAGAAAAGATTGTCTTAACTGATAATCTGTTGAAGTATTAGTGACAGGGAACTCCCAACTTTCACAATTTAAAGAAAATGATATCAATTTATTCTTTAATATTAAAAGTGAACATTAAACAACAACTATTTACAATGTTAATCCCCCTTTCTCTTAACTGCTAGCAACCTGCCTTCAACTCTATGACAATATACTGTTGCAGTAAACACTTACTAAAATTACATCAACTTAATTTCAAAACTACACAGTAGCTGTCTTTGTTGCTGTCTCTATTCTTCCAGCTGAAGATCTCCCTGGGTCATCTTCATTCTTTTTTTAACTGTGACGATGCTTCATATAAAGAATGCAGATGTCGAGAATATTTTTGAATAGCAGTTTTTCTCAATGGCAGTTGCTCTGTCTGACTTTCAAAACGCTTGTTCTTTTTATATCCTGAATATCAGATTGTTTCATTGATTTGATGTTGGCAAAAATAATAAATTCAAACTCGATTGGGTTTTAGAATCCTGGGGCATAATTTAAACTGATCAGTTAAATTCAAATTGTTGTCAAAACAGCAACCAATTTCACAGCCAAATGTTACACATTTTCTATTTTCCAGTACACTTGGAGACTGCTAGCTAATCATATGACAGGTGCTTGTAAGCTCTCTGTGTAAAACAACATTCACTCCCTCTTAAAGGTACAGCACACGCCTTCAACTTCATAACTAGTGACACTGGAAAAAACACGTACTGTTGCAAGCTAATGGTGCTACTTGTCTTCCAAGGGGTTAATAAATGATGAATTATGGTGAATATTTACATTCCTGCATCATTATCTTTAGTTGTTTTAAAATTTGACTTGGTATACAGAGAAGATGTAGTGAGAGTAGTAAAGCAAGTTTTGTCGAAGTGACCTGCCAATTTCAGGAATATTGGCTTCACCAAAGGTAGCAGAACAACCTGTGGAAGCAAAATAAACAAGATTTTGCAGGAGGAACAGTTGGATTGTTTCCTGACTGTGTTGTGACTGAATCTCATACCCAAGGAAAGAGATAAGAAGAAAGGGAGTCCATGAAACAGAGAAGCAATGTCGAAATTCGGCTGTCAGATAAAATTTCAAAGAATTAACAACACGAAAGGATGAAGATAAAGACAATGAGGTCCATATGTTCAGCCCATTTGCTTTCATGGAAATGTCCAAATGGATTTGACATTGAAAAATCAGCTCACTCAGAAATTGAATCAGAAACAATATCGGAGTGTCATTTGCTAAGCATCTTCTGGAACAGCAAGAGAAAATGCTGCACTGGACATTATATCGTGCAAAGAGATATGATTAATGAATAGAGTTATAGTGATAGTGTCCCTAACAGTGATCATAATATGATTGAACTTTGAACTCAAATTGAGAGGGAGCGAAGAATGGGTCCTGTACACTTCAAATGAAAACACAAAGGAATGAACTCTTGACATTGGAGGTTAGTGTACAGATCTGGACCGATCGTATGAAGTATCACTGATTTCACTGTACCTGTCTCTAATCACGAGTAAATCAAATCTTGATGAATTGTACTTCTCATCTCTGGTAGTTAGCACTCAAGACCACTTACGTCCACAGCAAATTAATTACCAATATTCAGTTGAAATGTACGGAACTGGATCTGGATCTCTTGATAGTAATCATGATGACCTACACGACACCATATTACACAAACAGTAACCATCTTGAATGTTGACATCTGCACACACCACACCAACTTCGATATGTTCAGCAATAAATGCAAATACATCTCTACAGAATGGAGCAACAGGAACTTTAACAAACTAAACAGAATGAAACATAATGAGCTGCAAAATTTATCAGAGCAGATTTTTCCAAGGCTGCTATAATATATTAGAAAGTTGTGCACATGGTCAGCTAGTTGGAGACTATTCCACACTTTCAGGGGGTTGGGCATTTATGTGTAGGACGTCACATTGACTGCAGCTTGAAAATCTACAGAAGGGAAAGTTATATCGCTCATTTTTATTGTATCAAAATGCATCTGCTTTTATATTCCTTGCCCAAAGCCATGTATATTGTGCACAACTCGTTTAAAGATGGGTACTACCCAAGTGCAAAATTCCTTGAAACCATTGCTAAAACCTAAAAACAATGAATTACTTATGAAGGACTTCAGCAATAATAATATTTATGACATTGGGTATTTCACAGTGGAGCTTTGTCAGCAACGCCTTAAAGGCCAGTGATTTCATCATACTGTAAACATCAGCATGACGTTATTCACTATTTGTTCAAATTAGTGCAGTCAGGTAGACGATGAAAACATCTAATGAGCTCCCTCAAGTCTGCCGTCAGTATATACTCGTGAATATTTCAGTGCAGTTCACATCACTCTCAGAGGTTCTGATAGAAATGCACGTCTCACTCAAAGGCCTGATCTTTGCAATTTACTATCCCGCTCTCGCTATTGTCGGGATCCCAGGTAAAGTATTAGAAAAAGTCATTAATTTTTGATATCATTTATTTGCCGAATTATCTTTATTCGTATTCTTATGCTAAACAAATCCCAAAGATTCAAATCAACTTTGTCTTCTTAGCTCAAAGTGTGTAATTTTTACAATTTAATGGAAAACATTTTTCTCTCTATTTCGAATGGTTTCTCCCATTTGCAGCATTCGTTTCTCCAGTGAACGTCATTTCAAATTCATGCTCATTGTATTGCATCTGTTGGTATCATTGAACTGCTTTGGTGAAATATTTTCGATACTTTAAAAATATAGTTTCTCCATTTCAATGTCCACTTACTCTCCCATGTTACAATGATAATTAATTTGCCTTTCATTCACTCTAAACACGGACAGTACATTTATTGTCGACAATTGTAATTTTTGTCAACTGAAATAGTTTATTACGTTTATACTTTTCAATCTAACAATTCCAGTAATATAATTTCTCAACTTGTGTTGCTGTCACTTTCAGTATGAATGATCACAATGTTTCATTTTCATAAATTAATTCTATTCCATTCTTGATCTACCCACTACATGCAAAACTAACTGTCATTCTGGAATTCATGCACCTCGATCATGCTGCGGGTATTGCTTCTGTTAGTGAATTCTTGTTGCTTTCACTGATTCCATTCCGTGAATCCATTCTGTCACCAACTCCGACCTTGAGGATGAGACGTTTTCTTTTCTACCTTGTTGTAAATGTAATTCTCTTGCATTATTAACTATGTTGTGCTGTGTAAGTTTTCAGACCGCAGGTAAGGTGTACACATATTTGTGATTATTTCGAAGAAAACCTCTATACTGATTGTCATCACACTGAATGAGGCTATCTGTTGTGGTATTGAAATGATTGAATACCACAACTACTTATTGAGTTCAGTCTTATTTTCGGAACTACATCAGTTGAAAGAATACTGTAAGACATACAATAGTTGAAAAATTACAAACATGGGAGATGTGATTGTTTTAAAAGTGAATTTATTTATTAAGATTCACAGAATACAATACTTAGCTTTTAAATTTAAAAAACAATTCACCATTTAAATCAAAAGATGTGCATCTCTATGACTCTAGAATAGTTGCCGACAGGTTTACAGTGTCTTTGCTGGGTGGTGTGCTATGTTGATCTTTTGTTCAGACAATTGGAAATTTTTATTGATTCCTCGATTTTATTGAGGCTGGGTAACTCCAAGCATCTCAACCAACTAAGTAAATAGCTTGAATATCAACTATGGAATAAACTTGTCATTCCTACCAATAGGATAGAGTACGACTGGCAAAGGGTTGCATTATAGGTGTGATGCCAGTTGAATGAAACGTGATCAGCCAGTAGTTTTGTTTACTCACTTTGACACTACGCTTAATAGGTGTCTTCTTTGTGATGTTGCTGGTATTAGCACTATACTCTCGCTTTCAGCCTGCTCTTAAGGTCAAAATATCTGAATCAGTCACTCGCCTTGAAATATTAACGTCTTCTAAAATTCGAAAAAAATTGTCACTGCACACGAAATGCTAACTCTGCTTTCTTTACACAGTTGCTGCCAGACATACTGAAAATTTTCCAGAAATGTTTGTCTTTGTTTATAAACTGTTTTAATTTTCTTTCTCTTACTTTGCCAATGATGTCCAACTATGCACTAAATAACTTAATTATAGATAAAATAGTTACAGAAGTTGTCTTTTCTCGTGTATGTGACACACCACATCAACCCCCCGCCACCTTCTCTTCAATGCATGGCATTTATCTTTTTCACTTGTTCTTTGCATTATTTTTAATTTCCTCTGTTGGTGATCTGTACTATGTTTTTACAACTCAGGTGGAACGTTTCAGCATAGAAACATGTTGTCACACGTAATTAGCAGTAAACAAATTAAATTACATGTTAAAGTTTAACAATTCAACTACAATCCTTAAGATAGATTGTTGTTTGTTCGTAAAACTTCAGTTGTCAATTTGAATACTTGCCACTCTCTTTCTCTCAATCACATTGGCACATAAGCAGTCTGACACCTTCCTTTGTTTTCTTCATTCTTTGTTACAGCAAACTTGGCAGTGATTGTGATCCTCTCCCGAGGAAGATGCAGTCTCTCCCGATGTATCACGTATTACATGATATCCATGGCGGTGACAGATCTGTTGCTCATGATCACAGCTGTGATATTAAACAGGATTGCTGGCATTTATTTCCCACTTAGTTTCTTGTCCATCACACCAGTATGTAGTCTCCGTTCTGTCTTAAACTATGGAATTATAGATTGTTCTGTCTGGTTAACAGTCACCTTCACTTTTGATCGATTTGTGGCCATTTGTTGTCAGAAGTTAAAAATGAAATATTGTACAGAGAAAACATCAATTTTGATCATAGGAATTGTGTGCACATTGAGTTGTGTAAAAAATAGTTTCCTATATCTTATATATGAACCTGTGTACATAACTGACAACATACCCTGGCTCTGTGGGATGAAATCAATGTTTTATACTTCACCATTATGGATTGCATTTGACTGGACTCACCACATTTTAACCCCTTGTCTTCCATTCATTCTGATTTTGCTCCTGAATGCTCTGACCGTAAGACACATTGTAGCTGCCAGTAAGTCCCGTGGGAGATTGCGTACCAAGAGAAGTGGAGAAAACCAGAATGATCCTGAGATGGAGAAGCGAAAGAGGTCAATTATTTTACTGTTTGCCATTTCAGGTAGCTTCATCCTTTTATATTCACTGCTTCTTATAACCTTCCTGTATGTACGAATTGCAAGAGTTAGTTACTTCTCTGGTTCGAATTTTGATGAATCAAACTTTATTCTGGACGAAACTGGATTCATGCTTCAGCTTTTGAGTTCCTGTGTCAACCCATTTATTTATGCGGGGACCCAGAATAAATTCAGAGAGGAGTTAAAGAATGGGGTCAAATATCCTGTGCATCGAATTGTTAAATTATTCAAATGATGGAGACAATAAAATTCTACTTGAATTCTGTAAGCGCTATGTGACGGTTGCACAGTTTCAGTATCATCACTTACTGCATGATTCTATGTCATAATTTAGTCCCATGTAATTTTCAATTCTCTTTCCTGTGCCAGCTCAGACTTCATGCATTTCCTGCTGCACTAACTGACCAGGGAAACGGAACATTCACGTAAGAGCTGCAGTACAATGTATATTCTGTACATTTTATAGTTTTATAGTGATAGAAGCAGGAGGAGGTCAAATGGCCCATCGAGCCTGCTCCACCATTCATTAATATAATGGTTGATCTATCCATTGTCTCCGCTCCTCCTACTTGCATTGTCCCCATAACCCTTAATTCCCCTACCATGCAAAAACGTACCCAACTGTGTGTTGAAAATATTGAATGAAGGCACCTCTACTGTTTCCCTTTCAGAGAATTCCATAAGAGATTCACTACTCCCTGGAAAAAGCAATTTCTCCTGATCTCTGTCCTAAATCCACTCCCTCAACCTTGAGGCCATGTGCCCTTGTCCTCGTCTCAACCAGAAGTGGAAACAGCTTCCCTGCGTCTGTCTTATCTATCCCTTTCATAATTTTATATGTTTTTCTAAGATCCTTGGAATGGTAGCAGGTGGGAATTATTCAACCTGGAGCGTGGTGATTAGTGGTGTTCTACAGGGTGCAGCACCCAAGACCGAGAGGTAAATCGAAAGATGGTACTCGATGGTAAGCGGCATAGATCGAGTGGAGACCATAGAATTTTCCCAAGGCAGATATGGCTTCCATGAGGAGGTACACTTTAAAAATTATTGGAGTTAAGTTGAGGGGAGATGTCAGAGGTAGGTTCTTTACGCAGAGATTGGTGGTTGCGTGGCATGCACTGCCAGCGGTGGTAGGAGAGTCACACACATTATAGACATTTGAGAGACCCTTGGTTAGGCACATGCAAGATTGCACAATAAAGAGCACGTAGTTTTGTTGTACCTGAGACTAAGATAAAAGATTGGCACAACATTGAGTACCAAAGGGCCTGTACTGCACTGTTCTATGTTCTATGTTGTAAGTTCTGTCCCCTCTCATTCTTCTAAATTCTAGCGAGTACAATCCCAGGTGACTCAACCTCTCCTCATAGGCTAATGCCCTCATTTCCAGAATCAACGTACTGAGTTTCCTCTGCACCACCTTCAAAGCCAGTTTATCCTTCCTTGGGTTAGAAGACCAGAACTGCTCACAATATTCCGGTGCGGCCTTACCAACACCTTGTACAATTGCAGCAGAACCTCCCTGCTCTTAATTTAAATTTCTTTCGCAATGAAAGCCAACATGACGTTTACTTCCCTGATTACCTGTTGGATCTGCAAATCAACTTTTCCAAATTCATGATTGAGCACTCCTAAGTTCCCCTGCTGAAAAACATGCTGCAATTTTTAACCATGTCAATAATACTCTGATCTATGATTATTACTATCAGAGTGGATAACCTCATATCTCTCAACATTGTACTCCTGCTGACAGACCCTTTCCCAATCACTTAAATTAAGTGAATCGCTCTGAAAACCCTCCACATTCTCTGCACAGGTTGCTTTTTCTCTCAATGTGGGCAGCACGGTGGCACAGGGGTTAGTCCTATTACCTCACCGCGCCAGAGACCTGCGTTCAATTCTTGCTTTAG
This sequence comes from Chiloscyllium punctatum, assembly GCF_047496795.1. Classification (NCBI taxonomy): domain Eukaryota; kingdom Metazoa; phylum Chordata; class Chondrichthyes; order Orectolobiformes; family Hemiscylliidae; genus Chiloscyllium; species Chiloscyllium punctatum. Next base: position 129,392,363 of record NC_092742.1, read on the forward strand.
GCGACTGACTGTGTGGGGTTTGTACGTTCTCCTCGTGTCTGCATGGGTTTCCTCCGGGTGCTCCGGTTTCCTCCCACAGTCTAAAAATGTGCAGTTTAGGTGTATTGGCCACGCTAAATTGCCCGTAGTGTTAAGTGAAGGGGTAAATGTAGGGGAATGGGTCTGGGTGGCTTGTGCTTCAGTGTGGACTTGTTGGGCAGAAGCGCCTGTTTCCACGCTGTAAGTAATCTAATTAATTTAGTGTTATCAGCAAACTTGGATACTATAAACTCGTTCTCCTCTTCCAAATAATTTATGTGTATCATGAACGGTTGCGGGGTGAACATCACGTACTGCTGTTCCTGTTTCAGTCAAGGGACATCAATAAAATGGTTTGGCATGGAAAGTAAGTCATAGCATGTACTAGAAAAATGACCTGTCCGCAGTCAATTATTGTAAATCATTGATCACCAGGCAGCATCAGCACGCCTGCTGAAATAAACACACACACACAAAACAACAACAACAATAAAAACAACAACAAATTCCTGCAGCAGGTATCCAAACATCACCTCATTCAGTAAGTCCAATTTCTGAACTGGTTCATGAAGCACAGAAATAAAAATGCCTGCTTCCTTATACTTATGTTTTGTTGAAATTTCTCACATCTGGACAATTTGCATTCTTCCTTCATAACTCTAGATTAGTCTGTTTTGTAGATTGAACCCGAAGTGTTATTTTTGGAGAGAAGTTCAGTTTTGTACAGGCACTACGAAGGTTTTCTCTTCTCCTTCTCTATTGGAGAAAGTGGATCAAGTTCTCATGGAAAACATTATTTCACCTTTAGAGGCATTCAAGCAACAGCAAAATCACCCCTCTAAATTTTATATTGCAAAGACAGTATTTTTAATTTATAGATATTTTACACATATCAAGGCGATACAAAAACGAAATAATCAAATAAACTCAAGACTTAGCCTCCTAATGTCATTCTTTGTACAACGCTTGTGTGTCCATAATTATAAGTGGTTGTCTATTAGAAAAGGTAACATAGAGGAGGCACAATGCCTCAACACTTTAGAATCAATGTTTATATTTAAGTACCTACAATCTTCCCCGTAATTTTGCAATGTCCAAAGGAGGTGGGAAGGCAAGTAGTGAGAATGATACAAAGTAGTGTAGATGTTACGAAGAGTGCACAAGGGACATAGGGAGATTATCTGATTAGATGCATTCTTGACAGAGGAAATTTATCGTTAGAAAATGTTAGTTCATACATGTCGATACTTAAACTCAATGTGTAAATACCTTGCGATCGAAATTAGCAATGATAAATGAGATTTAAATAAAAACAATATCGTTTGAAAGCAGGACTGAGTACAGAATGTCTCGAAAGACGTTTAGAAAGAGCATGCCTAAAAGTCAACCAGAAAGATTTTAAAACGTTAAATGAGCTAATAGAAATGTTTAAATGTGAAACTGATTTACACAGCGATCATTGGCCGAAAAGAAAATTTGATTTGATATCTAATAATAGAAAAGAAACACTTTTCATTTGTTGAGGTATATTGCATCATTTTGCACTACAGAGGAAAGATCAGATGTTCCAGAAGCACAATAAATAAAGAAGAAGAAAGGAAAGGCTGACTAAGGGAGACCATAAATACCAAAGTAATGGCACCAAGCAATTTCTTTGGAGTGGTTAGTTGCAAATATTTGGTTCCAAGCCAGTCCAATTTGAAGGACTTTATGGAAGTGACAACTGAGACTTTTCAGAGACGTCCCATTAGATTTTAAAATGAATACAACTCCGTTACTCTAAAATGAAGAAAGACTGGATGCAGGAGACCATAAAACGATGGACTGAACATCCGCTGCAACGAAACTGTTAGAATCTATTCTTTAATTCGTTTATCAGGGCAACTAGATATTTTTAAGTTTTCCATGTCGACTCAACGTGGTTTACTGAAGAGGTAATTTTCAAAAACAATTGATTACATTTCTGAGGGACGTCAGTACGTGATGTGAATGGAGGGACGCTGTGGGCACACTGTAACGAGATTCCCGGAAGGCACTATATAAGATGCCAGATCAAATGGCCTTGCAGTAGATGCAAGCGCATATTGTAAGGAATCAGATACTGGTTTGCAGAGAAATTTGACTTGTAATGGAAGGATAGTGTGATAGCAATTGAATGCTTTTCAGTTTGGTAGCATGTAGTGTACAGAGTATCACAGGGAGAAACAAAAGCAGAAATTGTTGATTAGAACTTAACCGGTCTGATAGTATCTGTTGGAAGAAAATAGGATTTTAACGTGCCAGGTCCAGTCCTGAAGAAGGCTCATGTGACACAAGCATAGTACGTCTCCCTCTGGGCCAACATGCTTGAGTTCTGATCCGAGTAACTCCAGACGACATTGTAAAAAATCTTACCTTGATTTGTATAAATCTAGTTTCCATTCTCAAATATACATGTGGTTGGTAATAATGTGTTCAATGACTCTATCAGTGTTCAGCGGGTGAATCGTCATCCAACATTGTGGTATAAACGTTGGGTAGCATGTTGGCTCAGTGGTGAGCACTGCTGCCTGACAGTGCCAGGGTCCGCAGTTTGATTCCAGCATTGGGCGACTGTCTGTGTGCAGTTTACGCATTCTCCCCATGTCTGCGTGCGATTCCTCTGGGTGCTCTACTTTCCTCACACAATCCAAAAATGTTCGGGCCAGGTGAATTGTTTATGCTCAATTGCCCATAGTTTTAACTGCATTAGTGAGAGGGGGATGGGTTTCTTTTTCGGAGGGTTTGTGTGGACCTGTTGGACAAAAGCGCCTGTTTCAATACTGCAGAGAATTTAATCTATTCTAATGTTAAAAAATCAGATCTCTGTTGGTAAACATGCTATAAGACTATCCTCAACCAGCATCCAATTAACAATAACCTGCTCATTTACACTTAAGTCTATCCTTGCAAGGGCCGCTCAACTTCCTGTCAACACAGCAGTTTCAGTTCAATCTTGGGACAAAATATCTGAATTTCGGAAGTAATATGTAAGTGGCTGCTAGCAAAATCAAGATGTGGAGGAAGATGTTTGTAGTAGTTCGATTTCATTAATCTCAGATACAAGACAGCCCTGCGGGAGTTCCTCAGGACTGTGTCTTGGATGCGGCCATCAGAAAATTATGGAATTCAAACTGTGTGCTTGGAGGCCATTTGGCCCATTGTATCGCCCACAAACCGCTGAAGGCAATCTCATCCCGCTGACCATGCATTTCTCACGGCCAATCCGGCTAAACTACACATCTGAGTACTGTGGACAGAATCTGTAGCACCCACAGGAAACCTAAACACATTCTACAAATTCTTCACAGGTATTCACCTCACCCTGAGAGCGGCCCCAGGTCCCTGGCATTTAGCAGTAGCAGTGTGAGCTTGTAAGCCACCATGCCACCTCCTCTTCAGCTGTTTTCTCAATGATCTGCCATCATCTCAAGATCAAAAGCGAACATTTTCGCTAATGTTTGCAAAATGTTCATCAGCATATGTTCCTCCTCATACACTGAAACAACTGTTGTCAAAGTGCAAGTAGTCCTGGATAATATCCAGGCTCGGGATTAAACGTATACGTGACATTTGTATTGTTCAATTGTCAACCTATATCCATACCTAATAAAGCAAGATAAAATTATTTCACCTCCACATTCAATGGCACTATTATTACTGAATCACCCATTATCAACTTTTTGACACTTACCAGCAAACGAAAAATAAGTTAGAAGAGTTAGTAAATCCTGTAAGGAAAATAGCAGATGAGGGTTTAGAAATAGTGCAGCAAGTGACTCACCTCGAGACACGTCGACGTCTTTCCTGATGCTGAAGGCACCATTCAAGTGAGTGACGGAATATTCCTTACTTACCTGTATGGACGCAGCAACAACTAAGCCGAAAAACATCAACATCATCCAGAAGAATGCAGCCTACTTGATTGGCAACACAACCAAACAAAAACTTCCTTCACTACCAAAGCTCTCTATTAGAATGATGGACCATATCAAAGACGAACCATACATGCCACGTTTCAAACCAGCATCTCTCCTATCCAGATGAAAAGGGTAGGAGAAATACGACATGACACCACCTGAAATTGCTGCTCATTCCCTTGACTGAAGAAAAAACGTTTTGCCGCCCCTTCAGTTGCACTGGGTGGAAATCCTTAAAATCACCTCCTTTCCCCATATCCCTCCCCAATGCCGCCATAACCATTATGGCAATGTGTGTGTAACGTCCCTGATTGGACTGCTGCAGTTCGAGACGTCACTCACCGTCACCTTCTCACGTTCTGCTTGGCATAAGACCTAATTGCTGACCTAGCTGGTCATGTTTAAACCCCATTAAAGGATAATACAAGAGCGATGATTCCTTGCTTTAAAAAAATACTTTAATAAACTTTCGGATTGCTGGACAGTCCAGCAGTTTTTGGTCGTCCACGTTAGCGTTGAATCGAGTCACGCTGTAGGCCAGTTCAGAATTTATAATCACTGTCTTTGTTGCATGGTTGAAGTGACATGTAGGTCACAAACGGAGTGCAGGATTCCTTTCAGAAAGGACATTCGTACACGACAAAAGTTAGTTTCAAACTTGTTTGACATCAGGTATGGATATTATATTATAATATGTTCATATCATTCCTCAAGCAGCAGGGTGGCACAATGGGATTGGAGGGAATCCATGACCCAAAGGTCGATGGGTCAAAGCGAACGTGTGCTATTTGTATTGCTCCTCACATGGGCGTGGCTTCGTACAGTGAAAGTCATAGTGTTATGACACGGTTGGAATCTCTTCTCCTAATTAAACGAAACACCCAGTAAAGCTCATCTCACCTCGTAATCTGTTAAAGTATGCATGATAGAGAACTCCCAATTCCACTATTTAAAGAAAAAAAATCAATTGTATTCTTCCACTCTAAAAGTGAACATTAAACAACAACTATTTGCAACATACAGGCCTCCTTTCTCTTAACTGTTTGTTATCAGACTCCAAATCTATAAAAAATGTTGTTCGAATAAAAGCTCCTATTAAAATTACATTAACTTAATTTCAAAACCATCTAGAGGCTGTCATCATCAGCGTCTGTCTTCATTCAGCTGCAGATCTCCTTGGATCATCTTAGTCTTTCATAGGCGAAGATGTTTTGAATGGCAGTTACTCCCTCAAGATGGCAGCGACTCTCACGAGCCAACTATCAAAATGTTTGATTCTTTATACACCCACTACCAGATCGTCTCATTGGTTCAATATTGGCAAAAATAATTAATTCAAATTCGATTGGTTTTCGTTCCTGGGGCATAATTTTAACTGATTGGGTTAATATGAAGTGTTGTGAATACAGCAACCAAAACGCAGGTCCTTGTTTCACAGTCATATTTTTCATAATTTCAATTCTCCAGTACATGCAGCGACAGCTAATCTGTCACATGACGGGTATCTGCAAGCTCTCAGTGCAAAACAGCTTTCACTCTCTTTTAAGGGACAGTACACGCTGTCCACTTCATAACACCTTGCCATTTAAAATAAAATTAACCATCATCATGAAGCTATCTTCTGAGTGAATTTTTCAAATGAAATATAAAAGGCTTCAACACACCTTTCTCATCAAAATGTGGCAGTGTTTAACATATTTGTATTTCTCATTACCTTGTCTCTTCATTGCTATCCTGTTCCCTTGACTTTCCTGACGAATTCACAACTTCTGGATTTCAAATTCTCTCCACGTTTCTCTTTCACTTTCATCTCCTTCTCCTTTGCTCATCTAAGAAACTTCTGTCTCTATCTTTGTCCCCTCTCTCTCTTTCTACTCTCTCTTTCTCCTTTTCTCTCTTTTGATTACCTTTTAACCCCATTTTCCCAAATTGTCAATCGACTGCACTTGTCTGTTTCTCTGACACACCTAAGAGCTTTACTATCTACCTTGTAAGTTCATCTTTACTGTTGTCCTTGGATAAGCACAATTCTACCGTCTTTGCTAATTATAAAATTGTGGCCTTTTGCAGTTCTTCGAAACTTTCTTGCCAAATTTTGAAATCATCTCCGAATCCAAGGACCTCTTTAGCAATTTTAAGAGCCGCTTCTCACACTTTTACTTCAACCAACCACATGTAACTGAAATTAAGCAAATTGTCTCACCTACGTTTCATGTAAATATATAAGACACTATTTGGCAAGTGTTGAAATCTACTGGGATCTTTTGTCCTCCAAATCTGTTTAAACCTGTCGAAATCTCGGATTTGGTCGGTCTAAACCTGTGCAAATCACAGACACGAGCCCCCAAACTGTTATGACTCCGCGGTAAATAATTTTGTTAATTAAACCAAACACCACGCAAAGCTCACCTCGCCTCGTAATCTGTATGAGTGACAGAGAATTCCCAAATGCCAGTATCTAAAGAAAAAAATGTTGATTTATTATTTTACTCTAAGCGTGAATGTTAAAAAACAATTATTTAAAACTCTAGCCCTCTTTGTCTTGAAGGCTTGATATCTGCCCCCAACATTTCCAATAAAAACCAAGATTAAAATTACATCAACTTAATTTTCAAAACAATCCAGAGGCTGTCGTTGTTGGTATCAGTCTTCTTTCAGATGAAGATCTCCCTGGATGATTTTTGGTTTTTTACTTCATATGAAAAAGGTCCCTTTAATAGAGGGAATTTTGATTGGCAGTCTCCCAAAAGATGGCAGTTACTCTCAATGGCGAATTTTCAAAACGACCGTTTCTTTATTTCCATAACATCAGCTCATCTCATTCATTCGTGGTTGGCAAAGACAATATCTACAAATTTGATTAGGCTTTAGTATCCTAGTGCCTAATTTAATCTGATTGGTTAAATTCGAACTGATTGTGAAAACAGCAACGAAAACTCAGATATTTTGTTTCACAGCCAAGTGTTAAATGTTTTCAATTTTCTTAAGCACTCTGAGACTGCGGTCAGTCACATGACATGTGCCTGCAAATTTTCAGTGTAAAACAGCTTTCACTCTCTCTCAGAGGTACAGTGCGCATCTTCAACTTCACAACATACCAAGCCTGCACGAACTGATGCCACCTTCCTTCAATCTTATCTGCATAATTTCCAATGCCTGCACATCCTTCTTTGTAGTGAGATAATTAGAAATGCATGTACCAGTCCAAACGTGGCATTGCTAATGTTGTTTACTGCTGAAACGAATCTTGCTTTATTTATAATCTATGCCCAGAAGATTAGTGTGTGCATGCCATACATGCTCTTGACTACATTATTCGCTTGTGTTGTCACTTTCAGGTGACTGTGGTTCTGCAAACCTAGGTCGCTCTGTAGGTTATGCTTACAAAGATTCTGCCATTTACTTCTCCCCATGATTTTCCAAAATTTGCCATCTATCATTTGCTCAGATTAAATTTCATCTGTCATTTATCTATGTAAAGCTGCAAACAATCTATTTGCTGATGTATCCACTGGGCAGTCCTCCTCACTACCTGCAGCTCTCACAAACTTTATGTCATCGCCAAACTTTCTAATCAGAGCACTTATTATCTTTCAAATCATACATTTGGATTGCAAAAGATAGGGGTCACGAGCCCTGTCGAACACAAGTGTTCACCAATCTTCAATCAGAAAAATGTCAATCATTAATGTCTGTCTTCTTTGACCAAGCCAGTTTTATATCTGCCTTATGAGCTGACAGCACATCCCATGTGACTTCACGTTCTCCATCAGCCTTCCATGAGGAACCTTGTCAATGGCCGACATGAAGTCTATGCAGAAATATCCATTGCTTTGTCCTTATCATTCATCTTTGTCACTTCAAAACCAAAACTCAATCACATTTGCAAGACAAGGCCACCGTGTCATAAAGTCATTCTGACTATCTCTAATAAAAGCATGTTTTTCGAAATGTGAATAAAATCTCTCCCTGATAATCATCTCCAATAATTTCCCCAATATTGACATGGGTTTCACCGGCCTGTGAATACTTGTATTATCCCGGTTCCCCTTCTTAAAAATAAGAACAACGTTTGCTTTTCTCTTGTCCTCTGCGTTCTTGCCTGTGGCTAACCAGGGCACAAAGATGGCGTGCAATCCCAAGCAAATTTGTCGCTCACCTTTCTCGGTCTTCTGGGATAGATTGCATCAGGTCCTGGGGCTTGTTTACCGTAATGCTTTTCAAAGCTCTTGACATCTTCTCCTTTTATATCGACATGTCTGGGAATATCAATATATCTCTCCTTAGACTCAACATGGAAAATGTCCTTCTCCTTTGTGAGTACTGATACAAATTATTTGTGTAGGGCCTCATTCACATCCTCCAGCTCCACGATTAAATTTCAACTCTCGTCCTTGAGTGAACCTACCCTTCCCCAAGCTACACTCTCGCGCTATGTACACTTTGAAAAGTCTTGGGACGTTCCTTAATCATGTTTGCCAAGGCCATTTCGTGGGCCACTTTAGCTCTCCTAACTCCTTGTTTAAGTTCTTTCTCATGTTCGTTATCATCATCAAAGGCTCTGTTTGTCTTCAGTTTCTTAAACCTTACATGTGCTTCTTTTCTTTTTCTCACTAAGTTGTCAATTTCTCACGTCATTCAGGTTTCCTGAGTCTTTCCACCCTTATCCTTTACTTTTGCAGGAACATGTTGATATAGAGCTTTATTCAACTGGCGTTTTAATATTTTTCACATAGCAGATACCCATTCACCTACAAAATCAATCCCCAACCAACATTACCCAGTTCCTGACTGATGTTTGTTGTAAATAGCTGTCCACAGTGTTTTGTTTTTGTTTCACCCAAGGATTACTTTTATCGTGACCCAGAAGTAACTTAAAGCTGATGAAATGATGGTCAGTGTTCCCAAAATGGTCCCCCACTGAAGTGTCGATCACCCGGCTTGGCTCATTCCGCAGATTTAGAATGGGTCCTTCCCGAGCTGGACTTTTGCATACAGCTTTGAGAACCCTTTTGGACGAACTGAACAAATCCTTCCTAAAAAAGCTCTGGCGATAAGTGAGTGCAGGCCAATTAATGGGAAGTTCAAATCTCCAATCGCAACAATACTGTTATTTTCACTTTCCCATTGTCTCTCGTTCGCAGTTGAGAGGCCCTTCGTACTGATTGCACGTGACCTAGTCCAGTGTCCAATTCACATGGCCTCGCTGAAGTAGTCTTCCAAAGAGTCCTTCCTCAATCCAGCTGGGGTATTCTTCCTTGTTAGCAAGTCAACGTCCCCACCACTTTTATACGCATCGCCAACTCGCCTGAAACATAAATCACAAACCTGCTGTATGAAGCTGGTTTATACCTATCGCAACTAAATCAGTAATGAGGGTATTATCACTATTATTGGCACTACTCCAAGTTCGAAGTTCATATGTTCTTCCAGTCAAAAACCTGGCATTGAAGCAAATGCATCTTGGACCACCAGTCCCATCGTGTTCAGTAATGTCATCCTATAAATCCTTCCTTTTAGAGTTACTGGCTTTCGTCTCTACGTCCTCCTTGGCCATTTCTCTTTATGAGCACTGCTCTGATTTTCACCCTGAAGCATCACTTTAAATCCTGATGAGTGTCGCTGGCAAAGTCCTTACTGGGTTATTGGTGTCCCTCCAAATTAAATGCAACTCATTCTTCTTGCAACTCGTCCAGTACTAGAAGTGATCGATATTGGAAGCCATATCTCCAACAACAACCGTTTAATCCATATTTAACTGCATTATCTTCTTATTCCAAGCCTCACTGACACAGAACAAAGAATGCATTCCAGAGTTGCAAACCGAGTGCCCTGATTTTCATTTTATTACATAACTCCCTGAACTCCTTTGCAGGATCTTGTCATTCTTCCTGACTGTGTTGTTCACATCAATGTGTACCATGAACGATGGCTGCTTGGCCTCTGTTCTGAGAAAATACTGTGCACGGTCAAAGGCATCCTTGATCCTAATAGCAAGGAGACAAGACACCAAGCTTGTGGCCGTTTTGAGGCGACAGAAACGCTGATCTGTGCCTCTTACTATAATCACTGCTCGACAGCACTTTGACTCTCCTTGCTGGACAGCGGACCCATTTGTTGAGGCAATGTACTCGCCTTTTTTGCTGTCATCTCCTGATAGGCCACCATGATTAACAATATGCAAAATAATATTCATATCAGAGAGGGATATTGAAGACTCCTGCACTGACTGTCTGCGTCTTCTAGTGGTCACCCCTTTTGCTACTTAGAGCTGGGGTGCAACAACATCTTGGAAACCAGTATCCGCCTTCTGCATGCTTCGAATTGTATCTGAATGGTGCTCCAATCTATTTCAATGGTGTGACAGGAGCTACAAGTATCCTGCAGATGTCGACATTTCGTGCAGATGTAGACATCAGGGAGTGTCTCTGATATCACACATTGCGCATTGGCGGTTATTTCGTGCCCTGTCACCGCTCTTTAATTAAACATAAATTTCTATTAAAATTAATTTTCATCGAACCAGATGTTTCTCAGTGTTAGGTTTTCAGGAAAATGCAATTAAATACACTTTGCTACGATCATCACTTTAGGAATTACTCTAACTTGCAGTATATACTACTCAACCACTCACACAAATCCCCCGATTCTAAATGTTCATAGCTTAAAGTTACCAAAATGTGAACACAAATTGAAAAGTAACCACTTACCTATCAGGTGCCCTTCTGTCTCAACCAACACTTTTGAACTTATTATGTCACAAAGTAGTGCTCCTATGTTACTCTGTTTTCACTCTCCATTTGGCATCGCACAAAGTGTGCCCGGATTAGGCCTCGCTTCGGTGGTATCTATCTGGAAGTTCCCATTATTGTTGAGCCCAAGTTTCGCTCTGTTCTGATTCCGCTGCTGCTGCTGATACACCGACTCTGTCTTTAAAAAAAATAGTATTTTTTTTGGAAGTGAGGAAGATGGTTGAGGAGGATCTGCAGTGAAAGTTGTTTACAAAAACATTTGACAAGGTTCCTCATTGTAGGCTGGTTCGGACGACTAATGCACATGGAATCCATAATGAGGTGGCAAATTGGAGATAATATTGCCTTGCTGATAAGGGGTAGAGGGTATTCGTGGAGGGCTTCTTTATTTGCATAGAAGTCTGTGGTGTTATCACGGGCAATTTGCAGATGACTTGAAACATTTGGCATTGTAGATAGTGAGGGAACTTGCCAAAGCTGAGTAGAGATCATAAGGAAATTTAGCAAGAGCAATGGCAGATGGAATTTATATCAGGCAAGTGTGAGGTGTTCCATTTTGGGGGTCATTCAAAGAGGAAAGTGTCGAGTAAGTGGCAGGATCATGAGGAGCATTGATATACAGAAGGCACTCGTGGTGCAAGTCCATGAATCCTTGAAAGTCGTTTCACAAGAGGAAATGCTGATAAATAATGCATAAAAAATTCTTGTCAATATCACTTAGGGAAAATCATTTTAATCGTTTGCAAGTCATGTTGCAATTGTGTAAAACAATGGTGAGACCACATTCGGAATAACGTGTGCTGATTTCTCACGCCACTCTACGGTGTTTTCCGAGGCTTTTAGGACGATGCATAGGATGTTGTGAGTTCTGAGAGTCTCTACAGTGTGGAAACGTGCCATGCAGCCCAGCAAGGCCACTCTGACCCTTCAAAGAGTATCCTACCCAGATTCATTCCCCTCTTACTCTACCGCTGACTAATGCACTTAACCTATACATGCCTGAATACACTGGGCAATTTAGCATCTCCAATTCACCGAACCTGCACAACTTTGGGGATGGGGGGTGTGGAGGGGGGTGGGTGGGTGGAATGCACACAGACACACGGACAATGCGCATTCTCTACACAGAGAGTCACCAAGGCTGGAATTGAAGTGGGGTCCCTGGTGCTTTGAGACAGCAGGGCTAACCACGGAGCCACTGTGCCACTCCGAAGTTTGCCAAGTTATTGCCTGGATTGGAGTGTATCAGCTGTAAGAAGAGGTTGGACATTTTTGGCATGTCTGCACCAAAACATCAGAGACTGAGGAGTGACCTCACAGATTTTTAATAAAATTATGAGAGACATGTATAGGATTGATCTCGAATTTTCTTTTCCCTGGGTAAAAATATCAAACACGAGGGCCTTAGGATTATAAATACATGATCAGGCAACGAAAAGAGGGCAGATTGATGGGCTAAATATATCACAGCAGTGTGCTATCCAAAGAGATTTTGTGACGCTGAGGGTACCATGTTTATTATGCAAATGTCAGAGAGCCAGATTAATCATGTTCCAACTTTCTGGCGTAACATTGAACCAGAGAGGAAGGGTTTCAGTTGAGTATGGAGTCTACTTAGGCGAGGTTATTTTGCGAGGCATCGGGTGTTTACAGAGAGCAATGCCAGGAACGTTCTGTCCAAGCTGCCTGGAGTGCAAGTTGCAGAGGGGTAAGGATTATGGTACTAGATGATGAGGAGGTCATGTGTCAAGAACCTAATGTGGCAGCTGTGTGGACGGGTGACTGGGTAAGGTGTGAGGTCACAATTGGATCGGGGATCTGTTGAATTCTGTGCCAACCCATACTGTGGCCAAATAAGTGATGCTGTGTTTTGGCCATGTGTCGGTGTGGGTATGGCCTGATCTGACAGGGTGGGTATCAGGTATAGGGTTTTCATGGGAAGCTGCGAGTTGTTTAATTAGTGTTTGATCAGGTAAGATTTGGCCAGGCTGGAGCACATCTCTTTCAGATTGTTATCCGGACACTCTTGGGATGTCAGTCTTTATCCAGCAGGAATGTATATTGTCTAATCACATTTGTTGCAGGTTGTCAGATTGGGCCTTGTCCAAGCAAGAACAAGTAGACTGCAATCTGACCAACATCAGGGGTAGTGACTGAGCTGTTGAGTCAGGCCAGGTCCATTGCAGGTGGGGCGAAGGATTTAGTGAAAGGAGGGTATCACTTTAGGGTGTGAAGGCTTTGTGAGATCTGAGGCTGTGCAGATGGGGAGCATGTTGTAAATATGCATTAAATAGTTACTGTGGTGTTAGATTTTGTCAAATTTTCTTAAATAACTACTCAGCTTAATTTCAACTGAAAGCTTCGATCTAAATGGAGAATTTCACACAATTCCAGGTGCAGAGCTGTACCCAATGGAAACTGATATTCATTTTGTTCTGCAGTGGGAATTCTGAATACTTTCTTTGTGCAACTGTCATCTAAGCTGATGAAATAACTCTCTGGCGATTGAAATATTCAGAAGAAACTTTCATTTTATCGTTATGTACTCTCTAACCTTAGATCATAATGTATCTAATTCGTTTGTCGTGAAAAATGAATGTCATAGATTGATAGATGAATGTTAAATGGATAGTTTCGACTTATATAAAAAACTAACTTGTCAATTAAGAACATCTCGAAAAAAGAGTCAGATGTAGAAAAAATGAGTCAGTGTGAAATCTGCAGATAGCGATAACTCACAAAAGGCTAAAGTTGTTGAACGAATGAAAACAGGGTGGAGAAAAAGGAAATGTTGGCAGATGTTGGAATGGGAATGAGAAACAGAAGAATGGTGAAACGGGCATTATTGTGATGGCCAGTTTAGCCATGTCGTCTGAAATGAAGAGATGTGTGGACTAGACAGTTCGCATTTGTGTCACTCATTTAGTTCGTGGACTTGAAAGAATGAGTGAGACACAGGAATGATCGCTGGAGTGAAAGGATTGGAAGCAAGGCAGACAATGGCCTCGTGGAATTATCGTTAGAGTATTAACACAGAGACCCGAATACTGTCAGATTCATAGTCATAAAGATGTACAGCACCAAAACAGACCCTTCAGCTGAACTCATCCATGCTGACACAATATGCTAAAAGGTCTAGTACCATTTGCCAGCATTTGGTCCATATCCATCTTCCTATTCATAAACCCATCCAGATGCCTTTCAAAAGTTGTAATTGGATCAGCACACACCACCCTCTGTGTGAAAAATCATAGAATCCCGTCACATCAAACCCTTCAGGAATATGCATTAAAACGATGACGAATTCAGCTCCGCAGTTCTGATGTGAACACGTACAATTCTGAGAGTGGAATTCCATTGTATTGATTGTCACGTGGATAAATGTTGGAAGGGAAAGTAAATACATGTGAGGGTGTGAAACACTTCCCAAGCGGTTAGATTTCATTTCCTTTTAAACATTGTTCGAGGTGGACTTGGAATTAGTTCAGTCGAACGGTAAAACGTTAACTGAGATCAATGCATGAATGCATGACAGGGCTGGTGGTGTTTGTCTAACTCAAGACTGCCACGTTGCTGTGATTCAGCATGAATTACATTGGCCATGCATAAATTGAACACGGAATGTGGAAAACAGTCAAATCAACATTTCCAAAGTGTAATAAATATTCCCATATGTTTCACTCCTGTTATTGCTTATTAATGTTTTTAATGATTGAACCCACTACCAGTGGTTGAATTGATGGCACAAGAGATAAAAAAAACCCGACAAACTTCTGGAGAAACTTAACAGATTTGGTAGCGAAAACAGTTCTTCATCAGAATAAGATGACTGATAAGATGCATTCATGAAGCGGTCAAGTAGTGTGAATTGTGAACGACACAACCTTCGTACAGGCACCAATGGCAGAGAGCAAAAAGCATAGACTTTCTTTCTGAAGGAAGCAGCATTGATTTCCCACATTTCTCAATTATCCAAGCAAGCTGTCCACTTTCTCTGCTGTACTGCTCTAACACAAATTTACCGCGAAGAACCTTGTGGCATTTCAGTGTGGCCGAGTCATGCATTTCTTTTCCACAAAGTGAAAACTTTAAATTCAGGCGTGTCCTTTTCTTTCCCATGTCAATTTATAATCCTTTGGAATTTTATTTGCCCTTTGCCAAAATGCTACCATATTGATAGTTCAACTATTTGCCCAACTTCATCACTAAAATTAAGTCTATTTCTCGGACCAACCTTCTCTCTTCATGTGCTGGCTTAAGAGAATAGGCCTCCTGATTACATTTTGAGAACTCTGATTCATCCCAGAACTTCACACTGCTATGATAAGAAATTATTTGGGAAGTTGAAATCTTGAACACTGAAAAATTTAATTAATTCCATTTCATCTAGAAACCAATATATTACCTCTTTGGTAGTCAGGTTAAGCCTCGGAAATCAGCTTAGCTCTTGGCCGATTAATATTCGAGTTTAGCTACGACTTCGAACCCAGCATTGGTATCTGGAAACCATGAGTTGGATCTTATGCCATGTTGTTCTTTGCAATTTCAGGTCTTTTCGACCATACCGTCGATGACACTTCTGGAAGCATTTAGTCTGCAGTTTGTCTTCTTAACCACAGTGATTTTTCCGTGATTTATTAGAATTTGCATTAATTGTCTGTTGAAAAAACAACTTTCCTCCAATTAACGCTTTCACGACAGGACCTTCCTTTACATGCAATCTTAATTGCTTATTTTCATGTGGCAGTAATTTGTCAAGAAGTGCTCCCTGCTCTCTTCCCGGAAACAGCTTGTTTATGTTACATTATGTTACACTGGCTCGCTGCAGTGATCCAGCAATGCTCAGTGCAAGCTGGTATAACAACACCTCATTTTCAGCTTGTGAACTCTACAGATTTCAGGGTTCTGGGTGGGGTGGGTGGGTAGTAAAAGCTGGAGGCGAGTAGCATTGTTCTTTCGAGAGTGCATGACAGCTGCAGGAAAGAAGGTTGTTCGGGAGGATTGTCTACTAATTCACTTTGCATGAACGTCACGTAGTGGAAAGGAGCAATCACATTATTGGGTGTTTTCTATAGATCCTCCAATAGCAGCAGAGAGATTGAAGAACAAATTAGTCAGCAGATTTTGGGAAGGCGCAGATATAACAGGGTTGTTGTTATTGGTGACTTCAACTTCCCCAATATTGGTTGGAGCGTCCGTAGTGCAGATGGTCTGGATGGATTCTGAATGCGTCAGGTGTGTCCACGAGGGAAAACCGAAAATATGTAGTTATGCCGACTAGGGGGAGGCCATATTGGATTTGGAGCTGGGCAATGAGCCAGGCCAGGTGTCAGATCTCTCGATGGGACAGCATTTCAGTGACAGCGACCGCAACTTTCTCACTTGAACACAGCCATTGAGAGGGATAGGAGCAGACAGAATGGGAAGTTTATTTTTAATTGCAGAAAGGAAAATTATGCTGCTTTTAGACAGGAGCTGTAGAATATAAGTTGGGAACAAATGCTCTCTGGGAAATTGTGCAGGCTGTTTAGGGAACATTTGTTGCCAGTGTTGCATTACTTTGTTCCACTGAAACAGGGAAGGAATGAGAAGGGGATGGAGCTTTGGATGACAAGAACAGAGGAGCTGTTCATCAAAAGGAACAAGGAAGCTCAGTTAAGATTGAGGAAGCAAGGATCTGGAACAGCTTTCGAGGATTGCACTGCAGCTCCGAAAAAGCTGAAAGAATGGCCTGAGGAGAACTAGGATGGAGCACGAAAGAGTCTTGGTTGGAAGGAATAGGGAAACCCAAATCGTTTTACACATACATGAGGAAGGAGAGAATTATCAGAGAGAGTGTAGGACCAATCAGGGATAGAGCAGGGAATTTGTGCCTGGCGTCTGAAGAGGTAGGAGTGGCCCAAAATCAGTTTTTTGCTTCAGTAATCACGAGAGAGAGAGAGAGAGAGAGAGAGAAAGAGAGAGAGAGAAGAGAGAGAGAGAGAGAGAGAGAGAGAGAGAGAGAGAGAGAGAGAGACCTTGTTGCGAGTGAGAACACCGTGGAACAAGTTCATAGGCTTGCACAGATTGATATAGAGTGGATGTGCTGAAAATTCAGCGAAGCATCAAGATAAATAAGTCCCCAGGGCCCAACCAGATATATTCAACGTTATTCCGGGAAATGAAGAATAAGATTGCTGCACCTGTGGCGATGATCTTTGCATTCTCACTCTCTGCGGGAATATTACAGGATAATAGGAGAAAGTCCAATGTTGTTCCTGTATTCAAGAAAATGAATAGTAAAATCCATGCGAATTACAGACCTGTCAGTCTTACATCTTGACAAGCAAGGTACTGGAAATGATTCTGAAAGTTAGGATTTAAAAGTAATTGGAAAAAAAAATCGTTTGATTGAAGATAGTCAGCATGGCTTTGTGAGAGGCAGATGATGCTTCACAAGCCTTCTTGAGTTCTTTGAGATTGTGACGAGACAAATTGTTGAAGATTGAGCAGGGGATGTGGTGTATATGTATTACAGTAAGGCATTTGGTAAGGTCTCCCACGCTATGTTCATTCAGGAGGTTAGGAGCAATGGGATACAGGAAAATTTGGTTGAGTTAACAGAGAATTAGATGAGCAAACAGCGGGTAGTTGTGGATGGCATGTATTGTGCCTGGAGTTCATTGACCAGTGGTATCCCGCAAGGATCTGTTCTTAAGTCTCTACACTTTGTATCTTTTATAAATGACTTCCTATTTTTTCCAATGGCACAATGATCAGCGGTATTAGAAATAGTGCTCAGGGCTGTTGCAGGCTGCAGTATGACATTGACGAAATGCAGAGCTCGGCGGAGATGTAGCAGATGGAGGTTAACCTGGATAAATGCGAAGTGATTCATGTTGGAAGGTCGAATGTGAATGCTGAATACAGGGTTAAAGACAGTATTATTGTCTTGTAAGAAAACAGCGGGATCTTTGGGTTCAAGTTCATAAATCCCTAAAATTTGCCACTCAAGTTGAGAAGGTTGTTCGAAGGTGTTTTTATTTTGGCATTAGGAAGGATGTAGATGCTTGAGAGAGGGTGGAAAAGAGATTTACCAGGTTGCTGACTGGATTGGAGGCTTGTTTTATGAATAGAGGTTGAGTGAGTCAGGCCTTATCACACTGGATAGAAGAAGGAATAGAGGGGACTTGGCAGAGGTGTACACTTTAATGCGAGGCATAGATAGAGTAGAGAGCCACAGACTTTACCCCAGGGTATAAATGGCTGTCACGGGGGTGGGTCATAATTTTAAGGTGATTGGAGGAAGGTATGGCGATGTCAGACGAGGTTCTTTACATAGAGAGTGTTGGTTATGTGAAATGCATTGCGAGCAGTGGTGGCAGTGTCAGAGACATTAGAGACATTTAAGCGACGGCTGGAGAAATGCATGGACGGCAGTGAATTGAGGGTTGTGCATGTTAGGTTGTTCTTCGGTTATGATAAATGCTCGGCACAACATCGTAGGTCAAAGGCTCAGTTCTATTCAATGCCTTATGTTCTATGTGAGATCTGGCAGTTCTTGTTAATGCATCATATGAAGTCAATGTGAGGTACAGCAAGTAACTAGGACATCAGTTGAAAAGTTACTGTTTATTGCAGTTATATGGTATATGAGTTTTGGGATCAAAGAACAACGAACAAGGAAAATTACAGCACGGTAACAGACCTTTCAGCCCTCTAAAAATGCACCAATCCAAATCCGCTATCTCAACCTGTCACCTATTCTCCAAGGATTTGTAACACTCTGTTCCCTGCCCATTCATGTATTTGTCTACATACATCTTAAATGATGCAATCGTGCCCGCCTCTATCAAATCCACTGACAGTGTGTTCCAGCCACCACCATTCTCTGCATAAAGGACTTTTCACACATATCTCCCTTAGCACTTTCTCCTCTCACCTTGCACGCGTGACCCCCTCTGGGAAAAGGCTTGTTGCTATCCACCCCGTCTGTACCTCTCATGATTTTGTAGATCTCAATCAGATCCCCCCTCAACCTTCGTCTTTCTTACGAAAATAACCCTAATTGACTCAACCTCTCTTCATAATTATATCTGCAAAAATCTAGAATGAGTTCATGTCTGGAGGAATAAATTGTGTTTCTTATTTGAGAAAGCATCTAATGACATTAGAAACAGTTCACTCAACTCATCCCAACGATGACTTTTTTATCTTGTGAGCAACGTTTAGACAGACAATGCCAATATCCATTTCAGATTATAAGAAGGCCCAGTGAGAATTTTTTTGGTCATTGGAATTATCTTCCTCCGAAATAATGGAGGTTGTCACATTGCACTTATGTGAAGCATCGTTGCATAGATTTTGAATGTGAAAACCAATGGAGGAGGACAAGAAAGTAAGTTTGAGAGACCACGAGGGGATCATGATCTTAATCAATTGTGGAACTTTTCAAAGGGTGGAATGATGAATCCTTTGTTTTAATTTTAGCAGTGGCCACATTTGGGAATGTATAACCCGCAGTAAAAAGAACTTGTGAATGGTAGCGTTCATGGAGGCAAACCAAAAATCTATCATTGTCTACTGTTAAAATAATGATGACCCCAACTGATTTTTCTATTGGACATGTCAAATTCCTGAACAGTGTCTAACTTGATGGGTCATTTCATTTATTGATTTTATTTAACGTGGTGACCTTGCACGCAAGCATAAGTACCCCCAACTTGTATGTTTTATTTTAGTACTAATGCACAAGTGTGTGACAGAAAATACATTATATTTTTAAAGAAAACCACAAACTAAACTATTGACATATAACACAATTTAAAATGGTTCAAACAAATGGCAAAACAACATCAAATCTGCTGTTTACCACTGTCACGTTGCAGTTACTTAAAGTACAAGAGATACTTCCATTGCCCATGAAAAGTGTGAGCTTTGACTAACTGGTTTTTTTTTCTCTGCTCAGTCCTCTGTGTAATAAAAGTCTTCGCTGTGAGACCACACACAATTTAGATACTAAACTTTGTCAGCTTTGAATGACCAATACAATTATGCAATCAACACACCTGATCTGGGCGTTTTCACAAACAACAATTCTTCACTAAGGGAACTTTAAAAAAAAAGATTAGATTCCCTACAGTGTGGAAACAGGCTATTCGACTCAACAGGTCCACACTGACCCTCTGATGAGTAATCCACACAGACCTATTTCCCTCTGACAAATGCACCTAACTATGGACAATTTAGCATGGATAATCGACCTGATCTTCACATCTTTGGATTGTGGGAGTAAACCCACGCAGACACGGGGAGAATGTGCAAACTCCACACAGGCAGTGGCCCAAGGCCGGAATCAAACCCAGCTCCCTGGTACTGTGAGGCAGCAGTGCTAACCGCTGAGTCACCATGATGCGCTTTCTTCAATATATTTCCTCAAAAGTTCTGAGTCATCTGCCCTTTCTAGGAACGCGTAAACTTACATCTAGTGTCAGTCATGTCTCTTCCTCAAACTCTAAAAACCTTCACATTTATTTCCTTATCATATTCAATTCTTGGATCTTCAAGATCCAAAATTAAGCTCGTGTTTGTAATACGTTCTCTCTTCAGTCTTACAGACCGACAAGAAAATAAATTTCACTTCTTTTGGCATATATTTGTTTAAAAGAATGGTTCTACGAAGACTTACTTAATTATGTTTAAAATTACTTTTTAAAAAAGTTAAGAATGTCATTAGTTTGAAATGCAAATTCTAAAATGATTGTCCAGAGAGATGAAGCTTGCACCACTTTCATCGTGATGAGTTAAAAGTAACAAAGGCAATCCTGTCTTAGGCAGCGGTGAAATAAATGAATGCAATTGATTCCGCGAAAAACAGAATGATGGCAGGCAGATGAGTGGAAGTGGAGGAGTTTGAAATGGTATTAAAACTCCAGTTCACTAAGGTCATGCTCCGAAGTTGTGGAGTTTAATGCTGAGCCTCAGAGGCTGGAAGGTGCTTCAGTGGAAAACGAGAGTTATTGCTCATGCATGAGTTGTGCTTTGATGAAACACTTTAGCAGGTCCTGAATGGATGCACAATAGTTTATTTAACTGACAAGCACGTGGACACATTCATTAAATCCATGGTTCTTCTTTGGTTCTTAGCTGGTTCCACAATGCCTAGTTTGTTTTTATGCACTAGCCAGTTCCCCTTTACCATGGATGTGTTATGACTCTCCACATTTATCCGCCTCCAGGATGACCTGAAGGTTGCTGCGATCATTTGTTTGTGACAAACACTGTTATTTCGAAAAAAAAAATGCCATTAATTCTCCTCGGCTTCAGGCAGTAGTTCCCCTTCAAATATCTGCTGGCTCTTTGGTTAAGTATATTTTAGAGCTTTTGTTTTGTTTCTTGTTGCTTTTTGCAAATTTCGTTCTTTCACTTTCATACACAACATTTCTGCGTAACATCAAACTTGTCAAGTGAAGTGTCTCAATTCTTCTCATTGACTTGTCTCATAGAATCATAGAGTCAGTGAGATGTAAAGCATGGAAACATACTCTTCACTCCAACCCATCCATGCCGATCAGATGTTCCAAGCCAATCTAGTCACACTCGCCAGCACCCAGCCCATATCCCTCCAAACTCTTCGTAGTAATGTACCCATCTAAGTGGCTTTTAAATGTTGCAATTGAACCAGCCTTCACCACTTCCTCTGGCAGCTCATTCCATTCATGTACCACCCTCTGTGTGAAAAAAATGTTGCCTCTTAGTTCTCTTTTATATCCTTCTCTTCTCACTGTAAACCTCTGCCCCCTCGTTCTGGAATCCCCCACACTAGGGAAAAGACTTTTTCTATTTATCCTATCCATGCCCCTCATAATTTTGTAAGCCTCTATAAGATCACCCCTCAGACTCCGACGCTCCAGGGAAAACAGCCACAGCCTGTTCAGCCTCTCTCTACAGCACAAAACCTCCAACCCTGGCAACATCCTTGTAAATCTTTTCTTAACACTTTCAAGTTTCACAACATCTTTCCGATAGGAAGGAGACCAGGATTTCATGCAATATTCCAACAGTGGCCTAACCAATGTCCTGTACAGCCGTAACATGACCTCCCAACTCCTGAATTCAATATTCTGACCGAGAAAGGATAGCATATCAAACAGCTTCTTTACTATCCTATCTACCTGTGACTCCACTTTCAAGGAGCTATGAACCTGCACTCCAAGATCTCTTTGTTCAGCAACACTCCGAAGGACCTTATGGATAAGTGTATAAATCCTTTTTTTGCAAGGTGTGTGAAGGTTTGTAGCTCAGGTTGAGATTTAGGGTGTAGCTTTGCTTGCTGAGCAGGAGGTTTTACATCCAGACGTTTTATTACCTGGCTGGGTAACATCATCAGTGGCGACCTCCAAGTGAAGTGAAGCTGTTGTCTCCTCCTTTCTATTTGTAAGTTTGTCCTGGATGGGTTCCTGCGATTTGTGGTGATGTTATTTCCTGTTAGCTTTCAGAGGGGTTGATAGATGGCATCCAGATCTATGTGTTTGTTTGTTGTGTTGTGGTCGAAAGAGACGACAACGGAGGACGACAAACATGCGTGTACAGAAAACCGACAAACACTGACCAAATACGTAACTACATCAGCAACCATCCCAACACACACAAACGAGGCTGTATCAGAACAGTATTCCAATGAGTCACCACACACTGCAGCACAGAAAAACTTCGGAAAACAGAGGAGAACCACCTATACAACGTATTCGAGAAGAATGGATACTCAAAAAATACAGGCCTCTGATTCCTCAAGAACAAACCACAACAAGCAGATCAAACACAGCCAGAGATCCTAACCACCTTACCATACATCAACGAAGTTTCAGAAATGACAGCCAGACTACAAAGACCTTTAAGAGTCCTAGTAGCACACAAACACACCAACTCTCTCAAGCAAAAACTAACCAAACTTAAAAGATCCAGTACAACTCATGGACAAAACCAACGTCATCTACAAAATTCCATGCAAGCACTGCCACAAACACTACGTAGGACAAACAGGAAGAAAGTTAGCCACCAGGATACACGAACACCAGCTAGCCACAAAAAGTCACAACCCTCTCTTCCTCGTAGCCCTATCACACGGATGAAAAAAAAACGAATTCGACAGGGACAACACATCTATCCTGTAACAGGCTAAGTAAAGACATGCCAGAGAATTACTCGAGGCCTGGCACTCTAGCCACAACGCCATAAACAAACACAAACACACATACCATCTATCAACCCCTCAGAAAACGAACAGGAAATGACATCACCACAAACTCCAGGAACCATATCCAGGACAAACATATAAATAGATAGCATGAGACGAAAGCTTCACTTCACTTAGAGGTCGCCACTGATGATGTTACATAACCAGGTAATGAAAAAAGATGCGACAATAAAGATAGTGGATCATGAAGTTTACTTGGCAAATGGAATCTCCGTGTATTCTTTGTTAAGGAGGAAATGGAGACCTTGACAGGTTAATGCAAATGCGTAATTGTCAGAAGTTCACCAAATTGTGTTGCTTGTTGAATACAGCTGGCACGATTTGCAGGGAGCACATGCATTGTCTATAGGAGGTCATCTACAAGTGATGAAAACATATTTTTATTCGTCTGGACTACATAAAGCTGGGGTTGATTTTTTTCTGCAACTGCCATACTTGTCAGATATTATGAAAGACATAAGCGGTGATATAACCAGGGTCTTTCATGACAACTCACGCATTTGAGGAATCTTTTACGTGGGTTTTGTACATCCCCTCCCGGATACCAGAAGTGGCACCCAATATATGCTAATTGGAATAGATGTGCCTACTGGGTGTCCAGAGTCAATTCCCTTCCAGAATTTCATAGGACATAGAACATGACAGTACAATGCAGGTCCTTCAGCGCTCGATGTTGCGCCGATCTGTGGAACCAGTCAGAAGCCTATCAATCCTACACTATTCTATTTTCAATTCTTTGCTTATCTCATGACCACTTAAACGCACTTAAAGTTGGCCAGACTGCTACTGTTGAAGGCAGTGCGTTCTAGGCCCCGAGTTCTCTCCTGGTAAAGAAAATTACCTCTGACATCTGCCCTATATGTATTAGCCCTCA
Organism: Chiloscyllium punctatum; assembly: GCF_047496795.1. Taxonomy (NCBI): domain Eukaryota; kingdom Metazoa; phylum Chordata; class Chondrichthyes; order Orectolobiformes; family Hemiscylliidae; genus Chiloscyllium; species Chiloscyllium punctatum. The sequence continues at coordinate 129,416,180 of NC_092742.1, forward strand.
ATTTAAATTTAAATCTATATACCCTCGTTCTAGCCATCACCATTCGAAGAAAAAGGCTCTCACTCTCCACCCTATCTAATACTCTGATTTTGTTACATCTATCAACTAAGTCACCTTTGAAATTTATTCTTTTTAACAAACGAATAAATTGTTTTCAGGCAATTTATTGTTTTCAGGTAATTGTTTTCAGGCTAATGAAATCCCTCAGCCTTCCCTCATATGACCTTACTTCCATACCCGGCAATATCCAAGTAAATGTCATCTGCACCCTTTCCAAAGCTTCCACATTCTTGCTATAATGTCGCGATCAGAATTGTATGCAATTCTCCAAGTGTAGCTGCACCAGAGCTTTGTACAGATGCAGCATGGCCTCGTGGTCAAGAACCCAGTACCTCTACCAATAAAAGCTAACACATTATATGACTGCTTAACAAAACTATCAACCTAGGAGTCAACTTTCAGGGTTCTATGTACATGAACACCAAGATCTCTTTGCTCATCGACACTGCCAGGAATCTTACCATTAGCCCAGTACTCTTTATTCCAGTTGCTCCTTCCAAAGTGAATGGCCTCACACTTTTCTGCATTAAAATCCATTTGCCATCTCTCAGCGCAGATCTGTAGCTTACCTATGTCCCTCTTTAAATGCAACATCGATCAGCACTATCCACATATCCACCCACCTTAGTGTCATCCGCAAATTTACTGATCCATCCTTCTACACCCACATCCAGTTCATCTGAGAAAAGAAAACAGAACTGAACCAAGACAGATCCTTGCGGTACACCACTGGAAATTGAACGCCCGGATGAACATTTCCCATCAACCATCACCCTCTGTCTCCTTTCAGCCAGCCAATTTTTGATCTAAGCTGCTAAATCGCCCTCAATCCCATGTCTCTGTACATTGTGCAATATGTTTCTGTGGGCCACCTTATCAACGTCTTACTGAAATGCGGAAATTCCACATCAACCGCTTTGGCCTCATCGACCTGCTTGGCCACCACCTCAACGAACTCAACAAGGTTTGTAAGGCTCGACATGCACTTCATATAACTGCGTTGAGTATTCCTTATGAAGTTATTCCTCTCTAAATAGTTATAAATCATATCTGCTAGAACTTTTTCCAACACTTTACCCACATCCAAATTAAGGCTATAATTGCCAGGGTTGTCTCTACTCCACTTCTTGAACAAAGGGACAACATTTGCGATCCTCCGGTCTTCTGGCACTATTCCTGTGGACAATGAGGACAAGGAGATAAAAAAAAAAGGCTCTTCAATATTCTCCCTGCTTTTCAGAGAATTCTAGAAGAAATCCCATTCGTCCTTGCGGGAATATATATATTTTCACACTTTCCAGAATTGCTAATGCCTCCTCCTTGTGATCCTCACTCTTGTCTCGTCTAGTAACTCAGTATCCTTCTCGATACCATTATCCTTTTCATTTCGCGCCTCTTCTATCTCCTTGCACCACACGCACAATTTCCCACTACTATCCTTGATTGACCCTAAACTTTATCTAGTCTTTTTTAAAATTCCTGATATACCTTTAGGAAGCTTAGGGGTTTCCCTTGATCCTATCTGCCAACGAATTCTCATGTCCCCTCCTGGCTTTTCTTAAATCTGTCTTTTTGTTTATCCTGACTAATTTGTAACTCTCAAGTGCTCTAACTGAGCCTTCATGTATCATCTGAACATATGCTTTCTTCGTCCTCTTGACAAGATATTGAATTTCTTTCGTAAATCACGTCTCCCATGCTCGACCACATCCTCCCTGCCTGATCGGTACATAGTTATCAAGGATACGCAGTAGCGGTTCCTTGAATAAGCTCCACATTTCAATTGTGACCATTCCCTGCAGTTTCCTTCCCCATCCCACGCATCCTAAATCTGGCTGAATCACTTCACAATTATCTTTCCTCCAGCAATAACTCATCTCCCGCCGAATATGTGCATTGCTTTCAATGACTTTAGTAAACATAACTGAATTGTGGTCAGTGTCAACAAAGTGCTCACCGACCTCCAGATCTAACACCTGGCCCGTTTCATTAAGCAGTACCAAATTCAATGTGGCCTCGCCCCTTATGGGTTGTCTACATGCTGTGTCAGGAAACCATCCTGCACGCATTGAGCAAAAGCTGACCGATCTATTGTACTCAAATCATAGCTTTTTAAGTCAATATTTGTAAAGTTAACGGCTCCAACAACAACTACCCTCTTCCTCTCGTTCCGATCAAGAACTATCTGTCAATGTAAGCAAGGATGTGGAGAAGTAGCTTGCTGGCGTTATGGAAGAATCGGGAAGATTCATTCAGACCAAGGGTTAAAGTTCACAGCGAAATTATTGAAGGAGGTGATGGACAGTTCCGGCATCAAACACTTTACAGCAAGTGTGTATCATCCTGAATCTGCTGGACACTTGGAAAAATGACATTAGAACGAAAAGCCAAGTCGAGGGCTTATTGCCACGATTACCTAAATGATTGGTGTAAACATATCCAATTTATGTTATTCACTATTAGACATGTTCCATATGAATTGACCAAGTTTCTGCCATTTGAATTGGTATTCAGACACGATTTTAAAAATTAATTAAGCACCATGAGGTGCCTCAGTGGCTACCACTAACGTCTGACAGCATCAGGGACCTGAGTTCATTTCCAGCCTGAGGCAGCTGCCAGTGTGGTGTTTGTACAATCGCCCTGTGTCTGCTTGGTTTTGCTCACACAAAGATGTACAGGCCAGGTGAATTAGCCATGCTAAATTGCCCACAGTAGCAGGTGCATTACTCAGAAGGGAATGGGTCTGGGTTGGTTACTCTTTGGGGATTCGGTGTGGACGAGTTGACGCCAAATGGCCTGTTTCCACGTTGTAGGTAATCTAATCTAATCGAATGTTTATAGGTCTGAGATAACTTTGATAGATTATGTATCTGAGGTGAAAGACAAATTAAGCAGCAATGTGAATTTGCTGAACATTATTTGAATTGGAAACAGCTCCTAATGATGCAGGACACAGTTCTGAAATCTAAAAGTCATTCATTTGCCCAAGTGGATAAACATTGGTGCTGTTACAAATGATAGGAGATCCCTTCAAAGCAAGGCTTATTGGTCACTGCAGATTGAGAAGATGGTAAGTCAGAAGAATAACTTTTCAAATATGCCAGATGTGGAAAAAAATACTGATTTAGTGTCTGAGATATTAACATTCCTGCATCAGCATAATGACAGGGAAAGAAAGCCGGAGAAACAGGCATTAGTTACTGCCACTGAGAGTGAGCAATAAAATCCAGATGATATACATTTTGATGTTCCCAGAATAAATTGAATAATGAGAAAGTCCACAAGAAATGGGATATGGCAGTCACCTGTGTGTTCCAGGAACAAATATCTGAATTGGAAAAAGCAGAAATAGAATGCAGAGTGGCTAGATCGCATGGAATACAGGGAGAACTAGCCATTTGGATGCAGAACTGGCTCAAAGGTAGAAGACAGAGGATGGTGGTGAAGGGTTTGTTTTTCAGACTGGAGGCCTGTGACCAGTGGAGTGCCACAAGGATCGGTGCTGGGTCCTCGACTTTTTGTCATTTCCATAAATGATTTGGAAGTGAGCATAAGAGGTACAATTAGAAAGTTTGCAGATGACATCAAAGTTGGAGGTGTATTGGACAGCGAAGGGGGTTTACCACAGATTTCAACAGGATCTGGATCAAATGGGCCAATGGGCTGAGAAGTGGCAGGTGGAGTTTAATTCACAGAAATGCGAGGTGCTGCTTTTGGGAAAGCAAATCTTTGCAGGACTTATACACTTAATGTTAAGGTCCTAGGGAATGTTGCTGATCAAAGAGACCTTGGAGTGCAGGTTCATAGCTCCTTGAAAGTGGAGTCACAACTAGGTAGGATAGTGAAGAAGGCGTTTGGTATGCTTTCCTTTATTGGTCAAAGTATTGAGTACAGGAGTTAGGAGGTCATGCTGCGGCTGTACAGGTTTAGGCCACTGTTGGAATATTGCATGCAATTCTGGTCTCCTTCATATTGGAAAGATGTTGTGAAACTTGAAAGGGCTCAGAAACGATTTACAGGGATGTTGCCAGGGTTGGAGGATTTGAACTATAAGGAGAGGCTGAACAAGCTGTGGCTGTTTTCCCTGGAGCATCGGAGGCTGAGGGGTTACATAATAGATGTTTACAAAATTATGTGGGCATGGATAGGATAAATAGACAAAGTCTTTTCCCTCGGGTCTGGGATTCCAGAACTAGTGGGCATAGGTTTAGGGTGTGAGGGGAAATATATAAAAGAGATTCCTCAAGAACAAACCGCAAAAAGCAGACCAAACACAGCCAGAAACCCTAACCACATTACCATACATCTAAGAATTTTCAGAAATGACAGCCAGACTACTAAGACTACTCGGAATCCTAGTACCGCACAAACCACCAACACTCTCAAACAAAAACGAATAAACTTAAAAAAACCAGTACAACCCATGGACAAAACCAACGTCGTCTAAAAAAATCCCATGCAAGGACTGCCACAAACACTACTTAGGACAAACGTCGTGTCCAGCTTGGGAGTGATTTAAAATAGCAATGAATTAATGACTGGAAAGATAAGCAAGTGAGACAAAAACAAATCATGGCGAATGCTGGCAAACTGAAAGAAAACTCGACACATCTGGCAGGAGTTTGGAACAGAGAAACAATATTAATTGTTTTGGATTAAATGTGATTCTTCTTCTCCCTCCTCCCCTTGGAAAAAAATCTTTTCTTTAATGTATGGTGGAATAAATAATTCTGTTGTCTCTAAGTATTTTATGCTTGAATTGTGCAAAATAGTCCCTTTTCATTAATGGATTCTATGCAGGCAGCACCTGCACTAACCCCTTTGTGAAAATATACGTGGGAAATGTAAAGTTCCAGTCGAATAGTTGTCTCCCTGAAGCCTGCGATCTCTTACAAATGTGCTCCACTCTCAGTGTTCAGCGCGCTCATAGCTTCATTTAAAAATACACGAAATTTAAACCGGTCTGCTGCTTTCCATTTACTATCCAATAATTGCACCGATTGATGTTCCACGCAAGACATTTTCATAATTTGATAGGAGCCTGATTCATTGGTTAGATGTATAAATTCGCCCAGTTTACACTTTTCCACGTTGAATAAAAATCACTTACCATCATAAAGGGATATAGTGACACCTGTCTGCCATTGTGCAGTGTGTTAAACTGGAACACTTCCTTTTTTTTCCATTTTAATTGCTTTTTTTTTTACAACATATTGCTTTTTCATGTATTAGCAACACAGCTGATCCCTTTAAGTTTTACCAATTCATTCCTTTACTCGTACAATTTATTCACAACATGTGTAAACTTTATCGCTTCAGCCACATCTTGCGACCTTTCATGGCTTGAGTTACAGATTTTGTCATGTGTGCTACTGCCATCTCACAATGTGAATCTCGTTATATTAAGCTTTTAGGAATGTCAATTTTTTGTACTTTTTCAACAAAGACGTAAAATTCATTTCGTTCAGTGTAAGCATTCAAATCATTAACTTGACATAATCCAATTATGTCTTGTTGGAGCACTGTATCTGTGGGGATCTAGTCAAATTGTAATAATGGTTTAAATATCCTTCTAATGTGCCATGATTTTGAGAGGTATGTAAAGATTTCGACATTTATTTCATTGATTGCTTGGGGATATTGCAACACTAATGACTAATTGTGATTAATACAATCATTGGCACATTAAATTAAGTACTGAGATTTTGAAAGCATATAAGAAAGTTTAAGATGTCTGGTTATGTATGGTTGCTTTTGACGTGGAGAGAGAGCGCAGTGTTCACATTCCTCAATCTATACCACTCACTGTTTCAGCCGGACTCTGCCATTTCCTATTCCTGTGGGTAGTTCTGAAGTGACGTCTGCTGAGAATAGATTTTGTTCGTGATCGTAAGACTGCAAATACCCCTCGCAGTTTCCATCTCCATCACCCGTCATGCTGGAAGAAGGCTCCACACATATTTGCCTAGCTCATATGCAAGAGACAAGGTTTTTATCTGAAGTCGTCATAGCAAGTACAAGTTGATGATTTCTCAAGACATCACACCAAGGCTCAGAGGAAGTATTATTACCTTTCAACTTCTTCCACCGTGTGACTTGGAAGACCCTGTAATCGTCACTGATTTCTACGCACAGAAAGTTCTCAAGTCGCAGAAAGGTCTGCTGTCTAGTCATTCCAGTCTGTACACAGATTTTGATAAGAAGTTGATTGCAATTTTAAGTTAATGACATGCTTTAATGAGAAGAAGTCATCTTTAATCTACAATAAGATATACTTCATTATCTCATTCGATATCACATTTTGTGACGAGTTAGTTGCTTAATTTCCCCATTTTAATGTTTACCCTATGTTCCGGCTGATTTTCTTTCTCCACCATCAATGTGTTATCATCTCGCAATACCTTCAATAGATTAGTTGACATTTCATGCCTAATTTGTAATTCAGTCGACTATTTTAGAGATGGATGTGATTTTGCCAAGTCTAGTGGATGCTGACAATCTTATAACGAAAACGAAACTTGACGTCTTGTATTTCACATAGAATGGGCGGGTCTATTTCTGTCCCATGGACCGAGGTGTTTCCTTTCAGCTTGATACTGTGCAATCAACTTTGTTTGCCTTGCCCCTTTGTCACTGTTTCTGTTAAGTCCCACATCAGCCTGAGGAAATTGTTCCCATTATCCAATCCTCGACTTGCGGTGAATCTGTAAGGGAGACCCATTGTGGGAACTTTTGGATTACTGTCTTCTGATGAGGCTGGTTGCATCTGACTTCCATCTGAATTGGCCGGTGATTTTTCTCCAGCATCAATCACTTTCGCTCCATCACCATATGCCCCCACTGCTCCTGGTGTCCCCTCTCACTTCTCTGTGGGCACTCCATAAAAATCATGTGCTTTCTCCTCTGTGTTGCTGTCCGCCCTGGTGTGGTCATCCCTTGCATCACCGAGATTTGAGAAGAATTGCGGTTCAGGTTGAGGTTTTGGATGTAGATTTGCTCGCTGAGCTGGAAGGTTCACTTTCAGACGTTTCGTCACCAGACTAGGTAACATCATCTGATAATATTACCCTGTATGGTGACAAAATCTCTGAAAACAAATGTTCCAGCACCGAGAGCAAACCTACATCCATAGACTGTCACCTGATGTGGAAATCGACATTCAGCCTGTTATTGGCGCTCTGCTCATGGAGATGGGTGTTGTGTCTGACTCGAATTCCCTGTAATACTCCCATTTTACCTGTTCCTAAACCAGACAGGAACAATGAGTGGTGGTTTGCACGGGATTTGCATGCTCCAAGTCAGATTGTTATCCCTATGGTGCTAATCATCCCTGATACCCACACCATCAAAATGAACGCTCCCTGCCTAGATTTATCTTCCACACCTGTTGACAATTTGACCTTTTCCTATCAACGGATGGCTAATCCATGCGCCCCTCTGATGATCATTGACTGTCAAGTTGCACAGTCTTTACTCCCTTCAAAACACTGGAGTCACGTGCTCTACTTTCCGGGACTTCAGCACAGTTGCTGAACCCTTTGCCCTTACCTGTGCATGTATCCTTGCCATGGGAAAATCCGTTAACATTTATAGGATTCCCAGTATGACTTTGGGGTGGACCATGACGCCGATGCACCCGAGATAAATCGTGGGTTTAGTACATCATCTGGTAAACTTATTCAGCATGCGACTCATATCAACAACCTATTGGAGCCTGTGCATTTCCCTGCATGTGTAGTGGTTGCCAGGTTGGAAGCTGATATAACCCAAAAGATAAGGTGTCCCACGACAATGCTGCAGCAGGTGCTGTCACACGTGAGGCCCCTTGGATGTGATTGGCCATGGTCCCCTCCTTAGTTAGCATACAAGTCCCTTCCACCATTCTACTTAGAGCAGCTCTCCAGGCGCCGGAAGTGGCTGCAGAGGCGGAGCATGATTTCTGGGCTCGTGCTGGAAAGTACCCTGATGTTTCTCGTCTTTGACAGCATCCTGATTGTAGGGTGGTCTGTCCGCACACTCTCCTCCATGTGCTTGCCCGACAAGGACATGTAGGAAAAGGAGGATACTACATCAAGTTGCCCAACAATGGTTTGCAACTGCATATCTACTATGTTAAATTAAATAGCCAAAACCTACGTAATTTGCCAACAGTAAAATAGAGGGATAACAACTGCACATTTTCAACATCTATTTCGCCCTGAGACGCCATTTGGGAACTTGAGGATTGATTTTGTCCATATGACTCCTTCGGGATGGTTTCATTATATAGTGGTCATAGTAGACTAGGTCTCCAGATGGACAGAGGCATTTTCCACCAGAAGGGATGATGCCCAAACAAGTAGTAAACTGTGTTATTAAAGATATAATACCCTGATTTGGAATGCCAGGGCAAATGAATAATGACAGGAGTACTCAATTTACTGGGAAATTCGTAACAACACGCAATTAGGAGAAATAGCCCTGATTGAGGATAGTTGGGAAAACCCTCCAGTGTGCCCAGGCGCTCTGTCTCTGAGATGGAAAGGACTGTAACAAGTGTTACTGAGAAACTAAACGGTAGTTAATTTGGAAAGACAGAGGGGTTGGTGCACGCGACCAGCAATAAAACACATAAGCTCACCAACTCGGTAACTACTAAAGCGAAGCAAGAGGACACTGTGGATGCAATTCCTTGGCCTCCTCAGCTTGCAAACGACTGAAACTACAAATGCATGGCCTTTTTATGGGCATGCCAAAAGTGGCCCTTGGTTATGTAATGATAACATAATACAGTGTGGATCGTACTCTACGCTGTTTTTAGTCAGATATGCAAAGAATGGGTCAGGGTCTGGGGAGAGGGAGCCATCATTCCTCCACTGCAGTAAGAGGTCAAAAAGTGTATCATATACTTGGCAATGTTGTTTCTTGTAAGGTAAGCCTCTGCTGTGTGAAGGACTTTCCAGATCCCCTTGTGGCACTTCATGGTGACGTCAGGGTGGCTCACATCCCGTAAGTAATCTGTAGCAGAGGAAGATATTGAAACTAAAAGGATTTTCTAGCAAGTGTATAAAAGGCGGAGGCAGGTCATGGGCATATGTCAGATGGAGATGCGATTTGAATTGGTCCCAATTCCTTACAAAGATCAGCTCCAACCCTCGTGTGACACACCAGGTTTGTCAATGCAAGTATTGTGAGGCGTAGTGTATTTTTTCCTGTGTGGAATCCCTGGACAGAACATTTGCAGTGGTGCCTGGAGTCTGGGTTTTGGCATTTAGAAAGCCCTTTTCTGCCTGACAGTATAGCTCAGACAAATTGTTTCCCCTCTGTTATGGGAATATAGTGACTAAAATGATCAATACACCACAAAATGTTTCTGCATCTGGCCTAAGAAAGTAAGGTGGGAAAATGAACTGCCTATTGGATGTGTGCATATATGCCGACCTATTTAGAGTGGGATATCCCCATGCGGCCAGTATCCTTTAGCTTGCCTGTATTTGCCAAATAGCTAATATACCAAACCTCTTCAGGCAGATCTGATAACTCTGAGAATGTGCAGGAGTGGAAGTCAGCAGGGTATAATCTGGCCCGATTCTGAGATTGGCACCAACCCGACTATAACAAATTCCATATGCCCCCTTTCCTTGTAGTCCTCAACAAAACTGTCAGTGCTCTCATTATATTAATGTGAGATGAGACTGACTCTTATCTGGGATGTTGTCAATGTTCATTCATTGGTCTAGCGTACTTCATAAGGTGTCAGGCTCCCTGTGGGCAGATCCTGGTACCAGGTTGTGAAGGGGCAGACATCCCAACTTAACGTCTGACAACAGCATCTATTTTATCTGCTGTCTTAAGGCCTATCCTTGGCTTCCTTCAGATTAGAGATGGTCATGTTGTATGGGATGTGTAGTTCCTAGCATCAGAGTGTTGGATGCGCTACATTCATCCTGAAGCCCAAGTGATTCCTCACCAGTTTCCTCACCTAGGTAGGGACGCCTTCTTCTCCCATTGAAATCTATCTGCGTTCCAAAGAATTGGGCAAATGAAAACTGTATTGGACACTGTCCCCAATGATACTGCTGAGACCCTGACTGAGATCAAAGCTGAGTTAGTCGCAGTTAGAACAGAGGCCCTTCAGGACTGCCTTGTCTTGCATCTTCTATTATCCACAGAAGGTCGTACTTGTGTTGTTATTGGGCGGGAATACTTTACCGAAATACCTGACATTTTGAAAAATATCTCAAATTTGGTGATGCACATTCTCAAGAAAGTCAAGAAATTAAACTCCCCTTCTGTTTCCATGTGCTCTTTGAACTCGCCTGACTGTGTCGTGGGGATCCTCCTTAGTTATTAGCTCATCATCTTTACTATCACACTCCCGATACTTTGTATCATATGGTGAACAACAAGGTGTTGCTGTGCACAGTTTGTTCTTATTACATTTTCTGCTCCAAAGCCGGTAAGCAACTATCACATCATTCCCAATACCGACCCCTCCAATGAGCGAGCATGTGTGTGTATACGTTCTTTTCCAAAAGGGTATGCACCCACCTGTTTTGGATGACCCGATATCCTAGACGTAGGTGTTGAACTGGAAAACCAACAAGGAGGGAATTGTGGAAGGTAGTAATAACTTGACATACTGATGCATGATGGGATGCTTGATCAAGGTAAAAGGTGACTTTGCTGTCAGGCTTTCAGCTGCAGTGGAAAAATACTGCTGCAGATCAAGACTGCGGTTATGTAATTAGATGAAAATCACACAACACCAGGTTATAGTCCAACAGATTTAATTGGAATAATTAGAGTTTGAAGAAATATAGAGAGTGTACCTTAGGTGTATCGTTGGTGTCTGTTCCTGAGCAACATCAGGACTAAAGGGAATGGCTGCATCTTGCTTTTCCTGATGTATTGGTTTCAACATTGCGTGAGTGCTGCATGAAATGTAAGTAAAACAAGCGACTTATTTGCATTATTGTGTAGACATCCTCTGACTGTTCAGCTTGGGAGACAGAGAAGACTTGAAGCCTCTCCGTGAATTCACAATAAAATAAAGCGGTTCAAACAAGTCTTGACATCTCAGACGAAGGTTTTTCTTCGATGCTATCGCTCACTTCTGAAGAAATTTTAACTTTCCTTCTAGCGTTTTCTTTTCTCTTTGCTCGTGAGTAGAATGAGACATTCAATAGTTTCACATTCCATAACCAGCAGTTATATAATACATAGTCACAATCAGAGAGTTTACTTCCATAAATCTCAGTTGAGAGAGATAGCTGTTATCCAAATCTACTCTATTTAAATTCTACATGAGTTCGACGTGCGAATAAAAACCGTCTCTATCTTATTTGTTTCTAGGTTCCTTTTAACACCCTCTTTGCAAACTGCGTGGCTTTATCGGATTGCAGTTAGCTTTAAGCATTTGGTCCATTTGTTCAATAACACTTGACTCTGCTAGGGTAAAGGGTTCTTGGCTAATTTCCTTCCTGTCCTGTCGATTCCATTGTCTATCTCTTTAATATTTTAATTAGAGCCCAAAAACGAGCTATAGACATGGCTCATTTTGATTTATAGAGTGGTAGGTCATCTACACATGATTGTCCCAATCTCGATCGAGAACAAAGATTAACGAAACTTTACAGCCCAGGAACAGGCCCTTCGGCCCTCGAAGCCTGAGCCAATCCAAATCCACTGTCGAAACCTATCATCCAATTCCTAAGGATCTGAATCCCTCTGCACCCCACCTACTCATGCATCTTTCCAGACGCAACTTAAAGGAATCTACCATGTCTGCCTCGACTTCCTCTGCTGACAATGCGTTCCAGGCACCTCACACTCTCCGTGTCCTTGCTGGGTGTATCCGCCTTACACTTTTCACATCTCACCTTGAAAGCATGACCTCTCGTTATTGAATCCCTCACCCTGGGAAAAAGTTTATCTCTATCCACCCTGTCTATACCCTTCACGATTTTGTAGACCTCAATCAGGTCCCCTATCAATCTCCTTTTTTCTAATGAAAACAATCCTAACCTACTCAACCTCTCTTCATAGCTAGCACCTGCCATACCAGGCAACATCCTCGTAAGGAGAAAGTGAGGACTGCAGATGCTGGAGGTCCGAGCTGAAAAATGTGTTGCTGTAAAAGCGCAGCAGGTCAGGAGCATTCAAGGAGCAGGAGAATTGACGTTTCAGGAAGAAGGGCTTATGCCCGAAACGTCGAATTGCCGGCTCCTTGGATGCTGCGTGACCTGCTGCGTTTTTCCAGCAACACATTTTTCAGCAACATCCTCGTAAACCTTCTCTGCACCCTCTCCAAAGCGTCCACATCCTTTTGGTAACGTGGTGACCAGAGCTGTACGCAGTATTCTAAACATGTTAGGCTTTGTCCTGTAATCAAGTTCTGTATATATCATTATTCTCGCCATCCCCTGGGAAGAGCAGGGCACTGTGCACCTCCTGTATTGTGACCACTGTCCGGTCTTTTAGCTATAAACTCTCGTGTCTGAGAGCTGCCACCCTTCATGTTTCCATCTCTTCCTGGCCATATTTCTGACGAAGGCCTGTCAGAACTACAACCACTTTCTTGCATTTATCTTCCTTTTGTCCCTTCCATCAACCTCTTTGCTCTGTCATCAGAGCATCTTGGTCATAGCCTTTCTTGCTCATGTTCATGACCAGCTTCTGATTGCATTCCAGTACACACTATACTAATGACCTTGCTGAACCTTGCAGTATTTTGCCTTTAGACACAATCCCTTCTAGACATTTTCCAGTTGCCAGGGTCTTATGCCTCCCTTCGAGTAGTTCACGATCTGGGGCGTCCAGCTATGGGGTTCAAAACTCCTTGAGTACACTTCTTGTATCCAAGCATCCCACTGTGGGGCACAAGTCTCCACTGTGAAGACTAAGTCTTCTTCATCCAAAGAATCCAACAATGAGTTTCAAAACTTCCGTTGAGATCTCTCATCAGATCCACCCATCCCACTGTGGGGTACAAAACTCCTCATTAAGCATTGGCCTTTTTTTCCGAAATGAAACTGCCTTCTGCATCTTCTTTTTTTGTACTGCAACTTACAGCTGGTGTTGATTATGGGGTTTGTCCTCTAGCTAAAGGGTGGTAATATTAAACATACTCATTAGGATTTACATAGCTGATAATGGAATGATGCATTATCCTGATTGCTGCACCAATATTTGAGTGGAGCACAGTCAAAGACCCGGCTTGAGTTCTGTGTTGAGAAGTAAAATGGATTTTTATCCGAGCTCTTCATCACACAGGGGGGAGAGCCAGAGTCTGCTCTGAGTTTGGTCAATACATGAGACCCAGTCACCCTCTTAATATTCATCTCAGATTGGGCGAGATGTCAATGATGCTCTGGTACCCCCAGTGAGATATAGCATTTTTATGCATTTTACATTACAATAATTACGTGAAACATTGTCATTGTTAATTCCCCCTTATTCTATATACCCAATCCTGTAAAATGGATGATCAATGATGAACAAACCTATGGACATCCCGAGTTTCCTTATCATCTCATGAGTTTTACCAGGTATTCTAATCACTAGGCCTTGGGATCCGAAAATATATCCCATTAGTTCAAATCCCAAAGTTAATGGTGATATTCCTTCAGACGTTTCCCAGACCTAGCTACCTCTAAGGAATGCCAAATTCTGTTAATCATTTTAATCAATGCTATCTCTGGCACGTTCTGTTCCTCGTCCTATAATTCTCACTGCCCTTATCACAGGAGATACAATAGAATGTTAATTCTTATTATAAAGTTAGTGAAAAGTAAAGCTTTATGTGTATACCAACTGTTAGAATTCTTTAGCTCATGAATTTTGAGCAGTTTCTTTCAGAACTGACCTTGAAGGCTCCATTCAATACTTCCCCTCTATCTTGCAGTAGCATTTTTATTCATTCTTGTGACACACTCCCTTCTGGTCTGAAATTTACTGTCGCTTTTCCGACTAACTTTTAGTGAATAAGACAACACCTTTGTCGTTGATAAACTTAAAACTCAAACTCTTTCATTCACAGCTCAATGAACTTGTCTGATAATGGGTTTTATGAGCCAGATTCCCACCGTTGTCATCATTCTGTCTTTTTGTGGGATCCTCCTTTAATGCTTGCTACAAACTTCAGTCTGTCTGTGATCAGACATTTCTTATCAAATTGATTCCTACATTCAGCTGCAGCTGCTGTTTGTGCAGAACTCACGATGTATTCATTTTTAAGGTTCTTTGTTCCAAGTAGACACCATTACCTTGAGAAACTCCTTCTCAAAGCTATCAATGTGGAGACTTATGGCCTCACTTTAATGCTGGAGCAGCCAACCTAATTCTGTTGCTACAGCAACATCTGTACGAACGGCTGGCAATACTGCTGATCATGGACTACATCAACACGTACACTTTAATAGCAAAAGCTTGAATGTTGTCCAGCTCTTGCTGCACGTGGATACAGATTGATTCAGCAGCTCAAAATTGACAAATTTTTCTGAACATTGCGTCATCCTCATTGAACATCCCCACTTCTGATCATTGTGGAACCAATGGCCTGAATGGCCTGCTTCCACACTGTTGGGATTCTGTGATCGAGAAACTGGAGATGTCTGGCCCAAGGAAATTCTCATGGTAATCCCCTGCAGTAACGTCTAATGTCTAATATCATTGACGTCTATCAATGATAAACAGCATATTTTAAATGATGAAAGACTCCAACAATTAGGAAGGTTGCAACTGATTCCCATTAAGTGCAATTTTCTTCAGTTCTGATAACATATTTAGTCAAACACTGCCTAGACTTCGGAGTTAATCCATCTTACCAGAGCCTTTGTTTTCACCTATTTTCTTCATACGAACAGGTCTTAATGTGTTTTATACTCGCAGAGATGAGTAAATGTCAGGAATTCTCTATTCCAGATGTTTGGGGAGTTATTTCAAGGAAAGTATTTAAAGGGCAGGTAGAAGGATGTTGAACTGTCAGAGAGTTGAGGGCTATGAAGAATTGAATATTAAAGAGAATTTGAGACCTCGAGCAGTTCAGCCATGATGTTATTGAAGGGCAAGGCAGTTTTGAGGAGCAAACGATCTGCTCCACTTAAGAATGTTCTCATACTCCGTTGTTGGAAATTTAATGATAGTTATTTTGAAGGGAGTTCTGTTATTGAATGTTGGAATCGAGGTGACCAGAAGTGTGGAGTAAGGTGTGGAGGCTGTCTTCACTCTGAACCTGGGTCTACAACATGACCGACAAATAAAGCACAAATTGCAAAGAGAGGAAGCCCCCTAAACAGAGATGAGGGGCCTCTTCCATATCCAGCTTAGGTTTTCCACTTACATTTTCGAAATCACCCCAAACAGTGTGCAACACTCTTGAGGGGTTGAATGATCTCCTCATTTTCTGTGCAGCAAGTTATAGGAAGAAGTGTCCTCCAACTGCTCCGCTGTAGCAGATTTGAGGGGCTGAATGGAATGGAGGGGCATTGGACTGAGAAACAGGGGTTGGTCCTTAGACACTTTGAACCTGCCTTACCAGGCATCAAGATCAGTGCTGATCTGGATCTAAACCGTATAGTCCCAACAGAAGTTCATTGTCCTTGACTCTTCAATATCTAATTAATTCAGCTTTGAGGAAACGCAACCACGCAGGTACCACAAACGTCTGGGGAAAATAATTTCAGTTCAAAGGCCCCCTTTGAGAATTTCTCCTGATGACTTTTCTGACTGAGGTCGGAGGATCACTGCTTCTGTTTCGAGACCCATTGCTCCACGGACCACAACACAATTTAAACAAAACCAGGTTGGGGGATACGGTATGGTATGCAGGTCTCAGGCTATGCCAAATTCAGTGCTGGGAACAAGTGGTGTATTTGTCTTTTATATGCAAAAAATAGAATGTTTATTTCCAAACCAAATTTATTCAAACTAATATGGATAAATGAACGACAATCAGTTTGCATATTCTAAACACCTACAAATAGGTTTACTTTTCCAAAAGTACTGAGATACACTAAACACTTGCTCACAGAGATACATTTGGAACACACGTGCATCTGAAGACAAACAAAATAGCATGAAGTTTCTGCAGATTGTCAATTAAAAGGCAGTTAACTAAGTAACAGTTAAGTGCATGACAAAATTGTAATTGATGGATTGTCCCAAACGTTATTCTGCCTCTGATGTTATTCTGCTCACACATGCTGCTGGCAATGGGACTTGTTCCTGGAACAGTTCCGGTTTGGCTGACTTCACTTTGCTTTCGGCAGTGGGGAACTTCTAAAGAATCCTTGATTGGGATCCTCCACGAGTGATTGGGATCCGCCAGAAGGGTTTTCAGCTCATGTACATTGCTGTGATGAGAAAGAAATGGGGTGGAGACAATAAGTCGTTGCTTCTCGGGAATGTTATAATTTTACCCCTCTGAGTTACGTCATACAGTAATATTACCCGAGCCCCAAATCTGATCCCGTGAATCTCCTTGAGCATTCTCCGGACTGGATGACTCCAATCTAGCTCCCTAATCCATCGAGGTGCTTCATTATTGCAGTTGTACCAGTGTTGTACCAGTTAAACCAAAAAATCCCACTTTATAATTTGGAGATGGTCAGTTCTGCTAAAACACACGTCTCTTCGTCGCAGCTTGGCTGTGATGTGATTGGGAAACTTGAACCGTTATTTGCAGAACGCAAACTTGTTTAGTTTCTATATGGCGATTCCGGTCCCATTAGCAAGAATGGCGTGGCTATTACGCAATTTTTGTACAATGCTAGATGGCAGAAGAAGACAAGCATCGTATATTTTAGGGCCGTCTTGATGCTTAGATGTGTCGGCGCAATTTTTAAGCATAGAATCCCTGCATTATGGAAAAAGACCATTTGGTCCAACAAATCCAACGAATTCTTGTTCTTTCTTTATTCAAATTGTTTTCTGTTGTTCTATCCTTGAGCAAAAACAGAAAATTCCCTTAATCCACATTATACTGTTTCTGCTGCAGGTTTGCTCACGAACCTCCCTTGTCTATGTCCCAATGTAGATGCTCTACCTCCGCTTCATAACTTATTAAATTACTATCTTGATTTCTTAGCTAACTGAGCTCAAAGAAATTCAGTCCCCTGAGCCAAATCATTGGTATAAATTTTAAATTATTGATGACCCCTCACGGATCTCTGAGGCACTTCATAATTTACATTTGCTCAATTTGAAAAGAAGCATTGATCGCTACTACCCACTTCCGACAGTTAATTAGGGCTCAACTGTTCTATGGACCTGCACAAAAATGTTGAATGGCATCGCGCTGCCCTGTGCAATGTTCTCAAAAAGCCGAATACTTCATTCTATTCATGTCTTACTTCATATCTTGCTTTGCTTCAGTATTCACAAGTGAGAGCAACTTTGTCGTTTGTGAGGACAGTGTGAAAAAAGCTGGTATGCTCCAACAGGTTGAAGTTACGTAAAAGGGTGTTCTGGAAGCTTTGAAAACATGAGGGTAATGAAATCCCCGAGGCCAGACAAGGTGCACCCACGGTTATTACAGGAAGTGTGGGAAGAGATTGCTGAGCCTTTGGCAACGATCTTTACGTCCTCATTCTTCACTATAGCACCAGATAATTGGAAGGAGGCAAATGTTATTCCCTTGCTAAAGAAAGGGAATAAGGATAACCCTGGGAATGACAGACCAGTCAGTCGTCAGTGTTAGGAAAATTATTGGAGAGGATTTTGAGAGACAGGATTTATGATTATTTGGAAAAGCATAATTTGGTTAAAGATAGTCAGCATGGCTTTGTGAGGGGTAGGTCATGCCTCACAAGCCTGATTGAATTCTTTGAGGTTGAGACAAAGCCAATTGATGAAGGTAGAGCAGTAGATGGATCTTAGCAAGGCGTTTGATAAGGGTCCGTATCGTAGGCTTATTGAAAAAGCAGGAAGGCATGGGATAAAGGGAAACATGTCTGCCTAGATACAGAATTATCAGGCCCCTGGAAGACAGAGGATGGTATTAGGTGGAAAGTATTCACCTGGTGCTCGATGACCAGTGGTGTTTAGAAGGGAACTGTTCAGCAACCTCTGCCCTTGGTGATTTTTATAAATGACTTGGATGAGGAAGTGGAAGGGTGGGTTGTTAAGTGTGTCGAGGACACAAAGTTTGATGGCGTTGTGGATAATAATGAGGGCTTGATGTTTATTGTAATATGCAATTGACAGGATGCAGACCTGAGCTGAGAAATGGCTAATGGAGTTTAACCTGGAAGAGTGTGAAGTGATTCATTTTTAAAGATCGAATGTGAATGCAGAATGCAGGGTCACAAGGACAATAAGAGCAAAAAAAAATCCAGCCTCGAAACAGGCCCTTTGGCCCTCGAAGCCTGCTCTGAATCAGATCCTCTATCCACACCCGTCATCAATTTTCTAAGAATCTGCATCCCTATTCTCCCTGCCCACACTGTATCTGTCCAAATACATCTTAAATGATGCTATCATGCCAGCCTCTAACACCTCCCATGGCGAACCATTCCAGGTACCCACCACCTTCTGCATGAAGAGCCTTCGATCCCAAAAGACTTTCGTCTCATTTTGAACTCATGACCTCTACGAACTGAGTCGCCCAATCTGGCAAAAAAAAGGCTTCTTGCTATCCACCCTGTCTCTACCTCTCATGATTTTGAAGACCTTAATCAGGTCCCCTCTCAACCTCCATCTTTCTAATGAAAACAATCCTGATCCATTCAACCTCTCTTCATGAATGGCACCCTCTGTCCCAGGCAAAATCCTGATGAACCTCCTCTGCACCCACTTCAAAGGATCCACATTCTTTTGTTAATGGCGACCAGAACTGTACTCAGTATTCCAAAAGTGGCTGAACCAAAGTCCTATATAATTGTATCACGACCTGCTAACTCTTGTACTCAATAATCCATCGGATGAAAGAAAGCATACCATGTGCCTCCTTGACCACTGTATCGACCTTTGTTGCCACTTTCAGGGTACAATGGTCTTGAACACCCAGATCTCTCTGCCCGTCAATTTCCCCCCGGACTTTTCCCTTTACTGTACTTTTCACTTTTGAATTGAATCTTTCAAAATACATCACCTCGCATTGGCTCGGATTGATCTCCATCTGCCATTTTTGTGCTCAACTCTCCAGTTTATCGATATTCTGCTGAATTCGCTGATAGTCCCCTTTACCATCCTGCGGACTACGTTTGTAGATCCTTTTAAGTTGCTACCCAAGTTGATAAGATTGTTCAAGAAGGCGTATGGTGTGTTGAGGGATTCAGTTTATTAACTGTGAGGTTATTCTGAGGCTTTGTAGAGCCCTGGTTAGACCACACTTAAAAATACTGTGTTCAGCTCTGGGTGACTCATTACAAGAACGGTATGAAAACTTTAGAGGGGTGCTGAGGAGATTTACGAGGATGCTGCCCGGACTGGAGTGCATCTCTTATGAAGAAAGGTTAAGGGAGATAGGGATTTTCTTATTGGAGAGAAGTAGAGTGAGAATTGACTTGATGGAGGTGTACAAGATGATGAGAGGAGTAGATCAAGTGACCTTTTCCCAGGGAGGAAATGGCTATCAAGGGGGGAATGATTTTACGATGGTTAGAGGAAGGTTTAGGGGCGATGACAAAATTAGGTTCTTTACACAGAGAGTGGTGGGTTCCTAACACTGCCAGCAATGTTAGTAGAATCAGAAACATTAGGGGCATTTAAGTGACTCTTGATAGGCACATGGATGGTAGTAAAATGAAGGGCATGCCGGTTAGATTGACCTTAGTATAAGATGAAAGAGTGGCACAACATCGAGCATCAAACGGCCGAGACTGTTCTATGTTCTCTCACTCTAAGGAACTTAATGTTCTCAACTATCTCCATCTTAGCGCCAATAATGTAGATATGGGCATGATACCCACCCCACCTTCATTCATAAAACAATGATTAGATATTTCGTTTTGTTGAAGTTGAGGGAGGGATTGGCATACTTACATCACACCAACAAGCATTTTATCTCCTGTGGATACTGAAAGTAAGCATGCTTAGATCAACAGCTTCACTCATATTCTAATCATATTTCCATAGGCAACTATGTATTAATAAGTAAACTCAATGTTAATGGGTTTAACAGGAACAGTCTGCATTGAAACTAACAATAAGCATTTGTTCTGGAATCTTGTGAAAAAATGAATGAACTGGGAAGCTCGTGTTCACAGTGAGCAGAACCGTACTGATCAGTGCGAGTTGACTCCAATATTAAAGATCTCCATGAAATTCCTTCTAACAGTATAACCTCAACAATAGTTAACAAGCCCAACTCGGGTCTGTCTATGAACATTCAACATGTCTGTTCTTAAATGGGCCTGTGTTGCTTAATTCAATTGTAATCAGTCTTCTGCAAATCATGTCGTCTAAGTATAGCTGCGATTATGGGCATCTTGTCACATTTTGTATTCTTCTATAGTTGACCATAAAATATTAAATGTAACAATATGCAATTACATTTGTCAACATTAAATCGTTTTGATCTGGGAGAAAGTGAGTACTGCAGATGTGGGAGACCAGAGTTGAAAAGTGTGGTGCTGGAAAAACACAGCAGGCCAGGCAGCATCCAAGGAGCAGGAGAATCAACGTTTCGGACATAAGCCCTTCTTCAAGAATGAGGCTGGTTCTAAGTGTGCTGAGATAAAAATAGTCGGGAGGGAATTTGGGGAGGGGCGTTGGGAATTCGATAGGTGGAATGAGGTGAGGGTGAGGATGATAGCCCGGAGAGGGGGTGGGGGCGGAGAGGTTGGGAAGAAGATTGCAGGGCAAGAGGGCGGTGCTGAATCTGGGAGTGGGGACTGAGATAAGGTGGGGGAGGGGACATGAGGAGAAATCTACTTTCATCCCGTGTGGTTGGAGGATTCCGAGGCAGAAGATGAGGCACTCTTTCTCCAGGTGTTGTGTGGCCAGGGTCTAGCGGTGGAGGAGGCCAAGGACCTGCATGTCCTTGGCAGAGTGGGAGGAGAATTAAAGTGTTAAGCAACGGGGTGTTTGGATTGGTTGGTGCGAATGTCCCAGAGGTTTTCCCTGAAACATTCGCATGTAGGCAGCCAGTCGGGTGCAGTGGATACAGTAAATGATGTGTGTGGAGGTGCAGGTGAAGTTGCGATGGATATGGAAGGATCCATTGAGGAACTTGGAGGAGGTGAGAGGGGAGGTGTGGGCGTAAGTTTTGCACATCTTGCAGTTGCAGGGGAAAGTGCTGAGAGTGGAGTTTTGATTGGTGGGGGGTGTGGCCTGACGAGGGAGTCGCGGAGGGAGTGGTCTCTCCAGAAATCTGATGGGGTGGGGTCTGTTTGGAGGTAGCAGAATTGAAAATGTATCTGGAGGTTGTGGGGTGGAAGTTGAGAACCAGTGGGGTTCTGTCCTGGTGGCGATTGGAGGCGTGGGGTTCAAGGGCAGAGGTGCAGGAAGTGGAGGAGATGCGGTGAGAGCATCATCGACCACATCTGGAGGGAAAATGTGGTATTTGAAGAAGGAGGCCATTTGGGCTGTTCAGTACTGGAATTGGTCCTCCTGGGAGCAGATGCAGCGGAGGCGAAGGAATTGGGAATATAGGATGACGTTTTTGCAGGGGGCAGGGTGGGAGGAGGTGTAATCTCGGTAGCTGTGGGAGTCAGTCAGTTTGTAGTAAATCTCGGTGTTGAGTCGGTCGCCTGAGATAGAAATGGACAGGTCTAGGAAGGGGAGGGAGGAGTCTGAGACGGTCCAGGTAAATTTGAGGTCGGGGTGGAAGGTTTTGGTAAAGTGGATGAACTGTTCAACCTCCTCGTGGGAGCACGAAGTAGCGTCAATACAATCATTGATGTAGTGTAGGAAAAGCTTGGGACTGGTGCCAGAGCGACGAAGAGGCAGGCACAGCTGTGGCCCATGTGGTTGCCCATGGCTACTCCTTTGGTTTGGAGGAAGTGGGAGGATTTGAAGGAGAAGTTGCTAAGAGTGAGAAAGAGTTCAGTCAGTCGGTTGAGAGCGTCATTGGAAGAGTACTGGTTGGGTCGGCAGAAGATGAAGAAATGGAGGGCTTGGAGACCTTTGTGATGGCGGATGGTAGTGAATAGGGACTGGATGTCCATCATGAAGATAAGGCGTTGGAGGCCAGGGAAGCGAAAATCATGGAGGAGGTGGAGGGCGTGAGTGGTGTCCCAAACGTAGGTGGGAAGTTCTTGGATTAAGGGGGCAGGACTGTGTTGAGGTATGCAGAAATGAGTTCGGTGGGGCAGGAGCAGGCTGAGACAATGGGTCGGCCGTGGCAGTTGGTTTTGTGGATTTTGGGCAGGAGGTAGAAACGGGCGGTGAAGGGTTTTAGGACTATAAGGTTGGAGGCGGTTGATGGGAGATCTTCTGAGGTTCTGAGGTTATGGATGGTCTGGGAGATGATGGTGGAAGGTGGGGTCATGGTCAAGGTGGCAGTAAGAGGAGGTGTCTGCGAGTTGGCGTCCACCTTCAGTGGTGTATAAATTGGTGCACTAAACTACCACTGCATCTCCCTTGTTTGCCGGTTTGATGGTGAGGTTGGGGTTGGAGTGGGTGAGAGGGGTTGACAGGTTGAGGCGGTCAACGTCGCGGCAGCAGTTGGATATGAAGAGATCGAGGGCGGGTAAGAGGCCAGCATACGCTGTCCAGGTGGATGGGGTGTGTTGGAGCCAGGAGAAGGGATCGTCAGAGGGTGGGCGGGAGTCCTGGTTGAAGAAGTAGATGCGGAGGCAAAGGCGGCAGAAGAAATGCACGATATGTAGCCGTGTGTCATTGATCCAAGAGCGTATGCACTGCATAGAAGCACATCAACCAAATCAGATTCAATAAATATCATGGTGTTCAACTGGACGTGTTAAAATTTCATTAAGCTGTACTGAACTATAACAGTCCATACTAAATGGGACTATGCAGCAGAGGTTAAAGTGAACAACTTTGTGTTATGTGTTTAACAATTGGCAAGTCTTAACACAGACAAGCAGAAACCAGCCCTGCTCAATTGCGCCATGCCATTCTGAAGGTAAATTTGCTTTTCTGCTGATTAACAAAATAATTTGAAGGATTCTGCAAGGAACGGGTCTCCGCAGAACATAGTTGGTTCTGTGCAAATGAAATATAACCCCTTGGAACGTCGCATCTAAAAGCTAGTTTGGTGAAGTTATCATAGAATCATGGATTCGTAGAGACGGACAGCACAGATTTAGACCTTTCTGTCCAACTGGTCCATGCCACCCAGATATCATAATCTAATCTAATCCCATTGGCCCATATGCCTCCAAACCTTTCCTAATAATCCATCCATCCAGATGCCTTTCAAATGCCATAACTGCACCAGTCTCCACCACTTTCACTGGAAGCTCAAACCATACACGCAACACCGTCTATGTGAAAAATGTTGCCCCTTGGGCACCTTTTGTATCTTTCCTCTCTCACCATAAACCTAAGCCCTCTACTTCTGGATTCCCCCACACTGGGAAAAGACTTTGTCTTTTTATTATAAAAAACCCTTCATGATTTTACAAACCGCAAAAAGGTCACCCCACAGCCGCTGAAGCTCCAGGGAAAACAGCCCCAGCGTATTCCACCTCGCCCTATAGCCATGTTCACACAACATTATGTGGACCATTGCATACTGTCAGCAACCATGGTGATTGTATACTGACTGCACACTCATTGTAAACGTGATCCATTTGACCATATCAATTTCTATTCTAAGCTCGATGAAGTAGGTTTCCCGACTTTTGAATGGAATTGCACATAAACCAGCATGCTCTTGCTTTTTGTGACTAAGAAAGAAAACATCTAACACACAAATTTGCATTAACGCAGAACTTGACTGAATGGAATCTGTGGATACAGGTACTTATTTGCGTGACTGATCCCGCCTACACCAAAAATATAAAAACTGATGGAGACCCATGGCATTGACTACTTCAGTACTGAACTGAAGCTTCCTTGAGCAAATGCAGTTCTGAAAAGCTGGCCCAGTGAACGATACTGATTGCCCAACTACCTGCAGACTCAGACTGTGACTGTAATAGACTGCAGCAACCAACTGTTCTGAATTGAACCTCTCTACAGAGTCCTGAAACTACATGCTGACTCTAACTGGTTTAAAACTGGATGGAATTGTGATAACCAATAACAATCCAAATTGAAGATACTCAAATTGAATCACACCTTTCTACAATAAATTACGACGAGTGATCGATTTTTATTTAGGTGGCATCACTTCAGATACCTGAGAGCATTCTTTCACGAAAACACTCATGTTCATTAAAGCACAAATAGTGTAACAGTAGAAATAATGCCCATATGTTTGTTTCTTTTCTTGTTAATTAATACAATCACCTGATTCTGGCCCTGGGGGCTGACACCATATAAAGCTGACGATGACTGTGTAAAGGACTTGTTCAGTGTTCGTTCCAAAATGCATGGATTACCAAAAGGTCTGGTGTTTGCCATTTATTACCCCGTTATTGCAGCAATTGGGGTTCCAGGTAAAGCATTATAATGAGAAGGGACATTTCTTTATATATTGGAATAAATGTGTAACGCTGTTGTACAGCGGGTACTACTCCCAAAATTTATTCTCACAGATGTGACTGATATAAATATCTTCCTACGTCCATCTACATAGGTAAGAGTAAAGACATGAATAGTCTGGTGCATTGATTGATGCTGCAAGTAAAAATGAAGTCTCGGGCATATTATTGTTATTGCACAACTGTCAGCAGCAAAAAGAATTGAAGAAAGAAATCCTATTTAACCAATGACAGAGATCATATTTGAGCATATTTATTAAAAGTGTTTCACGATGCTCTTTCGACCGAAACTGACCAGAATTTTTTTTCGGAATTAATGGAATGATTTGATCCTTACAATTTATTGGTCTCATCATGATACGTTGTCAATATGATTTGCACTTCGCTGTTCTCTTCACAATATTATCTTGGTTGAAATTTCGCAATATTGTCCATAATAAAACTTTTTTCCGATCCCATTCTCATCCAATTTAATCCTTTCTAGTGGATGGATATGACAGTGTTACCAAATCAATTGTAATCGTGTCAGTGTTGCTCTGCTATTGTACGATGATAAAGTTTAATTGTTTTATTAATACTGTCACTGCAGCTGGATTCTCAAAGATTAAATAAAGTTCTATTGCACTATTCATTCTGTCATTGCAGGTAAATATTGCACTGTTAGCATGTTATAAGTATATTTGGTTATGAAGTTGTTATGTTAAAGTAGATCAATTATCACACTTTAATCACAGGGACATAAGAAATTGGTGTTATTAACGTTGCTGCTATGGACAGATTTTCTGACGAGAATCAATTTTTTGGTTGCTGTAGCTCTCTTATGTTGGTAATACAGCAACTTCAGATGAGTCATTAGGTTGGCACCAAGGACTAGATGCTGTTTTCTGATACTTTAACCTTTATTACCGTGGTGAATTAGAAAACTGACTGTGTACATGTATCTGTTTTGTTTTGGTGAGTATGAATAATTTCACAGACGGTTCACAGATTTTGATAATTTGACTAATCAACTGTTAGCTGCAACGAGTGAGTTTTAAAAAGGGCCAATATGAGGTAATTAGGAATTCGATTCCTGTACTTAATGCTCATTCTGTGAATGGATTGGTATTCAGTTTGGACGCTCAGAATCTCAGGTCTAACTCAATTCAGTAAGATAACTGTCTTCCCCCTTTGTTGCTGATGCTGGTTTTGAATGATGATGACAGTATCTGTGATCTTCTTTCCACTTCTAGCACAATCAATATCAATGGTTGGTACATTCTTTACCCTCACTTCTCCTCTAAGCTGAGCTCGGAAAACAATCTGTAGATTACTTATGCGAAAAATAACTTTTAGATTTAGTGCAAACTTTGTCATGGAGCACACATATCGCCCAACATCACAAAGCAGACCAAGTGGATTGTTGTGAATTGCAATAACTGCAGAACCTGTGCCTTGTAGCTGTGGGATGGTAGAAGAAATTTATCGAAGTAACAACAATCATTCTGGTCAATTGAGCAAAACAATAGATCGCAGGCAATTAACAGGTAAATTTGAAATGACTATTGTATGGTCATCAAAACTACTCCACAAATTCACAAAGGACAAAATTTCATTTGAATCTAACTGTTCTGAGAGAAGAATTTCAACATTTTGTAAAAGATTATATTCACAGCAATTCAATATATGGTTGTTTCTAATTGTTCTCAGTAGCATATATTTGGTTGGAAATGGAAGTTTAGATCCCAATTTCTTTGAGTTTCCATTCTTATTTTTCATCCTTAAATATCATTTGCAGTTTCTGCACTGGTGCTCCTAAATTGCTTCCAACGTGCTTCTGATTTACTACATAATCAATTTCAACATTTTTATGATAATCCACATTCAAAGCTCAATATTATCCCTGTTGATAATCAGTGTAATTATTAGAAACATAGAAACGAGTACCCATGAGTCCATTGATACTCTCCAACTCAACTTCAGAATCAATGAATGACTCACTCATTCAACCAAAGTACACTGTACTGCTTTCATTAGAGTGAAGCTGATCAAACAGGTCTCTGACTCAATGACATTTTCTTTTTCATGTTCTATCAATTTCTCATACATGCTTCTCATATTAAATGTCTCTCTCTGTGTTTGTGTGTTGCAGCTAACATTTCAGTGATTTTAATCCTTTCACGAGGAAAATGCGGTCTCTCAAGATGTATCACTAAATACCTGGTGTCCATGGCAGTGGCGGATTTTTTGGTTATTCTCCTAGCTGTGATACAAAACAGGATTGCTGGTATTTATTTCCTAAAGAGTTTTCTGTCCATCACACCAGTATGTAGTCTCCGTTCCACTTCAGTTTATGCCTCCATCGACATTTCTGTCTGGTTAACAGTTGCATTCACATTTGATCGATTTGTTGCCATTTGCTGCCAGAAGCTAAAAATAAAATACTGCACTGTGAAAAGGGCAAGGCTGATAATAGGAATGATTTCAACACTGAGTTGCTTAAAAAATTCTCTGTTGTATTTTATATATGAACCTTTGTACATAATTGACAATGTACCATGGTTCTGTAGCGTGAAATCAATATTTTATACATCATGGGCCTGGGTCACATATGATTGGTTTCATCGCATTTTAACCCCTTGCCTCCCATTTATTCTAATTTTGTTACTAAATGTTTTGACTGTCAGGTGCATTCTTGTATCCAGTAGAGCCCGGAGGAGACTCCGGCTCCAGAACAATGAAAATACTCATGTTGACCCAGATATGGACAGTCGAAAAAGGTCCATAGTATTGCTCTTTGCCATCTCGGGAAGTTTCATTTTGTTCTATTCTCTGTATTTTGTCACATTTCTTTATGTTAGAATTGCCAGACTAACTTACTTCTCAGGTTCAAATTATACTGATTCAAACTTTATTCTGGAGGAAACAGGGTTCATGCTTCAGCTTTTGAGTTCCTGTATTAATCCATTTATTTATGCAGGAACCCAGAGTAAATTCAGAGCAGAGTTAAAAAACGGAATAAAATTCCCTGCAAGTATTATTGTTAATTTATACAAACGAATAAATTACAAAATTTAACGTGATGTTTCCTCAATGTACCATTCACCATTCTTCTCGAGCTTACATGTTTTCTCTCATATACATAGCTGGTCACTTTGAGATTCATACCTTTGTATAGATGCAAAGTTTATAAAGAACACTACATCAACTCAAAATACAATGAATAAATATTTCCGTATAACATGTCCATTTGTGTTGACTCATGTCCGGCTACATTCTCATCATCTTCCAGAAAAAAAAGAGTGAACTAATCTTCCAATCATAGAGAGACACTAGCTGTCTTGTATTTACATTTCACAGTTTAATGAAGAAACCTGAATAATTATTATACTTATGATTTGAATTCTAATAGTACAATAGATTCTTTGGTGGAAATGTGTAAATTTATACATTCTCCTCCTCTAATTATCAATCTAATTCTGCCACATTCCTATGTTCATATTCAAACAAACAGAACGACTGCTGGAACTAAATATAAACTACCAACTCGTATCTTCTCCAAATTTCAAATTGATCAATAATAAAAATCACCAACCCTTGTGTAAACGAAGTAAGAGATACAACCAATAAGCATCCAGTAAAAGCACAAATTACAGGAGAATATTATCTTCATTATGCATTATGAGCCATTGCATCATCTTTTTACGCGGGTGGCTTTAAACTTTGAGATATGTAATTGCTTTTGTTTTGTCTAATCACTGCAATTATCTTCTACTAGTTAAGCCATAAATATCCAGCGATGAAACAAGAAAGTCATCACAACCATAGTGTTCTTAAATTCATGAACTGAATTCACTTGTTTCTCTGATGCAGTGCTGCAAATATCCATTGCATGCATAATACGTATTAAACTGCTGCTCCATGGATTCGTTTAGCATGCATTGTAAGAATAGTCATTACTGAGATAAGACATCGACATGGTTAACTGTGAAGGCAGTCAGCGTCACAGAGGGGATCGGGCAAATTGATGAAACTGTGGCAAGCAGACAACAGTATTGAGTGGGGCGTGTTAAATGATAACCTCAGTCAGTATCACTGAGTCGACCGGGTATACACAATGATATATAGATAGGCAAACTAACTGAAGACCTGCGTGGTATTCATTGTATAAACCTGAAAAGAAAACATTTCCTACTTATGCTTAGGTAAGAATAAATTAAAAGCAAAGATTAATATCTCTTTAATTGATGCATGTCTGGGGAAACTCGTGCTAGTTATTTGCACAGCCTACATAATGTTGGAAATTCTAGGTGCTCCTGTAACCAGGGTAACCATGCGTGTAGGAGATGCTTTCAGGTAGAGCGCTCGGGTATTTAGCTTGAGAGGTTGCTGGGGCACAGATCCAAGAAATCAGTAAAAACTACGTATCAAATGTACCTTTCCATATCAAACGCATTCACAGTAAAAAGAAAGAAGACGTCCCAGGGTGATCTTTAGCCAGCAGAAGACAGACAACAAAGATGACAGCTGCTGTGTGGTTTTGAAATGAAGTCGATGTAACTTTAGGAAGTGTCTTATTGGAACAGTATATTGTTCCGGAGTTGGAGGCAGGGAATAAGCAGATAAGAGAAAGGGTGGCTTGGAGTTCTGAACAGTTATTGTTTAATCCTCACTTTTACAATTAAAGAATAAATTGGATTTTTTTGGAAGTTCTCAGTCACTTAAGTTTTAACAGATTACAAGGCGAGTTGAGGTTTTCTGGGTGTTTGTTATAATGAGCAGAACAGTTCACTGATGCGTTGTAACAACAGTTGGAAAAAGAGATTGGAAGAACAGGAAACTCAAAAAATCTTGGGGATAATTGTGTTAGAATCAGATAAAAAATGCTGACGCACAGATGCAGCATGTAATCAGGAAGGCTAGCAAAATGTTGATGCTCATTTCGACGTTTCGTGACTCAGAATATAGATTTACTGCAACTTTGCAGGGTTCTGGAGAACTGAACGATTTTGATCTCCTTATTTTAAAAAAATAATTTCATTGTGGACAGTTCTGTGAAGCTTCATGAGGATGAGCGCCAGTGTTGGCCAGCAAATCTGCTCTGCCATTCGATCATGACCTATGTGTTTCTTATTTTCATTGACCTGCCTTCTCCTGTAAACCTTGATTACTCTATTATCAAGCTTTGTCTTAAAAAAGCACTGAAAGACCTGATCCACAACCACTTGCCGCAATAACTTACACAAATTCACCATCCTCTGACTGAAGATTTTCCTACATTTTCGTTCATTTGGATTAACCCTTCAATCTTACGCTGTGCCCTTAGTTCTATTCTCTCCTGTGAGTGGGAACATCTTCTCCTGCCTAATTTATCGAGACATGTCAGTAATCTCTAAGGGTCAATGAGAACCTACTTCATTCTCCTCAACTCCAGCAAATACAGACCCAGAATTTTCTTTGCACCTTATTTGACAAGCCCTTCATAATGAGGATTGTATTTGTGAAACTACTCTGGAACACAATTAAGGCAAACGCATGCTTCCTTTGATGCGGGTTTGGGGGTGGGGGGTGGGGTGGCAAAATTGTCAAAAAATTCTAAAAACAGTCTGACCGAAGCTTTTGACAGCCCCAATAGTACATTCCTGCTCTTGGCAAGGAATCATAGAATCATACAGCACAGCAGCAGACCATTTGGTCCAACCCCTTCCATGGTGAATGTGAACATTCCATTTACCTTCCTGACTGCCTTGTAAACCTGCACTTTGACCTGAAATTTAACTGGAAGAGAATTCTAAACTATGCACATTTATTCTTCAGATTTCCGAAGCCTTTATCCATTCAGAAAAGAGTCTACATCTGTAGTCTTCCTTCCAAAAAGCATAACCTCACACTTTCTCACGTTTTGTTCCATCTGCCACTTTTTCCACCACTCTATTGGCTTGTCCATATCCTTCTGCAGCCTTCACACAGACTCAATATTACGTGTCCTTCTTCAAATCGTTGTGTCCTCTACAAACCTAATAATAGGTTCTGCATTTCAGTTGTTCAGATTGTTAACGGGTAACACGAATAGAATATTTATTGTGTCGATACTCACTCCTGTGCAACTCCACTAGTCGCTGCTCCCATGCAGAAAAAATGCATTTTTCCCACTCTGTGTCTTCTGCTACACAGCTAACCCTCTAACCATGTCAGCACCTTGCCCAAGCGCCATGGGCTCTTCCATGATTTAACAATATGCGATAACTCGTCAAAGGCTTTCTGGAAGTATAAGCAAATCACGATCATTGGCTCTCCTTTGTTACCTTGCTCGTTATCTACTCGAATTGTTCTAACAATTTTGTCAGGCAAACCTTGCTTGGAGAAGCGATGCTGACTCAGCCTATTTTAACATGTGCTGCAAGTACCCCAGAAGCTCATCATTAACAATGCATTCTAAAATCTTTCCAACGCCCGACGTCAGGCTGATCAGTCTATAATTTCCCGTTTTCTCTCTCTCTCTCTCCTCAAACACTGACATAATATTAGTCATTTCCAGCACTACTCCAGCCATTTCTCTGAAATCAATATTTTATGTATTATGGCATGTGGCTGTAATAGGGAACTGTTGAATGAGAATAAAAATAGTTTGGTACTCTACTTATTGGCGTTTAGAAGCAAGAGAGATCATCTCTTTGACACAAAGGAGATTTTTAAGCAGCTTGACAGTGTCAATGCTGAGAGGTGATGAGAGAGTCGAAGCCCAGATGGCGTGATCTCATTGACAAAGGACATCAATTTTAGACTGAGATGCAGAGGAATTTTCTCTCTGTAACAATTGGGAGTCTTTGAAACTCCTACCTCCACATCAGTGCATTGGCTGAGTCCTTGTGTATATTTAAGGCTGAGATCGATATTTCAGTGACAAGTAGGGCAATCAAAGGTTGTGGGGAAAGGATACCAAAGTCGAAGTGAGCATTGTCCAGGAAACTACAACAACAGTGGAATGGTGGAGCCCACTGGAAGGCCAACCGTTCGACAGCTGTTTCTACTTCTTACGATCTTATACTCTTAATGGTGCACAGGAGTTTAACCAGCCTGGATTGGAGAATTTGTTTATGAAGAGAACTGGGTAGCCAGGAGTTTTTTTCTTTCATCGAAATAGACTTGATCGAAATATATAACTTTATGAGGGTCGAGGACAAAGTAGACAGGAAGAAACTATTCCCTTTGATAGAGGATCAATGACAAGAAGACAGATTTAAGGAAAGCCGCATGATCTTTAGACAGAATGTAGGGAAACTATTTTCCACCAAGAGCGGTGAAAATCCGGATATCATTGCCAATGAAGGTGTTCAGGGCATAAACCCTGGGAATATTCAAGATGCACCGAGACCTGATATGCAATAAGGCATGCAAACTGCTGGGCAAGTGTTGTAAAAGGGGATGAGAATATTTAAATGATTGATTTGGACTGGAACAGCCTCGAGAGTTCACTTTCTCTGCTGTCGAACCCTATGAGTGTGAATACAAGAAGAAATTGACATAAAAAGAGAGCGGGCACTGAAGGGCTTTGAAGACTTAAAATGAACAACTGTATGATGGCCCTCTGTGCCGTAAATGTCCATGGGTCCATGAAAATACTGTCATCGAATATTTTGCTGTTGTGGCCACAGCATATCTGTAATGTGTTCAGGAGGCGAGAGAGAGGCGGGGAAAACTGAAGCAACTCCAGGAAAGTAGGCAGAACCATCTCCCGCTGCAGACGATGGGGTCGATATCATGGAGGACCTCCAGGGGGTGAAGGGCCAGCAAGCCTCGCTCTTTGCCTCAGAGGCCTCCAAGATAATCTTCCGGTCCTGGACGAGACGTGCTCACGTTTCTTCTTCCTGAAGGTGCACAATGAGAGCTCCGTGCTCAGCAGCCTGAAGGAAGAAGATGGCTCGATAATGTCATCTCAGGCTGACATCATGAGGATCAGCAAATCTTTCTATGCCAGTCTGTACAACTCGAAGCCAACCAACAGTACGGTCTCCCAGTTGTTCCTGTCGTCTATCACAGAGATCTTAGAGGACAGAACATGGGAGAGGCTGGACCAGCCGCTATCTAGGGATGACCTGACTTAGGCTCTCGAGTCATTCAAAGAGAATAAAATTCCCAGAAGCAATTGCTTACCGGTCGAGCTCTATTCTGCTCTGTGGGACTTGATTGGCCAGGAGTGCATCCATGAGGAAAGGCATCATTACCCTTACCTACAAGCAGAAGGGGGAGAGGGAGGAAATCAAAAATTGGAGACCAATCTCACTATTTAATCATGTCAAAGGTTATCGCCAACGGGGTCAGGTCTGCTCTGGGGTCGGTGATTCACCCTGACGAAACCTATGCTGTACCAGGCAGGAAGATTGCTGAGAGTCTCGCACTCCTCAGGAATACGATCGCCTACGTGCAGGACAGAGGGAGGGACACCTGCCTCATCTGCCTGGACCAGGAGAAAGCCTTTGACAAGATATTGCATACGTATATGAGAGATGTTCTTTCCAAAATGGGCTTTGGGGATGGATTCTGTAATTGGATCAGACTGCTCTACACCAACATTGTCAGTGCCGTCTCAATCAATGGGTGGGAATCAGATAGCTTCCCAGTCAGATCTGGAGTCAGGCAGGGCTGCCCTCTCTCTCCTGCCTTGTTTGAGTGCTGCATAAAGCCAATTTGCCGAGTCCATCAGGAAGGATGTCAGCCTGAGAGGGGTGACTATTCCTGGCAGTGGGGGCCTGCAGGTTAAGGTCTCCCTGTACATGGATGGCGTTACTGTTTTCTCCTCGGATCCGCTATCTGTGCACAGACCCATGTGCATATTTGGCCAGTAAACCGAGGCAAGAGTGTGGCCATGCTCTTCAGGAACTGGGCAAACCAATCCTCCATCCCCTTCACCGTCAGAAGTGACCAGCTGGTTTGGAGGGGCTGGAGCTTGCGCCAAGTTTTGGGAGGAGCATGTCAGGAATGTGAGGCAGAAACTTGGCAGATGGAAGCTACGGTCGCACTCCATCGCGGGTAAAAACCTGGTCATCAGGTGTGACACACTGTCAGTGCTGTTATACGTGGCACAGGTCTGGATTAGTCCCAGAACCTGTGCCGCTGCAGTCACCCGGGCCATCTTCCAGTTTATATGGAGGTCAAAGATGGACCAGGTCCGAAGGGACTCGTTGTACAAAGATCTGGGCAATGGGGGAAAAACACATCCAATACCAGCCTCACCTGATGGTCACCTTTGTGTGTGGCTGCATCAAGCTGTGTGTGGATCCCTGGTACACAAATCCAAGTGTCACTACGTACTGAGGTTCTACCTGTTCCTGGTGTTGCAAAGGATGGGCCTGGCCTCGCTGCCGTGGAACACTTCAAGTAGTTGGACCGTTCCGCACCACCTGACCTGCGTGGAGAAATTTATGAAGAAAAACATCTTTGATCACAAGTCCATCAGGAAGTGTTCAGCACTTAGTGTCCTTGATTCCCTTCAGGAAAAGGAGAGGGCGGATCTTACCAAACGGTTTCCTGGGCAGACATTCAAAGTCATTTGGCAGAATGCCTCATCGCCAGAACTTTCCAACAAGCACCAAGACGTGGCTTGGCTGGTGATGACGAGGGCTCTGCCTGTGAGATCCTTTATGCACGCCCGGACTCTCTGCCGCACTGCATGCTACCCTTGAAATGGCTGCGAAGGGGAGGAGACTGTCACACACCTCCTCCTGGAATGTGCCTATGCAACAGAAGTCTGGAGACGAATGCAGTGGTGTTTGTGAAGTTCATCCCGAGCAGCTCCATGATATGGGAGTCCGTGCTCGACAGTCTGTTCCCTGGGATGCACACCGAGATGAACGTCAAACTGTGCCTGGAGAACCATCAACTTGGTCAAAGATACCCTTTGTTCTGTCCAAAACCAGTTAATCTTCCAGCTGAAGGAGCTGACCCCCAACTGAGTGTTGCAGACTGGCACATTTGAAGGTCCAGGACTATGTGTTAAGGGACACGCAGAAGCTTGGGGCAGCTGCCGACAAGTCGCAGTGGGGAAGGTCCACTGTGCAATGCCGTCCTGCCAACGAAGAACAGGGGGCCCACTCAGTAAGTGCGCTGCACTGAAGCCTCAGCTCAATATAAGGGTGGTAAACGTACAGACCTGTATATATGAAACATTCATTCTGGTCTCTGTATGTAAAGAAGTGCAAGGTGCGCCTATGAATGGCACCACCAATTGTACAGATCATCAAAATATTTTATGAATAAAGTATATTTTTGAAATTAAAAAATGTTATGCAGCATTCAAATATCATAGCTGAAATATTGTCCTATGGCATTACAGCAGTCCATCCATTGTATTGCAGTGGATTCTCGTTCCCACTTTCCACCTGAAAACCTGGAGAACAAAGTAATCTCTCAGTTTACTGGTGAGAATTAAAGAGGCGGTTATTTGCGACAGAGTGTGATATGTTCCAACGTCTTTCAAGTTCTCGAACATTGACAGGTCACGTCAGTGTTGATTGGATCACTGCAACCCATATTTATATTTTCTTTAAACTCAACATCATTGACATTCTCAGAAAAAAAATAAATTATGAAACCCAATTATTAATGCAAGTACCTTTCTCCCAAGAAACTGTAACTTTTTTTAACAGTCGACTTATTTTTGTATTCTTGGAGTTACATGAAAGCAGCTAATATGCTAGTTTGCTTACAATAAAAGACATCTTAGCTTTTTTTTTCCAAATTTGATTAATTCCAAGCTGTGATCTACGAACATTATTGTTATGTTGTCCTTTTGCTGTGATGGCAGATAAAATACTGTTTCTGGCCTCATATTTCTATATCCACAATTTTGTTCTGTGAACAATCAATATTTGCTTTCGAATGTTCCCTTTCATTTTAGTATGCTTATGTATGTTTTTATACCGAGCTGTCTCCTTTCTAGTACAATGTTCGCATCATTTAGTTTGTTCTCCATCAATTGGTTGCTATTTTGCTGGTATGAGTTCCACACCTACCCCATTTTCTGGTTCAGCACGCCTTTTTCATACAATGCACTTTCACCGAAACTACTCTATTCACAGTCGGTTGGCAGTGTATTTTTTAACGGACTAACCAATCAATTTATTGCAGACCATAAATAAACAAATGATGTTACACCAGACAAGAAAGTCAGAAAAGTGGTTTATTTCTGACCCAGTCGTACCTTTACATTAAAGGTTGAGAAAAAATCATCCCTAACTTTACGCAAAAAAGCTTGCTTGCTTGTTGTGTCAGCATAAGGTTCCTTTCAGAAAATTTCTGCGCATTCTCTTAGTGTTGTTTCCACCCCGTTATGGAGTCTCTTTCTTGCCAAGTCTCTGATTCACGCCAGTTTCAATTTTATTTCGATACTTGACACCACAATTGGTAAATGACACCTTGGTAGCAACGGTGGCAACTTTTCTTTTTGACTGCATCGTCAGATTTAGTTTCATTTTATGACAACGAACCATTTTCTGAATATCCTGAGGGAGACTCGTTTCACTGATAAAGGTTTGAATTAGAATTATCTGCACGTTATTTTGGGCTAAGATGACGGTACTTCCCAACAATTTCCTTATGACTGATGTCATAAATACTGCGTGTGAATTGGGCTGAATTGGAAAGTCGCATTTCTTCTGGGGGACTAACCTCGGCATTTTTTTTCCATTGAAAAAAGATGTTGTACAGGGCGTTCTGGCATAACGGGACAACTACATTCTTCTGCAACTTCGTGCTATTGAAAATCACCCTCTGAAAATCATTATCGCTGAGCGGAAGGTTTGTGTTATCCGAACAACACCCACAATTCGTCAGTCCTGTTATAGCCAATTCGTGTTGAAGAGAAGTCCCTCATAACAGAACGACCTATATCAGTACTATCAGGGTTTGAATTTGTTCCTGGCACACAAGCTTTCATTACTGCTAAACAAACATAAGAGCCGATCTCTTATTAAAATTATAATATTTGCTGTTTTTTTAAATAAGTGGATTGATTGGACTTGGTTAATGATTGTAATCTGTGATGTCATCGCCCTCAAAAGCAAGCAGACGAATATAATATGATAGTTTGACATGAGCACAGCTAATCTATTATTTCACCTCGAATGGTTGTAAAAGAGTATTGGATGGTGATAAGTGAGGACAGAAGCGGATAGTTAATGCATTTCTTCCATTTTCAATCGAATGCATTCTTCGACTTGCCCAAAGTGATTGTCAGACAGTGAATTAGCAGGAACAGAAATCCCTGCTTAATTCTGAATTGACAGGAGACAAAAATATTGGTTGTGGAAATCTGTTTGTATAATATACATTTACATATACAACTGTCAGTAATATTACAGTGTTTTTTATAAATTCTGATGGGTGGTGGGCAGAGACAATGAGAAATATATTTTGTTTCAGGAAAAGAAAAAGACCAAAGCAGGACAGCAAGAATACAAAGTCACATGGCTGACCAGTTTCATTCCAGAGGAGGTAGACATTCTTGACTGAGGTATTCAAATACTTTTGAAAGTTCTACAATGAGAGGTTCGAAGTTCTTAAGAAGATTGGTAGAGCAGGTTGTGGATGACGTTGTTGCCTCTGTCACTAAGCTGATAATTTTGTTTGCAGATGTTTCATCACCATACTAGGTAGCATCATCAGTGCACCTACCGTGAAGAATTGGTACGCTGCACTGCTTGCTATTTATATATCCTGGTTTGCTGAGTAGGGTGGTATCATTTGCGGTTTTCATTCTTAGTGATTGGTAAATGAGTCTAGCTCTACATGTTTCTTAGTGGAGTCTTCCTGTTGTGGTCTGTTGTTTAGATACTGGCAGAGTATGCATTTTGGATAATGTTGTTTTCGAAGATGTCATATGGTGTTCTTCAACTTTACACATCTCTGGGGTGCTGCATTATGTCACAGTTTGCGTAAGCAATGTATCTGGTACAGCTCAGTGTGTTGGTGTTGAGATGGTTGCTAATGTAGATGGGCACATACGCTGTAGAGGTGGCCTTCCTGTATACTCTAGTCTGGAGCTTACCGTTGATCTTGCATTTGACCATTACGTCCAGGAGGGGAAGTCCATCCTTGTTCTTTCTTCCTTTTTGAATCGTATGTTGGTCAGAATTGTTTTTGAGTTGATGGTATCTCTTTCCCAGTTGAGCACGTTTAGTGTTGATGAAAGAGTCATCCACATAGTGATCCAAAGTTTAAGCTGGATAGTGAAAAGGGCTGTCCTTTCTGGACTTCACATTACAGTTTCCACTATTAATCCTGATTTCAATAATTCCATGCATATTAATTTGATTTGTCTGTGAATCTGGCCATTGAAAATGAAATGGGTTGTGAAGGATAGATTCAAGCAGTTTCAGGGTGCTCTTCTGACGGATGGTTTTTTTTATGTAGGTTGAGGAAAGGCCACAACCCCCACCTCATCCTCGCCACATTCTACAGAGTGTTCATTGAGAGTGCACTGAGCTGCTGCATCACTGAATGGTTCAGAAATTGCACTAGAACACATAGTGAGGACGGCTGAGAAAATTATTGGAGCCTCTTTTCCCTCCATTACAGATAATTACACCACACACTGCATCTGCAAATTTACAAGCATTGTGGAAGACCCGACACGTTCCTAACTCAAACTCTTTTCTTTCCTGCCATTTGGCATAAGATACCAGCGCATTCGGTCTCTCATGGCCAGACTGTGCAACTGTTTCTACCACCAAGCCATCAGGCTCCTTAACGCTGTATGATCACATTCTATTCCATCTGAAATTCTTTGCACGACTTTGAATCCTGCTATAAAAGTATTTTATAAATAATAATTCTTTTATTACACTGTAATTTGTGCACCACTGTGCCTATTGTCTTGGCATGTGAGGAATTACTGTGCTACCTTACGTATTTTGCACTTGTTATGCTCTTTCTGTCACACTGTATATGATTGTGCAGTCTGTGCTGTCCATGTAGCACCTTGGACCTGGAAGAATGCTATTTTACTATACCAGCTATATATTGTAGAAACGACAAATAAAGCTAGTCTTGACTCTTCACTCTTAGTCTTGGTGTTGCAAGGTATCTGTATCACTAATCCATCCAGCAGCGACGCTAACATTGCCTTGGTTATGGAGATGTCTTTGGATGTAATTATAGTATCGTCACATCAAAGGAGGTCATAATCCTCATTTATTCTGGTGTTCTTGATGATGTTGATGTATTCTTGAATGGAGTGGATAGAATGAGTAAGCTGTTTGCCACTCGTTTCAGTCTCCATTGCAGTTCTTTTTCTCGTCTTCTACATCATTGAACTCAGAAGTGAAACTCTGTGTCTGAGGGGGACCTTTGGTTTCTGTGCCTTGGTGAATCGATAGAAGTGGGGCATGCTGGATCCCTCTCCATTCATGCTTTGCTAATCAATCTTGCTACTTTCAACTGTCTTGTGTAGATATTTCACAACTGACCACACCTCGAAGACACAACACGTCTGGATACACTGATTACCCTGCTATGCATCAACAACATATCGGAAATCACCAACAGACTCCTCAAACCCCTTGGTATCATGATAGCCCGCAAACCAATGACTACGTTACGACAGCTACTGACGCGTACAAAGGATCTAATTCACCATACTAACAGAACCAATATTACAAAATCCCATGTGAAGACTGCCAGAAATATTACATCGGGCAAACCAGAAGAAAACTAGCCATCAGGGTATATGAACAAGAACTAGCCAACAAAAGACATGATCAACTTTCAGTTGTGTACATACACACAGCCAAAGAATGGCACTAATTCGAGTGGGTCAATGTATCTATCCTTAGGACAAGTGAAACAAAACCCTCCTGGAATTCCAGGAGTCCCTGCACTCAACCCTGAACTCAGGTAACAACGTGTAGAGGTAGGCCCCACATGCCAACGAGTAAGAAACAAAGTCGGAAATGATACTGGCCAATCAGCAAACTGGAACACATAAATAGCAAGCGGCACAGAACACCAGTGCTTCACCGGACGTGCACTGATGTTATCCAGGATGGTGATAAAATATCTGCAAACAAACCTACCAGCTCAACAAACAAGTCAGCGACCTCAGTACGAAAGTTGTTTATGAAGAGCAATGTTGCGATAAGTGGAGACAAACTGCAAAATAATAATCTAGATTATGTTTGCTTTTGGCAATGTAAAGGATCCTTATCAATATCGCACATTTATTCTCAAACTTAAATTCCTGTCCTGGGCCTGCTGCAATGCTCCAATAAAGCACACTGGAAGTTTAAGGAACAACATCCAACATTCCATTTAAGCCTTTCACATACTTGAGATATCAACACTGAATTAAAAAAAACACTTCAAAACAATCGCATCATGTCTGTTCTCCATTTTAAAAAAAAATTATGTCCTCTTCCACCCCAAGGAACTTTGAGACATTTGCAACAACAAAAAAAAACTGATGTTGATGAAAAAAACTCAGCAGGTGTGGCAGCATCTATTGAGAGAAATAACAGTTGGCGTTTTGGGTCCATTGCCCCTTCTTCAAAACAGATGTTAGCCGAGAAAATGATCGCATGAATGCAAAGTTAGCGAGGTGGAAGAGTAAACAGTCGGTGGAAATTATTTCCAAAGACAGTGAAGAAAAACAAAATGGACCAACAAAGAAGAAGATAAGGGGGCACGTAGGAGAATGAATGGCTGCTCATCGAGAGAATTGCTCGCTTACAAAGAATTGTGTGTGGTCACACCCCATGTGATGATAAGACCTCGTGTATCAGGGTGGGAAAAAGACTTGGGGGAACTGTACTCAAGTCTTAAAATTATTGAACTCGATATGAAGTCCAGAAGACTTCGTGGAAAATGAAGTGCTGCATTTCAGCTTGCACTGAACTTTGCTGGAACACTGCATTCATCCTCAGACAGAGATGTTGGCTAGGGGACAGGGTGATATGTTGAAGTGTCATGCGGGTGGACAGAACGTAAGTGTTCTGGAAAGCGGTCACAGTATGTTTCCCAATGTAGAGGAAACAATATTGAGCAGTGAACACAGTAGCGTGGAATTTCAGACAAAATGTTTTTTTTCATCTGGAATATGTGTTTTGGGGCTTGGATATTGAGGAGGGAGGAAGTAAATGGGCAGTCATTACAACTTCTGTAGTTGCAATGGAAGGTGCCGTATGGTTGTTGGGACTTGTCGGAAGTGAAGGAGGAGTGCATCTAAATATCCCAGAGGGACAGTGTTTGGTAGTTGTATACCTCTGGACGTAGTCGCAGCTTATGATCTCATTGATATGAATGCTGGGGGGAGATGTTTGTAATATTTGTCTCTTGCTTATCTTGCACGAGAACTCATCCTCCCTTTTCACAATTTAATTTACACTCATTTTGCATTTTTTTGTTTTGCTGATTGTGAAGTCGAAAGCATGTACTGTACCTTGAAGAGACAGCGAATGCTATTTTACACAGAGAACTTACACGAACCTGTCATATGATGAGCTAGCAGTCTCAGAGTATATTGGAAAATCGAAAGTATAACTTTTGTCAATGCAACAGATACCTATGTTTTGGTTGCAATTTTGACAGGTGAAATTGTGAGGTAAACTAAGAGGAAAAACGAAGGATACATCAGTTGTAGGCGCCTG
Source organism: Chiloscyllium punctatum (assembly GCF_047496795.1). NCBI lineage: Eukaryota > Metazoa > Chordata > Chondrichthyes > Orectolobiformes > Hemiscylliidae > Chiloscyllium > Chiloscyllium punctatum. Next base: position 129,457,398 of record NC_092742.1, read on the forward strand.
AAGGCAGACTAAGTTTTGGAGGAAAATCGGGATCGTTTGGACCAATATTAAACGTGGAATTAAGAGGGCTAAAAGGGCTAATTAAGTATCTTTAGCAAAAATGGTTAGGGAAAATCCCAAACCCTGTTATTCATACATAAGGAGCAAGTGGGTAACTAGAGAAAAGAATAGCCCTCTCAAGAACAAAGGAGGAAAGTTCTGCATGGTGTCAGATAAAATGAGTGAGATCCTTAATGAACACTTTGCATTGGTATTCACCAAGAAAAGGGACATGACAGATGTTGAAGCTAGTGATAGATATTTGATTACTTTGGGACAAGTCAGCAAAGGAACGAAGGAAGTGTAGGGTATTTTAAAGGGCAGGAAGTGGAACAGGTCCTCAGGTCTGGAAGTGATGTATCTCAGGTTAACGAGGGAAGCGAGAAAGGAAATAGCTGGAGACTTAACAGATATCTTTGCAGCATCCTAAAACATGGTTGAAGTTCTGGAGGACTGGACAATCGCTAATGTTGTTCCCTTGTTTAAGAAGGGAAGCAGGAATAATCCAGGTAATTATAGACAGGTGAGCCTGTCGTCAGTCGCAGAGGAACTGCTGGAGAAGATACTTACGGAAAGGGTCTATTCCCATTTGGAAGAACTTGGGCTAATCAGTGATAGGAAACATGGTTTTGTGCAAGGAAGGTCATATCTTGCCAACTAAATAGAACTTCTTGAGGCAGTGACAAAGGTGATAGATGTCATGTACATGGACATCAGGAAGGCATTTGATAAGGTTCCACATAGTAGGCTGATGGAGAAAGTGAATTTGCATGGGGTCCATATGGCCCTTCAGTCCTCATTGTTGAGCCGACATGTGGAACCAATCTGAAGCCCATCTATCCTACACTGTTCCATTTTCACCCATACGGTTATCCAATGACCATTAAAGTGCCCTTAAATTTGACGAAACAGTTCATGTTGCAGGCAGTGCGTTCCATGCCCCTACGACTCTCTGAGTAAAGAATCTACCTCTAACATCTGCCCTGTATCGATCCCCTTCAATGCAATCATCCGAAATATTACTTTACTTACTCAGCAGTCCCGTGGCCGCTCCTGCTCAGCATGCACTCTGTCTATTCATGAGGTATGTTTTAAAATCAGTGACTCAACTTCCCGTCATCCCCTCCCGCTCTTACTGCTGCTAAGACACAAAATGGAGAGCCCTAATATCCCCGGGGGGTGCGAGGGGGGAGTTGGAGAGCAAGGAGGATTTGCTAATGCTCTCTGGTGTTTTGAAACTAATTCAGCACGGGGATAGGAAGCAAAAAAGTACTTCACTTTTCGTATTATAGAATAAGTTGATACTTTTTATTTAAGTAGTGGAACGTCTGAGTTCACTGCCATTCAGATATGAACAGATTGCGAGGCAAGGTGAACTTCTCAGGATGTTTGGTTGAATTAATAGAAGGTTTCACTGCTGTGTTGTAGCACGCCACATTGACGGACAGATTTATCTTTTTAACTGGCTCTCTGCAGTGATACCATCTGCCCTCATGCTGTTCACTCTGCCTCTCAAAAAAAACCCAGCATTTTCCATGAACTCCCAATACTTTGAATTCTGAAAAACAGTCAAATCAAAGTCCATTTCTTTTTCTACAGGTGCAGTCAGACCGGTTAATGTTCTCCTGCTGCCTCTGATGGTGTTCGATTATTATTCTGGAGATAGGGATTTGGATCCACATGTGTCAGAACTCTAAATTCAAGAAAATATGTGGAAAGAAAATCTGGACAAATTGCGACCATTTAATCATTGCCAATTGTCAGGAAAGAAGCGGATCTGCTCCAATAAAATTATTTTAGGAGGCAACACTGTTGTCGTTATTGCAGAGATCAGGCAGCATGTGTGGAGAGAAAGCAGAGTTACTTGACTTATGCAGAGGGATCATTGGAAGGGAGAAAAAAAATCTCCTGTTTCTCTCTATAGTTGCTGGCTGACCTGTTGAGATTTTCCACCAATTTCTGATTGTTGGTATACACAGCTAAGTTTGCTTTGTTTTGCCTTCCGTACAGTTGTCTGGTCTACGTGTGACTCCAAATTCTCAGTGATTTGCTGATTTATAAATCCGAGATGAAGAGGCTCTTTTCTCTGCAGTTGACAAAAATATGCACAAACTAATGAAAGGTAGTTACTTGTAGTTATGATGTTGTGCCATTACAGATTCTTGCATATCACAGGGACTGGAACTCTCCAGTGTTTAGATGTTTCAAAAGGAATGGCGGAGGGGGAGAGTTAAAAGAGATTGGGGAGTGGTGTTGCTATTCAGGGATAGTATCACAGCTACAGAAAGGGAGGTCATCGAGGAGGGTTTGTCGACAGAGTCAATATGGATGGAATTCAGAAATGAGAAAGGAGCAGTCACTGAATTAGAAGTTCTCTACGGACGCCCCCCCTCCCCCCCATAGCAACAGAGACACGGAGGTGCAGTTTGGGACGAAGATTTTGGAAAGGTGCTGAAGTAATAGGTTTGTTATCATGGGTGACATCAACTTTCCTCATATTGATTGGAAGCTCCTCAGTTCAAATAGGTGAGATGAAGCAGGTTTTTGTCAGAGTTGTGTCCAGGAGATATTCCTGATGCAATATGTAGGTAGGCCGACTCAAAGAGAGCCCATGTTGATGTTAGTGCTTGGCAACAAAGAATGGCAGATATTCGATCTCTCAGTTGGAGAACATTTCGGTGATAGTGAACTCAACTTCCTGACTTTTTACTATATTCATGGAGAGTGATCAGAGCAGAAGGTATGGGAAAGTATTTCATTGGGAGGGGAGGAATTGCAATGCTATTAGGCAGGAAGTGGGGAACCGAAGTTGGGAACAGTTGCAATCAAAGAAATGCACAACAGAAATGTGGTGGTTGTTTAGGAAGTACTTGCTGAGATTGCTGGATAGGTTTGTCCCTATGAGGCAAGGAAAGGATGGCAGGTTGAAAGAACATTGAGTGACAAGGGATGTGGAGCATTTAATCAAGAGAGAGAAGGAAGCTTATTTAAGGTTGTGGAGTCTGGGGTCAGACAGGGTTTGAGAGGGTTACAAGGCTGCCAGGAAGGACCTGAAGAATGAACTTCAGAGAGCTGGAAGGGGGCACGAAATGGACTTTAATGGTCAGACTAAGAAAAACCCTAAGGCACTCTACACTTACGTGAGGAACAATAGAATGACCAGACTGAGCATCGGGCTGATCAAGAATTGTGGAGGGGACTTGCGTCTGGAGTCTGGGGAAGTAGGGGTGGTTCTCAATGAATACTTTGTTTCAGCATTCACTACTGAGAGGGATCTTGATGTTTCTAAGGACATCGTGAAACAGACTGATATGCTAGAATAAATTAATATTTGGAAGAAGGACATGTGGAAAATTGTGAAAAACATAAGGGTCGATAAATCCTCTGGGCCAGATGGGTTATACACTACGTCACTTTAGGATATAAGGGAAGCGATTGCTGCAAATTTGGGGATGATCTGTCAATCATCACTGTCCACTGGAATAGTGCCAGATGATTAGAGGGTGGCAAATGTTATTCCCTTGTTCAAAAAAGGGAATAGGGATATTCTTGAGAATTACAGAATAGGCTTTCGTACATCAGTGGTGGGCAAAGTATTGGAGAGGATCCTGAGGGATAGTATTTTATGATTATTTGGAAAACCATAGATTGATTAGAGGTAGACAGCATGGCTTTGTGTGGGGCAGGTCATGCCTCACAAATCTTAGTGATTTATTTGAAGTTGTGATGAAGGTAGAGCAGTGGATGTGGTTTGCATGGATTATAGCAAACTGTTTGATATGGTTCCCCATGCTAGGCTAGTTCAGAAAGTAAGGAGACATGGGATACAGTGAAATCTGGCTGTCTGGAAAAGGAATTGACTAGCCTATAGAATACAGAGGGTGATATTAGATAGAAATGAATCAGCCTGGAGCTCAGTGATCAGTAGTGTTCCACTGGGATCGGTTCTGTTACCTCTGCTCCTTGAGACTTGGATAAAGAAGTGGATAGTTCCTTTCGTATGATTGCTGATGACCCGAAGTTTGGTGGAGCTGTGGATAGTGTGCAGGGCTGTTGTAGGTTGCAACAGGACATTTCTAGCATGCAGAACTGAGCTGCTAAGTGGGAGATAAATTTCAAACTGGAAAAATGTGAAGTCGGTGACTTTATAAAGTCAAAGTTGAATGTCGAATGCAGGTTTAAAGGCAAGATTCTTGGTAGTGTCAAGGTACATAGGAGTCTTGAGGTTCACGTTCATAGATCCCTCAAAGTTGACAACAAAGTTGGTAGGGTTGCTAAGAAGGTGTGTTAGTGTTGGCATTCATCAGCAGGTGGATTACGTCTGAGAGCCACAGGATATGCTACAGTTCTGTAGAGTCCTTTTTGAGACCATATGTGGAATATTGTGTTCAGTTCTGGTCACATCATTACAGGAAAGATATGGAAACATTGGGAAGAGTGCAGAGGAGATGTCCTAGGATGCTGCCTGGACTGAAGAGCTTGTTTTATGAAGAAAGTTTGAGGAAGCAAGGAGTTTTCTCACTGTAGTGAAGAAGGAAGAGAGGTGACTTGAGAGAGGTGTAAAAGGTGTTGACAGGCATAAATAGAATGGATAGACCCGAGCCCAAAGCTGAAATTTCTATCACGAGAGGGCATAAGTTTAAGGTAATTGAAGGAAGGATTAGGGGAGATGCCAGAAGCAGGTTCTTTGCACAGAAAATAGAGGGTGTTTGGAATGCACTGCCAGCATTGGTAGTAGGGTCAGGTACATTAGGGACATTTAAGTGACTCCTGGATCGGCACATGGAAAATACTACAATTAAGTGTATGGAGGTTAGTCTGATCTTAGAGTAGGATAAAAGGCCAGCACAACATCAAGGGCTGAAGGGACTGTACTCTTCCATACTGTTCTATGTTCTATGAAAATCTTTTATTTACACTCAATTGCTCTTATATGCTCTCGTTTTAGAGACTTTATCAGAGTTAATTATTGTTGTGCTGTGTCTCCCGCAGGCACATGATAAATATGGACAGGGAAGGTCGAAGAACAAGGACGATCGAATAACATGCCAACAGGTTCTGTGAAGCTAACTGAATCAACTGAGCGCAGGAAGGTTGGTGAAGTTTTGGGTAATGTGGTGGTCTATTGTAAGTTGCAAAGACATGTTGTTAGAATACAGAGCTGACCTCGTAGATGGCAGATGGAGTTTAAAACGGAAAAGTGTGAAGACATTTAATTTGGAAGATCGAATTTGAATGCAGAATAGGGGGTTAAAGGCAGGATTCTTGGCAGTGTGGAGGAACAGAGCGATCTTGGAACTCGTGTCAACCGAGCCCTGAAGTTGCTACAAAGGTTGATAGGATTGTTAGAAGGCACCCGGTGTGCTGGCTTTCATTAGCAGGATGATTGATTTTGAGAGCCTCGAGGTTATGCTGCAGCTCTAGTCAGTTTTGATCGCATCATTATTGGAAACATGTGAAAGCTTTCGAGAGGGTGCATTGGAGATTTACCAGGATGCTGCCTGTACTGGAGGGCATGTCTAATGCAGAAAGTTTGAGGGATCTAAGGCTTTTCTCACTGGATCGAAGAAGGATGAGAGGTGACGTAATACAGGTGCACAATTTGTTGAGAGGCATCAATAGAATGGATAACCCGAGACATTTTCCAAAAGCAGAAACGTCAATCTCGAAGGGGCATAATTTTAATGTATTGCAGGCAGTTTTATGACTGATGTCAGAGGTAGGTTATTGACTCAAAGAGATTGGAATACACTCCCACATGGTAGTAGAGTCAGATACATCAGGGACATTTAAACGTTCTTGTAAATGCACATGAAAGTTATTCCAATGAAGTGTACGTAGATTAGTCTGATTTTGGAGTATGATAGAAGACTGGCATTACTTCGAGGGCCGAAAGGCCTGTATTGTGTTACACTGTTCTATGTTCTTTATGTTCTATCACATCTTGGAGCATAATGTTCACCTGAGGTATTTCGAAGTTTTTAGATTGGCAGGAATCTGGAAAAAATGATGTTTTGCTGTTGTCTTTCTCATTGCCCTTTCATATTGGCCTTTTAGGTTTTTGCGTCTGGTGTTTGCATTATATTACTATGGTTTACTTGCAATGGAACTGAACTGAACTGATGTGGAAATTTGCACATATGAAGTAAAATTACACGATGAAACCTGTACACTTCAAATGAAAACACAAAGGAAAGAAACTCTTGATATTGGAGGTTAGTGTACAGATCTGGACCGATCGTATGAAGTATCACTTAATTCACTGTACCTGTCTCCATATAATGTAATTAATCAAGAGTAAATCAAATCTTGATGAATTGTACTTCTCATCTCTGGTAGTTAGCACTCAAGACCACTTATGTCCACAGCAAATTAATTACCAATATCCAGTTGAAATGTATGGAACTGGATCTGGATCCTCTGAGCTACACGACAACATATTACACAGACAGTAACCATCTTGAATGTTGACATCGACACACACCACATCAACTTCGATATGTTCAACAATAAATGCAAATGTTCTTATGCAAATACATCTCTACAGAATGGAGCAACAGGAACTTGAACAAACTAAACGGAATGAAACATAATGAGCTGCAAAATTTATCAGAGCAGATTTTTTCAAGGCTGCTACACTATATTAGAAAGTTGTGCACATGGTCAGCTAGTTGGAGACTATTCCTCACTTTCAGGGGGATGAGCATTTATGTGTAGGACGTCACATTGACTGCAGCTTAACAATCTACAGAAGGGAAAGATATGTCACTCATTTTTATTGCATCAAAATGTATCTGCTTCTATGTTCCATGCTCAAAGCGATGTATATTGTGCACAACTCGTTCAAAGTTGGGTACTACTCAAGTCCAAAATTCGTTGAAACCATTGCTACAACCTAAAAAAAATGTATTATTTATGAAGGACTTCAGCAATGATAATATTTATGTCATTTGGTATTTCACAGTGGAGCTTTGTCAGCTACGCCTTAATGGTCAGTGATTTCATCATACTGTAAACATGAGCATGACGTTATTCACTATTTGTTCAAAATTAGTGCAGTCAGGTAGACGATGAAAATATCTAATGAGCTCCCTCAAGTCTGCCGTCAGTATATACTCGTGAATATTTCAGTGCAGTTCACATCACTCTGAGAGGTTCTGATAGAAATGCACGTCTCACTCAAAGGCCTGATCTTTGCAATTTACTATCCCGCTCTCGCCATTGTCGGGATCCCAGGTAGTGTATTAGAAAAAGTCATTAATTTTTGACATCATTTATTTGCCGAATTATCTGTATTCGTATACTTATGCTTACCAAATCCCAACGATTCAAATAAACTTTCTCTTCTTCGCTCAAAGTGTGTAATTTTTACGTTTTTATGGGAAAGATTTTTTCTCTCTATTTTGAATAGTTTCTCCCATGTGCAGCTTTCTTTTCTCCAGTGAACGTTATTTCAAATTCATGCTCATTGTATTCAATCTGGTGATATCATTGAACTGCTTTTGGTGAAATATTTTCGATACTTTAAATGTATAGTTTCTCCATTTCAATGTCCACTTACTCTCCCATGTTACAATGATAATTAATTTGCCTTTCATTCACTCTAAACACGGACAGTACATTTATTGTCGATAATTGTAATTTTTTTCAACTGAATTAGTTTATTACGTTTATATTTTTCAATCTAACAATTCCAGTAATGTAATTTCTCAACTTGTCTTGCTGTCACTTTCAGTATGAATGATCACAATGTTTCATTTTCATAAATTAATTCTATTCCATTATTGATCTACCCACTACATGCAAAACTAACTGTCATCCTGGAATTCATGCACCTCGATCATGCTGCGGGTATTGCTTCTGTTAGTGAACTCTTGTTGCTTTCACAGATTCCATTCCGTGATTCCATTCTGTCATGAACTCCGACCCTGAGGATGAGACGTTTTCTTTTTTATCTTGTTGTAAATGTAATTCTCTTCCATTATTAACTATGTTGTGCTGTGTAAGTTTTCAGACCGCAGGTAAGGTGTACACATATTTGTGATTATTGCGAAGAAAACGTCTATACTGATTGTTATCATACTGAATGAGGCTATCTGTTGTGGTCTTGAAATGATTGATTACCACAACTACTTATTGAGTTCAGTCTTATTTTCGTAACTACATCAGTGGAAAGAATATTATAAGACATACAATAGTTGAAAAAATACAAACATGGAAGTTTTGATTGTTTTAAAAGTGAATTTATTTATTAAGATTCACAGAATACAATACTTACCTTTTAAATCTAAAAAAAAGTCACCATTTAAATCCGAAGATGTGCATCTCTATGACTCTAGAATAGTTGCCGACAGGTTTACAGTGTCTTTGCTGTGTGGTGTGCTGTGTTGATCTTTTGTTCAGAACAGTTGGAGATTTTTATTCATTCCTCGATTTTATTGATGCTGGGTAACTCCAGGCATCTCAACCAACTAAGTAAATAGGTTCAATATCAACTATGGAGTAAATTTGTCATTCCTACCTTTAGTTTAGAGTACTACTGGCAAAGGGTTGCATTATAGGTATGATGCCACTTGAATGAAACGTGATCAGCTAGTAGTTTTGTTCACTCACTTTGACACTACGCTTAATAGGTGTTTTCTTTGTGATGTTGCTGTTATTAGCACTATGCTCTCACTTTTCGCCTGCTCTTAAGGTCAAAATATCTGAATCAGTCACTCGCCTTGAAATATTAAAGTCTTCTAAAATTCGAAAAAAGAGTCAGTGGACCCGAAATGCTAACTCTGCTTTCTTTACACAGATGCTGCCAGACATACTGAAAATTTTCGAGAAATGTTTATCTTTGTTTATAAACTGCTTTAATTCTGTTTCTCTTACTTTGCCAATGATGTCCAACTATGCACTAAATACCTTAATTATAAATAAGAGAGCTACAGAAGTTGTCTGTTCTCGTGTATGTGACACTCCACATCAACCCCCCCGCCACCTTCACTTCCATGCATGGCATCCATCTTTTTCACTTGTTCTTTGCATCATTCTTAATTTCCTCTGTGGATGATCTGTACTATGGTTTTACAACTCAGGTGAAACGTTTCAGCGTAGACACATGTTGTCACACGTAATTAGCAGTAACCAAATTTCAATTACATTTTAAAGTTTAACAATTCAACTACAATCCTTAAGATAGATTGTTGTTTGTTCGTAAAACTTCAGTTGTCAATTTGAATACTTGCCACCCTCTTTCTCTCAAACACATTGGTACATAAGCAGTCTGACATCTTCCTTTGTTATCTTCATTCTTTGTCACAGCAAACTTGGCAGTGATTGTGATCCTCTCCCGAGGAAGATGCAGTCTCTCCAGATGTATCACGTATTACATGATATCAATGGCGGTGACAGATCTGTTGCTCATGATCACAGCTGAGATATTAAACAGGATTGCTGGCATTTATTTCCCACTTAGTTTCTTGTCCATCACGCCAATATGTAGTCTCCGTTCTGTCTTGAACAGTGGAATTATATATTGTTCTGTCTGGTTAACAGTCGCCTTCACTTTTGATCGATTTGTGGCCATTTGTTGCCAGAAGTTAAAAATAAAATATTGTACAGAGAAAACAGCAATTTTGATCATAGGAATTATCTGCACATTGAGTTTTATAAAAAATAGTTTCATATATCTTATATATGAACCTGTGTACATAACTGACAACATACCCTGGCTCTGTGGGATGAAATCAATGTTTTATACTTCACCATTATGGATTGCATTTGACTGGACTCACCACATTTTAACCCCTTGTCTTCCATTCATTCTGATTTTGCTCCTGAATGCTCTGACCGTAAGACACATTGTAGCTGCCAGTAAGTCCCGTGGGAGACTGCGCACCAAGAGGAGTGGAGAAAACCAGAATGACCCTGAGATGGTGAAGCGAAAGAGGTAAATTATTTTACTGTTTGCCATCTCAGGTAGCTTCATCCTTTTATATTCACTGCTTCTTATAACCTTCCTCTATGTACGAATTGCAAGAGTTAGTTACTTCTCTGGTTCGAATTTTGATGAATCAAACTTTATTCTGGACGAAACTGGATTCATGCTTCAGCTTTTGAGTTCCTGTGTCAACCCATTTATTTATGCAGGGACCCAGAATAAATTCAGAGAGGAGTTAAAGAATGGGGTCAAATATCCTGTGCATCGAATTATTAAATTATTCAAATGATGGAGACAACAAAACTCTACTTGAATTTTGTAAGCGCTATGTGACTCTTGCACACTTTCAGGAACATCCCTTACTGCATGATTCTATGTCATAATTTAGTCCTATGTAATTTTCAATTCTCTTTCCTATGCCAGCTTAGACTTCATGCATTTCCTGCTGCACTAGCTGCCCAGGGAAACGGAACATTCATGTAAGAGCTGCAGTGTTACATATATTCTTTACATTTTATAATTTTATAGTGATTGAAGCAGGAGGAGGCCATCGTGCCCATCGGGCCTGCTCCACCATTCATTAAAATAATGGTTGATCTATCCATTGTCTCAGCTCCTCTTACTTTCATTGTCCCCATAACCCTTAATTCCCCTACCATGCAAAAAGTTTCTCAACTGTGTGTTGAAAATCTTGAATGAAGGCACCTCTACTGTTTCCCTGGCAGAGAATTCCGCCAATGATTCACGACTCCCTGGGAAAAGCAATTTCCCCTCATCTCTGTCCTAAAAATACTCCTTCAACCTTGAGGCCATGTGCCCTTGTACTCGTCACAACCAAAAGTGGAAACAGCTTCCCTGCGTCTATCATATCTGTCCCTTTCATAATTTTACATGTTTTTATAAGATCATTGGAATGGTACTAGATGGGAAGTATTCAGCCTGGAGCTTGGTGATTATTGGTGTTCTACAGGGAGCGGCACCCAAAAATGAGAGGTAAGTCGACAGATGGTACTCGATGGTAGGCGGCATTGATCGAGTGGAGACCCTAGAATTTTCCCAGGGCGGATATGGCTATCATTAGGAGGCATACTTTTTAAATTATTGGAGCAAAGTTGAGGGGAGATGTCAGAGGTAGATTCTTTACACAGAGATTGGTGGTTGCGTGCCATGCACTGCCAGCGGTGGTAGCAGAGTCACATACATTATAGACATTTGAGAGACCATTGGTTATGCACATGCATGATAGCAAAATAAAGGGCACGTAGGGTAGTTGCATCTGAGACTAAGACAAAAGATTGGCACAACATTGAGGACCAAAGGGCCTGTACTGTGCTGTTCTATGTTCTATGTCGTATGTTCTGTCCCCTCTCATTCTTCTAAATTCTAGCGAGTACAATCCCTGGTGACTCTACCTCTCCTCATAGGGTAATGACCTCATCTCCAGAAATAATGTACTAAGTTTCCTCTGCACCACCTTCAAAGCCAGTTTATCCTTCCTTGGGTTAGAAGACCAGAACTGCCCACAATATTCCGGTGCGGCCTTACCAACACCTTGTACTATTGCAGCAGAACCTCCCTGCTCTTAATTTAAATTTCTCTCGCAATGATAACCAACATTACGTTTACTTCCCTGATTACCTGTTGGATCTGCAAATCAACTTTTCCAGATTCATGATTGAGCACTCCTAAGTTTCCCTGCTGAAAAACATGCTGCAATTTTTAGCTGTGTCAATAATACTTTGATTTATGATTATTACGATTAGATAGGATAACCACATATCTCCCAACATTGTACTCCAGGTGACAAACCCTTGCCCACTCACTTAAACTAAGTGAATCTCTCTGGAAACCCTCCACATCTTCTGCACAGCTTACCTTTCCTTTCAATGTGGGCAGCACGGTGGCACAGTGGTTAGCACTGTTGCCTCACAGCGCCCACGTTCAATTCCTGCCATAGGCGACTGACAGTGCAGAGTTTGCACGTTCCCCCAGTGTCTGCGTGGGTTTCCTCCAGGTGCTCTGGTTCCTCCCACAGTCCAAAAATGCGCAGATTAGGTGAATTGGCCACGCTAAATTGCCCGTAGTGTTAAGTGAAGGGGTAAATGTACGGGGATGGGTCTGGATGGTTTGTGTTTCGGTGTGGACTTGTTGGGCCAAACGGCCTGTTTCCACATTGTAAGTAATCAAATCAATTTAGTGTCATCAGCAAACTTGGATACGATAAACTCGTTCGCCTCTTCCAAATAATTTATGTATATCATGAACGGTTGCGGGGTGAACATCACGTACTGCTGTTCCTGTTTCAGTCAAGGGAAATCAATAAAATGGTTTGGCATGGAAAGTAAGTCATAGCATGTACTAGAAAAATGACCTGTCCGCAGTCAATTATTGTAAATCATTGATCACCGGGCAGCATCAGGACGCCTGCTGAAATAAACACACACAAACAAAACAAAAACAACAATAAAAACAACAACAAATTACTGCAGCAGGTATCTAAACATTACCTCATTCAGTAAGTCCAATTTCTAAACTGGTTCATGAAGCACAGAAATAAAAATGCCTGCTTCCTTATAGTTATGTTTTGTTGAAATTTCTCACATCTGGACAATTTGCATTTTATCCATTTCACCTCTTCCTCCATAACTCTAGATTAGTCTGTTTTGTAAATTGAACCCGAAGTGTTATTTTTGGAGAGAAGTTCAGTTTTGTACAGGCACGACAAAGGGTTTTCTCTTCTCCTTCTCTATTGGAGAAAGTGGATCAAATTCTCATGGAAAACATTATTTCACCTTTAGAGGCATTCAAGCAACAGCAAAATTACCCGTCTAAATTTTATATTGCAAAGACAGTATTTTTAATGTATAGATATTTTACACATATCAAGGCGATACAAAAACGAAATAATCAAAAAAACCCAAGGCTTAGCCTCCTAATGCCATTCTATGTACAACGCTTGTGTGTCCATAATTATAACTAGTTGTCTATTAGAAAAGGTAACATAGAGGAGGCACAATGCCTCAACACTTTAAAATCAATGTTTATATTTAGGTACCTACAATCTTCCCCGTAACTTTGCAATGTCCAAAATAGGTGGGAAGGCAACTAGTGAGAATGATACGAAGTCGTGTAGATGTTACTAAGAGTCCACAAGGGACATAGGGAGGTTATCTGATTAGATGCATTCTTGACAGAGGAAATTTAACGTTAGAAATTGTTATTTCACACATGCTGATACTTAAACATAATGTGTAAATACCTTGCGGTCGAAATTAGCAAATGATAAATGAGATTTAAATAAAAACAATATAGTTTGAAAGCAGGACAGAGTACAGAATGTCTCGAAAGACGTTTAGAAAGAGCATGCCTAAAAGTCAACCAGAAAGATTTTAAAACGTTAAATGAGCTAATAGAAACGTTTAAATGTGAAACTGATTTACACAGCGATCATTGGCCGAAAAGAAAATTTGATTGGATATCTAACAATAGAAAAGAAACACTTATCATTTGTTGAGGTATATTGCATCATTTTTCACGATAGAGGAAAATCAGATGTTCCAGAAGCACAATAAATAAAGAGGAAGAAAGGAAAGGCTGACTAAGGGAGACCATAAACAGTAAAGAAATGGCACCGAGCAATTTGTTTGGAGCGGTTAGTTGGAAATATTTGGTTCCAAGCCAGTCCAATTTGAAGGACTTGAAGGAAGTGATAACTGAGACTTTTCAGAGACGTCCCATTAGATTTTAAAATGAATACAACTCCGTTACTCTAAAATGAAGAAAGACTGCATGCAGGAGACCATAAAACGATGAACTTAACATCTGCTGCAATGAAACTGTGAGAATCTATTCTTTAATTCGTTTATCAGGGCAACTAGACAGTTTTAAGGTTTCCATGTTAACTCAACGTGGTTTACTGAAGAGGTAATTTTCAAAAACAATTGATTACATTTCTTAGGAGAGTGAGTACGTGATGTGAATGGAGGGACGGTGTGGGCACACTGTAACGAGATTCCCGGAAGGCACTTTATAAGATGCCAGATCAAATGGCCTTGCAGTAGATGCAAGCTCATATTGTAAGGAATCGGATACAGGTTTGCAGAGAAATTCGACTTGGAATGGAAGGATAGTGTGATAGCAATTGAATGCTTTTCAGTTTGGCAGCATGTAGTGTACAGAGTATCACAGGGAGAAACAAAAGCAGAAATTGTTGATTAGAACTTAACCGTCTGATAGTATCTGTTGGAAGAAAATAGGATTTTAACGTGCCAGGTCCAGTCCTGAAGAAGACTCATGTGACACAAGCATAGTACGCCTCCCTCTGGGCCAAAATGCTTGGGTTCTGATCGGAGTAACTCCAGAGGACATTGTAAAAAATCTTACCTTGATTTGTATAAATCTAGTTTCCATTCTCAAATATACATGTGGTTGTTAATAATGTGTTCAATGACTCCATCAGTGTTTAGCGGGTGAATCGTCATCCAGCATTGTGGTTTAAACGTTGGGTGGCATGTTGGCTCAGTGGTTAGCACTGCTACTTCACAGTGGTAGGGTTCCCGGTTCGATTCCAGCGTTGGGCGACTGTCTGTGTGGAGTTTGGACATTCTCCCCATGTCTGTGTGCGATTCTTCTGAGTGTTCTAGTTTCCTTACACTATCCAAAAATGTGCGCGCCAGGTGAATTGGTCATGCTCAATTGCCTACAGTGTTAAGTGCATTACTCAGAGGGGGATGAGTTACTCTTTGGAGGGTTTGTGTGGACCTGTTGGGCCGAAGGGCCTGTTTCCACACTGTAAATAATTTAATCTATTCTAATGTTAAAAAATCGGATCACTGCATGGTAAACATGCTTTCAGACTGTCCTCAACCAGCATCTGATTAACAATAACCTTCTCATTTACACTTAAGTCAACCCTTGCAAGGGCCGCTCAACTTCCTGTCAACACAACAGTTTAACTTCAATCTTGGGACAAAATATCTGAATTTCGGAAGTAATATGTAAGTGGCTGCTAGCAAAATCAAGGTGTGGAGGAAGATGTTTGTAGTATTTAGATTTCATTAATCTCAGATACAAGACATCCCTGCGGGGGTTCCTCAGGATTGTGTCTTGGATGCAGCCATCAGAAAATTATGGAATTCAAACTGTGTGCTCGGAGGCCATTTGACCCATTGTATCTCCCACAAACCGCTGAAGGCAATCTCATCCCGTTGACCATGCATTTCTCATGGCCAATTTGTCTAAACTGCACATCTGAGTACTGTGGACACAATCTGGAGCACCCACAGGAAACCGAAACACATTCTACAAATTCTTCACAGGTATTCACCTCACCCTGAGAGTAGCCCTGTGGCCCTGGCATTTTGCAGTAGCAGTGTTAGCTGGTAAGCCACCATGCCACCTCCTCTTCAGCTGTTTTATCAATGATCTGCCATCATCTCAAGATGAAAAGTGAACATTTTCCCTAATGTGTGCAAAATGTTCATCACCATATGTTCCTCCTCATACACTGAAACAACTGTTGTCAAAGTGCAGCTCGTCCTGGATAATATCCAGGCTCGGGATTAAACGTATACGTGACATTTGTATTGTTCAATTGTCAACCTATATCTATGCCTAAAAAGGCAAGAAAAAGTTATTTCCCCTCCACATTCAATGGCACGATTATTACTGAATCACCCATTATCAACATTCTAGCAGTTACCAGCAAACGAAACATGAGTTAGAAGAGCTATGTAAATGCTGTAAAGCAAATAGCAGATGAGGGGTTAGGAATAGTGCAGCAAGTGACTCACCTCGAGACACCTCGACGTCTTTCCTGATGCTGAAGGCACCATTCAAGTGAATGATGGAATATTCCTTACTTACCTGTATGGACGCAGCAACAACTAAGCTGAAAAACAGCATCATCATCCAAAAGAATGCAGCCTACTTGATTGGCAACATAACAAAAAAAAACTTCCTTCACTACCAAAGACGAACCACACATGCCACTTTTCAAACCAGTATCTCTACTATCCAGATGAAAAGGGTAGGAGAATATGGCAGCGACACCACCTGAAATTGCTGCTCATTCCCTTGACTGAAGAACAAACGTTTTGTCGCCCCTTCAGTTGCACTTGGTGGAAATCCTTAAAATTACCTCCTTTCCCCATATCCCTCCCCACTGCCGCCATAACCATTATGGCAATGTGTGTTTAACCTCCCTGAATGGACTGCTGCAGTTCGAGACGTCACTCACCGTCACCTTCTCACGTTCTGCTTGGCATAAGACTTAATTGCTGACCTCGCTGGACATATTTAAACCCCATTAAAGGATAATGAGAAGCTAATGCAAGAGCGATGATTCCTTGCTTTAAAAAAAATACTTTAATAAACTTTCCGATTGCTGGACAGTCCAGCAGTTTTTGTTCGTCCACGTTATCCTTGAATCGAGTCACGCTGTAGGCCAGTTCAGAATTTATAATCACTGTCTTTGTTGCGTGTTTGAAGTGACATGCAGGTCACACAGGGAGTGCAGGCTTCCTTTCTGAAAGGACATTCATACACGACAAAAGTTAGTTTCAATCTTGTTTGACATCAGGTATGGATATTATGTTATAATATGTTCATGTCATTCCACAAGCAGCACGGTGTCACAGTGGGATTGGAGGGAATCCATGACCCAAAGGTCGATTGGTCAAAGCGAACTTCTGCTATTGATATTACTCCGCCCATGGGAGTGGCTTCGTACAGTGAAAGTCATAGGGTTATGACATGGTTGGAATCTCTTCTCCTAATTTAAGGAAACATCCAGTAAAGCTCATCTCACTACATAATGTGTTAAAGTATGCATGACAGGGAACTCCCAATTCCACTATTTAAAGAAAAAAATATCAATTTTAGTCTTCAACTCTAAAATTGAACATTAAACAACAACTATTTGCAACTACAGGCCTCCTTTCTCTTAACTGTTTGTTATCAGACTCCAAATCGATAAAAAAAGTTGTTCGAATAGAAGTTCCTATTAAAATTACATTAACTTAATTTCAAAACCATCTAGAGGCTGTCATCATCAGTGTCTGTCTTCATTCAGCTGTAGATCTCCTTGGATCATCTTCAGTCTTACATATGGAAAAGATGTTTTGAATGGCAGTTCGGCTCTCAAGATGGCAGTGACTCTCATTAGCTAACTATCAAGATGTTTGATTCTTTATACACCCACTACCAGATCGTCTAATTCATTCGATATTGGCAAAAACAATTAATTCAAATTCGATTGGTTTTAGTATCCTGGGACCTAATTTTAACTGATTGGGGTAATATGAAGTATTGTGAAAACAGCAACCAAAACGCAGGTCCTTTTTTCACCGCCATATGCTTCATAATTTCAATTCTCCAGTACATGCAGCGACAGCTAATCTGTCACATGATGGGGATCTGCAAACCCTCAGTGCAAAACAGCTTTCACTCTCTCTTAAAGGGACAGTACACGCTGTCCATTTCATAACACCTTCCCCTTTAAAATAAAATTAACCATCATCATGAAGCTATCTTCTGAGTGAATTTTTCAAATGAAATATAGAAGGCCTCAATACACCTTTCTCATCAAAATGTGGCAGCGTTTAACATATTTGTACATATAATTACCTTGACTCTTTATCGCTATCCTGTTACCTTGACTTTCCTGACTAAATCACAACTTCTGGAGTTGAAATTCTCTCTGCGTTTCTCTTTCACTTTCTTCTCCTTCTCCTTCTCTTTGCTCAGCTAAGAACCTTCTGTCTCTATCTTTTTCTTCTCTCTCTTTCTCCTCTCTCTCTTTCTCCTTTTCTCTCTTTTTCTTTACCTTTTAACTCAATTTTCCCCAATTGTCAATCGACTGCACTTGTCTGTTTCTCTGACACACCTAAGAGCTTTACTAACCCCCTTGCCAGTTCATCTTAACTGTTGTCCTTGGATAAGCACAATTCTACAGTCTTTGCTAATTCTAAAATTGTGGCCATTTTCTGTTCTTCTAAACTTTCTTGGCAAATTTTGAAATCATCTCCGAATCCCAGAACCTCTTCAGCAATGTTCAGAGCCATTTCTCACACTGTTACTTCAACCAAACATATGTAACTGAAATTAAACAAATTGTCTCAGCTACGTTTCGTTTAATATATAAGATACTATTTGGCAAGTGTCGAAATCTACTGGGATCTTTTGTCCTCCAAATCTGTTTAAATCTGTCCAAATCTCGGATTTGGTCGGTCTAAACCTTTGCAAATGACGGAACCGAGGCCCCATACTGTTATGACACAGCGGTAAACACTTTTGTTAATTAAACCAAATACCACGCAAAGCTCACCTCGCCTCGTAATCTGTATGAGTGACAGAGAATGCCAGTATCTAAAGAAAAAAATGTTGATTTATTATTTTACTCTAAGCGTGAATATTAAACAGCAACTATTTACAACTCTAAGCCCTCTTTCTCTTGAAGGCTTGATATCTGCCCCCAACATTTCCAATAAAAACCAAGATTAAAATTAGATCAACTTAATTTTCTAAACAACCCAGAGGCTGTCATTGTCGGTATCAGTCTTCTTTCAGATGAAGACCTCCCGGGATGATCTTTGTTTTTTTACTGCAAAGATATTTCATATGAAAAAAGGTCCCTTTAATCGAGAGAATGTTGAATGGCAGTCTCCCAAATGATGGCAGTTACTCTCAATGGCGAATTTTCAAAACGTCCGTTTCTTTATTTCCATAACATCAGCTCATCTCATTCATTTATGGTTGGCAAAGACAATAAATACAAATATGATTCGGTTTTAGAATCTTGGGGCCTAATTTAAAATCATTGGTTAAATTCGAACTGATGTGCAAACATCAACGAAAACTCAGGTCTTTTTTTCACAGCCAAGTGTTACATATTTTCAATTTTCTTAAGCACTCTGAGACTGCAGTCAGTCACATGACATATGCCTGCAAATTTGCAGTGAAAAATACCTTTCACTCTCTCTCAGAGGTACAGATCACATCTTCAACTTCACAACATGCCAAGCCTGCACTAACTATTGCCACATTCCTTCAATCTTATCTACATAATTTGCAATGCCTGCACATCCTTCTTGTAGTGAGATGATTAGAAATGCATGTACCAGTCCAAACGTGGCATTGCTAATGTTGTTTACTGCTGAAACATATCTTGCTTTATTTATATTCTATGCCCAGAAGATTAGTGTGTGCATACCATATACGCTCTTGACGACATTATTCGCTTGAGTTGTCACTTTCAGGTGACTGTGGTTCTGCAAACCTAGGTCCTTCTGTAGGTAATGCTTATAAAGATTCTGCAATTTACTTCTCCCCATGTTTTTCCAAAATTTGCCATCTATCATTTGCTCAGATTAAGTTTCATCTGTCATTTCTCTGTGTAAAGCTGCAAACAATCTATTTGCTGATGTATACACTGGGCAGTCCTCCTCACTACCTGCAGCTCTCCCAAACTTTATGTCATCGCCAAACGTTCTAATCAGAGCACTAATTATCTTTCAAATCATATATTTGCATTGCAAATGACAGGAGTCACGAGCCCTGTCGAACACAAGTGTTCACCAATCTTCAATCAGAAAAATGTCAATCATTAATGTCTGTCTTCTTTGACCAAGCCAGTTTTATATCTGTCTTATGAGCTGACAGCACATCCCATGTGACTTCACGTTCTCCATCAGCCTTCCATGCGGAACCTTGTCAATGGCCAACATGAGTTCTATGCAGAAATTTCCACTGCTTTGTCCTTATCATTCATCTTTGTCACTTCAAAAACAAAACTCAATCACATTTGCAAGACAAGGCCACCGTGGCATAAAGTCATGCTGCCTATCTCTAATAAAAGCATGCTTTTCAAAATGTGAATAAAATCTCCCCAATAATTTCCCCACATTGACATGGAGTTCACCGGCCTGTGAATACTTGTATTATCCCGGTTCCCCTTCTTAAAAATAAGAACAACGTTTGATTTTCTCTTGTCCTCTGCGTTCTTGCCTGTGGCTAACCAGGGCACAAAGATGGCGGACAACCCCAAGCAAATTCGTCGCTCACCTTCCTCGGTCTTCTGGGATAGATTGAATCAGGTCCTGGGGCTTGTTTACCGTAATGCTTTTCAAAGCTCTTGACATCTTCTCCTTTTATATCGACATGTCCGGGAATATCAATACATCTCTCCTTAGACTCAACATATAACAAGTCGTTCTCCTTTGTGAGTACTGATACAAATTATTTGTGTAGGACCTCATTCACATCCTCCAGCTCCACGATTAAATTTCAACTCTCGTCCTTGAGTGAACCTACCCTTCCCCAAGCTACACTCTCGCGCTATGTACACTTTGAAAAGTCTTGGGACTTTCCTTAATCATGTTTGCCAAGGCCATTTCGTGGGCCACTTCAGCTCTCCTAACTCCTTGTTTAAGTTCTTTCTCATGTTCGTTATCATCATCAAAGGCTCTGTTTGTCTTCAGTTTCTTAAACCTTACATGTGCTTCTTTTCTTTTTCTCACTAAGTTGACAATTTCTCATGTCATTCAAGCTTCCTGAGTCTTTCCATCCTTATCCTTTACTTTTGCGGGAACATGTTGATATAGAGCGTTAATCAATTGGTGTTTTAATATTTTTCACATAGCAGATACCCATTCACCTTCAAACATCCATCCCCAACCTACATTACCCAGTTCCTGACTGATGTTTGTTGTAAATATCTGTCCACAGTGTTTTTTTTTGTTTCACCAAAGGGTTACTTTTATCTTGACCCAGAAGTAACTTAAAGCTGGTGAAATGATGGTCACTGTTCCCAAAATGATCCCCCACTGAAGTGTCGATCACCTGGCTTGGCTCATTTCTCAGTACCAGATTTAGAATGGGTCCTTCCCGAGCTGGACTTTTGCATACTGCTTTGAGAACCCTTTTGGACGAACTGAACAAATCCTTCGTATAAAAGCTCTGGCGATAAGTGAGTCCAGGCCAATTAATGGGAAGTTCAAATCTCCAATCGCAACAATACTGTTACTTTCACTTTCCCATTGTCTCTCGTTCGTGGTTGAGAAGCTCTTTGTACTGATTGGACGCGGACGAGTCCAGTGTCCAATTCATATGGCCTCGCTGGAGTAGTCTTCGAAATATTCCTTCCTCTATCCAGCTGGGATATTCTTCCTTGTTAGCAAGTCAACTTCCCCACCACTTTTATACGCATCGCCATCTCACCTGAGAAATATATCAAAAACCTGCAGCATGAAGCTGGCTTATACCTCTCGCAAATAAATCAGTAATGAGGGCAATATCACAATTATTGGCACTAGTCCAAGTTCGAAGTTCATGTGTTCTTCCAGTCAAAAACCTGGCATTGAACCAAATGCGTCTTGGACCACCCGTCCCATCATGTTCAGTAATGTCATCCTATCAATCGTTCCTTTCAGAGTTACTGGCTTACTTCTCTACGTCCTCCTTGGCCATTTCACTTTATGAGCACTGCTCTGATTTTCACCCCGAAACACCACTTTAAATCCTAATGAGTGTCGCTGGCAAATTCCTTACTGGGTTATTGGTGTCCCTCCAAATTAAATGCAACTCATTCTTCTTGCAACTCGTCCAGTACTAGAAGTGATCGATATTGGAAGCCATATCTCCAACAACAACCGTTTAATCCATATTTAACTGCATTATCTTCTTATTCCAAGCCTCACTGACACAGGACAAAGAATGCATTCCAGAGTTGCAAACCGAATGCCCTGATTTTTAATTTATTACATAACTCCCTGAACTCCTTTGCAGGATCTTGTCATTCTTCCTGTCTATGTTGTTCACACCAATGTGTACCATGAACAACGGCTGCTTGGCCTCTGCTCTGAGAAAATACTGTGCATGGTCAAAGGCATCCTTGATCCTAATAGCAAGGAGACAAGACACCAAGTTTGTGGCCGTTTTGAGGCGACAGAAACGCAGATCTGTGCCTCTTACTATTATCATTGCTCGACAGCACTTTGACTCTCCTTGCTGGACAGCGGACCCATTTGTTGAGGCAATGTACTCGTCTTTTTTGCTGTCATCTCCTGATAGGCCACCATGATTAACAATATGCAAAATAATATTCTTATCAGAGAGTGATATTGAGGACTCCTGCACTGACTGTCTGCGTCTTCTGGCGGTCACCCATCTTGCTACTTAGAGCTGGGGTGCGACAACATCTTGGAAACCGGAATCCATGACACTTTCCGCCTTCTGCATGCTTCGAATTGTATCTGAATGGTGCTCCAATCTATTTCAATGGTGTGACAGGAGCTGCAAGTATCCTGCAGATGTAGACATTTCGTGCAGATGTAGACATCAGGGACTGTCTCTGATATCACACATTGCGCATTGGCGGTCATTTCGTGCCCTGTAACCGCTCTTTAATTAAACATAAATTTCTATTAAAATTAATTTTCAGCTAACCAGATGTTTCTCAGTGTTAAGTTTTTAGGAAAAAGCAATTAAGTACACTTTGCTACGATCATCGTTTTAGGAATTACTCTGACTTGCAGTATATATTACTCAACCACTCACACAAATCCCCCGATTCTAAATGTTCATAGCTTAAAGCTACGAAAATGATAACACAAATTGAAAAGTAACCACTTACCTATCAGGTGCCCTTCTATCTCAACCATCACTTTTGAACTTGTTATGTCACAAAGTAGTGCTCCTATGTTACTCTGTTTTCACTCACCATTTGGCATCGCACAAAGTGTGCACAGATTAGGCCTCGCTTCGGTAGTATCTATCTGGAAGTTCCCATTATTGTTGAGCCCCAGTTTTGCTCTGTTCTGATGGCGCTGCTGCTGCTGCTGATACAACGACTGTTTCTTTAAAATAAGGAGTATATTTTTCGGAAGTGACGAAGATGGTTGAGGAGGATCTGAAATGAAAGTTGCTTACTAAAACATTTGACAAGGTTGCTCATTTTTGGCTCGTTCGGACGACGAATGCACATGGAATCCATAATGAGCCGGCAAATTGGAGATAATATTGCCTTGCTGATAAGAAGTGGAGAGTATTCGTGGAGGGCTTCTTTATTTGCATGGAAGTCTGTGGTGTTATCATGGGCAATTTGCAGATGACTTGAAATATTTGGCATTGTAGATAGTGAAGGAACTTGCCAAAGCTAGGTAGAGTTCATAAGGAAATTTAGCAAGAGCAGTGGCAAATGGAATTTATATCAGGCAAGTGTGAGGTGTTCCATTTTGGGGGTCATTCAAAGAGGAGAGTGTCGAGTAAGTGGCAGGATCATGAGGAGCATTGATATACAGAAGGCACTCGTGGTGCAAGTCCATGAATCCTTGAAAGTCGTTTCACAAGAGGAAAAGCTGATAAATAATGCATAAAAAATTCTTGTCAATATCGGTTGGAGAAATTCATTTTAATCGTTTGCAAGTCATGTTGCAATTGTGTAAAACAATGGTGAGGCCACATTAGGAATAAAGTGTGCAGATTTCTCAGGCCACTCTACGGTGTTTTCCGAGGTTTTTAGGACGATGCATAGGATGTTGTGAGTTCTGAGAGTCTCTGCAGTGTGGGACCGGCCATTCAGCCCAGCAAGTCAACACTGACCCTTCAAAGAGTATCCTACCCAGATTCATTCCCCTCTTACTCTACCGCTGACTAATGCACTTAACCTACAGTTCCCTGAATACACTGGTCAATTTAGCATCTCCAATTCACCTAACCTGCACAGCTTTGGGGGTGGGGTGTGTGTGTGTGTGTGGGGGGGCGGCGGAATGCACACAGACAGAGGGAGAATGCGCATTCTCGACACAGAGAGTCATCCAAGGCTGGAATTGAGGGTGGGGTCTCTGGTGCTTTGAGACAGCAGGGCTAACCACGGAGCCACTGTGCCACTACAAAGTTTGCCAAGTTATTGCCTGGATTTCAGTGTATTAGCTGCAAGGAGAGGGTGGACATTTTTGGCATGTCTGCACTAAAACATCAGAGACTGAGGAGTGACCTTACAGATTTTTAATAAAATTATGAGAGACTGTATAGGATTGATCTCGAATTTTCTTTTCCGTGGGTAAAAATATCAAACACGAGGGCCTTCGGATTATAAATACATGATCAGGCAGCGAAAAGCGGGGCGATTGATGGGCTAAATATATCACAGCAGTGTGCCATCCAAAGAGATTTTGTGACGCTGATGGTACCATGTTTATTATGCAAATGTCAGCGAGCCAGATTAATCATGTTCCAGCTTTCTGGCGTAACAATGAACCAGAGAGGAAGGGTTTCAGTTGAGTATGGAGTCTACTTAGGCGAGGTTATTTTGCGAGGCATCGGGTGTTTATAGAGAGCAATGACAGGAACGTTCTGTCCAAGCTGCCTGGAGTGCAAGTTGCAGAGGGGTAAGGATTATGATACCAGATGATTAGGAGGTCATGTGTCAAGAACCTAATGTGGCAGCTGTGTGGACGGGTGACTGGGTAAGGTGTGAGGTGACAATTGGATCGGGTGTCTGTTGAATTATGTGCCAAACGATACTGTGGCCAAATAAGTGATGCTTTGTTTTGGCCATGTGTCGGTGTGGATATGGCCTGATCTGACAGGGTGGATATCAGGTATAGGATTTTCATGGGAAGCTGCGAGTTGTTTAATTAGTGTTTGATCAGGTAAGATTTGGCCAGGCCGGAGCACATCTCTTTCAGATTGTTATCCGGACACTCTTGTAATGTCAGGCTTTATCCAGCAGGAATGTATATTGTCCAATCACATTTGTTGCAGTTTGTCAGATTGGGCCTTTTCCAAGCCGGAACAGGTAGACTGCAATCTGACCAACATCAGGGGTAGTGACTGAGCTGTTGAGTCAGGCCAGGTCCATTGCAGGTGGGGCGAGGGATTTAGTGAAAGGAGGGTATCAGTTTAGGGTGTGAAGGCTTTGTGAGATCTGAGGCTGTGCAGATGGGGAGCATGTTGTAAATATGCATTAAATAGTTACTGTGGTGTTAGATTGTGTCAAATTTACTTAAATAACTACTCAGCTTAATTTCAACTGAAAGCTTCGATATAAATGGAGAATTTCACACAATTCCAGGTGCAGAGCTGTACCCAATGGAAACTGATATTCCCTGGCAATTCATTTTGTTCTACAGTGGGAATTCTGAATACTTTCATTGTGCAACTGTCATCTAAGCTGATGAAATAACTCTCTGGCGATTGAAATATTCAGAAGAAACTTTCATTTTATCGTTATGTACTCTCTAACCTTAGATCATAATGTATCTAATTCGTTTGTCGTGAAAAATCAATGTCACAGATTGATAGATGAATGTTAAATGGATAGTTTCGACTTATATAAAAAATATAACTTGTCAATTAAGAACATCTCGAAAAAAGAGTCATATGTAGAAAAAATGAGTCAGTGTGAAATCTGCAGCTAGCGATAACTCACAAAAGGCTAAAGTTGTTGAACGAATGAAAACAGGGTGGAGAAAAAGGAAATGTTGGCAGATGTTGGAATGGGAATGAGAAACAGAAGAATGGTGTCACGGGCATTATTGTGATGGCCAGTTTAGCCATGTCGTCTGAAATGAAGAGATGTATGGACTAGACAGTTCGCATTTGTGTCACTCATTTAGTTCGTGGACTTGAAAGAATGAGTGAGACACAGGAATGATCGCTGGAGTGAAAGGATTGGAAGCAAGGCAGACAATGGCCTCGTGGAATTATCGTTAGAGTATTAACACAGAGACCCGAATACTGTCAGATTCATAGTCATAAAGATGTACAGCACCAAAACAGAACTCATCCATGCTGACACAATATGCTAAAAGGTCTAGTACCATTTGCCAGCATTTGGTCCATATCCATCTTCCTATTCATAAACCCATCCAGATGCCTTTAAAAAGTTGTAATTGTATCAGCACACACCACCCTCTGTGTGAATTTTCATAGAATCCCGTCACATCACACCCTTCAGGAATATGCATTAAAACGATGACGAATTCAGCTCCGTAGTTCTGATGTGAACACGTACAATTCTGAGAGTGGACCTCCATTGTATTGATTGTCACGTGGATAAATGTTGGAAGGGAAAGTAAATACATGTGAGGGACTGAAACACTTCCCAAGCGGTTAGATTGCATTTCCTTTTAAACATTGTTCGAGGTGGACTTGGAATTAGTTCAGTCGAACGGTAAAACGTTAACTGAGATCAATGCAGGAATGCATGACAGGGCTTGTGGTGTTTGTGTAACTCAAGACTGCCACGTTGCTGCGACTTAGCATGAATTACATTGGCCATGCATAAACTGAACACAGAATGTGGAAAACAGTCAAATCAACATTTCCAAAGTGTAATAAATATTCCCATATGTTTCACTCCTGTTATTGCTTATTAATGGTTTTAATGATTGAACCCACTACCAGTGGTTGAATTGATGGCAAACGAGATAACAAAAACCCGACAAACTTCTGGAGAAACTTAACAGATTTGGTAGCGAAAACAGTTCTTCATCAGAATAAGATGACTGATAAGATGCATTCATGAAGAGGTCAAGTAGTGTGAATTGTGAACTGCACAGTCTTCGTACAGGGACCAATGCCAGAGAGCAAAAAGCATAGACATTCTTTCTGAAGGAAGCACCATTGATTTCCTACATTTCTCAATTATCCAAGCAAGCTGTCCACTTTCTCTGCTGTACTGCTCTAACACAAATTTACCGAGAAGAACCTTGTGGCATTTCAGTGTGGCCGAGTCATGCATTTTTTTTTTCCGCAAAGTGAAAACTTTAAATTCAGGCGTGTCCTTTTCTTTCCCATGTCAATTTATAATCCTTTGGAATTTTATTTGCCCTTTGCTAAAATGCTACCATATTGATAGTTCAACTATTTGCCCAACTTCATCACTAAAATTAAGTCTATTTCTCGACCATCCTTCTCTCTTCATGTGCTGGCTTAAGAGAATAGGCCTCCTGATTACATTTTGAGAACTCTGCTTCATCCCAGAATTTCACACTACTATGATACGAAATATTGGGGAAGTTGAAATCTTGAACACTGAAAACTTTAATTAATTCCATTTCATCTAGAAACCGAAATATTACCTCTTTGGTAGTCAGGTTAAGCCTCGGAAATCACCTTAGCTCTTGGCCAATTAATATTCGAGTTTAGCTATGACTTCGAACCCAGCATTGGTGTCTGGATACCATGAGTTGGATCTTATGCCATGTTGTTCTTTGCAATTTTAGGTCTTTTCGACCATATCGTCGATGACACTTCTGGAATCATTAAGTCTGCAGTTTGTCTTCTTAACAACAGTGATTTTTCAGTTATTTATTAGAATTTGCATTAATTGTCTGTTGAAAAAACAACTTTCCTCCAATTAACGCTTTCACGACAGGACCTTCCTTTACATGCAATCTTAATTGTTATTTTCATGAGCAGTAATTTGTCAAGCAGTGCTCCCCGCTCTCTTCCCGGAAACAGCTTGTTTATGTTACACTATGTTGCACTGGCTCGCTGCAGTGATCCAGCAATGGTCAGTGCAAGCTGGTATAACAACACCTCATTTTCAGCTTGTGAACTCTACAGATTTCTGGATTCTGGGTGGGGTGGGTGGGTAGTAAAAGCTGGAGGCGAGTAGCATTGTTCTTTAGAGAGTGCATGGCAGCTGCAGGAAAGAAGGTTGTTTGGGAGGATTGTCTACTAAGTCAGTATGCAAGAAGGTCACGTCGAGGAAAGGAGCAATCACATTATTAGGTGTTTTCTATAGATCCTCCAATACCAGCAGAGAGATTGAAGACGAAATTAGTCAGAAGATTTCGGAAGGGTGCAGATATAAAAGGGTTGATGTTATGGGTGAATTCAACTTCCCCAATATTGAATGTAGCGTCTGTAGTGCAGATGGGCTGGATGGATTCTGAATGTGTCAGGTGTGTCCAGGAGGGAAAACTGACAATATGTAGTTAGGCCGACTAGGGGGAGGCCATATTGGATTTGGAGCTGGGCAACGAACCAGGCCAGATGTCAGATCTCTCGATGGAATAGCATTTCAGTGACAGTGACCGCAACTTTCTCACTTGACCACAGCCATTGAGAGGGATAGGAGCAGACAGTATGGGAAGTTTTTTTTAATTGCAGAAAGGAAAATTATACTGCTTTTAGAGTGGAGCTGTAGAATATAATTTGGGAACAAATGTTCTCTGGGTAATTGTGGAGGCTGTTTAAGGAACATTTGTTGCCAGTGTTGCATAACTTTGTCCCACTAAAACAGGGAAGGAATGAGAAGGGGAAGGAGCTTTGGATGACAAGAACAGAGAAGCTGCTCATCAAAAGGAACAAGGAAGCTTAGTTAAGATTGAGGAAGCAAGGATCTGGAACAGCTTTAGAGGATAGCATTGCAGCTACGAAAAAGCTGAAAGAATGGCCTGAGGAGAACTTGGTTGGAGCACGATAGAGTCTTGGTGGGAAGGATTAGGCAAACCCAAATCGTTTTACACGTACGTGAGGAAGTAGAGAATTATCAAAGAGAGTGTAGGACCAATCAGGAATAGAGGAGGGAATTTGTGCCTGGTGTCTGAAGAGGTAGGAGTGGCCCAAAATGTGGTTTTTGCTTCAGTATTCATAAGAGAGAGAGAGAGAGAGAGAATGAGGGACCTTTTTGCTTGTGAGAACACCGTGGAACAAGTTGATAGGCTTGCACATATTGATATAAATAGAGAGGATGTGCTGGAAATGCAGCGAAGCAGCAAGATAAATAAGTCCCCAGGGCCCGACCAGATCTATTCAACGTTATTACGGTAAAATGAAGAATGAGATTGCTGCACCTGTGGCGATGATCTTTGCATTCTCACTCTGCACGGGAATATTACAGGATGATAGGAGAAGGTCCAATGTTCTTCCTGTATTCAAGAAAATGAACAGTAAAATCCCTGCCAATTACAGACCTGTCAGTCTTACATCTTGACAAGCAAGGTACTGGAAATGATTCTGAAAGTTAGGATTTAAAACTATTTGGAAAAAAACGTAGTTTGATTGAAGATAGTCAGCATGGCTTTTTGAGGGGCAGATGATGCTTCACAAGCCTTCTTGAGGTCTTTGAGATTGTGACGAGCCAAATTGTTGAAGATTGAGCAGGGGATGTGGTGTATATGTATTACAGTAAGGCATTTGCTAAGGTCTCCCACGCTATGTTCATTCAGGAGGTTAGGAGCAATGGGATACAGGGAAATTTTAGTTGACTGGACAGAGAATTAGCTGAGCAAACAGCGGGTAGATGTGGATGGCATGTATTGTGCCTGGAGTTCATTGACCAGTGGTATCCCGCAAGGATCTGTTCTTAAGTCTCTTCACTTTGTATCTTTTATAAATGACTTCCTATTTTTTCCAATGACACAATGGTCTGCGGTATTAGAAATAGTGCTAAGGGCTGTTGCAGGCTGCAATATGACATTGACCAAATGCAGAGCTCGGCTGAGACGTAGCAGATGGAGGTTAACATGGATAAATGCGAAGTGATTCAAGTTGGAAGGTCGAATGTGAATGCTGAATACAGGGTTAAAGACAGTATTATTCTCTTGTAAGAAAACAGCGGGATCTTTGGGTTCAAGTTCATAAATCCCTAAAATTTACCACTCAAGTTGAGAAGGTTGTCCGAAGGTGTTTTTGTTTTGGCATGGGGAAGGATGCAGATGCTTGAGAGACGGTGCAAAAGAGATTTACCAGGTTGCTGACTGGAATGGAGGCTTGTTTTATGAAGAGAGGTTGAGTGAGTCAGGGCTTATCACACTGGATAGAAGAAGTAATAGAGGTGACTTGGCAGAGGTGTACACTTTAATGCGAGGCATAGATAGAGTAGAGAGCCACAGACTTTACCGCAGGGTATAAATGGCTGTCACGAGGTGTCATAATTTTAAGGTGATTGGAGGAAGGTATGGCGATGTCAGACGAGGTTCTTTACATAGAGAGTGTTGGTTATCTGAAATGCATTGCGAGCAGTGGTGGCAGTGTCAGAGACATTAGAGGATTTAAGCGACGGCTGGAGAAATGCATGGACGGCAGTGAATTGAGGGTTGTGCATGTTAGGTTGTTCTTCGGTTATGATAAATGCTCGGCACAACATCGTAGGCCAAAGGCTCAGTTCTATTCAATGCCTTATGTTCTATGTGAGATCTGGCAGTTCTTGTGAATGCATCATATGAAGTCAATGTGAGGTACAGCAAGTGACTAGGACATCAGTTGAAAAGTTACTGTTTATTGTCAGTTATATGGTATATGACTTTTGGGATCAAAGAACAACAAACAAGGAAAATTACAGCATGGTAACAGACTTTTCAGCCCTCTAGAACTGCACCAATCCAAATCCGCTATCTCAACCTGTCACCTATTCTCCAAGGATTTTTAACACTCTGTTCCCTGCCCATTCATGTATGTGTCTACATACATCTTAAATGATGCAATCGTGCCTGCCTCTATCAAATCCACTGACAATGTGTTCCAGCCACCACCATTCTCTGCATAAAGGACTTTTCACACATATCTCCCTTAGACCTTTCCCCTCTCACCTTGCACAAGTGACCCCCTCTGGGAAAAGGCTTCTTGCTATCCACCCCGTATATACCTCTCATGATTTTGTAGATCTCAATCAGATCCCCCCTCAACCTTCGTCTTTCTTACAAAAATAACCCTAATTTACTCAACCTCTCTTCATAACTATAGCTGCAAAAATCTAGAATGACTCCTTGTCTGGAAGAATAAATTGTGTTTCTTATTTGAGAAAGCATAAAATGACATTAGAAGCATTTCACTCAACTCATCCCAACGATGACTTTTTTATCTTGTGAGCAACGTTTAGACAGACAATGCAGATTCCATTTCAGATTATAAGAAGGCCCAGTGAGAATCTTTTTAGTCATTGCAATTATCTTCCTCAGAAATAATGGAGGTTGTCACATTGCACTTATTAGAAGCATCGTTGCATAGACTTTCAATATGAAAACCAATGGAGGAGGACAAGAAAGTGAGTTTGAGAGACCACGAGGGGATCATGATCTTAATCAATTGTGGAACTTTTCAAAGGGTGGAATGATGCATCCTTTGTTTTATTTTTAGCAGCGGCCACATTTGGGAATGTATAACCCGCAGTAAAGAAGAAGCTGTGAATGGTAGAGTTCATGGAGGCAAACCAAAAATCTATCATTGTCAACTGTTAAAATAATGATGACCCCAACTGATATTTCTATTGGACATGTCAAATTCCTGAACAGTGTCTGACTTGATGGGTCATTTCATTTATTGATTTTATTTAACGTGGTGACCTTGCACTCAAGTATAAGTCCCCCCAACTTGTACGTTTTATTTTAATGCTAAATTATAAGTTTGTGACAGAAAATAAATCGATTATATTTTTAAAGAAAACCACAAACTAAACTTTTGACATATAACACAATTTAAAATGATTCAAACAAATGACAAAACAACATCAAATCTGCTGTTTACCACTGTCACGTTGCAGTTACTTAAAGTACAAGCGATACTTCCGTTCCCCATGAAACCTGTGAGCTTTGACAAACTGCTTTTCTTTCTCTGCTCTGTCCTCCGAGTAATAAACGTCTTTGCTGTGAGACCACACACAATTTAGATACTAAACTTTGTCAGCTTTGAATGACCAATACAATTATGCAATCAACACACCTGATCTGGGCGTTTTCACAAACAACAATTCTTCACTAAGGGAACTTAAAAAAACACAGATTAGATTCCCTACAATGTGGAAACAGGCTGTTCGACTCAACAGGTCCACACTGACCCTCTGATGAGTAATTCACCCAGATCTATTTCCCTCTGACAAATGCACCTAACTCTATGCAATTTAGCATGGACAATCCACCTGATCTGCACATCTTTGGATTGTGGGAGGAAACCCACGCAGACACGGGGAGAATGTGCAAACTCTACACAGACAGTCGCCCAAGGCCGGAATCAAATCCAGGTCCCTGGTACTGTGAGGCAGCAGTGCTAACCGCTGAGTCACCATGATGCACTTTCTTCAACATATTTCCTCAAATGTTCTGAGTAATCTGCCCTTTCGAGGAACGTGTAAACTTACATCTCGTGTCAGTTATGCCTCTTCCTCAAACTCTAAAAACCTTCACATTTATTTCCTTATCATATTTAATTCTTGGATCTTCAAGATCCAAAATTAAGCTCGTGTTTGTAATACATTCTCTCTTCAGTCTTACAGACCGACAAGAAAATAAATTTCACTTCTTTTGGCATATATTTGTTTAAAAGAATGGTTCTACGAAGACTTACTTAATTATATTTAAAATTACTTTTCAAAAAAGTTAAGAATGTCATTAGTTTGAAATGCAAATTCTAAAATGATTTTCCAGAGAGATGAAGCTTGCACCACTTTCATCGTGATGAGTTAAAAGTAACAAAGGCAATCCTGTCTTAGACAGCGGTGAAATAAATGAATGCAATTGATTCCGTGAAAAACAGAATGATGGCAGGCAGATGAGTGGAAGGGGAGAAGTTTGGAATGGTATTAAAACTCCAGTTCACTAAGGTCATGCTCCGAAGTTGTGGAGTTTAATGCTGAGCCTCAGAGGCTGTAAGGTGCTTCAGTGGAAAACGAGAGTTATTGCTCATGCATGAGTTGTGCTTTGATGAAACATTTTAGCAGGCCCTGGATGGAAGCACAATAGTTTATTTAACTGACAACCACGTGGACACATTCATTAAATCCATGGTTCTTCTTTGGTTCTTAGCTGGTTCCACAATGCCTAGTTTGTTTTTATGCACTAGCCAGTTCCCCTTTACCATGGATGTGTTATGACTCTCCACATTTATCCGCCTCCAGGATGACCTGAAGGTTGCTGCGATCATTTGTTTGTGACAAACACTGTTATTTCGAAAAAAAAAATGCCATTAATTCTCCTCGGCTTCAGGCAGTAGTTCCCCTTCAAATATCTGCTGGCTCTTTGGTTAAGTATATTTTAGAGCTTTTGTTTTGTTTCTTGTTGCTTTTTGCATATTTCGTTCTTTCACTTTCATATACATCAAACTTGTCAAGTGAAGTGTCTCAATTCTTCTGATTGACTTGTCTCATAGAATCATAGAGTCAGTGAGATGTACAGCACGGAAACATACCCTTCACTCCAACCCATCCATGCCGACCAGATGCTCCAAACAAATCTAGTCACACTCGCCAGCACACAGCCCATATCCCTCCAAACTCTTCGTTGTAATAAACCCATTTAAGTGCCTTTTAAATGTTGCAATTGAACCAGCATTCACCACATCCTCTGGCAGCTCATTCCATACATGTACCACACTCTGTGTAAAAAATGTTGCCCCTTAGTACTCTTTTATATCCTTCTCTTCTCACTATAAACCTCTGCCCTCTAGTTCTGGAATCCCACACTCTAGGGAAGAGTCTTTTTCTAATTATCCTATCCGTGCCCCTCATAATTTTGTAATCCCTCTATAAGATCACCCCTCAGACTCCGATGCTCCAGGGAAAACAGCCACAGCTTGTTCAGCTTCTCCCGAAAGCACAAAACCTCCAACCGTGGGAACATCCTTGTAAATCTTTTCTTAACCCTTTCAAGTTTCACAACATCTTTCCGATAGGAAGGAGACCAGGATTGCACTCATTATTCCAACAGTGGCCTAACCAATGTCCTGTACAGCCGTAACATGTCCTCTCAACTCCTGAACTCAATATTCTGATCGAAAAAGGAAAGCATATCAAACAGCTTCTTTACTATCCTATCTACCTGCGACTCCACTTTCAAGGAGCTATGAACCTGCACTCCAAGGTCTCCTTGTTCATCAACACTCCTAAGGACCTTACGGATAAGTGTATAAGTCCTTTTTTTGCAAGGTGTGTGAAGGTTTGTAGCTCAGGTTGAGGTTTAGGGTGTAGCTTTGCTCGCTGAGCAGTCGGTTTGATATCCAGACTTTTTATTACCTGGCTTGGTAACATCATCAGTGGCGACCTCCAAGTGAAACGAAGCTGTTGTCTCCTCCTTTCTATTTGTAAGTTTGTCCCGGATGGGGTTCCTGGGGTTTGTGGTGATGTAATTTCCAGAGGGGTTGGTAGATGGCATCTAGATCTAGGTGTTTGTTTGTGGTGTTGTGGTCGAAAGAAAGGACAACGGAGAACTACAAACCTGCGTATACAGAAAACCGACAAACACTGACCAAATACGTAACTACATCAGCAACCATCCCAACGCAAACAAATGAAGCTGTATCAGAACACTATTCCAATGAGCCACCACACACTGCAGCACAGACGAACTTCGGAAAACAGAGGAGAACCACTTATACAACGTATTCGAGAAGAATGGATACTAAAAAAATACAGTCCGCTGATTCCTCAAGAACAAACCATGACAAACAGACCAAACACAGCCAGAAATTCTAACCACCTTACCATACATCAAAGAAGTTTCAGAAGTGACAGCCAGACTACAAAGACCTTTTGGAATCCTAGTAGCACACAAACACACCAACTCTCTCAAGCAAAAACTAACCAAACTGAAAAGATCCAGTACAACTCATGAACAAAAGCAACGTCATCCACAAAATTCCATGCAAGCACTGCCACAAACACTATGTAGGACAAACAGGAAGAAAGTTAGCCACCAGGATACACGAACACCCAGCTCGCCACAAAAAGATACGACCCTCTCTTCCTCATAGCCCTCCACACGGATGAAAAAAAAACACCAATTCGACTGGGACAACACATCTATCCTGGGACAGGTTAAGTAAAGATATGCCAGAGAATTGCACGAGGCCTGTCACTCCAGCCACAACGCCATAAACAAACACAAACACACATACCATCTGTCAACCCCTCAGAAAACAAACAGGAAATGACATCACCTCAAACCCCAGGAACGCTATCCAGGACAAACATATAAATAGAAAGCAAGAGACAACCGCTTCACTTCACTTGGAGGTCGCCACTGATGATGTGACATAACCAGGTAATGAAAAAAGATGAGACAATAAAGATAGTGGATCATGAAGTTTACTTGGAAAATGGAATCTACGTGTATTCTTTGTTAAGGAGGAAATGACCTTGACAGGTTAATGCAAATGCGAAATTGTCAGAAGTTCACCAAATTGTGTTGTTTGTAGAATACAGCGGGCATGATTTGCAGGTAGCACATGCATTGCTTATAGGAGGTCATCTACAAGTGATGCAGCCATATTTTTATTCGTCTGGATTACATAAAGCTGGTAGATTTTTTTCTTCAACTGCCATACATGTCAGATATTATGAAAGCCATAAGCGGTGATATAACCAGTGTCTTTCATGACAACTCACGCATTTGAAGAATCTTTTATGTGGGTTGTGTGCATCCCCTCCCTAAAACCAGAAGTGGCACCCAATATTTGCTAATTGGAAGAGATTTGCCTACTAGGTGTCCTGAGTCAATTCCCTTCCAGAATTTCATAGGACATCGAACATGGCAGTACAGTGCAGCTTCTTCAGCCCTCGATATTGCGCCGATCTGTGGAACCAGTCAGAAGCCTATCTATGCTACACTATTCTATTTTCATTCATATGCTTTTCTAATGACTACTTAAACGCACTCAAAGTTGGCCAGACTACTACTGTTGAAGGCAGTGTGTTCTACGTCCCGATTTCTCTCCTGGTAAAGAAACTTACCTCAGACATCTGCCCTATATGTATTAGCACTCAATTTAAATTTAAATCTATGTACCCTCGTTCTAGCCATCACCATTCGAAGAAAAAGGCTCTCACTCTCCACACTATCTTACCCTCTGATTTTGTTACATCTATCAACTAAGTCACCTTTCAAATTTATTCTTTCTAACAAAAGAATAAATTGTTTTCAGGCAATTTATTGTTTTCAGGTAATTGTTTTCAGGCTAATGAAATCCCTCAGCCTTCCCTCATATGACCTTACCTTTATAACAGGCAATATCCAAGTAAATCATAGCTTCCACATTCTTGTTAGAATGCGGTGATCAGAATTGTATGCAATTCTCCAAGTGTGGCTGCACCAGAGTTGTGTACAGATGCAGCATGACCTCTTTGTCAAGAACGCAGTACCTCTACCAATAAAAGCTAACACATTATCTGACTCTTAACAAAACTAACAACCTCGGAGTCAACTTTCAGGGTTCTATGTACATGAACACCAAGCTCTCTTTGCACATCTACACTGCCAGGAATCTTACCATTAGCCCAGTACTCTTTATTCCTGTTGCTCCTTCCAAAGTGAATCACCTCACACTTTTCCGCATTAAAATCCATTTGCCATCTCTCAGCGCAGATCTGTAGCTTACCTATGTCCCTCTTTAACTGCAACATCGATCAGCACTATCCACAAGTCCACCCACCTTAGTGTCGTCCGCAAATTTACTCATCCATCCTTCTACACCCACATCCAGTTCATCTGAAAAGAGAA
This sequence comes from Chiloscyllium punctatum, assembly GCF_047496795.1. Classification (NCBI taxonomy): domain Eukaryota; kingdom Metazoa; phylum Chordata; class Chondrichthyes; order Orectolobiformes; family Hemiscylliidae; genus Chiloscyllium; species Chiloscyllium punctatum. Next base: position 129,493,803 of record NC_092742.1, read on the forward strand.
AACAGTACTGAACCAAGACAGATCCTTGCGGTGCACCACTAGAAATTGAACGCCCGGATGAACATTTCCCATCAACCACCACCCTCTCTCTCCTTTCAGCTAGCCAATTTCTGATTTAAACTACTAAATCGCACTCAATTACATATCTCCCTACATTGTGCAATATGTTACTGTGGGACACCTTATCAAATGCCTTACTGAAATCCAGAAATTCCACATCTACCGCTTTGGCCTCTTCGACCTGCTTGGCCACCACCTCAACGAACTCAACAAGGTGTGTAAGGCTCGACTTACACTTCATATAACTGTGTTGACTATTCCTTATGAAGTTATTCCTCTCTAAATACTTATAAATCCTATCTGCTAGAACTTTTTCCAACACTTTACCCACATCCAAATTAAGGCTATAATTACCAGGGTTGTCTCTACTCCCCTTCTTGAACAAAGGGACAACATTTGCGATCCTCCGGTCTTCTGGCACTATTCTTGTGGACAATGAGGACAAGGAGATAAAAAAGGGCTCTTCAATATTCTCCGTGGCTTCTCAGAGAATCCGAGAAGAAATCCTATTCGTCCTTGGGCGAATATCTATTTTCACACTTTCCATAATTGCTAATGACTCCTCCTTGTGAACCTCACTCTTGTCTAGTCGAGTAACTCAGTATCCTTCTCGACACCATTATCCTTTTCATTTAGCGCCTCTTCTATCTCCTTGCACCACACGCACAATGTCCCACTACTATCCTTGATTGACCCTAATCTTCATCTAGTCTTTTTTAAAATTCCTGATATACCTTTAGGAAGCTTATGGGTTTTCCTTGCTCGACCACATACTCCCTGCCTGATAGGTACATACTTATCAAGGACACGCAGTAGCGGTTCCTTGAATAAGCTCCACATTTCAATTGTGCCCATTCCCTGCAGTTTCCTTCCCCATCCCACGCATCCTAAACCTGGCCGAATCACATAACAATTATCTTTCCTCCAGCAATAACTCTTCTCCCGCCGAATATGAGTATTCCTTTCAATGACTTAAGTAAACATAACTGAATTGTGGTCAGTGTCAACATAATGCTCACCTACCTCCAGATCTAACACCTGGCCCGTTTCATTATGCAGTAACAAATTCAATGTTGCCTCGCCCCTTATGGGTTGTCTACATGCTGTGTCAGGAAACCATCCTGCACGCATTGAGCAAAAGCTGACCGATCTATTGTACTCAAATCATAGCATTTTAAGTCAATATTTGGAAAGTTAACGGCTCCAACAACAACTACCCTATTACTCTCGTTCCAATCAGGAACTATCTGTCAATGTAAGCAAAGATGTGGAGAAGTAGCTTGCTTGCGTTATGGACGAATCCGGAAGATACATTCAGACCAAGGGTTAAATTTCACAGCGACATTATTGAAGGAGGTGATGGGCAGTTCTGAAATCAAACACTTTACAGCAAGTGTGTACCATCCTGAATCTACTGGACACTTGGAAAAATGGCAGAAGAACCGAAAGGCCAAGTAGAGGGCTTATTGCCACGATTACCTAAATGATTGGTGTAAACATATCCAATTTATATTATTCACTATTAGACATGTTCCATGAATTGACCAAGTTTATGCCATTTGAATTGGTATTCAGACACGATTTTAAAAATTAATTAAGCACCATGAGGTGGCTCAGTGGCTACCACTAACGTCTGACAGCATCAGGGACCTGAGTTCACTTCCAGCCTGAGGCAGCTGCCAGTGTGGAGTTTGTAAAATCGCCCTGTGTCTGCTTGGTTTTGCTCCCACAAAGATGTGCAGGTCAGTTGAATTAGCCATGCTAAATTGCCCACAGAATCAGGTGTATTACTCAGAAGGGAATGGGCCTGGGTTGGTTACTCTTTGGGGAGTCGGTGTGGACGAGTTGGGCCAAATGGCCTGTTTCCACGTTGTCGGTAATCTACTCTAATCGAATGTTAATAGGCCTGAGATAACTTTGATAGATTATGTATCTGAGGTGAAAGAAAAATTAAGCAGCAATGTGAATTTGCTGCACATTATTTGAATTGGAAACAGCTCCTAATGAAGCAGGACACAGATCTGAAATCTAAAATTCATTAATTTGCCCATGTGGAAAAAGATTGGTGCTGTTACAAATGATAGGAGATCCCTTCAAACCAAGGCTTATTGTTCCCTGCAGACTGAGAAGATGGTAAGTCAGATGAATATCTTTTTAAATATGCCAGATATGGAAAAAAAACTTATTTTGTGTCTGAGATATTAACATTACTGCATCAGCATAATGACAGGGAAAGAAAGCCGGAGAAACAGGCATTAGTTACTGCCACTGAGAGTGAGCAATAAAATCCAGATGATATACATTTTGATGTCCCACAGAATAAATTGAATAATGAGAAAGTGCACAAGAAATGGGATATGGCAGTCACCTGTGTGTTCCAGGAACAAATATCTGAATTGGAAAAACCAGAAATAGAATGCGGATTGGCTCGATCTCATGGAATGCAGGGAGAACTAGCCATTTGGATGCAGAACTGGCTCAAAGGTAGAAGACAGAGGATGGTGGTGGAGGGTTGTTTTTCAGACTGGAGGCCTGTGACCAGTGGAGTGCCACAAGGATCAGTGCTGGGTCCTCTACATTTTGTCATTTCCATAAATGATTTGGAAGCGAGCATAAGAGGTACAGTTAGAAAGTTTGCAGATGACACCAAAGTTGGAGGTGTAGTGGACAGCGAAGGGGGTTAACACAGATTACAAGAAGTGGCAGGTGGAGTTTAATTCAGATAAATGCGAGGTGCTGCTTTTGGGAAAGCAAATCTTAGCAGGACTTATACACTTAATGGTAAGGTCCTAGGGAATGTTGCTGATCAAAGAGACCTTGGAGTGCAGGTTCATAGCTCCTTGAAAGTGGAGTCGCAGGTAGATAGGATAGTGAAGAAGGCGTTTGGTTTGCTTTCCTTTATTAGTCGGAGTATTGAGTACAGGAGTTGGGAGGTCATGTTGCGGCTGTACAGGACATTGCTTAGGCCACTGTTGGAATATTGCGTGCAATTATGGTCTCCTCCATATTGGAAAGATGTTGTGAAACTTGAAAGGGCACAGAAAAGATTTACAGGGATGTTGCCAGTGTTGGAGGATTTGAACTATAAGGAGAGGCTGAACAGGCTGGGGCTGTTTTCCCTGGAGCATCGGAGGCTGAGTGGTGACCTTATAGAGGTTTACAAAATTATGTGGGGCATGGTTAGGATAAATAGACAAAGTCTTTTCCCTAGGGTGGGGGATTCCAGAACTAGAGGGCATAGGTTTCGGGTGTGAGGAGAAATATATAAAAGAGGTTCCTCAAGAACAAACCACGACAAGCAGACCAAACACAGCCAGAAACCCTAACCACCTTACCATACATCTAAGAAGTTTCAGAAATTACAGCCAGACTACTAAGACTCCTCGGAATCCATTGGCGCACAAACCACCTACAGTCTCAAACAAAAACTAATAAACTTAAAAACACCAGTGCAACCCATGGACAAAACCAACGTCGTCTAAAAAAATCCCTTGTAAGGACTGCCACAAACACTACTTAGGACAAGCGTCGTGTCCAGCTTGGGAGTGATTTAAAATAGCAATGAATTAAAGACTGGAAAGATAAGCAAGTGAGACAAAAACAAATCATGGCGAATGCTGGAAACTTGAAAGAAAACTCGACACATCTGGCAGGAGTTTGGAACAGAGAAACAATATTAATTGTTTTGGATTAAATGTGATTCTTCTTCTCCCTCCTCCCCTTGGAAAAAAAATCTAGGTTTTCTTTTCTTTAATGTATGGTGGAATAAATAATTCTGTTGTCTCTCAGTATTTTATGCTTGAATTGTGCAAAATAGTCCCTTTTCATTCATGGATTCTATGCAAGCAGCACCTGCACTAACCCCTTTGTGAAAATATACGTGGGAAATGTAAAGTTCCAGTTGAATACTTGTCTCCCTGAAGCCTGCAATCACTTACAAATATGCTCCACTCTCAGTGTTCAGCGCGCTCAGAGCTTAATTTAAAAATACACGAAATTTTAACTGATCTGCTGCTTTCCATTTACTATCCAATAGTTGCACCGATTGATGTTCCACGCAAGACATTTTCATAATTTGATAGGAGCCTGATTCATTGGTTGGATGTATAAATTCGCCCAGTTTACACTTTTCCACGTTGAATAAAAATCACTTACCACCTTAAAGGGATATAGTGACACCTGTCTGCCATTGTGCAGTGTGTTAAACTGGAACACTTCCTTTTTTTTTCCATTTTAACTGTTTTTTCTTTTACAACATATTGCTTTTTCATGTATTAGCAACACAGCCGATCCCTTTAAGTTTTACCAATTCATTCCTTTATTCGTACAATTTATTCACAATATGTGTAAAATTTATCGCTTCAGCCACATCCTGTGACCTTTCATGGCTTTAATTACCGATTTTGTCATATGTGCTACTGCCATCTCACAATGTGAATCTCGTCATAGTAAGCTATGAGGAATGTCAATTTTTTGTACTTTTTCAACAACGACGTGAAATTCATTTCGTTCAGTGTGAGCATTCAAATCATTAACTTGACATAATCCAATTATGTCTTGTTGGAGCACTGTATCTGTGAGGAACTTGTCAAATTGTAATAATGGTTTAAATATCCTTTTAATGTGCCATTGATTTTGGCAGGTATGTAAAGATTTCGACATTTATTTCATTGATTGCGTGGGGATATTGCAACACTAATGAATAATTGTGATTAATAAAATCATTGGCACATTAAATTAAGTACTGAGATTTTGAAATCTCAGTGTACAACAGAGTGTTACAAGGGGACATAAATTTAAGGTGAAGGGTGGAAGGTATAGGGGAGATGTCAGGGGTGGGTTCTTTACCCAGAGAGTGGTGGGGGCATGGAATGCGCTGCCCGAGGGAGTGGTAGAGTCAGATTCATTGGCGATCTTTAAGCGGCATTTGGATAGGTACATGGATGGGTGCTTAATCTAGGATAGAAGTTCGGCACAACATCGTGGGCCGAAGGGCCTGTTCTGTGCTGTATTGTTCTATGTTCTATGTTCTATGTTCTAAGAAATGTTAGGATGTCTGGTCATGCATGTTTGCTTTTGACTTGAAGGGGGAGCGCAGTGTTTACATTCCTCAATCTATACCACTCACTGTTTCAGCCGGACTCTGCCATTTCCTATTCCTGTGGATAGTTCTGAAGTGACGTCTGCTGAGATTAGATTTTGTTCGCGATCGTAAGACTGCAAATATCCCTCGCAGTTTCCATCCCCATCACCCGTCAAGCTGGAAGAAGGCTCCACACATCTTTGCCGAGCTCATATGCAAGAGACAAGGTTTTTATCTGAAGTCGTCATAGCAAGTACAAGTTGATGATTTATCAAGGCATCACAGCAAGGCTCAGAGGAAGTATTATTTCCTTTCAACTTCTTCCACCGTGTGACTTGGAAGATCCTGTAATCGGCACTCAATTCTACGCACAGAAAGTTCTCAAGTAGCAGAAAGATCTGCTGTCTCGTCATTCCAGTCTCTGAACAGATTTTGATAAGAAGTTGATTGCAATTTTAAGTTAATGACATGCTTTAATGAGAAGAAGTCATCTTTAATCTACAATAAGATATACTTCATTATCTCATTCGATATCACATTTTGTGACGAGTTAGTTGCTTAATTTCCCCATTTTAATGTTTACCCTATGTTCCGGCTGATTTTCTTTCTCCACCATCAATGTGTTATCATCTCGCAATACCTTCAATAGATTAGTTAACATTTCATGCCTAACTTGCAATTCAGTCGACTATTTTAGAGATGGATGTGATTTTGCCAAGTCTAGTGTATGCTTACAAACTTATAACGAAAACGAAACTTGACGTCTTGTATTTCACATAGAATGGGCGGGTCTATTTCTGTCCCATGGACCTAGGTGTTTCCTTTCAGCTTTATAATGTGCAATCAACTTTGTTTGCCTTTGGCCCTTTGTCACTGTTTCTGTTAAGTCCCACATCAGCCTGAGGAAATTGTTCCCATGATCCAATACTCGACTTGCGGTGAATCTGTAAGGGCGACCCATTGTGGGAACTTTTGGATTACTGTCTTCTGATGAGGCTGGTTGCATCTGACTTCCATCTGATGACTGGCCGGTGATTTTTCTCCAGAATCAATCACTTTCGCTCCATCACCATATGCCCCCACTGCTCCTGGTGTCCCCTCTCACTTCTCTGTGGGCACTCCATAAAAATCATGTGCTTTCTCCTCTGTGTTGCTGTCCGCCCTGGTGTGGTCATCCCTAGCTTCACCGAGTTTTGAGAAGAATTGCGGTTCAGGTTGAGGTTTTGGATGTAGATTTGCTCACTGAGCTGGAAGGTTCACTTTCAGACGTTTCGTCACCAGGCTAGGTAACATCATCTCATAATATGACCCAGTATGATGACAAAATCTCTGAAAACAAATGTTCCAGCACCGAGAGCAAACCTACATCCATATACTGTCACCTGATGTGGAAATCGGCATTCAGCCTGTTATTGGTGCTCTGCTCATGGAGATGGGTGTTGTGTCTGACTCGAATTCCCTGTAATACTCCCATTTTACCTGTTCCTAAACCAGACAGGAAAAATGAGTGGCGATTTCTATGCTGCAAGTCAGATTGTTATCCCTATGGTGCTAATCATCCCTGATACCCACACCATCAAAATGAACGCTCCCTGCCTAGATTTATCTTCCACACCTGTTGACAATTTGACCTTTTCCTCTTAACTGATGGCTCATCCATGCACCCCTCTGATGATCATTGACTTTCAAGTTACACAGTTTTTCCTCCCTTCAAAACACTGGAGTCACGTGCTCTACTGTCTGGGACTTCAGCACAGTTGCTGAACCCTTTGCCCTTACCTGTGCATGTATCCTTGCCATGGGAAAATCCGTTAACATTTATAAGATTCCCAGTGTGACTTTGGGGTGGACCATGACGCCGATACACCCTAGAAAAATCGTGGGTTTAGTCCATCATCTCTTCAGCACGCGACTCGAATCAACAACCTATTGGAGGCATTGCTTTACCCTGCATGTGTAGTGGTTGCCAAGTTGGAAGCTGATATAACCCAAAAGATAAGGTGTCCCATGGCAATGCTGCAGCAGGTGCTGCCATACGTGAGGCCCCTTGGATGTGATTGGCCATGGTCCCCTCCTTGGTTCGGAATCAAGTCCCTTCCACCATTCTACATGGAGTAGCTCTCCAGGCGCCGGAAGTGGCTGCAGAGGCGGAGCATGATTTCTGGGCTCGTGCTGGAAAGTACCCTGATGTTTCTCGTCTTTGGCTGCATCCTGATTGTAGGGTGGTCTGTCTGTGCACTCTGCTCCATGTGCTTGCCCGACAAGGACATGTAGGAAAAGGAGGATTCTGCATCAAGTTGCCCAACAATGGTTTGCACCTGCATATCTACTATGTTAAATTAAATAGCCAAAACCTACGTAATTTGCCAACAGTAAAATAGAGGGATAACAACTGCACATTTTCAACATCTATTTCTCCCTGAGACGCCATTTGGGAACTTGAGGATTGATTTTGTCCATATGACTCCTTCGGGATGGTTTAATTATATAGTGGTCATAGTAGACTAGGTCTCCAGATGGATAGAGGCATTTTCCACCAGAAGGGATGATGCCCAAACAAGTAGGAAACTGTGTTATTAAAGATATAATACCCTGAATTGGAATGCCAGGGACATATGAATAATGACAGGGGTACTCACTTTACTGGGAAATTCATAAAAACACTTTGCGCAGTATTGGGATTTGTGTGGAAGGTTCATATCCCCTATCACTCCCAGTCCTCAGGAATAGTTGAATGAAATAATGGGATGCAAAAAAAGAAATACTTTTGCAAAGACTTGTCAGGAAAGTGGACTGAAGCGGCCTGAGCCTTGCCACTCTCCAAAACCAGGTTAATAGAACCACTGGTCTCACCCCATTTGAAACTCTGATGGGAAGACCTAAGTCTCCTGGTACATGGCCTGTCTACATGGGAACATAAGTCATAGAATAATGCAGTACATAACTGGCCCTTCAGTCCTTGCTGTTGCACCGACCTGTGGAGCAATCTAAGCCGAACCCCCGACAATATCCCATCATCATTCATATGCTTATCAAAGGACTGTTTAAATGCCCCTAATGTGGCCGAGTTAACTCCACTGGCAGGTGTGGCATTCCATGCCCTTACCACTCTCTGAGTCAAGAACCTGCCTCTGACAGCTGTTTTAAATCTATCACCCCTCAATTTGCAGCCATGCCCCCTCGTACAAGCCGATGTCATCATCCTAGGAAAAAGACTCTCACTGTCCACCCTATCTAATGGTCTGATTATCGTGTATGTCTCTGTTAAATCCCGTCTTCGCCTTCTTCTCTCCAATGAGTACAAAACCAATCCCTCAGCCTTTCCTCATAAGGCTTCAGCTTTTCCTGCAGACCAGGCATCATCGAGGTAAACCTCCCCTGCACCTTTTCAATGCTTCCACATCCTTCCTGTAATAGGGCGACCAGAATTGTACGCAATTAGTAGAAATAGCCCTGTTTGAGGATAGATGGGAAAACCCTCCAGTGTGTCCAGGCGCTCTGTCTCTGAGATGGAAAGGACTGTATCAAGTGTTACTGAGAAACTAAACGGCAGTTAATTTGGAAGGACATAGGAGTGGGTACACGCGAGCAGCTATAAAACACATAAACTCACCAACTCGGTAACTACTTAAGCGAAGCAAGAGAACCCTGTGGATGCAATTCCTGGGCCTCCTCAGCTTGCAAACGACTGAAACCGCATATGCATGGCCTTTTTATGGGCATGCCAAAGTGGCCCTTGGTTGTGTAATGATGACATAATACAATGTCGATCATATTGTATGCTGTTTTTAGTCAGATATGCAAAGAATGGGTCTGGGTCTGGGGAGAGGGAGCCATCATTCCTCCACTGCAGTGAGAGGTCAAAAAGGGTATCATATACTTGGCAATGTTGTTTCTTGTAAGGTAAGCCTCTGCTGTCTGGAGGACTTTCCAGATCCCCTTGTGGCACTTCTTAGTGACGCGAGGGTGGCTCACATCCCGTAAGTAATCTGTAGCAGGGGAAGATATGGAAACTAAAAGGATTTTCTAACAAGTTTATAAAAGGAGCAGGTCATGGGCATATGTCAGATGGAGATGCGATTTGAATTGGTCCCAATTCCATACCAAGATCAGCTACAACCCTCCTGTGACGCACCAGGTTTGTCAATGCAATTGTTGTGATGCGGAGTGTATTTTTTCCTGTGTGGAATCCCTGGACAGAACCTTTGCAGTGGTGCCTGGAGTCTGGATTTTGGCATTTAGAAAGCCCTTTTCTGCCTGACAGTATAGCTCAGGAATATAGTGACTAAAATGATCAATACACCTCAAAATGTTTCTGCATCTGGCCTAACAAAGCACACGTATGGCGGGAAAATGAACTGCCTATTGGATGTGTGCATATATGCCGACCTATTTACAGTGGGATATCCCCATGTGGCCAGTATCCTTTAGCTGTGTTTGCCTGTGTTTGCCAAATAGCTAATATACCAAACCTCTTCAAGGCAGATCTGATAACTCTGAGAATGTGCAGGAGTGGAAGTCAGCAGGGTATAATCTGGCCCGATTCTGAGATTGGCACCAACCCGACTATAACAAATTCCATCTGCCCCCTTTCCTTGCAGTCCTCAACAACACTGTCAGTGCTCTCATTTTATTCACGCGAGATGAGACTAACTCATACTTGGGATGTTGTCAATGTTCATTCATTGGTCTCGCGTACTTCATAAGGTGTCAGGCTCCCTGTGGGCAGATCCTGGTACCAGGTTTGGCGGGGCAGACATTCCAACTTAACGTCTGACAACAGCATCTATTTTATCTGCTGTCTTAAGGCCTATCCTTGGCTTCCTTCAGATTAGAGATGGTCATGTTGTATGGGATGTGTAGTTCCTAGCATCAGAGTGTTGAACGCGCTACATTCATCCTGAAGTCCAAGTGATTCCTCACCAGTTTCCTCACCTAGGTAGGGACGCCTTCTTCTCATTTTGAAATCAATCTGCATTCCCAAGAATTGGGCAAATTAAAACTGTATTGGAAACTATCCCCAATGATACTGCTGAGACCCTGACCGAGATCAAAGCTGAGTTAGTCACAGTTAGAACAGAGGACCTTCAGGACTGCCTTGTCTTGCATCTTCTATTATCCACTGAAGGTCGTACTTGTGTTCTTATTGGGCGGGAATACTTTCCCGAAATACCTGACATTTTGGAATATATCTCAGATTTGGTGACGCACATTCGCAAGAAAGTCAAGAAATTACCCCCCCTTTCTGTTTCCAGGTGCTCTTTGAACTCGCCTGACTGGGTAGTTGGGATCCTCCTTCATCATTAGCTCATCATCTTTACTATCACACTCCCGATAATTTGTATCCTATTGTGAACGACAGGCTGTTGCTGTGCACAGTTTGTTCTTATTACATTTTCTGCTCCAAAGCCGGTAAGCAACTATCACATCATTCCCAATAGCGACCCCTCCAATGAGTGAGCATGTGTGTGTTTACGTTCTTTTCCAAAAGGGTATGCACCCACCTGTTTTGGATGACCCGATATCCTAGACGTCGGTGTTGAACTGGAAGACCAACAAGGAAGGTAGTAATAAGTTGACATACTGATGCATGATGGGGTGCTTGATCAAGGTAAAAGGTGACTTTGCTGTCAGGCTTTCAGCTGCAGTGGATAAATACTGCTGCAGATCAAGACTGCGGTGATATAATTAGTTGAAAATCACACAACACCAGGTTATATTCCAACACATTTAATTGGAATAATTAGAGTTTGCTGAAATATAGAGAGTGTACCTTCAGTGTATCGTTGGTGTCTGTTCCTGAGCAACATCGGGACTAAAGGGAATAGCTGCACCTTTCCAGGTGCCACAGTCTAATGCTTCCCTTCGAGTACTTCTCCACCTGGGACGTCCAGCTGTGGGGTTCAAAACTCCTTGATAACACTTCTTGTATCCAAGCATGCCACTGTGGGGCACAAGTGTCCACTGTGAAGACTAAGTCTTCTTCATCCAAAGAATCCAACAATGAGTTTCAAAACTTCCGTTGAGATCTCTCATCAGATCCACCCATCCCACTGTGGGGTACAAATCCCCTCATTAAGCATTGGACATTCTGTTTATCCTAAATAAATCTGCCTTCTCCATCTTCTTTTTTTGCACTGCAACTTACAGCTAGTTTTGATTATGGGGATTGTCCTCGAGTAAAGGATGGTAATATTAAACATACTCACCTGATTAGGATTTACATGGCTGATAATGGAATGATGCAGCATCCTGATTGCAGCACCAATATTTGAGTGGAGCACAGTCAAAGACCCGGTTTGAGTTCTGTGTTCAGAAGTAAAATGGATTTTTATCCGAGCTCTTCATCACACATGGGGGAGAGGCCAGAGACTGCTCTGAGTTTGGCCAATACATAAGACCCAGTCACCCTCTTAATATTCATCTCAGATTGGGCGAGATGTCAATGACTCCCTGGTTCCCCAGTGAGATATCGCATTTTTATGCATTTTACGTTACAATAATTGCGTGAAACATTGTCATTGTTAATTCCCCCTTATTCTATACACCCAATCCTCTGAAATGGATGATCAATGATGAACAAACCTGTGGACATCCCTAGTTTCCTTATCATCTCATGAGTTTTACCAGGTATTCTAATCACTAGGCCTTGGGATCTGAAAATATATCCCATTAGTTCAAATCCCAAAGTTAATGGTGATATTCCTTCAGACTTTTCCCAGATTTAGTTATCTCTAAGGAATGCCAAATTCTGTTTCTCATTTTAATCAATGCTATCTCTGGCACGTTCTGTTACTCGTCTTGTATTTCTCACTGCCCTTATCACAGCAGATACAAAATAATGTTAATTCTTATTATAATGTTAGTGAAAAGTAAAGCTTTATGTGTACACCAACTGTTAGAATTCTTTAGCTAATGAATTTTGAGCAGTTTCTGTCCGACCTGACCTTGAAGGCTCCATTCAATACTTCCCCTCAATCTTGCAGTAGCATTTCAATTTATTCTTTTTACACGCTCTCTTCTGGTCTGAAATTTACTGCCGCTATTCTGACTAACTCTTTTACTGAATAAGACAAGAGCTTTGTCGTTGATAAGCTTAAAACTCAAACTCTTTCATTCACAGCTCAATGAACTTGTCTGATATTGGGTTTTAAGAGCCAGATTCCCACCGTTGTCTTCATTCTGTCTTTTTGTGGGATCCTCCTTTAATGCTTGTTACAAACGTCAGTCTGTCTGTGCTCAGACATTTCTTATCAAATTGATTCCTACATTCAGCTGCAGCTGCTGTTTGTGCAGAACTTACTATGTACTAATTTTTAAGCTTCTTTGTTCCACGTAGACACCATTACCTTGAGACTCTCCTTCTCAAATCTACCAATGTGGATACTTATGGCCTCACTTTAATGCTGGAGCAGCCAAACTAATTCTGTTGCTACAGCAACATCTGTGCGAACGGCAGGCAATACTGCTGATCATGGACTACATCAACACGTACACTTTCATAGCAAAAGCTTGAATGTTGTCCAGCTCTTGCTGCACGTGGATGCAGACTGATTCAGCAGCTCAAAATTGACAAATTGTTCTGAACATTGCGTCATCTTCATTGAAAACCCCCACGTCTGATCATTGTGGACCCAATGGCCTGAATGGCCTGCTTCCACACTGTTGGGACTCTGTGATCGAGAAACTGGAGATGTCTGGCCCTGGTGATCTCCTGCAGTAACGTCTAATGGCTAATATCATTGACGTCTATCGATGATAAACAGCATCTTTTGAATGATGAAAGACTCCAACCATTAGGAAGATTGCAACTGATTCCCATTAAGCGCAATTTTCTTCAGTTCTGATAACATATTTAGTCAAACACTGCCTAGACTTCGGAGTTAATCCATCTTACCCGAGCCTTTGATTTCACCTGTTTTCTTCATACGAACAGATCTTAATGTGTTTTATACTCGCAGAGATGAGCAAATGTCAGGAATTCTTTATTCCAGATGTTTGTGGAGTTATATCAATGAAAGTATTTAAAGGGGATGTAGAAGGATGTTGAACTGTCAGAGAGTTGAGGGCTATGAAGAATTGAATATTAAAGAGAATTTGAGACCTCGAGCAGTTCAGCCATGATGTTATTGAAGGGCAAGACAGTTTTGATGTACAAACAATCTGCTCTACTTAAGAATGTACTCATATTCCGTTGTTGGAAATTTAATGATAGTTTTTTTGAAGGAAGTTATGTTATTGAATGTTGGAATCGAGGAGACCAGAGGTGTGGAGTAAGGTGTGGAGGCTGTCTTCACTCTGAACCTGGGTCTACAACATGACCGACAAATAAAGCACAAATTGCAAAGAGAGGAAGCCCCCCCAAACTGAGATGAGGGGCCTCTTCCATATCCAGCTTAGGTTTTCCACTTACATTTTCCAAATCACCCCAAACAGTGTGCAACACTCTTGAGGGGCTGAATGATCTCCTCATTTTCTGTGCAGCAAGTTATAGGAAGACGTGTCCTCCAACTGCTCCGCTGTCGCAGAATTGAGGGGCTGAATGGAATGGAGGGGCATTGGACTGAGAAACAGGGGTTGGTCCTTCGACACTTTGAACCTGCCTTACCAGGCATCAAGATCAGAGTTGATCTGGGTCGAAACCGTATAGTCCTAACTGAAGTTCATTATCCTTGACTCTTCAATATCTAATTAATTCAGCTTTGAGGAAACGCAACCACGCAGGTACCACAAACGTCTGGAGAAAAGAATTTCAATTCAAACGCCCCCTTGGAGAATTTCTCCTCATGACTTTTCTGACTGAGGTCGGAGGGTCACTGCTTCTGTTTCGAGACCCATTGCTCCACGGATCACAACACAATTTAAACAAAACCAGGTTGGGGGATACGGTATGGTATGCAGGTCTCAGGATATGCCAAATTCAGTGCTGGGAACAAGTGGTGTAGGTGTCTTTAATATGCAAAAATAGCATGTTTATTTCCAAACCAAATTTATTCAAACTATTATGGACAAATGAACGACAAGCAGTTTGCATATTCTAAACACCTACAAATATGTTTACTTTTCCAAAAGTACTGAGATACGCGGAAAAAATTGCTCACAGAGATACATATAGGAACACACGTGCATCTGAAGACAAACAAAATAGCATGAAGTTTCTGCAGATTGTCAATTAAAAAGCAGTTAACTAAGTAACAGTTAAGTGCATGACAAAATGGTAATTGACTGATTGTCCCAAACGTTATTCTGCCTCTGATGTTATTCTGCTCACACATGCTGCAGGCAATGGAACTACTTCCTGGGACAGTTCCGGTTTGGCTGACTTCACTTTGTTTCGGCCGTGGGGAACTTCTAAAGAATCCTCGATTGGGATCCTCCACGAGTGATTGGGATCCTCCAGAAGGGTTTTAAACTCATGTACATTGCTGTGATGAGAAAGAAAGGGAGTGGAGACAATAAGTCGCTGCTTCTCGGGAATGTTATAATTTTACCCCTCTGAGTTGCATCATACAGTAATATTACCCGAGCCCCAAATCTGATCCCGTGAAACCTCCTTGAGCATTCTCCGTACTGCATGACTCCAATCTAGCTCCCTAATCCATCGAGGTGTCTCATTGTTGCTGTTGTACCAGTTTAAAAAAAATCCAACTTTATAATTTGCAGATGGTCAGTTCTGCTAAAACACACGTTTCTTCGTCGCAGCTTGGCTGTGATGTGGTAGGGAAACTTGAACCATTATTTGCAGAACGCAAACTCCTTTCGTTTCTATATGGCGATTCCGGTCCCATTAGCAAGAATGGCGTGCCTATGGCGCAATTTTTGTACAATGCTGGATGGCAGAAGAAGACAAGCATCGTATATTTTAGAGCCGACTTGATGCTTAGATGTGTCGGCACAATTTTTAAGCATAGAATCCCTACATTATGGAAACAGGCCATTTGGTCCAACAAATCCAACGAATTCTTGTTATTTCTTTATTCAAATTGTTTGCTGTTGTTCGATCCTTGAGCAAAAACGGAAAATTCCCTTAATCCACATTATACTGTTTCTGCTGTAGGTTTGCTCACGAACCTCCATTGTCTATGTCCCAATGTAGATGCTCTACCTCGGCTTCATAACTTATTAAATTACTATCTTGATTTCTTAGCTAACTGAGCTCAAAGAAATTCAGTCCCCTGAACCAAATCATTGATATAAATTTTGAATTATTGATGACCCCTCACGGATCCCTGAGGCACTTCATAATTTACATTTGCTCAATTTTAAAAGAAACATTGATCGCTCCTACCCACTTCCGACGGTTAATTAGGGCTCAACTGTTCTATGGACCTGCACAAAAATGTTGAATGGCATCGCGCTGCCCTGTGCAATGTTCTCAAAAAGCTGAATACTTCATTCTATTCATGTCTTACTTCATATCTTGCTTTGCTTCAGTATTCACAAGTGAGAGCGACTTTGTCGTTTGTGAGGACAGTGTGAAACAAGATGGTATGCTCCAACAGGTTGAAGTTACGTAAAAGGGTGTTCTGGAAACTTTGAAAACATGAGGGTAGTTAAATCCCCTATGCCAGACAGGGTGCACCAAAGCTTATTACAGGAAGTGTGGGAAGAGATTGCTGAGCCTTTGGCAACGATCGTTACGTCCTCATTCTTCACTATAACACCAGATGATTGGAAGGTGGCAAACGTTATTCCCTTGCTAAAGAAAGGGAATAAGGATAACCCTGGAAATGACAGACCAGTCAGTCGTCAGTGTTAGGAAAATTATTGGAGAGGATTTTGAGAGAGAGGATTTATGATTACTTGGAAAAGCATAATTTGGTTAAAGACAGTCAGCATGGCTTTGTGAGGGGTAGGTCATGCCTCACAAGCCTGATTGATTTCTTTGAAGTTGAGACAAAGCCAATTGATGAAGGTAGAGCCATAGATGGATTTTAGCAAGGCGTTTGATAAGGGTCCCTATCGTAGGCTTATAGAAAAAGCAAGAAGGCATGGGATAAAGGGAAACATGGCTGCCCAGATACAGAATTATCAGGCCCCTGGAAGACAGAGGATGGTATTAGGTGGAAAGTATTCACCTGGTGCTCGATGAGTAGTGGTGTTTAGAAGGGAACTGTTCAGGGACCTCTGCCCTTTGTGATTTTTATAAATGACTTGGATGAAGAAGTGGAAGGTTGGGTTGTTAAGTGTGTCGAGGACACAAAGTTTGATGGCGTTGTGGATAATAACGAGGGCTTGTTGTTTATTGTAATATGCTATTGACAGGATGCAGACCTGAGCTAAGAAATGGCTGATGGAGTTCATCCTGGAAGAGTGTGAACTGATTCATTTTGAAAGATCGAATTTGAATGCATAATGCAGGGTCAAAGGACAAAAAGAGCAAAAAAAATTACAGCATGGAAACAGGCCCTTTGGCGCTCGAAGCCTGCTCTGAATCAGATCCTCTATCCAAACCCGTCGTCAATTTTCTAAGAATCTGCATCCCTATTTTCCCTTCCCGCACTGTATCTGTCCAAATATATCTTAAATGATGCTATCATGCCCGCCTCTACCACCTCCCCTAGCGAACCATTCCAGGTACCCACCACCTTCTGCATGAAGAGCCTTCTATCCCATAAGAGTTTCGTCTCATTTTGAACTCATGACCCCTACGAACTGAGTTGCCCAAACTGGCAAAAAAAGGCTTCTTGCTATCCACCATGTCTCTACCTCTCATGATTTTGAAGACCTGAATCAGGTCCCCTCTCAACCTCAATCTTTCTAATGAAAACAATCCTGATCGATTCAACCTCTCTTCATAATTACCACCCTCTGTCCCAGGCAAAATCCTGATGAACCTCCTCTGCACCCTCTTCAAAGGATCCACATTCTTTTGTTAATGCCGACCAGAAC
Organism: Chiloscyllium punctatum; assembly: GCF_047496795.1. Lineage (NCBI taxonomy): Eukaryota > Metazoa > Chordata > Chondrichthyes > Orectolobiformes > Hemiscylliidae > Chiloscyllium > Chiloscyllium punctatum. Next base: position 129,510,838 of record NC_092742.1, read on the forward strand.
TGTACTCAGTATTCCAAATGTGGCTCAACCAAAGTCCAATATAATTGTATCACGACCTGCTAACTCTTGAACTCAATAACCCATCGGATGAAAGAAAGCATACCATGTGCCTCCTTGACCACTGTATCGACCTTTGTTGCCACTTTCAGGGTACAATGCACTTGAACACCCAGATCTCTCTGCCCGTCAATTTCCCCCCGGACTTTTCCATTTACTGTACTTTTCACTTAAGAATTGAATCTTTCAAAATGCATCACCTCGCATTCGCTCGGATAGATCTCCATCTGCCATTTTTGTGCTCAACTCTCCAGTTTATCTATATTCTGCTGCATTCGCTGATAGTCCCCTTTACCATCCTGCGGACTACGTCTGTAGATCATTTAAAGTTGCCACCCAAGTTGATAAGGTTGTTCAAAAAGGCGTATGGGGATTGAGTTTATTAACAGTGAGGTTATTCTGAGGCTTTGTAGAGCCCTGGTTAGACCACACTTAGAATACTGTGTTCAGCTCTGGGTGACGCATTACAAGAACGGTATGAAAACTTTAGAGGGGTGCTGAGGAGATTTACGAGGATGCTGCCCGGACTGGAGTGCATCTCCTATGAAGAAAGGTAAAGGGATATAGGGCTTTTCTTTTTGGAGAGAAGTAGAATGAGAAGTGACTTGATGGAGGTGTGCAAGATGATGAGAGACGTAGATCAAGTTACCTTTTTCCCAGGGTGGAAATGGCTATCAAGGGGGGAATGATTTTACGATGGTTAGAGGAAGGTTTAGGGGAGATGATAAAATTAGGTCCTTTACCCAGATAGTGGTGGGTTCGTGTAATGCACTGCCAGCAATGTTAGTAGAATCAGAAACATTAGGGGCATTTAAGCGAATCTTGATAGGCACATGGATGGTAGTAAAATGAAGGGCATGCCAGTTAGATTGACCTTAGTATCAGATGAAAGAGTGGCACAACATCGAGCGTCAAAAGGCCTACACTGTTCTATGTTCTCTCACTCTAAGGAACTTAATGTTCTCAACTATCTCCATCTTAGCTCCAATAATGTAGACATGGGCATGACCGCCACCCCACCTTCATTCATAAAACATGATAAGATCTTTCGTTTTGTTGAAGTTCAGGGAGGGATTGGTATATTTACATCACACCAACAAGCATTTTATCTCGTGTGGATACTGAAAGTAAGCATGCTTAGTTAAACAGCTTCACTCATATTCTAATCATATTTCCATAGGCAACTCTGTATTAATAAGTAAACTCAATGTTAATGGGTTTAACAGGAACAGTCTGCATTGAAACTAACAATCAGCATTTGTACAAGAATCTTCTGAAAAAATGAATGAACTGAGTAGCTCGTGTTCACAGTGAGCATTACCGTACTGATCAGTGCTAGTTGACTCCAATATTAAAGAGATCCATGAAATTCCTTCTAACAGTGTAACCTCAACAATAGTTAACAAGCCCAACTCGGGTCTGTCTATGAACATTCAATATATCTGTTCTTAAATGGGCCTGTGTTGCTTAATTCAATTGTAACCAGTCATCTGCAAATCATGTCGTCTAAGTACAGCTGCGATAATGGGCATGTTGTCACATTTCGTATTCTTCTATAGTTGACCATAAAATATTAAATGTAACAATATGGAATTACATTTGTCAACATTAAATCTTTTTGATCTGGGAGAAAGTGAGGACTGCAGATGTGGGAGACCAGAGTTGAAAAGTGTGGTGCTGGAAAAACATAGCAGGCCAGGCAGCATCCAAGGAGCAGGAGAATCAACGTTTCGGACATAAGCCCTTCTTCAGGAATGAGGCTGGTGTGCCAGACAGGCTGAGATATAAGTACAGGGGGGAGGGAATTTTGGGGAGGGGCGTTGGGAATACGATAGGTGGAAGGAGGTGAGTGTGAGGAAGAAAAGCGGGAGAGGGGGTGGGGCGGAGAGGTTGGGAAGAAGTTTGCAGGTCAAGAGGGCGGTGCTGAATCTGGGAGTTGGGACTGAGATAAGGTGGGGGAGGGGAAATGAGGAGAAATCTACCTTCATCCCGTCTGGTTGGAGGGTTCCTAGCCAGAAGATGAGGCACTCTGTGGCCAATGTCTGGCGATGGAGGAGGCCAAGGACCTGCATGTCCTTGGCGGAGTGGGAGGGGAGTTAAAGTGTTAAAACACGGGGCGGTTGGGTTGGTTGGTGCGGGTGTCCAAGAGGTGTTCCCTGAAACATTCGCAAGTAAGCAGCCTGTCTTTCCCAATGTAGAGGAGACCACATCGGGTGCAGTGGATACAGTAAATGATGTGTGTGGAGGTGCAAGTGAAGTTGCGATGGAAATGCAAGGATCCATTTGGGGCCTTGGAGATGGTGAGAGGGGAGGTGTGGGCGTAAGTTTTGCATATCTTACAGTTGCAGGGGAATGTGCCGAGAGTGGAGGTTGGCGTGGTGGGGGGTGTGGCCTGATGAGGGATTCGTGGAGGGACTGGTATCTCTGGAATTCTGATGGGGTGGGGAGGGAAACATATCCCTGGTGTTGAGGTCTGTTTGGAGGTGGCAGAAATGACAACGTATCTGGAGGTTGGTGGGGTGGAAGGTGAGGACCAGTGGGGTTCTGTCCTGGTGGCGATTGGAGGGGTGGGGTTCAAGGGCGGAGGTGCGGGAAGTGAAGGAGATATGGTGGAGGGCATTGTCAACCACGTCGGAAGGGAAATTGTTGTCTTTGAAGAAGGAGGCCATTTGGGCTATTCAGTCGTGGAATTGGTCCTCCTGGGAGCAGATGCAGTGGAGGCAAAGGAATTTGGAATATGGAATGGCGTTTTTACAGGGGGCATAGTGGGAGGAGGTGTAATCTAGGTAGCTGTGGGAGTCGGTCAGTGTGTAGTAAATCTCGGTATTGAGTCAGTCGCCCAAGATAGAAATGGAGAGGTCTCGGAAGGGAAGTGAGGAATTTGATATGGTCCAGGTAAATTTGAGATTGGGGTGGAAGGTGTTAGTGACGTGGACGAACTGTTCAACCTCCTCATGGGAGCACGAGGTAGCGCCAATACAATCATTGATGTTCCGGAGGAAAAGGTGGGGGGTGGTGCCAGAGCGACGAAGAGGCAGGCGGAGCTGTGGACCATGCGGGTGCCCATGGCTACTCCTTTCGTTTGGAGAAAGTGGGAGGATTGGAAGGAGAAGTTGTTAAGAGTGAGGAAGAGTTCGGTCAGTCGAAGGAGAGTGTCAGTGGAAGGGTATTGGTTGGGTCTGCGGGAGATGAAGAAATGGAGGGCATGGAGGCCTTCGTGATGGCGGATGGTAGTGTATAGGGATTGGTTGTCCATCATGAAGATAAGGCTTTGGGGCCCAGGGAAACGAAAATCATGGAGGAGGTGATGGGCATGGGTGGTGACTCGAACGTAAGTGGGAAGTTCTTGGACTCAGGGGAACAGGACTGTGTCGAGCAATGCAGAGATGAGTTCGGTGGGGCAGGAGCAGGCTGAGACAATGGGTCGGCCGGGGCAGTTAGTTTTGTGGATTTTGGGCAGGAGGAAGAAACAGGCGGTGCAGGGTTGTGGGACTATGAGGTTGGAGGCGGTTGATGGGAGATCTTCTGATGTTCTGAGGTTATGGATGGTCTGGGAGATGATGGTGGAAGGTTGGGTCATGGTCAAGTGGGCAGTAAGAGGAGGTGTCTGCGAGTAGGCGTCCAGCTTCAGTGGTGTATAAATTGGTGCACCAAACTACCACTGCACCTCCCGTGTTTGCTGGTTTGTTGGTGAGGTTGGGGTTGGAGTGGGTGAGAGGGTTTGAAAGGTTGAGGTGGTCAACTCTGTGGCAGCGGTTGGATATGAAGAGAGCGAGGGTGGGTAAGAGGCCAGCACACGGTGTCCAGGTGGATGGGGTGTGTTGGAGCCAGGAGAAGGGATCATCAGAGTGTGGGCAGGAGTCCTGGTTGAAGAAGCAGATGCGGAGGCGAAGGCGGCGGAATAAGTGCACGATATGTAGCCGCATGTCAAACTCATTGATCCGGGAGTGTAGGGAGGATGACCTGCACAAATATGCACTGCATAGAAGCACATCAACCAAATCAGATTCAATGAATATCATGGTGTTCAACTGGATGTGTTAAAATTACATTAAGCTGTACTGAACTTTAACAGTCCCTACTAAATGGGACAACGTAGCAGAGGTTAAAGTGAACCACTTTGTGTTCTGTGTTTAACAAATGGCAAGTCTTAACACAGACAAGCGGAAAGCAGCCCTGCTCAATTGCGCCATGCCATTCTGAAGGTAAATTTGCTTTTCTGCTGATTAACAAAATAATTTGAATGATTCTGCAAGGAACGGGTCTCCGCAGAACATAGCGGTATATCGTTGGTTCTGTGCAAATGAACTATAACCCCTTGGAACGTCGCATCTAGAAGCTAGTTTAGTGAAGTTATCATAGAATCATGGATTCGTAGAGATGTACAGCACAGAAACAGACCTTTCTATCCAACTGGTCCATGCCACCCAGATATCATAACCTAATATAATACCATTTGCCAGCACTTGGCCCATATGCCTCCAAACCTTTCGTAATCATCCATCCATCCAGATGTCTTTCAAATGCCATAACTGCACCAGTCTCCACCACTTTCTCTGGCAGCTCATACCATACACGCAACACCGTCTATGTGAAAAATGTTGCCCCTTAGGCACCTTTTGTATCTTTCCTCTCTCACCATAAACCTAGGCCCTCTACTTCTAGATTCCCCCACACTGGGAAAAGACTTTGTCTTTTTATAATAAAAAAGCCCTTCATGATTTTATAAACCTCTATAAGGTCACCCCTCAGCCTCTGAAGCTCCAGGGAAAACAGCCCCAGCCTATTCCACCTCGCCCTAGAGCCATGTTCACACAAGATTATGTGGAACATTGCATACTGACAGCAACCGTGGTGATTGTATACTGACTGCACACTCATTGTAAACGTGATCCATTTGACCATATCAATTTGTATGCTAAGCTCGATGAAGTGGGCTTCCAGACTTTTGAATGGAATTGCACATAAACCAGCATGCTCTTGCTTTTTGTGACCAAGAAAGAAAACATCTAACACACAAATTTGCATTAACGCAGAACTTGACTGAATGGAATCTGTGGATAAATGTAATTATTTGCGTGACTGAACCTGTCTACACCAAAAATATAAAAACTGATGTAGACCCATGGCATTGACTACTTCAATACTGAACTGAAGCTTCCTTGAGCAAATGCAGTTCTGAAAAGCTGGCCCAGTGAACGATACTGATTGCCCTACTACCTGCAGACTGAGACTGTGACTGTAATAGACTGCAGCAACCAATGGTTCTGAATTGAACTTCTCTATACAGTCCTGAAACTACATGCTGACTCTAACTGTTTTAAAACTGGATGGAATTGTGATAACCAACAACAATCCAAATTGAAAATACTCAAACTGAATTACACCTTTCTACAATAAATTAAGACGAGTGATCGATTTTTATTTAGGTGGCATCACTTCAGATACCTGAGAGCATTCTTTAATGAAAACACTCATATTCATTAAAGCACGAATAGTGTAACAGTAGAAATAATAACCTATATGTTTGTCTCTTTTCCTGTTAATTAATACAATCACCTGATTCTGGCCCTGGGGGCTGACACCATATAAAGCTGACGATGATTGTGAAAAGGACTTGTTCAGTGTTTGTGACAAAATGCATGGATTACCAAAAGGTCTGGTTTTTGCCATTTATTACCCCGTTATTGCAGCAATTGGGGTTCCAGGTAAAGCATTATAATGAGAAGGGACATTTATTTATATATTGGAATAAATGTGTAGCGTTGTTGTACAGCAAGTACTTCACCTAAAATTTATTCTCACAGATGTGACTGATATAAATATCTTTCTCCGTCCATCTACATCGGTAAGAGGAAAGAGAGATGAATAGTCTGGTGTATTGATTGATGCTGCAAGTAAAAACGAAGTCTCGGGCATATCATTGTTATTGCACAACTGTCAGCAGCAAAAAGAATTGAAGAAAGAAATCCTATTGAACCAACGACGGAGATCACATTTGAGCATATTTATTAAAAGTGTTTCACGATACCCTTTCGACTGAAACTGACCAGAATTTTTTTTTCAGAATGAATGGAATGATTTGATCCTTACTATTGCTTTGGTGTCCTCATGATACGTTGTCAATATGATTTGCACTTCGCTGTTCTCTTCACAATATTATCCTGGGTGAAATTTCGCAATATTGTCAATAAAAAACCTTTTTCCGAGCTCATTGTCATCCAACTTCATCCTTTCTATTGGATGGATATGACAGTATTACCAAATCAAATGTAACCGTGTCAGTGTTGCTCTACTATTGTACGATGATGTAGTTTAATTGTTTTATTAATACTGTCACTGCAGCTGGATTCTCAAACATTAAATAAAGTTCTATTGCACTATTCATTCTGTCATTGCAGGTAAATATTGCACTGTTAGCATGTTATAAGTATATTTGGTTATGAAGTTGTTATGCTCAAGTAGATCAATTATCACACTTTAATCACAGGACAGAAGTAACTGGTGTTATTAACGTTGCTGCTAGGGTCAGATTTTCTGTCTAGAATCAATATTTTGGTTGCTGTAGCTCTCTTATTTTGGTAATACTGCACCTTCAGATGAGTCATTAGGTTGGCACCAAGGATTAGATGCTGTTTTCTGATACTTTAACCTTTATTGCAGTGGTGAATTAGAAAACTGACTGTGTACATGTATCTGTTATGTCTTGTTGAGTATGAATAATTTCACAGACGATTCACAGATTTTGATAAATTAACAAATCAACTGTCAGCTGCAACGAGGGAGTTTTAAAAAGGGCCAATATGAGGTAATTAGGAATTCGTTTCCTGTACTTAATGCTCATTCTGTGAATGGATTGGTATTCAGTTTGGACGCTCAAAATCTCAGGTCTAACTCAATTCAATAAGATAACTGTCTTCCACCTTTGTTGCTGATGCTGGTTTTGAATGATGATGACAGTATCTATGATTTTCTTTCCACTCCTAGCACAATCAATATCAATGGTTGGTACATTCTTTACCCTCACTTCTCCTCTAAGCTGAGCTCGGAAAACAATCTGTAAATCACTTATGCGAAAAATAACTTTTAGATTTAATGCAAACTTTGTCATGGAGCACACATATCGCCCAATATCACAAAGCAGAACCAAGTGAATTGTTGTGAATTGCAATAACTGCAGAACCTGTGCCTTGTAGTTGTGGGATGATAGAAGAGGTTTGTCGAAGTAACAACAATCATTCTGGTCACTTGAGTAAAACAATAGATCGCAGGCAATTAACAGGTAAATTTGAAATGACTGTTGTATGGTCATCAAAACTTCTCCACAAATTCACGAAGGACAAAATTTCATTTGAATCTAACTGTTCTGAGAGACGAATTTCAACATTTTGTAAAAGATTATATTCGCAGCAATTCAATATATGGTTGTTTATAATTGTTCTCAGTAGCATATAGTTGGTTGGAAATGGAAGTTTAGATCCCAATTTCTTTGAGTTTCCATTCTTATTTTTCTTTCTTAAATATCATTTGCAGTTTCTGCACTGGTGTTCCTAAATTGCTTCCAACGTGCTTCTGATTTACTACATAATCAATTTCAACATTTGGATGATAATCCACATTAAAAGCTCAGTGTTATTCCCTATTGATAATCATTGTAATTATGAGAAACATAGAACCGAGTACCCATGAGTCCATTGACACTCTCCAACTCAACTTCAGAATCAATGAATGACTCACTCATTCAACCAAAGAACACTGTACTGCTTTTGTTAGAGTGAAGCTGATCAAACAGGTCTCTGACTAAATGACATTTTCTTTTTCATTTTCTATCGATTTCTCGTACATGATTCTCATAGTATCTGTCTCTCTCTGTGTTTGTGTGTTGCAGCTAACATTTCAGTGATTTTAATCCTTTCACGAGGAAAATGCGGTCTCTCAAGACGTATCACTAAATACCTGGTGTCCATGGCAGTGGCGGATTTTTTGGTTATTCTCCTAGCTGTGATACTAAACAGGATTGCTGGTATTTATTTCCTAAAGAGTTTTCTGTCCATCACACCATTATGTAGTCTCCGTTCCACTTTGATTTATGCCTCCATCGACATTTCTGTCTGGTTCACAGTTGCATTCACATTTGATCGATTTGTTGCCATTTGCTGCCAGAAGCTAAAAATAAAATACTGCACTGTGAAAAGGGCAAGGCTGATAATAGGAATGATTTCAACATTGAGTTGCTTAAAAAATTCTCTGTTGTATTTTATATATGAATCTTTGTACCTAATTGACAATGTACCATGGTTCTGTAGCGTGAAATCAATATTTTATACATCATGGGCCTGGGTCACATATGATTGGTTTCATCGCATTTTAACCCCTTGCCTCCCATTTATTCTAATTTTGTCACTAAATGTTTTGACTGTCAGGTGCATTCTTGTAACCAGTAGAGCCCGTAGGAGACTCCGGCTCCAGAACAATGAAAATACACATAGTGACCCAGAAATGGACAGTCGAAAAAGGTCCATAGTATTGCTCTTTGCCATCTCGGGAAGTTTCATTTTGTTCTATTCTCTGTATTTTGTTACATTTCTTTATGTTAGAATTGCCAGATTAAGTTAATTTTCAGGTTCAAATTATACTGATTCAAACTTTATTCTGGAGGAAACAGGGTTCATGCTACAGCTTTTGAGTTCCTGTATAAATCCATTTATTTATGCAGGAACCCAGAGTAAATTCAGAGCAGAGTTAAAAAACGGAATGAAAATCCCTGCAAGTATTATTGTTAAGTTGTACAAACGAAAAAATTACAAAATTTAACGTGATGTTTCCTCAATGTACCATTCACCATTCTTCTCGAGCTTACACGTTTTCTCTCATATACATAGCTGGTCACTTTGAGATTCATACCTTTGTATAAATGCAAAGTTTATAAAGAACACTGCATTAACTCAAAATACAATGAATAAATATTTCCGTGTAACATGTCCATTTGTGTTGACTCATGTCTGGCTACATTCTCATCATCTTGCAGAAAAAAAGAGTGAACGAATCTTCGAATCAGAGAGAGACACTAGCTGTCTTGGATTTACATTTCACAGTTTAATGAAGAAACCTGAATAATTATTATACTTATGATTTGAATTCTAATAGTACAATAGACTCTTTGGTGGAAATGTGTAAATTTATACATTCTCCTCCTCTAATTATCAATCTAATTCTGCCACATTCCTATGTTCATATTCAAACAAACAGAACGACTGCTGGAATTAAATATAAACTACCATCTAGTATCTTCTCCAAATTTCAAATTGATCAATTATAAAAATCACCAACCCTTTGTGTAAACTAAGTAAGAGATACAACCAATAAGCATCCAGTAAAAGCACAAATTACAGGAGAATGTTATCTTCATTATGCATTATGAGTCATTCTATCATCTTTTTACCCGGGTGGCTTTAAACTTTGAGATATGTAATTGCTTTTGTTTTGTCGAATCACTGCAATTATCTTCTACTAGTTAAGCTTTAAATATCCAGCGATGAAACAAGAATGTCATCACAAACGTAGTGTTCTTAAAGTCATGAACTGAATTCACTTCTTTCTCTGATGCAGTGTTGCAAATATCCATTGCATGCATAATACGTTTTAAACTGCTGCTCCATGGATTCGTCTAGCATGCATTGTAAGAATAGTCATTACTGAGATAAGACAGCGACATGGTTAACTGTGAAGGCAGTCAGCATCACAGAGGGGACCGGGCAAATTGATGAAACTGTGGCAAACAGACAACAGTATTGAGTGGGGCGTGTTAAGTGATAACCTCAGTCAGTATCACTGAGTCGACTGGGTATACACAATGATATATAGATAGGCAAACTAATTGAAGACCTGCGTGGTATTCATTGTATAAACCTGAAAAGAAAACATTTCCTACTTATGCTTAGGTAAGAATAAATTAATAGCAAAGATTAATATCTCTTTAATTGATGCATGTCTGGGGAAATTCGTGCTAGTTATTTGCACATCCTTCACAATATTGGAAATACTAGGTGCTCCTGTAACCAGGGTAACCATGCGTGTCGGAGATGCTTTCAGGTAGAGCGCTCGGGCATTTAGCTTGAGAGGAAGCTGGGGCACAGATCCAAGAAATCAGTAAAAACTACATATCAAATGTACCTTTCCATATGAAACGCATTCACAGTAAAAAGAAAGAAGACGTCCCAAGGTGATCTTTAGCCAGCAGAAGACAGACAACAAAGATGACAGCTGCTGTGTGGTTTTGAAATGAAATCGATGTAACTTTATTAAGTATCTTATTTGAACAGTATATTGTTACCGAGTTGGAGGCAGGCAATAAGCAGATAAGAGAAAGGGTGGCTTGGAGTTCTGAACATTTGTTGTTTAATCCTCATTTTTACAATTAAAGAAGAAATTGAAATTTTGTGGGAGTTCTCAGTCACTTAAATTTCAACAGATTACAAGGCGAGTTGAGGTTTTCTGGGTGTTTGGGAGAATGAGCAGAACAGTTCACTGCTGCGTTGTAACAACAGTTGGAAAAAGAGAATGGAAGAACAGGAAACTCAAAAAATCTTGGGGATAATTGTGTTAGAATCAGATAAAAAATGCTGACGCACAGATGCAGCATGTAATCAGGAAGGCTAGCAAAATGTTGATGCTCATTTCGACGTTTCGTGCCTCAGAATAGAGATTTAATGCAACTATGCAGGGTTCTGGAGAACTGAACGGTTTTGATGTCCTTATTTTAAAAAAAAATCATTGTGGGCAGTTCTGTGAAGCTTCATGAGGATGAGCGCCAGTGTTGGCCAGCACATCTGCTCTGCCATTCGATCATGACCTATTTATTTCTTACTGTCATTGACCTGCCTTCTCCTGTAAACCTTGATTACTCTATTATGAAGCTTTGTCTTAAAAAAACACTGAAAGACATGATCCACAACCACTTGCAGCAATAACTTACACAAATTCACCATCCTCTGACTGAAGAAATTCCTACATTTTCGTTCATTTGGATTAACCCTTCAGTCTGACGCTATGCCCTTAGTTCTATTCTCTCCTGTGAGTGGGAACATCTTCTCATTCCTAATTTATCCAGACATGTCAGTCATCTCTAAGGGTCAATGTGAACCTACTTCATTCTACTCAACTCCAGCAAATACAGACCCAGAATTTTCTCTGCACCTTATTTGACAAGCCCTTCATTATGACGATTGTATTTGTGAAACGACTCTGGAACACAATTAAGGCAAACGCATGCTTCCTTTGATGCGGGGTTGGGGGTGGGGTGGCAAAACTCTCAAAACATTCTGAAAACAGTCTGACCGAAGCTTTTGACAGCCTCAATAGTACGTTCCTGCTCTTGCCAAGGAATCATAGAATCATACAGCACAGCAGCAGACCATTTGGTCCAACCCCTTCCATGGTGAATGTGAACATTTCATTTACCTTCCTGACTGCCTAGTAAACCTGCACTTTGACCTGCAATTTAACTGAAAGAGAATTGTAAACTATGCACATTTATTCTTCAGATTTCCGAAGCCTTTATCCATTCAGAAAAGAGTCTACACCTCTTGTCTTCCTACCAAAGTGCATAACCTCACACTTTCTCACGTTTTGTTCCATCTGCCACTTTTTCCCCACTCTATTGGCTTGTCCATATCCTTCACACATACTCAATATTACGTGTCCTTCTTCAAATCGTTGTGTCCTCTACAAACCGAATAATAGGTTCTGCATTTCAGTTGTTCAGATTATTAACGGGTAACACGATTAGAATGTTTGTTGTGTCGATACTCACTCCTGTGCAAATCCACTCGTCGCTGCTACCATGCAGAAAAAATGCATTTTTTCCCATTCTGTGTCTTCTGCTACTCAACTAACCCTATACCCATGTCAGCACCTTGCCCAAGCGCCATGGGCTCTTCCATGATTTAACAATATGCAATAACTCGTCAAAGGCTTTCTGGAAGTATAAGCAAATCACGATCATTGGCTCTCCTTTGTTTCCTTTGCTCGTTACCTACTCGAATTGTTCTAACAAGTTTGTCAGGCAACACCTTGCTTGAAGAAACGATGCTGACTCAGCCTATTTTAACATGTACTGCAAGTACCCCAGAAGCTCATCATTAATAATGCATTCTAAAATCTTTCCAACGCTCGACGTCAGGCTGATCAGTCTATAATTTCCCGTTTTCTACCTCTGTCTCGACTTAAACACTGACATTATATTACTCATTTCCAGCAGTACTCCAGCCATTTCTCTTAAATCAACATTTTATGTATTATGGCATGTGGCTGTAATAGGGAACTATTTAATGAGAATAAAAATAGTTTGGTACTCTACTCATTGGCGTTTAGAAGCAAGAGAGATCATCTCTATGACACAAAGGAGATTTTTAAGCAGCTTGACAGTGTCAATGCTGAGAGGTGATGAGAGAGTCGAAGCCCAGATGGCGTGATCTCATTGACAAAGGACATCAATTTTAGACTGAGATGCAGAGGAATTTTCTCTCTGCAACAATTGTGAGTCTTTGAAACTCCTCGCTCCACCTTAGTGCATTGACTGAGTCCTTGTGTATATTTAAGGCTGAGATCGATATTTCAGTGACAAGTAGGGCAATCAAAGGTTGTGGGGAAAGGATACCAAAGTCGAAGTGAGCATTGTCAAGGAAACTACAACAACAGTAGAATGGTGGAGCCCACTGGGAGGCCAACCGTTCGACAGCTGTTTCTACTTCTTACGATCTTATACTCTTAATGGTGCACAGGAGTTTAACCATAATGTGGCCTGGATTGGAGAATTTGTTCATGAAGAGAGACTGGGTAGCCAGCAGTTGTTTTCCTTCGTCGAAGTAGACTTGATCGAGATATATAAAATTATGAGGGTCGAGGACAAAGTAGACAGGAAGAAACTATTCCCTTTGATAGAGGATCAATGACAAGAAGACAGATTTAAGGAAAGCCGCATGAGCTTTAGGTGGAATGTACGGAAATTATTTTCCACCAAGAGCGGTGAAAACCCGGATATCATTGCCAATGAAGGTGTTCAGGGCATAAACCCTGGGAATATTCAAGATGCACCGAGACCTGATATGCAATAAGGCATGAAAACTGCTGGGCAAGTGTTGTAAAAGGGGATGAGAATATTTAAATGATTGATTTGGACTGGAACAGCCTCGATAATTCACTTTCTCTGCTGTGGAACCCTGTGACTGTGAATACCAGAAGAAATTGACATAAAGAAAGAGAGGGCACTGAAGGGCTTTGAAGACTTAAAATGAATTTCCAACTTTGGTAGGAGCAGACACAGCAACTGTCTGATGGCCCTCTGTGCCGTAAATGTCCATGGGTCCATGAAAATACTGTCATCGAATATTTTGCTGTTGTGGCCATAGCATATCTGTAATCTGTTCAGGAGGCGAGAGAGAAGCGTGGAAAACTGTCGCAACTCCAGGCAAGTATGCAGAACCAGCACCTGCTGCAGATGATGGGGTCAATATCATGGAGGATCTCCAGGGGGTGAAGACCCAGCAAGTCTCGTTATTTGCTTCAGAGGCATCCAAGATAATCTTTCAGTCCAGGACGAGACGTGCTCACGTTTCTTCTTCCAGAAGGTGCACAAAGAGAGCTCCGTGCTCAGCAGCCTGAAGGAAGAAGATTGCTCGGTAACGTCATCTCAGGCTGACATCATGAGGATCAGCAAATCCTTCTATACCAGTCTGTACAACTCGAAGCCAACCAATTGTACGGTCTCCCAGTTGTTCCTGTCGTCTATCACAGAGATCTTAGACAACAGAACATGGGAGAGGCTGGACCAGCCGCTATCTAGGGATGACCTGACCTAGGCTCTCGAGTCCTTCAAAAAGAATAAAATTCCCAGAAGCAATTGCTTTCCGGTCGAGCTCTATTCTGCTCTGTGGGACTTGATTGGCTAGGGGTGCATCCATGAGGAAAGGCATCATTACCCTTACCTACAAGCAGAAGGGGGAGAGGGAAGAAATCAAAAATTGGAGACCAATCTCACTATTTAAACTTGTCAAAGGTTATCGCCAACTGGGTCAGGTCTGCTCTGGTGTCGGTGATTCACCCTGACTAACTCTATGCTGTACCAGGCAGGAAGATTGCTGAGAGTCTCACACTCCTCAGGGATACGATCGCCTACTTGCAGGACAGAGGGAGGGACACCTGCCTCATCAGCCTGGACCAGGAGAAAGCCTTTGACAGGATATTGCATACGCATATGAGAGATGTTCTCTCCAAAATGGGCTTTGGGGAGGGAATCTACAATTCGATCAGACTGCGCGACACCAACATTGTCAGTGCAGTCTGAATCAATGGGTGGGAATCAGATAGCTTCCCAGTCAGATCTGGAGTCAGGCAGGGCTGCCCTCTCTCTCCTGCCTTGTGTGAGTGCTGCATAAAGACAATTTGCAGAGTCAATCAGGAAGGATGCGAGCCTGAGAGGGGTGACTATTCCTGGCAGCGGGGGCCTGCAGGTTCAGTCCTCCCTCTACATGGATGGCGTTACTGTTTTCTGCTTGGATCCGCTATCTGTACACAGACCCATGTGCATATGTGGTCACTAAACCGAGGCAAGAGTGATACCATGCTCTTCAGGAACTGGGCAAACCAATCCTCCATCCCCTTCACAGTCAGAACTGACCACCTGGTTCGGCGGGGCTGGAGCTTGCGCCAAGTTTTGGGAGGAGCATGTCAGGAATGTGAGGCAGAAACTTGGCAGATGGAAGCTACGGTCGCTCTCCATCTCGGGTAAAAACCTAGTCATCAGGTGTGACACACTGTCAGTGCTGTTATACGTGGCACAGGTCTGGATTAGTCCCAGAACCTGTGCCGCTGCAGTCACCCAGGCCAGCTTCCAGTTTATATGGAGGTCAAAGATGGACCGGGTCCGAAGGGACTCGTTGTACTAAGATCTGGTCAATGGGGGAAAAAAACACACCCAATGCCAGCCTCACCTGATGGCCACCTTTGTGTGTGGCTGCATCAAGCTGTGCGTGGATCCCTGGTACACAAACACCAAGTGTCACTACGTACTGAGGTTCTACCTGTCCCTGGTGTTGCCAAGGATGGGCCTGGCCTCGCTGCCGTGGAACACTTCAAGTAGTTGGACCGTTCCGTACCACCTGACCTGCGTGGAGACATTTATGAAGAAAAACACCTTTGACAACAAGTCCATCAGGACGTGGTCAGCATGTAGTGTCCTTGATACCCTTCAGGAAAAGGAGAAGGCGGATCTTACCAAACGGTTTCCTGGGCAGACTGTCAAAGTCATTTGGCAGAATGCCTCATCGCCAGAACTTTCCAACAAGCAACAAGACATGGCTTGGCTGGTGATGACAAGGGCTCTGCCTGTGATATCCTTTATGCAGGCCTGGACTCTCTGACGCACTGCATGCTGCCCGTGAAGTGGCTGCGAAGGGGAGGAGACTGTCACACACCTCCTTCTGGAATGTGCCTATGCAAAGGAAGTCTGGAGACAAATGCAGTGGTCTTTGTCGAGGTTCATCCCGAGCAGCTCCATGACATGGGAGTACGTTATCTGGGATGCACACCGAGATGAACGTCAACTGTGCCTGGAGGACCATCAACTTGGTCAAAGATGCTCTTTGGTCTGTCCAAAACTAGTTAATCTTCCAACTGAAGGAGCTGACTCCAACTGTGTGTTGCAGACTGGCACATTTCAAGGTCCAGAACGATGTGTTAAGGGACGCACTGAAGCTTGGGGCAGCTGCCGCCAAGTCACAGTTGTTAAAGACCACTGTGTAATGTCTTTCTGTCAACGAAGAACAGGGGGCCCACTCAGTAAGTGGGCTGCACTGAAGCCTCAACTCAATATATGGGTGGTAGACGTACAGACCTGTACATATGAATGTTTCATTCTGGTCTCTGTATGTAAAGAAGTGCAAGGTGCGCCTATGAATGGCACCACCAATTGTACAGATCATCAAAATATTTTATGAATAAAGTATATTTTTGAAATAAAAAAAAGTTATGCAGCATTCAAATATCATAGCTGAAATATTGTCCTGTGGCATTACAGCAGTCCATCCATTGTATTGCAGTGGATTCTCGTTCCCACTTTCCACCTGAAAACCTGGAGAATAAAGTAATCTCTAAGTTTAC
Organism: Chiloscyllium punctatum; assembly: GCF_047496795.1. Taxonomy (NCBI): domain Eukaryota; kingdom Metazoa; phylum Chordata; class Chondrichthyes; order Orectolobiformes; family Hemiscylliidae; genus Chiloscyllium; species Chiloscyllium punctatum. The sequence continues at coordinate 129,527,053 of NC_092742.1, forward strand.
TGGTGAGAATTAAAGAGACGTTTATTTGCGACAGAGTGTGATATGTTCCAACGTCTTTCAAGTTCCAGAACATTGACAGGTCGCGTCAGTGTTAATTAGATCACTGCAACCCATATTTATATTTTCTTTAAACTCAACATCATTGACATTCTCAGAAAGAAATAAATTGTGAAACCCAATTACTAAACCAAGTACCTTTCTCCAAGAAACTATCTTTTTTTGACAGTAGATTTATTTTTGTATTCTTGGAGTTGCATGAAAGCAGCTAATATGCTAGTTTGCTTCCAATAAAAGACATCTTAACATTTTTTTTTCCAAATTTGATTACTTCCTTGCTATGATCTACGAACATTATTGTTATGTTGTCGTATCGCTGTGAAGGAAAATAAAATAATGTTTCTGGCCTCATATTCCTATATCCACAATTTTGTAATGTAAACAATTAATATTTGCTTTAGAATGTTTCCTTCCATTTTAGTATGCTTATGTATGTTTATATACCGAGCTGTCTCCTTTCTAGTACAATGTTCGCATCATTTAGTTTGTTCTCCATCAATTGGTTGCTATTTTGCTGGTATGAGTTCCACACCTCCCCCATTTTCTGGTTCAGCACGCCTTTTTCACACAATGCACTTTCACCGAAACTACTCTATTCACAGTCGGCTGCCAGTGTATTTTTAAGGTAATACCCAATCAATTTATTGCAGACCATAAATAAACAAATGATGTTACACCAGACAAGAAAGTCCGAAAAGTGGTTTATTTCAGACCCAGTCGTACCTTTACAGTACAGGTTGAGAAAAAAACATCCCTAACTTTACGCCAAAAAGCTTGCTTGCTTGGTGTGTCAGCATAAGGTTCCTTTCAGAAAATTTCTGCGCATTCTCTTCGTGTTATTTCCACCCCGTTACGGAGTCTCTTTCTTGCCAAGTCTCTGATTCACGCCAGTTTCAATTTTATTTCGATACTTGACACCACGATTGGTAAATGACACCATGGAAGCAACGGTGGCAACTTTTCTTTTTGACTGCATCGTCAGATTTAGTTTCATTTTATGACAACGAACCATTCCTGAATATCCTGAGGGAGAGTCGTTTCACTGATAAAGGTTTGAATTAGAATTAGCTGCACGTTACTTTGGGCTAAGATGACGGTACTTCCCAACAATTTCCTCATGATTGATGTCATAAATACAGCGTGTGAATTGGGCTGAATTGGAAAGTCGCATTTCTTCTGGGGGACTAACCTCGGCATTTTTTTTTCCATTGAAAGAAGATGTTGTACAGGACGTTCTGGCATAACGGGATAACTACATTCTGCTGCAATCTCGTGCTATTGAAAATCACCCTATGAAAATCATTATTGCTGAGAGGAAGGTTTGTGTTATCCGAACAACACCCACAATTCGTCAGTCCTGTTATAGCCAATTCGTGTTCAAGAGAAGTGCCTCATAACAGAACTTCCTATATTAGTACTATCAGGGTGTGAATTTGTTCCTGGCACACAAGCTTTCCTTACTGCTAAACAAACATAAGAGCCAATCTCTTTTTAAAATTATAATATTTGCTGTTTTTTTTAAATAAGTGGATTGATTGGACTTGGTTAATGATTGTAATCTGTGATGTCATAGCCCTCAAAAGCAAGCAGACGAATATGATATGATAGTTTGACATGAGCACAGCTAATCTATTATTTCACCTCGAATGGTTGTAAAAGAGTATTGGATGGTGATAAGCGAGGACAGAAGCGGATAGTTAATGCATTTCTTCCATTTTCAGTCGAATGCATTCTTCGACTTGTCCAAAGTGATTGTCAGACAGTGAATTAGCAGGAACAGAAAATCCCTGCTTAATTCTGAATTGACAGGAGACAAAAATATTGATTGTGGAAATCTGTTGGTATAATATACATTTACATATACGACTGTCAGTAATATTACAGTGTTTTATAAATTCTGATGATGGTGGGCGGAGACAATGAGAAATATATTTTGTTTCAGGAAAAGAAAAAGACCAAAGCAGGACAGCTAGAATACAAAGTCACATGACTGAACAGTTTCATTCCAGAGGAGGTCGACATTCTTGACTGAAGTATTCAAATACTTTTGAAAGTTCTACAATGAGAGGTTCGAAGTTCTTAAGAAGATTGGTAGAGCAGGTTGTGGATGACGTTGTTGCCTCTGTCACTAAGCTGATAATTTTGTTTGCCGACGTTTCATCACCATACTAGGTAGCATCATCAGTGCACCTATCGTGAAGAATTGGTATGCTGCACTGCTTGCTATTTATATGTCCTGGTTTGCTGAGGTGGGTGGTATCATTTGCGGTTTTCATTCTTAGTGATTGGTATATGAGTCTAGCTCTACATGTTTCTTAGTGGAGTCTTCCTGTTGTGGTCTGTTGTTTAGATACTGGCAGAGTATGCATTTTGGATAATGTTGTTTTAGAAGAAGTCATATGCTGTTCTTCAACTTTGCACATCTCTGGGGTGCTGCATTATGTCACAGCTTGCGTAAGCAATGTATCTGGTACAGCTCAGTGTGTTGGTGTTGAGATGGTTGCTGATGTAGTTGGGCATATAAGCTGTATCGGTGGCCTTCCCGTATACTCTAGTCTGGAGCTTACCGTTGATCTTGGATTTGACCATTACGTCCAGGAAGGGAAGGCCATCCATGTTCTTTCTTCCTTAGTGAATCGTACGTTGGTCAGATTTTGTTTATGAGTTGATGGTATCTCTTTCCCAGTTGAGCACGTTTAGTATTGATGAAAGAGTCATCCACATAGTGATCCAAAGTTTAGGCTGGATAGTGAGAAGGGCTGTCCTTTCTGGACTTCACATTACAGTTTCCACTTTTAATCCTGATTTCAATAATTCCACGCATGTTAATTTGATTTGTCTGTGAATCTGGCCATTGAAGATGAAATGGGTTGTGAAGGACAGATTCAAGCAGTTTCAGGGTGCTGTTCTGACTGATGGTTTTATTATGTAAGTTGAGGAAAGCCCACACTCCCCACCTCATCTTCGCCACATTCTACAGAGTGTTCATTGAGAGTGCACTGAGCTGCTGCATCACTGAATGGTTCAGAAATTGCACGAGAACACATTGTGAGGACGGCTGAGAAAATTATTCAAACCTCTCTTCCCTCCATTACAGATAATTACGCCACACGCTGCATCTGCAAATTTACAAGCATTGTGGAAGACCCTACACTTTCCTCACTCAAACCCTTCTCCTTCCTGCCATCTGGCATCAGATACCATCGCATTCGGTCTCTCATGGCCAGACTGTGCAACTGTTTCTTCCACCAAGCCATCAGGCTCCTTAACGCTGTTTGATCACATTCTATTCCATCTGAAATTCTTTGCACTACTTTGAATCCTGCTAGAAAAGTATTTTATAAATTATAATTCTTTTATTACACTGTAATTTGTGCACCACTGTGCCTATTGTCTTGACATGTGAGGAATTACTCTGCTACCTTTCATATTTTGCACTTGTTGTGCTCTTTCTGCCTCACTGTATATGATTGTGCAGTTTGTGCTGTCCATGTAACACCGTGGTCCTGGAAGAATGCTATTTTACTATATGAGTTATATATTGTAGAAACGACAAATAACGCTAGTCTTGACTCTTGACTCTTAGTCTTGTGTTGCAAGGTGTCTGTATCACTAATCCATCCAGCAGCGACGCTAACATTGCCTTGGTTACGGAGATGTCTTTGGATGTAATTATAGTACAGTCACATCAAAGAAGGTCATAATTCTCATTTATTCTGGTGTTCTTAATGATGTTGATGAATTCTTGAATGGAGTGGATAGAATGATTAAGCTGCTTGCCAAGTGTTTCCGTCTCCATTGCAGTTCTTTTTCTCGTCTTCTGTGTTGTTGAACTCAGAAGTGAAAATCTGGGTCTGAGGGAGACCTCTGGTTTCTGTGCCTTGTGGAATCAACAGAAGTAGGATATTCTGGATCCCTCTCCATTCATGATTTGGTAGTCAAACCTGCTAATTTCACCTGTCTTGCTTAGATATTTCATAACTGAGACACATACAGAAAACACAACACGTCTGGGTACACTGGTTACTCTGCATCAACAACATATCAGAAATGACCAACAGACTCCTCCAACCCCTTGGTATCATGATAGCCCACAAACCAATAACTACGTTACGACAGCTACTGACGAGTATAATGGATCTAATTCCCCCTACTAACAGAACCAATTTATACAAAATCCATAAGACCGTAAGACATAGGAGTGGAAGTAAGGCCATTCGGCCCATCGAGTCCACTCCGCCATTCAATCATGGCTGATGCGCATTTCAGCTCCACTTACCAGCGTTCTCCCCGTAGCCCTTATTTCCTCTAGACAACAAGAATCTATCAATCTCGCCCTTGAAGACATTTAGCGTCCCGGCTTCCACTGCACTCCGTGGCAATGAATTCCACAGGCCCACCACTCTCTGGCTGAAGAAATGTCTCCGCATTTCTGTTCTGAAATGACCCCCTCTAATTCTAAGGCTGTGTCCACGGGTCCTAGTCTCCTCGTCTAACGGAAACAATTTCCTAGCATCCACCTTTTCCAAGTCATGTATTATTTTGTACGTCTCTATTAAGTCTCCCCTTAATCTTTTAAACTCCAACGAATACAATCCCAGTATCCTCAACCGTTCCTCATATGCTAGACCTGTCATTCCAAGGATCATCCGTGTGAATCTCCGCTGGACACGTTCCAGTGCCAGTATGTCCTTCCTGTGGTGTGGGGACCAAAACTGGACACAGTACTCCAAATGGGGCCTAACCAGAGCTTTATAAAGTCTTAGAAGTACATCTCTGCTTTTATATTTCCAACCCTCTTGAGATAAGAGATGACATTGCATTCGCTTTCTTAATCACGGACTCAACCTGCATGTTTACCTTTAGAGAATCCTTGACTAGTACTCCCAGATCCCTTTGTGCTTTGGCTTTATTAATTTTCTCAACATTTAGAAAGTAGTCCATGCTTTTATTCTTTTTGCCAAAGTGTAAGACCTCGCACTTGCTCACGTTAAATTCCATCAGCCATTTCCTGGACCACCCTCCCAACCTGTCTAGATCCTTCTGTAGCCTCCCCACTTCCTCAGTACTACCTGCCTGTCCACCTAACTTCGTATCATCGGCAAACTTCGCTAGAATGCCCCCGGTTCCTTCATCCAAATCATTAATATATAATGCGAACAGCTGTGGCCCCAGCACCGAACCCTGCAGGACACTGGATAGAAAACTGGCTAACTGGTCGAAGGCAGAGAGTGGTGGTAGATGATAAATATTCAGCCTGGAGCCCAGTTACAAGTGGAGTTCCGCAGGGATCAGTTCTGGGTCCTCTGCTGTTTGTAATTTTTATTAATGACTTAGATGAGGGAGTCGAAGGGTGGGTCAGTAAATTTGCAGATGATACGAAGATAGGTGGAGTTGTGGACAGTGAGGAGGTTTGTTGTCGGCTGCAGAGGGACTTAGATATGATGCAGAGCTGGGCTGAGGAGTGGCAGATGGAGTTCAACCCTGCCAAGTGTGAGGTTGTCCATTTTGGAAGATCAAATAAGAATGCGGAATACAGGGTTAATGGTAGGGTTCTTAGTCAGTTGGAGGAACAGAGGGATCTTGGGGTCTATGTACATAGATCTTTGAAGGTTGCCACTCAGGTGGATAGAGTTTGTAAGAAGGCCTATGGAGTATTATCGTTCATTAGCAGAGGGATTGAATTCAAGAGTCGTGAAGTAATGTTGCAGCTGTATAGGACTTTGGTTAGGCCACAGTTGGAGTACTGTGTGCAGTTCTGGTCGCCTCACTTTAGGAAAGATGTGGAAGCTTTGGAGAGGGTGCAGAGAAGATTTACCAGGATGTTGCCTGGAATGGAGAGTAGGTCGTACGAGGATAGGTTGAGAGTTCTCGGCCTTTTCTCGTTGGAACGGCGAAGGATGAGGGGTGACTTGATAGAGGTTTATATGATGATCAGAGGAATAGATAGAGTAGACAGTCAGAAACTTTTTCCCCGGGTACAACAGAGTGTTACAAGGGGACATAAATTTAAGGTGAAGGGTGGAATGTACAGGGGAGATGTCAGGGGTAGGTTTTTTACCCATAGAGTGGTGGGGGCATGGAATGCGCTGCCCGTGGGAGTGGTAGAGTCAGAATCATTGGCGACCTTGAAGCGGCATTTGGATAGGTACATGGATGGGTGCTTAATCTAGGTTAGAAGTTCGGCACAACATCGTGGGCCGAAGGGCCTGTTCTGTGCTGTATTGTTCTATGTTCTATGTTCTATGACACCGTTCGCCACCGGCTGCCATTCTGAAAAAGAACCTTTTATCCCAACTCTCTGCCTTCTGTTAGACAGCCAATACTCAATCCATCCCAGCAGCTCACCTCGAACACCATGGGCCCTCACCTTGCTCAGCAGCCTCCCCTGTGGCACCTTATCAAAGGCCTTTTGAAAGTCGAGATAGACCACATCCACCGGGTTTCCCTGGTCTAAACTACTTGTTACCTCTTCAAAAAATTCCAACAGGTTTGTCAGGCATGACCTCCCTTTACTAAATCCATGTTGACTTGTTCTAATCAGACTATGCTCTTCCAAGAATTTAGAAACCTCATTCTTAATGATGGATTCTAGAATTTTACCAACAACCGAGGTTAAGCTGATTGGCCTATAATTTTCCATCTTTTGCCTTGATCCTTTCTTGAAAAAGGGGGTTACAACAGCCATTTTACAATCATCCGGGACCTTTCCTGACTCCAGTGACTCTTGAAAGATCTCAACCAATGCCTCTGCTATTTCCTCAGCCACCACTCTCAGAACTCGAGGGTGTATCCCATCGGGGCCAGGAGATTTATCAATTTTAAGACTTTTTAACTTTTCTAGCACTATCTCTTTCGTAATGGCAACCATACTCAACTCAGCTCCGTGACACCCTTTAATTTTTGGGATATTACTCATGTCTTCCACTGTGAAAACTGACGCAAAGTACTTGTTAAGTTCTCCTGCTATTTCCTTATCTCCCATCACGAGGCTTCCTGCATCAGTTTGAAGTGGCCCAATGTCTACTTTTGCCTGTCGTTCGTTTCTTATGTACTGAAAGAAACTTTTACTATTATTTCTAATATTACTGGCTAGCCTACCTTCATATTTGATCCTCTCATTTCTTATTACACTCTTTGTGTAGACTGCCATGTGAAGACTGTACCATGTGAAGACTGCCAGAAATATTACACAGGGCAAACCAGAAGAAAACTAGCCATCAGGGTATATGAAGAACTAGCCAACAAAAGCCATGATCAACTATCACTTGTGTCCATACACACAGCCAAAGAAGGGCACTAATTCGACTGGGTCAATGTATCCATCCTTTGGACAAGTGAAATAAAGCCATACACGGGAATTCCAGGAGGCCCCGCAATCAACCCCGAACTCAGTTAACAATGTGTAGAGGGAGGCCCCACATGCCAACGAGGAAGAAACAATGTCGGAAATGCTGGCCAATCAGCACACTTGTACACATAAATAGCAAGCAGCACAGAACACCAGTGCTTCACCGGACGTGCACTGATGTTATCCAGTATGGTGACAAAATATCTGCAAACAAACCTAGCAGCTCAACAAACAAGTCAGCGACCTCAGTACGAAAGTTGTTTATGAAGAGCAATGTTGTGATAAGTGGAGACAAACTGCAAAATATTCATCCAGATTATGTTTGCTTTTGGCAATGTAAAGCATCCTTATCAATATCGCATATTTATTCTCAAACTTACATTCCTGTCCTGGGCCTGCTGCAATGCTCCAATAAAGCACACTGGAAGTTTAAGGAACACCATCTGACATTCCATTTAAGCCTTTCACATACTTGAAATATTAACACTGAATTAAAAAAAAAACGTCAAAAAATTCGCATCATGTCTGTTCTCCATTTTTAATAAATTTTATGTCCTCTTCCACCCCAAGGAACTTTGAGACATTTGCAACAAGAAAAAAAAAAACTGATGTTGATGAAAAAAGCTCAGCAGGGGTGGGAGCATCTTTTGAGAGAAATAACAGTTGCCGTTTTGGGTCCATTGCCCCTTCTTCAAAACAGATGTTAGCCGAGAAAATGATCGCTTGAATGCAAAGTTAGAGAGGTGGAAGAGTAAACAGTAGGTGGAAATTATTTCCAAAGACAGTGAAGAAAAACAAAACGGACCAACAAAGAAGAAGATAAGGGGCCACTTAAGAGAATGAATGGCTGCAAATCGAGACTATTGCTTGCTTACAAAGAATTGTGTGTTGTCACATCCCATGTGATATAAGACCTCGTGTATCAGGGTGGGAAAAAGACTTGGGGGAACTATACTCAAGTCTTAAAATTATTGAACTCGATATGAAGTCCAGAAGACTGCAGAGTTCCTTCGTGGAAAATGAAGTGCTCCATTCCAGCTTGCACTGAACTTCGCTGGATCACTGCATTCAGCCTCAGACAGAGATGTTGGCTAGGGGACAGGGTGATATGTTGAAGTGTCAGGCTAGTGGACAGAACGTAAGTGTTCTGCAAAGTGGTCACAGTATGTTTCCCAATGTCGAGGAAACAATGTTGAGCAGTGAACACAGTAGCGTGGAATTTCAGAAAAAATGTTTTTTTTTTCATCTGGAATATGTGTTTTGGGGATTGGATATTGAGGAGGGAGGATGTAAAAGGGCAGTCATTTCACATTCAGTAGTTGCAATGGAAGGTGCCGTACGGCTGTTGGGACTTGTCGGAAGTGAAGGAGTAGTGGATCTAAATATCCCAGAGGATCAGTGTTTGGTAGTGGTATACCACTGGACGTAGTCGCAGCTAAAGATCTCATTGATATGAATGCTTGGGGGGAGATGTTTGTAATATTTGTTTCTTGCTTATCTTGCACGAGAACCCATCCTCCCTTTTCACAATTTAATTTACACTCATTTTACATTTTTTTCTTTTGCCGATTGTGCAGTTGAAAACATGTACTGTACCTTGAAGAGACAGCGAATGCTATTTTACACGGAGAACTTACACGAACCTGTCATATGATGAGCTAGCAGTCTCAGAGTATATTGGAAAATCGAAAGTATAACTTTTGGCTGTGCAACAGATACCTGCGTTTTGGTTGCAATTTTGACAGGTGAAATCGTGAGATATACCAAGAGGAAAAACGAAGGATACATCAGTTGTAGGTGACTGAAGGCAGACGAAGTTTTAGAATAATATCGGGAATGTTTGGATCAATATGAGACGTGGAATTAAGAGGGCCAAAAGGGCTAATTGAATACTTTTAGCAAAAATGGTTAGGGAAAATCCCAAAGACTGTTATGCATACATAAGAAGCAAGTTGGTAACTAGAGAAAAGAATAGCCCTCTCAAGAACAAAGGAGGAAAGTTCTGCATGGTGTCAGATAAAATGAGTGAGATCCTTAATAAACACCTTGCATTGGTATTCACCAAGAAGAGGGACATGACAGATGTTGAAGCTAGTGATAGATATTTCATTACTTTGGGACAAATCAGCATAAGGAGGGAGGAAGTGTAGGGTATTTTAAAGGGCAGTAAGGGAAACACGTCCTCAGGTCTGGAAGTGATGTATCTCAGGTTAACGAGAGAAGAAAGAAAGGAACTAGCTGGAGACTTAACAGGTATCTTTGCAGCATCCTAAAACATGGTTGAAGTCCCGGAGGAGTGGACAATCGCTAATGTTGTTCCCTTGTTTAAGAAGGGAAGCAGAGGTAATCCAGGTAATTATAGACCGGTGAGCCTGCCATCAGTCGTAGAGGAACTGATGGAGAAGATACTTAGGGAAAGGGTCTATTCCCATTTGGAAGAAATTGGACTAATCAGTGATAGGAAACATGGTTTTGTGCAAGGAAGGTCATATCTTGCCAACTAAATAGAATTTTTTGAGGCAGTGACAAAGATGAGGGAAGGGTGATAGATGTCATATACATGGACATCAATAAGGCATTTGATAAGTTTCCTCATAGTAGGCTGACGGAGAAAGTGAATTTGCATGGGGTCCATATGGCCCTTCAGCCCTCAATGTTGAGCCGACATGTGGAACCAATCTGAAGCCCATCTATCCAACACTATTCCAACACTCTCCAGTTGGAGAGCCAGGAGGATTTGCTAATGCTCTTGGGTGGTTTGAATCTAATTCAGCACGGGGATAGGAAGCTAAATTGTACTTCACTTTTATTATTATAGAATAAGTTGATACTTTTTCTTTAAGTAGTGGAACGTCTGAGTTCACTGCCATTCAGATATTAACAGATTGCGAGGCAAGGTGAACTTCTCAGGATGTTTGGTTTAATTAGTAGAAGGTTTCACTGCTGTGTTGCAGCACGCCACATTGACGGACATGTTTATCTTTTTAACTGGCTCTCTGCAGTGATACCATCTGCCCTCATGCTGTTCACTCTGCCTCTCAAAAAAAAACCCAGCATTTTCCATTAATTCCCATTATCTTTGAATTCCGAAAAACAGTCAAATCAAAGTCCATTTCTTTTTCTACAGGTGCAGTCAGACCGGTTAATGTTGTCCTGCTGCCTCTGATGGTGTTCGATTATTATTCTGGAGATATGGATTTGGATCCACATGTGTCAGAACTCTAAATTCAAGAAAATATGTGGACAGAAAATCTGGATAAATTGCGACCATTGAATCATTGCCAATTGTCACGAAAGAAGCGGATCTGCTCCAATAAAATTATTTTAGGAGGCAACACTTTTGTCGTTATTGCAGAGATCAGGCAGCATGTGTCGAGAGAAAGCAGAGTTAATTGAATTATGCAGAGGGATCATTGGACGAGAAAAAAAAAAACTCCTGTTTCTCTCTACAGTTGCTGGCTGACCTGTTGAGATTTTCCACCAATTTCTGATTTTTGGTGTACACAGCTAGGTTTGCTTTGTTTTGCCTTCCTTACAGTTGTCTGGTCTACCTGTGACTCCAAATTCTCAGTGATTTGCTGATTTATAAACCCGAGATGAAGGTGCTCTTTCAGTTGACAAAAATATGCACAACCTAATGAAAGGTAGTTACTTGTAGTTATGGTGTTGTGCCGTTCCAGATTCTTGCATATCACAGAGACTGGAATGGCTATTGAACTCTCCATTGTTTAGATGTTTCAAAAGAAATGGTGGAGGGGGAGAGGTAAAAGAGATTGGGGAGTGGTGTTGCTATTCAGGGATAGGATCACAGCTGCAGAAAGGGAGGTCATCAAGGAGGGTTTGTCTACAGAGTCAATATGGATGGAATTCAGAAATGAGAAAGGAGCAGTCACTGAATTAGAAGTTCTCTACAGACGCCCCCCCCCCTCCCCCCCATAGCAACAGAGACACGGAGGTGCAGATTGGGACGAAGATTTTGGAAAGGTGCTGAAGTATAGGTTTGTTATCATGGGTGACATCAACTTTCCTCATATTGATTGAAAGCTCCTCAGTTCAAATAGGTTAGATGAAGCAAGTTTTTGTCAGAGTTGTGTCCAGGAAAGATTCCTGATGCAATATGTTGGTAGGCCGACTCAAAGAGAGCCCATGTTGATTTTGGTGCTTGGCAACAAAGAATGGCAGGTATTCGATCTCTCAGTTGGAGAACATTTCGGTGAGAGTGAACTCAACTCCGTGACATTTACTATACTCATGGAGAGTGATAGGAGCAGGAGGTATGGGAAAGTATTTCATTGGGAGGGGAGGAATTGCAATGCTATTAGGCAGGAAGTTGGGACCTGTAGTTGGTAACAGTTGCAATCAAAGAAATGCACAACAGAAATGTGGCGGTTGTTTCGGAAGTACTTGCTGAGAGTGCTGAATAGGTTTGTCCCAATGAGGCAAGGAAAGGATGGCAGGTTGAATAACATTGAGTGACAAGGGATGTGGAGCAGTTAATCAAGAGAGAGAAGGAGGCTTATTTAAGGTTGTGGGGTCTGGGGTCAGACAAGGTTTGAGAGGGTTACAAGGTTCCCAGGAAGGACCTGAAGAATGAACTTCAGAGAGCTGGAAGGGGGCATGACAAGGACTTCAGTGGTCAGACTAAGGAAAACCCTAAGGCACTCTACACTTACGTGAGGAACAATAGAATGACCAGACTGAGCATCGGGCTGATCAAGAATTGTGGAGGGGACTTGCGTCTGGAGTCTGGGGAAGTAGGGATGGTTCTCTATGAATACTTTGTTTCAGTAATCACTATTGAGAGGGATCTTGATGTTTCTAAGGACATCGTGAAATAGAATGGTATGCTAGAATAAGTTAATATTTGGAAGAAGGACATGTGGAAAATTGTGAAAAACATAAGGATAGATAAATCCCCTGGGCCAGATGTGTTATACACTACGACACTACAGGATCTGAGGGAAGAGATTACTGCAACTTTGGGGATGATCTTTCAATCATCACTGTCCACTGGAGTAGGGCCAGATGATTAGAGGGTGGCAAATGTTATTCCCTTGTTCATAAAAGGGAATAGGGCTATTCTTGAGAATTACAGAATAGGCAGTCATACATCAGTGGTGTGCAAAGAATTAGAGAGGATCCTGAGGGTCAGTATTTATGATTATTTGGAAGACCATAGATTGATTAGAGGTAGACAGCATGGCTTTGTATGCGGCAGGTCATGCCTCACAAATCTTAGTGATTTATTTGAAGTTGTGATGAAGGTAGAGCAGTGGATGTGGTTTACATGGATTTTAGCAAGCTGTTTGATGTGGTTCCCCATGCTAGGCTAGTTCAGAAAGTAAGGAAACATGGGATACAGTGAAATCTGGCTGCCTGGACAAAGAATTGACTAGCCTATGGGATACAGAGGGTGGTATTAAATAGAAATGAATCAGCCTGGAGCTCAGTGATCAGTAGTGTTCCACTGGGATCGGTTCTGGGACCTCTGCTCCTTGAGACTTGGATAAGGAAGTGGATAGTTCCGTTCGTATGATTGCTGATGACCCGAAGTTTGGTGGAGCTGTGGATAGTGTGCAGGGCTGTTGAAGGTTGCAACAGGACATTGACAGCATGCAGAACTGGGCTGCTAAGTGGGAGATGAATTTCAAACTGGAAAAATGTGAAGTCGGTCACTTTAGAAAGTCAAAGTTGAATGTCGAATGCAGGCTTAAAGGCAAGATTCTTGGTAGTGTCAAGGTACATAGGAGTCTTGAGGTTCAAGTTCATAGATCCCTCAAAGTTGACAACAAAGTTGGTAGGGTTGCTGAGAAGGCGTGTTAGTGTTGGCTTTCATCAGCAGGTGGATTAAGTTTGAGAGCCACAGGATACGCTACAGTTCTGTGGAGTCCTTTTTAAGACCAGCCGTGGAATATTTTGTACAGTTCTGGTCACATCATTACAGGAAAGATATGGAAACATTGGGCAGAGTGCAGTGGAGATTTACTAGGATGCTGCCTGGACTGAAGAGCATGTTTTATGAAGAAAGTTTGTGGAAGCAAGGAATATTCTCACTGTAGTGAAGAAGGAAGAGAGGTGACTTGATAGAGGTGTAAAAGGTGTTGACAGGCATAAATAGAATGGATAGACCCGAGCCCAATGTAGAAATTTCTATCACGAGAGGGCATACGTTTAAGGTAATTGAAGGAAGGATTAGGGGAGATGTCAAAAGCAGGTTCTTTGCACAGAAAATAGAGGGTGTTTGGAATGCAGTGCCAGCATTGGTAGTAGGGTCAGGTACATTAGGGACATTTAAGTGACTCCTGGATCGGCACATGGAAAATTGTGCAATTAAGTGTATGGAGGTTAGTCTGATTTTAGATTCGGATAAAAGGCCAGCACAACATCAATGGCTGAAGGGCCTGTACTCTTCCATACTGTTCTATCTTCTATGAAAATCTTTTATTTACACTCAATTGCTCTTACATGCTCTCGTTTCAAAGACTTTATCAGAGTTAATTATTGTTGTGCTGTGTCTCCCGCAGGCACATGATAAATCTGGAGAGGGATGGTCGAATAACAAGGAAGATCAAATAACATGCCAACAGGTTCTGAGAAGCTAACTGGATCAACTGAGCGCAGGAAGGTTGGTGAAGTTTTGGGTAATGTGGTGGTCTATTGTAAGTTGCAAAGACATGTTGTTAGAATACAGAGCTGACCTCGTAGATGGCAGATGGAGTTTAAAACGGAAAAGTGTGAAGTCATTTAATTTGGAAGATCGAATTTGAATGCAGAATAGAGGGTTAACGGCAGGATTCTTGGCAGTGTGGAGGAACAGAGCGATCTTGGAACTCGTGTCCACAGAACCCTCAAGTTGCGACCAAGGTTGATAGGATTGTTAAGAAGGCACCCGGTGTGCTGGCTTTCATTAGCAGGAGGATTGACTTTGAGAGCCTCGAGGTTATGCTGCAGCTCGAGTCAGTTTTGATCGCATCATTATTGGAAACATGTGAAAGCTTTCGAGAGGGTGCATTGGAGATTTACCAGGATGCTGCCTGTACTGGAGGGCATGTCTAATGCAGAAAGTTTGAGGGATCTAAGGCTTTTCTCACTGGATCGAAGAAGGATGAGAGGTGACTTAATACAGGTGCACAATTTGTTGAGAGGCATCAATAGAATGGATAACCCGAGACATTTTCCAAAAGCAGAAACGTCAATCACGAAGGGGCATAATTTTAATGTATTGCAGGCAGTTTTATGACTGATGTCAGAGGTAGGTTATTGACTCAGAGAGATTGGAATACACTCCCACATGGTAGTAGAGTCAGATACATCAGGGACATTTAAACGTTCTTGGAAAGACACATGAAAGTTATTCCAATGAAGTGTACGTAGATTAGTCTGATTTTGGAGTATGATAGAAGACTGGCATTACTTCGAGGGCCGAAAGGCCTGTATTGTGTTACACTGTTCTATGTTCTTTATGTTCTATCACATCTTGGAGCATAATGTTCACCTGAGATATTTGGAAGTTTTTAGGTTGTCAGGAATCTGGAAAAAATGATGTTTTGCTGTTGTCTTTCTCATTGCCCTTTCATATTGGCCTTTTAGGTTTTTGCGTCTGGTGTTTGCATTATATTACTATGGTTTACTTGCAATGGAACTGAACTGAACTGATGTGGAAATTTGCACATATGAAGTAAAATTACACGATGAAACCTGTACACTTCAAATGAAAAC
This sequence comes from Chiloscyllium punctatum, assembly GCF_047496795.1. Taxonomy (NCBI): domain Eukaryota; kingdom Metazoa; phylum Chordata; class Chondrichthyes; order Orectolobiformes; family Hemiscylliidae; genus Chiloscyllium; species Chiloscyllium punctatum. The sequence continues at coordinate 129,542,180 of NC_092742.1, forward strand.
ACAAAGGAAAGAAACTCTTGACATTGGAGGTTAGTGTACAGATCTGGACCGATCGTATGAAGTATCACTTAATTCACTGTACCTGTCTCCATATACTGTAATTAATCAAGAGTAAATCAAATCTTGATGAATTGTACTTCTCATCTCTGGTAGTTAGCACACAAGACCACTTATGTCCACAGCAAATTAATTACCAATATCCAGTTGAAATGTATGGAACTGGATCTGGATCCTCTGATAGTAATCATGCTGAGCTACACGACAACATATTACACAGACAGTAACCATCTTGAATGTTGACATCGACAAACACCACATCAACTTCGATATGTTCAACAATAAATGCAAATGTTCTTATGCAAATACATCTCTACAGAATGGAGCAACAGGAACTTTAACAAACTAAACGGAATGAAACATAATGAGCTGCAAAATTTATCAGAGCAGATTTTTTTCAAGGCTGCTACACTATATTAGAAAGTTGTGCACATGGTCAGCTAGTTGGAGACTATTCCTCACTTTCAGGGGGATGAGCATTTATGTGTAGGACGTCATATTGACTGCAGCTTAACAATCTACAGAAGGGAAAGATATGTCGCTCATTTTTATTGCATCAAAATGTATCTGCTTTTATGTTCCATGCTCAAAGCGATGTATATTGTGCACAACTCGTTCAAAGTTGGGTACTACTCAAGTCCAAAATTCGTTGAAACCATTGCTACAACCTAAAAAAAATGTATTATTTATGAAGGACTTCAGCAATGATAATATTTATGTCATTTGGTATTTCACAGTGGAGCTTTGTCAGCTACGCCTTAATGGTCAGTTATTTCATCATACTGTAAACATGTGCATGACGTTATTCACTATTTGTTCAAATTAGTGCAGTCAGGTAGACGATGAAAACATCTAATAGCTCCCTCAAGACTGCCGTCAGTATATACTCGTGAATATTTCAGTGTCGTTCACATCACTCTCAGAGGTTCTGATAGAAATGCACGTCTCACTCAAAGGCCTGATCTTTGCAATTTACTATCCCGCTCTCGCCATTGTCGGGATCCCAGGTAGTGTATTAGAAAAAGTCATTAATTTTTGACATCATTTATTTGCCGAATTATCTGTATTCGTATACTTATGCTTACCAAATCCCAACGATTCAAATAAACTTTCTCTTCTTCGCTCAAAGTGTGTAATTTTTACGTTTTTATGGGAAAGATTTTTTCTCTCTATTTTGAATAGTTTCTCCCATTTGCAGCATTCTTTTCTCCAGTGAACGTTATTTCAAATTCATGCTCATTGTATTCAATCTGGTGATATCATTGAACTGCTTTTGGTGAAATATTCTCGATACTTTAAATGTATAGTTTCTCCATTTCAATGTCCACTTACTCTCCCATGTTACAATGATAATTAATTTGCCTTTCATTCACTCGAAACACGGACAGTACATTTATTGTCGATAATTGTAATTTTTTTCAACTGAATTAGTTTATTACGTTTATATTTTTCAATCTAACAATTCCAGTAATGTAATTTCTCAACTTGTGTTGCTGTCACTTTCAGTATGAATGATCACAATGTTTCATTGTCATAAATTAATTCTATTCCATTATTGATCTACCCACTACATGCAAAACTAACTGTCATCCTGGAATTCATGCACCTCGATCATGCTGCGGGTATTGCTTCTGTTAGTGAACTCTTGTTGCTTTCACAGATTCCATTCCGTGATTCCATTCTGTCATGAACTCCGACGCTGAGGATGAGACGTTTTCTTTTTTATCTTGTTGTAAATGTAATTCTCTTCCATTATTAACTATGTTGTGCTGTGTAAGTTTTCAGACCGCAGGTAAGGTGTACACATATTTGTGATTATTGCGAAGAAAACGTCTATACTGATTGTTATCATACTGAATGAGGCTATCTGTTGTGGTCTTGAAATGGTTGATTACCACAACTACTTATTGAGTTCAGTCTTATTTTCGTAACTACATCAGTGGAAAGAATATTATAAGACATACAATAGTTGAAAAAATACAAACATGGAAGTTTTGATTGTTTTAAAAGTGAATTTATTTATTAAGATTCACAGAATACAATACTTACCTTTTAAATCTAAAAACAAGTCACCATTTGAATCCGAAGATGTGCATCTCTATGACTCTAGAATAGTTGCCGACAGGTTTGCAGTGTCTTTGCTGTGTGGTGTGCTGTGTTGATCTTTTGTTCAGAACAGTTGGAAATTTTTATTCATTCCTCGATTTTATTGAGGCTGGGTAACTCCAGGCATCTCAACCAACTAAGTAAATAGGTTCAATATCAACTATGGAGTAAATTTGTCATTCCTACCTTTAGGATAGAGTACTACTGGCAAAGGGTTGCATTATAGGTGTGATGCCAGTTGAATGAAACGTGATCAGCCAGTAGTTTTGTTCACTCACTTTGACACTTCGCTTAATAGGTGTTTTCTTTGTGATGTTGCTGTTATTAGCACTATGCTCTCACTTTTCTACTGCTCTTAAGGTCAAAATATCTGAATCAGTCACTCGCCTTGAAATATTAAAGTCTTCTAAAATTCGAAAAAAGAGTCAGTGGACCCGAAATGCTAACTCTGCTTTCTTTACACAGATGCTGCCAGACATACTGAAAATTTTCGAGAAATGTTTATCTTTGTTTATAAACTGCTTTAATTCTGTTTCTCTTACTTTGCCAATGATGTCCAACTATGAACTAAATACCTTAATTATAAATAAGAGAGTTACAGAAGTTGTCTGTTCTCGTGTATGTGACACTCCACATCAACCCCCCCGCCACCTTCGCTTCCATGCATGGCATCCATCTTTTTCACTTGTTCTTTGCATCATTCTTAATTTCCTCTGTGGGTGATCTGTACTATGGTTTTACAACTCAGGTGACACGTTTCAGCGTAGACACATGTTGTCACACGTAATTAGCAGTAACCAAATTTCAATTACATTTTAAAGTTTAACAATTCAACTACAATCCTTAAGATAGATTGTTGTTTGTTCGTAAAACTTCAGTGGTCAATTTGAATACTTGCCACCCTCTTTCTCTCAAACACATTGGTACATAAGCAGTCTGACATCTTCCTTTGTTATCTTCATTCTTTGTTACAGCAAACTTGGCAGTGATTGTGATCCTCTCCCGAGGAAGATGCAGTCTCTCCAGATGTATCACGTATTACATGATATCAATGGCGGTGACAGATCTGTTGCTCATGATCACAGCTGTGATATTAAACAGGATTGCTGGCATTTATTTCCCACTTAGTTTCTTGTCCATCACGCCAATATGTAGTCTCCGTTCTGTTTTGAACAGTGGAATTATATATTGTTCTGTCTGGTTAACAGTCGCCTTCACTTTTGATCGATTTGTGGCCATTTGTTGCCAGAAGTTAAAAATAAAATATTGTACAGAGAAAACAGCAATTTTGATCATAGGAATTATCTGCACATTGAGTTTTATAAAAAATAGTTTCATATATCTTATATATGAACCTGTGTACATAACTGACAACATACCCTGGCTCTGTGGGATGAAATCAATGTTTTATACTTCACCATTATGGATTGCATTTGACTGGACTCACCACATTTTAACCCCTTGTCTTCCATTCATTCTGATTTTGCTCCTGAATGCTCTGACCGTAAGACACATTGTAGCTGCCAGTAAGTCCCGTGGGAGACTGCGCACCAAGAGGAGTGGAGAAAACCAGAATGACCCTGAGATGGTGAAGCGAAAGAGGTCAATTATTTTACTGTTTGCCATCTCAGGTAGCTTCATCCTTTTATATTCACTGCTTCTTATAACCTTCCTCTATGTACGAATTGCAAGAGTTAGTTACTTCTCTGGTTCGAATTTTGATGAATCAAACTTTATTCTGGACGAAACTGGATTCATGCTTCAGCTTTTGAGTTCCTGTGTAAACCCATTTATTTATGCGGGGACCCAGAATAAATTCAGAGAGGAGTTAAAGAATGGGTTCAAATATCCTGTGCATCGAATTGTTAAATTATTCAAATGATGGAGACAATAAATTTCCACTTGAATTTTGTAAGCGCTATGTGATGGTTGCAGAGTTTCAGTATCATCCCTTACTGCATGATTCTATGTCATAATTTAGTCCCATGTAAATTTCAATTCTCTTTCCTGTGCCAGCTCAGACTTCATGCATTTCCTGCTGCACTAGCTGCCCAGGGAAACGGAACATTCATGTAAGAGCTGCAGTGTTACATATATTCTTTACATTTTATAATTTTATAGTGATTGAAGCAGGAGGAGGCCATCGTGCCCATCGGGCCTGCTCCACCATTCATTAATATAATGGTTGATCTATCCATTGTCTCCGCTCCTCCTACTTGCATTGTCCCCATAACCCTTAATTCCCCTACCATGCAAAAACGTACACAACTGTGTGTTGAAAATATTGAATGAAGGCACCTCTACTGTTTCCCTTTCAGAGAATTCCATAAGAGATTCACTACTCCCTGGAAAAAGCAATTTCTCCTCATCTCTGGCCTAAATCCACTCCCTCAACCTTGAGGCCATGTGCCCTTGTCCTCGTCTCAACCAGAAGTGGAAACAGCTTCCCTTCGTCTGTCTTATCCATCCCTTTCATAATTTTATATGTTTTTATAAGATCCTTGGAATGGTAGTAGATGGGAATTATTCAACCTGGAGCTTGGTGATTAGTGGTGTTCTACAGGGAGCCGCACCCAAGACCGAGAAGTAAATCGAAAGATGGTACTCGATGGTAAGCGGCATAGATCGAGTGGAGACCCTAGAATTTTCCAAAGGCGGATATGGCTTCCATGAGGAGGTACACTTTTAAAATTATTGGAGTAAAGTTGAGGGGAGATGTCAGAGGTAGTTTCTTTATGCAGAGATTGGTGGTTGCGTGGCATGCACTGCCAGCGGTGGTGGGAGAGTCACACGCATTATAGACATTTGAGAGACCCTTGGTTAGGCACATGCAAGATTGCAAAATAAAGAGCACGTAGTTTTGTTGTATCTGAGACTAAGATAAAAGATTGGCACAACATTGAGGACCAAATGGCCTGTACTGTGCTGTTCTATGTTCTATGTCGTAAGTTCTGTCCCCTCTCATTCTTCTAAATTCTAGCGAGTACAATCCCAGGTGACTCAACCTCTCCTCATAGGGTAATGCCCTCATTTCCAGAATCAACGTACTGAGTTTCCTCTGCACCACCTTCAAAGCCAGTTTATCCTTCCTTGTAAGAAGACCAGAACTGCTCACAATATTCCGGTGCGGCCTTACCAACACCTTGTACAATTGCAGCAGAACCTCCCTGCTCTTAAATTAAATTTCTTTCGCAATGAAAGCCAACATGACGTTTACTTCCCTGATTACCTGTTGGATCTGCAAATCAACTTTTCCAAATTCATGATTGAGCACTCCTAAGTTCCCCTGCTGAAAAACATGCTGCAATTTTTAACCGTGTCAATAATACTCTGATCTATGATTATTACTATCAGAGTGGATAACCTCATATCTCTCAACATTGTACTCCTGCTGACAGACCCTTTCCCAATCACTTAAACTAAGTGAATCGCTCTGAAAACCCTCCACATTCTCTGCACAGGTTGCTTTTTCTCTCAATGTGGGCAGCACGGTGGCACAGGGGTTAGTCTTATTACCTCACCGCGCCAGAGACCTGCGTTCAATTCTTGCTTTAGGCGACTGACTGTGTGGGGATTGTCCGTTTTCCTCGTGTCTGCATGGGTTTCCTCCGGGTGCTCCGGTTTCCTCCCACAGTCTAAAAATGTGCAGTTTAGGTGTATTGGCCACGCTAAATTGCCCGTAGTGTTAAGTGAAGGGGTAAATTGGGCGACTGTCTGTGTGCAGTTTGCACATTCTCCCCATGTCTGTGTGCGATTCCTCTGGGTGCTCTACTTTTCTCACACAATCCAAAAATTTGCGAGCCAGGTGAATTGTTTATGCTCAATTGCCCATAGTTTTAACTGCATTAGTGAGAGGGGGATGGGTTTCTTCTTCGGAGGGTTTGTGTGGACCTGTTGGGCCGAAGCGCCTGTTTCCACACTGCAGAGAATTTAATCTATTCTAATGTTAAAAAATCAGATCTCTGTTGGTAAACATGCTATAAGACTGTCCTCAACCAGAATCCGATTAACAATAACCTGCTCATTTACACTGAAGTCTATCCTTGCAAGGGCCGCTCAACTTCCTGTCAACACAGCAGTTTAAGTTCAATCTTGGGAAGTAATATGTAAGTGGCTGCTCGCAAAATCAAGATGTGTAGGAAGATGTTTGTAGTAGTTCGATTTCATTAATCTCAGATATAAGACAGCCCTGCGGGAGTTCCTCAGGATTGTGTCTTGGATGCAGCCATCAGAAAATTAAGGAATTCAAACTGTGTGCTAGGAGGCCATTTGGCCCATTATATCTACCACGAACCGCTGGAGGCAATCTCATCCCGCTGACCATGCATTTCCCATGGCCAATCCGGCTAAACTACACATCTGTGTACTGTGGACAGAATCTGTAGCACCCACAGGAAACCTAAACACACTCTACAAATTCTTCACAGGTATTCACCTCACCCTGAGAGCGGCCCCAGGTCCCTGGCATTTAGCAGTAGCAGTGTTAGCTGGTAAGCCACCATGCCACCTCCTCTTCAGCTGTTTTATCAATGATCTGCCATCATCTCAAGATGAAAAGTGAACATTTTCGCTAATGTTTGCAAAATGTTCATCAGCAGATGTTCCTCCTCATACACTGAAGCAACTGTTGTCAAAGTGCAGCTAGTCCTGGATAATACCCAGGCTCGGGATTAAACGTATACGTGACATTTGTATTTTTCAATTGTCAACCTATATCCATACATAAAAAAGCAAGATAAAATTATTTCACCTCCACATTCAATGGCACTATTGTTACTGAATCACCCATTATCAATCTTTTGACACTTACCAGCAAACGAAACATAAGTTAGAAGAGTTAGTAAATCCTGTAAGGAAAATAGCAGATGAGGGTTTAGAAATAGTGCAGCAAGTGACTCACCTCGAGACACCTCGACGTCTTTCCTGATGCTGAAGGCACCATTCAAGTGAGTGACGGAATATTCCTTACTTACCTGTATGGACGCAGCAACAACTAAGCCGAAAAACATCAACATCATCCAGAAGAATGCAGCCTACTTGATTGGCAACACAACCAAACAAAAACTTCCTTCACTGCCAAAGCTCTCTATTAGAATGATGGACCATATAAAAGACGAACCACACATGCCACGTTTCAAACCAGCATCTCTACTATCCAGATGAAAAGGGTAGGAGAAATACAACAGCGACACCACCTGAAATTGCTGCTCATTCCCTTGACTGAAGAACAAACGTTTTGCCGCCCCTTCAGTTGCACTGGGTGGAAATCCTTAAAATCACCTCCTTTCCCCATATCCCTCCCCACTGCCGCCATAACCATTATGGCAATGCGTGTGTAACCTCCCGGATTAGACTGCTGCAGTTCGAGACGTCACTCACCGTCACCTTCTCACGTTCTGCTTGGCATAAGACCTAATTGCTGACCTAGCTGGACATGTTTAAACCCCATTAAAGGATATTGAGAAGATAATGCAAGAGCGATGATTCCTTGCTTTAAAAAATACTTTAATAAACTTTCGGATTGCTGGACAGTCCAGCAGTTTTTGGTTGTCCACGTTAGCGTTGAATCGAGTCACACTGTAGGCCAGTTCAGAATTTATAATCACTGTCTTTGTTGCATGGTTGAAGTGACATGTAGGTCACAAACGGAGTGCAGGATTCCTTTCAGAAAGGACATTCGTACACGACAAAAGTTAGTTTCAAACTTGTTTGACATCAGGTATGGATATTATATTATAATATGTTCATATCATTCCTCAAGCAGCAGGGTGGCACAATGGGATTGGAGGGAATCCATGACCCAAAGGTCGATGGGTCAAAGCGAACGTGTGCTATTTGTATTGCTCCTCACATGGGCGTGGCTTCGTACAGTGAAAGTCATAGTGTTATGACACGGTTGGAATCTCTTCTCCTAATTAAACGAAACACCCAGTAAAGCTCATCTCACCTCGTAATCTGTTAAAGTATGCATGATAGAGAACTCCCAATTCCACTATTTAAAGAAAAAAAATCAATTGTATTCTTCCACTCTAAAAGTGAACATTAAACAACAACTATTTGCAACATACAGGCCTCCTTTCTCTTAACTGTTTGTTATCAGACTCCAAATCTATAAAAAATGTTGTTCGAATAAAAGCTCCTATTAAAATTACATTAACTTAATTTCAAAACCATCTAGAGGCTGTCATCATCAGCGTCTGTCTTCATTCAGCTGCAGATCTCCTTGGATCATCTTAGTCTTTCATAGGCGAAGATGTTTTGAATGGCAGTTACTCCCTCAAGATGGCAGCGACTCTCACGAGCCAACTATCAAAATGTTTGATTCTTTATACACCCACTACCAGATCGTCTCATTGGTTCAATATTGGCAAAAATAATTAATTCAAATTCGATTGGTTTTCGTTCCTGGGGCATAATTTTAACTGATTGGGTTAATATGAAGTGTTGTGAATACAGCAACCAAAACGCAGGTCCTTGTTTCACAGTCATATTTTTCATAATTTCAATTCTCCAGTACATGCAGCGACAGCTAATCTGTCACATGACGGGTATCTGCAAGCTCTCAGTGCAAAACAGCTTTCACTCTCTTTTAAGGGACAGTACACGCTGTCCACTTCATAACACCTTGCCATTTAAAATAAAATTAACCATCATCATGAAGCTATCTTCTGAGTGAATTTTTCAAATGAAATATAAAAGGCTTCAACACACCTTTCTCATCAAAATGTGGCAGTGTTTAACATATTTGTATTTCTCATTACCTTGTCTCTTCATTGCTATCCTGTTCCCTTGACTTTCCTGACGAATTCACAACTTCTGGATTTCAAATTCTCTCCACGTTTCTCTTTCACTTTCATCTCCTTCTCCTTTGCTCATCTAAGAAACTTCTGTCTCTATCTTTGTCCCCTCTCTCTCTTTCTACTCTCTCTTTCTCCTTTTCTCTCTTTTGATTACCTTTTAACCCCATTTTCCCAAATTGTCAATCGACTGCACTTGTCTGTTTCTCTGACACACCTAAGAGCTTTACTATCTACCTTGTAAGTTCATCTTTACTGTTGTCCTTGGATAAGCACAATTCTACCGTCTTTGCTAATTATAAAATTGTGGCCTTTTGCAGTTCTTCGAAACTTTCTTGCCAAATTTTGAAATCATCTCCGAATCCAAGGACCTCTTTAGCAATTTTAAGAGCCGCTTCTCACACTTTTACTTCAACCAACCACATGTAACTGAAATTAAGCAAATTGTCTCACCTACGTTTCATGTAAATATATAAGACACTATTTGGCAAGTGTTGAAATCTACTGGGATCTTTTGTCCTCCAAATCTGTTTAAACCTGTCGAAATCTCGGATTTGGTCGGTCTAAACCTGTGCAAATCACAGACACGAGCCCCCAAACTGTTATGACTCCGCGGTAAATAATTTTGTTAATTAAACCAAACACCACGCAAAGCTCACCTCGCCTCGTAATCTGTATGAGTGACAGAGAATTCCCAAATGCCAGTATCTAAAGAAAAAAATGTTGATTTATTATTTTACTCTAAGCGTGAATGTTAAAAAACAATTATTTAAAACTCTAGCCCTCTTTGTCTTGAAGGCTTGATATCTGCCCCCAACATTTCCAATAAAAACCAAGATTAAAATTACATCAACTTAATTTTCAAAACAATCCAGAGGCTGTCGTTGTTGGTATCAGTCTTCTTTCAGATGAAGATCTCCCTGGATGATTTTTGGTTTTTTACTTCATATGAAAAAGGTCCCTTTAATAGAGGGAATTTTGATTGGCAGTCTCCCAAAAGATGGCAGTTACTCTCAATGGCGAATTTTCAAAACGACCGTTTCTTTATTTCCATAACATCAGCTCATCTCATTCATTCGTGGTTGGCAAAGACAATATCTACAAATTTGATTAGGCTTTAGTATCCTAGTGCCTAATTTAATCTGATTGGTTAAATTCGAACTGATTGTGAAAACAGCAACGAAAACTCAGATATTTTGTTTCACAGCCAAGTGTTAAATGTTTTCAATTTTCTTAAGCACTCTGAGACTGCGGTCAGTCACATGACATGTGCCTGCAAATTTTCAGTGTAAAACAGCTTTCACTCTCTCTCAGAGGTACAGTGCGCATCTTCAACTTCACAACATACCAAGCCTGCACGAACTGATGCCACCTTCCTTCAATCTTATCTGCATAATTTCCAATGCCTGCACATCCTTCTTTGTAGTGAGATAATTAGAAATGCATGTACCAGTCCAAACGTGGCATTGCTAATGTTGTTTACTGCTGAAACGAATCTTGCTTTATTTATAATCTATGCCCAGAAGATTAGTGTGTGCATGCCATACATGCTCTTGACTACATTATTCGCTTGTGTTGTCACTTTCAGGTGACTGTGGTTCTGCAAACCTAGGTCGCTCTGTAGGTTATGCTTACAAAGATTCTGCCATTTACTTCTCCCCATGATTTTCCAAAATTTGCCATCTATCATTTGCTCAGATTAAATTTCATCTGTCATTTATCTATGTAAAGCTGCAAACAATCTATTTGCTGATGTATCCACTGGGCAGTCCTCCTCACTACCTGCAGCTCTCACAAACTTTATGTCATCGCCAAACTTTCTAATCAGAGCACTTATTATCTTTCAAATCATACATTTGGATTGCAAAAGATAGGGGTCACGAGCCCTGTCGAACACAAGTGTTCACCAATCTTCAATCAGAAAAATGTCAATCATTAATGTCTGTCTTCTTTGACCAAGCCAGTTTTATATCTGCCTTATGAGCTGACAGCACATCCCATGTGACTTCACGTTCTCCATCAGCCTTCCATGAGGAACCTTGTCAATGGCCGACATGAAGTCTATGCAGAAATATCCATTGCTTTGTCCTTATCATTCATCTTTGTCACTTCAAAACCAAAACTCAATCACATTTGCAAGACAAGGCCACCGTGTCATAAAGTCATTCTGACTATCTCTAATAAAAGCATGTTTTTCGAAATGTGAATAAAATCTCTCCCTGATAATCATCTCCAATAATTTCCCCAATATTGACATGGGTTTCACCGGCCTGTGAATACTTGTATTATCCCGGTTCCCCTTCTTAAAAATAAGAACAACGTTTGCTTTTCTCTTGTCCTCTGCGTTCTTGCCTGTGGCTAACCAGGGCACAAAGATGGCGTGCAATCCCAAGCAAATTTGTCGCTCACCTTTCTCGGTCTTCTGGGATAGATTGCATCAGGTCCTGGGGCTTGTTTACCGTAATGCTTTTCAAAGCTCTTGACATCTTCTCCTTTTATATCGACATGTCTGGGAATATCAATATATCTCTCCTTAGACTCAACATGGAAAATGTCCTTCTCCTTTGTGAGTACTGATACAAATTATTTGTGTAGGGCCTCATTCACATCCTCCAGCTCCACGATTAAATTTCAACTCTCGTCCTTGAGTGAACCTACCCTTCCCCAAGCTACACTCTCGCGCTATGTACACTTTGAAAAGTCTTGGGACGTTCCTTAATCATGTTTGCCAAGGCCATTTCGTGGGCCACTTTAGCTCTCCTAACTCCTTGTTTAAGTTCTTTCTCATGTTCGTTATCATCATCAAAGGCTCTGTTTGTCTTCAGTTTCTTAAACCTTACATGTGCTTCTTTTCTTTTTCTCACTAAGTTGTCAATTTCTCACGTCATTCAGGTTTCCTGAGTCTTTCCACCCTTATCCTTTACTTTTGCGGGAACATGTTGATATAGAGCTTTATTCAACTGGCGTTTTAATATTTTTCACATAGCAGATACCCATTCACCTACAAAATCAATCCCCAACCAACATTACCCAGTTCCTGACTGATGTTTGTTGTAAATAGCTGTCCACAGTGTTTTGTTTTTGTTTCACCCAAGGATTACTTTTATCGTGACCCAGAAGTAACTTAAAGCTGATGAAATGATGGTCAGTGTTCCCAAAATGGTCCCCCACTGAAGTGTCGATCACCCGGCTTGGCTCATTCCGCAGATTTAGAATGGGTCCTTCCCGAGCTGGACTTTTGCATACAGCTTTGAGAACCCTTTTGGACGAACTGAACAAATCCTTCCTAAAAAAGCTCTGGCGATAAGTGAGTGCAGGCCAATTAATGGGAAGTTCAAATCTCCAATCGCAACAATACTGTTATTTTCACTTTCCCATTGTCTCTCGTTCGCAGTTGAGAGGCCCTTCGTACTGATTGCACGTGACCTAGTCCAGTGTCCAATTCACATGGCCTCGCTGAAGTAGTCTTCCAAAGAGTCCTTCCTCAATCCAGCTGGGGTATTCTTCCTTGTTAGCAAGTCAACGTCCCCACCACTTTTATACGCATCGCCAACTCGCCTGAAACATAAATCACAAACCTGCTGTATGAAGCTGGTTTATACCTATCGCAACTAAATCAGTAATGAGGGTATTATCACTATTATTGGCACTACTCCAAGTTCGAAGTTCATATGTTCTTCCAGTCAAAAACCTGGCATTGAAGCAAATGCATCTTGGACCACCAGTCCCATCGTGTTCAGTAATGTCATCCTATAAATCCTTCCTTTTAGAGTTACTGGCTTTCGTCTCTACGTCCTCCTTGGCCATTTCTCTTTATGAGCACTGCTCTGATTTTCACCCTGAAGCATCACTTTAAATCCTGATGAGTGTCGCTGGCAAAGTCCTTACTGGGTTATTGGTGTCCCTCCAAATTAAATGCAACTCATTCTTCTTGCAACTCGTCCAGTACTAGAAGTGATCGATATTGGAAGCCATATCTCCAACAACAACCGTTTAATCCATATTTAACTGCATTATCTTCTTATTCCAAGCCTCACTGACACAGAACAAAGAATGCATTCCAGAGTTGCAAACCGAGTGCCCTGATTTTCATTTTATTACATAACTCCCTGAACTCCTTTGCAGGATCTTGTCATTCTTCCTGACTGTGTTGTTCACATCAATGTGTACCATGAACGATGGCTGCTTGGCCTCTGTTCTGAGAAAATACTGTGCACGGTCAAAGGCATCCTTGATCCTAATAGCAAGGAGACAAGACACCAAGCTTGTGGCCGTTTTGAGGCGACAGAAACGCTGATCTGTGCCTCTTACTATAATCACTGCTCGACAGCACTTTGACTCTCCTTGCTGGACAGCGGACCCATTTGTTGAGGCAATGTACTCGCCTTTTTTGCTGTCATCTCCTGATAGGCCACCATGATTAACAATATGCAAAATAATATTCATATCAGAGAGGGATATTGAAGACTCCTGCACTGACTGTCTGCGTCTTCTAGTGGTCACCCATTTTGCTACTTAGAGCTGGGGTGCAACAACATCTTGGAAACCAGTATCCGCCTTCTGCATGCTTCGAATTGTATCTGAATGGTGCTCCAATCTATTTCAATGGTGTGACAGGAGCTACAAGTATCCTGCAGATGTCGACATTTCGTGCAGATGTAGACATCAGGGAGTGTCTCTGATATCACACATTGCGCATTGGCGGTTATTTCGTGCCCTGTCACCGCTCTTTAATTAAACATAAATTTCTATTAAAATTAATTTTCATCGAACCAGATGTTTCTCAGTGTTAGGTTTTCAGGAAAATGCAATTAAATACACTTTGCTACGATCATCACTTTAGGAATTACTCTAACTTGCAGTATATACTACTCAACCACTCACACAAATCCCCCGATTCTAAATGTTCATAGCTTAAAGTTACCAAAATGTGAACACAAATTGAAAAGTAACCACTTACCTATCAGGTGCCCTTCTGTCTCAACCAACACTTTTGAACTTATTATGTCACAAAGTAGTGCTCCTATGTTACTCTGTTTTCACTCTCCATTTGGCATCGCACAAAGTGTGCCCGGATTAGGCCTCGCTTCGGTGGTATCTATCTGGAAGTTCCCATTATTGTTGAGCCCAAGTTTCGCTCTGTTCTGATGGCGCTGCTGCTGCTGATACACCGACTCTGTCTTTAAAAAAAATAGTATTTTTTTTGGAAGTGAGGAAGATGGTTGAGGAGGATCTGCAGTGAAAGTTGTTTACAAAAACATTTGACAAGGTTCCTCATTGTAGGCTGGTTCGGACGACTAATGCACATGGAATCCATAATGAGGTGGCAAATTGGAGATAATATTGCCTTGCTGATAAGGGGTAGAGGGTATTCGTGGAGGGCTTCTTTATTTGCATAGAAGTCTGTGGTGTTATCACGGGCAATTTGCAGATGACTTGAAATATTTGGCATTGTAGATAGTGAGGGAACTTGCCAAAGCTGAGTAGAGATCATAAGGAAATTTAGCAAGAGCAATGGCAGATGGAATTTATATCAGGCAAGTGTGAGGTGTTCCATTTTGGGGGTCATTCAAAGAGGAGAGTGTCGAGTAAGTGGCAGGATCATGAGGAGCATTGATATACAGAAGGCACTCGTGGTGCAAGTCCATGAATCCTTGAAAGTCGTTTCACAAGAGGAAAAGCTGATAAATAATGCAGAAAAAATTCTTGTCAATATCACTTAGGGAAAATCATTTCAATCGTTTGCAAGTCATGTTGCAATTGTGTAAAACAATGGTGAGACCACATTCGGAATAAAGTGTGCTGATTTCTCACGCCACTCTACGGTGTTTTCCGAGGCTTTTAGGACGATGCATAGGATGTTGTGAGTTCTGAGAGTCTCTACAGTGTGGAAACGTGCCATGCAGCCCAGCAAGGCCACTCTGACCCTTCAAAGAGTATCCTACCCAGATTCATTCCCCTCTTACTCTACCGCTGACTAATGCACTTAACCTATACATGCCTGAATACACTGGGCAATTTAGCATCTCCAATTCACCTAACCTGCACAACTTTGGGGGTGGGGGGTGTGGAGGGGGGTGGGTGGGTGGAATGCACACAGACACACGGACAATGCGCATTCTCTACACAGAGAGTCATCCAAGGCTGGAATTGAAGTGGGGTCCCTGGTGCTTTGAGACAGCAGGGCTAACCACGGAGCCACTGTGCCACTCCAAAGTTTGCCAAGTTATTGCCTGGATTGGAGTGTATCAGCTGTAAGGAGAGGTTGGACATTTTTGGCATGTCTGCACTAAAACATCAGAGACTGAGGAGTGACCACACAGATTTTTTATAAAATTATGAGAGACATGTATAGGATTGATCTCGAATTTTCTTTTCCCTGGGTAAAAATATCAAACATGAGAGCCTTAGGATTATAAATGCATGATCAGGCAACGCAAAGAGGGCAGATTGATGGGCTAAATATATCACAGCAGTGTGCTATCCAATGAGATTTTGTGACGCTGAGGGTACCATGTTTATTATGCAAATGTCAGCGAGCCAGATTAATAATGTTCCAGTTTTCTGGCGTAACATTGAACCAGAGAGGAAGGGTTTCAGTTGAGTATGGAGTCTACTTAGGCGAGGTTATTTTGCGAGGCATAGGGTGTTTACAGAGAGCAATGCCAGGAACGTTCTGTCCAAGCTGCCTGGAGTGCAAGTTGCAGAGGGGTAAGGATTATGATACTAGATGATAAGGAGGTAATGTGTCAAGAACCTAATGTGGCAGCTGTTTGGACGGGTGACTGGGTAAGGTGTTAGGTGACAATTGGATCGGGTATCTGTTGAATTATGTGCCAACCCATACTGTGGCCAAATAAGTGATGCTGTGTTTTGGCCATGTGTCGGTGTGGGTATGGCCTGATCTGACAGGGTGGATATCAGGTATAGGGTTGTCATGGGAAGCTGTGAGTTGTTTAATTAGTGTTTGATCAGGTAAGATTTGGCCAGGCCAGAGCACTTCTCTTTTAGATTGTTATCCGGACACTTTTGTATTGTCAGGTTTTTTTCCAGCAGGAATGTATATGGTCCAATCACATTTGCTGCAGGTTGTCAGATTGGGCCTTGTCCAAGCAGGAACAGGTAGACTGCAATCTGACCAACATCAGGGGCAGTGACTGAGCTGTTGGGTCAGGCCAGGTCCATTGCAGGTGGGGGGAGGAATTTAGTGAAGGGAGGGTATCAGTTTAGGGTGTGAAGGCTTTGTGAGATCTGAGGCTGTGCAGATGGGGAGCATGTTGTAAATATGCATTAAATAGTTACTGTGGTGTTAGATTGTGTCAAATTTACTTCAATAACTACTCAGCTTAATTTCAACTGAAAGCTTCGATCTAAATGGAGAATTTCACACAATTCCAGGTGCAGAGCTGTACCCAATGGAAACTGATATTCCCTGGCAATTCATTTTGTTCTACAGTGGGAATTCTGAATAGTTTCCATGTGCAACTGTCATCTAAGCTGATGAAATAACTATCTGGCGACTGAAATATTCAGAAGAAACTTTCATTATATCGCTATGTATGCTCTAACCTTAGAACATAGTGTATCTCATTCGTTTGCCGTGAAAAGTCAATGTCACCGGAAAGAATGTAAAATGGATAGTTTTGACTTATATAAAAATCCAACTTGTCAAAAAAGAGTCAGAGGTAGAAAAAATGAGTCAGTGTGAAATCTGCAGATAGCGATATCATAAAAGGCTATTGTTTTTGAACGAATGAAAACAGGGTGGAGAAAAAGGAAATGTTGGCAGATGTTGGAATGGGAATGAGCAACAGAAGAATGGTGTCACGGGCATTATTGTGATGGCCAGTTTAGCCATGTCATCTGCAATGAAGAGATGTATGGCCTAGACAGTTCGCGTTTTTGTCCCTCATTTTGTTCGTGGACTTCAAAGAATGAGTGAGACACAGGAATCATTGCTGGAGTGAAAGGAGTAGAAACAAGGCAAACAATGGCCTCGTGGAATTATAGTTAGACTATTAACACAGAAACCCCAAAACTGTCAGAGTCATAGAGTCATAGAGATGTACAGCATCAAAATAGACCCTTCAGCTGAATTCATCCATGCTGACACAATATCCGACAGGTCTCGTACCATTTGCCAGCATTTGGTCCATATCCATCCTCGTATTCATAAACCCATCCAGATGCCTTTCAAAAGTTGTAAGTGGATCAGCACACACCACCCTCTGAGAGAAAAATCATAGAATCCCGTCACATCAAACCCTTCAGCAACATGCATTAAAACGATGACGAATTCAGCTCCGTAGTTCTGATGTGAACACGTACAATTCTGACAGTGGACCTCCATTGTATTGATTGTCACGTGGATAAATGTTGGAAGGGAAAGTAAATACATGTGAGGGTGTGAAACACTTCCCAAGCAGGTAGATTGCATTTCTATTTAAACATTGTTCGAGGTGGACTTGGAATTAGTTCAGTCGAACGGTAAAACGTTAACTGAGATCAATGCATGAATGCATGACAGGGCTGGTGGTGTTTGTCTAACTCAAGACTGCCACGTTGCTGTGATTCAGCATGAATTACATTGGCCATGCATAAATTGAACACAGAACGTGGATAACAGTCAAATGAACATTTCCAATGTGTAATAAATATTCCCATATGTTTCACTCCTGCTGTTGCTTATGAATGTTTTCCATGATTGAACCCACTACCAATGATTGAATTGATGGCAAAAGAGATAAAAAAAAAACCAGACAAACTTCTGGAGAAACTTCACAGATTTGGTAGCGAAAACAGTTCTTCATCAGAATAAGATGACTGATAAGATGCATTCATGAAGCGGTCAAGTCGTGTGAATTGTGAACGACACAACCTTCGTACAGGCACCAATGCCAGAGAGCAAAAAGCATAGACTTTCTTTCTGAAGGAAGCACCATTGATTTCCCACATTTCTCAATTATCCAAACAAGCTGTCCACTTTCTCTGCTGTACTGCTCTAACACAAATTTACCGAGAAGAACCTTGTGGCATCTCAGTGTGGCCGAGTCATGCATTTCTTTTCCACAAAGTGAAAACTTTAAATTCAGGCATGTCCTTTTCTTTCCCATGTCAATTTATAATTCTTTGGAATTTTATTTGCCCTTTGCCAAAATGCTACCATATTGATAGTTTAACTATTTGCCCAACTTCATCACTAAAATTAAGTCTATTTCTCGGACCATCTTTCTCTCTTCATGTGCTGGCTTAAGAGAATAGGCGTCCTGATTACATTTTGAGAACTCTGCTTCATCCGAGAACTTCACACTACTATGATACGAAATATTGGGGAAGTTGAAATCTTGAACACTGAAAAATTTAATGAACTACATTGAATCTAGAAACCAAAATATTACCTATTTGGTAGTCAGATTAAGCCTCGGAAATCAGTTTAGCTCTTGGCCAATTAGTATTCGAGTTTAGCTACGACTTCGAACCCAGCATTGGTATCTGGATACCATGAGTTGGATCTTATGTCATGTTGTTCTTTGCAATTTTAGGTCTTTTCGACCATACCGTCGATGACACTTCTGGAAGCATTAAGTCTGCAGTTTGTCCTCTTAATAACAGTGATTTTTCAGTTATTTATTAGAATTTGCATGAATTGTCTGTTGAAAAAACAACTTTCCTCCAATTAACGCTTTCACGACAGGACCTTCCTTTACATGAAATCTTAATTGCTTATTTTCATGAGGCAGTAATTTGGCAAGCAGTGCTCCCCGCTCTCTTCCCGGAAACATCTTGTTTATGTTACACTATGTTACACTGGCTCGCTGCAGTGATCCAGCAATTCTCAGTGCAAGCTGGAATAACAACACCTCATTTTCAGCTTGTGAACTTTCCAACTTTCTGGATTCTGGGTGGGGTGGGTGTGTAGTAAAAGCTGGAGGCGAGTAGCATTGTTCTTCAGAGAGTGCATGACAGCTGCAGGAAAGAAGGTTGTTCGGGAGGATTGTCTGCTAAGTCACTTTACAAGAAGGTCACGTAGAGGAAAGGAGCAATCAAATTATTGGGTGTTTTCTGTAGATCCTCCAATAGCCACAGAGAGATTGAAGAGCAAACTAGTCAGCATATTTTGGGAAGGCGCAGATATAACACGGTTGTTGTCATGGATGACTTCAACTTCCCCAATATTGATTAGGGCGTCCGTAGTGCAGATGGTCTGGATGGATTCTGAATGTGTCAGGTGTGTCCAGGAGGGAAAACTGACAATACGTGTTTCGGCCGACTAGGCGGGAGGCCATGTTGGATTTGGAGCTGGGCAACGAGCCAGGTCAGATGTCAGATCTCTCGATGGGACAGCATTTCGGTGATAGTGACCACAACTTTCTCACTTGACCACAGCCATTGAGAGGGATAGGAGCAGACAGTATGGGAAGTTTTTTTATAATTGCAGAAAGGAAAACTATACTACTTTTACACAGGAGCTGTAGAATATAAGTTGGGAACAAATGTTCTCTGGGAAATTGTGGAGGCTGTTTGACGAACATTTGTTGCCAGTGTTGCATAACTTTGTCCCACTGAAACAGGGAAGGAACGAGAAGAGGAAGGAGCTTTGGATGACAAGAACAGAGGAGCTGCTCATCAAAAGGAACAAGGAAGCTTAGTTAAGATTGAGGAAGCACGGATCTGGAACAGCTTTAGAGGATTGCACTGCAGCTACGAAAAAGCTCAAAAAATGGCCTGAGGAGAACTAAGATGGAGCACGAAAGAGTCTTGGTGGGAAGGATTAGGGAAACCCTAATCATTCTACACGTACGTGAGGAAGGAGAGAAATATCAGAGAGTATAGGACAAATCAGGGATAGAGGAGGGAATTTGTGCCTGGCGTCTGAAGAGGTAGGAGTGGCCCAAAATTGTTTTTTTTTGCTACAGTATTCATGAGAGAGAGAGAGAGAAAGAGAGAGAGAGAGAGAAAGAGAGAGAGAGAGACCTTGTTGCTAGTGAGAACACCGTGGAACAAGCTAATAGGCTTGCACAGATTGATATAAATAGAGTGGATGTGCTGGAAATTAAGCGAAGCATCAAGATAAATAAGTCCCTAGGGCCGGACCAGATATATTCCACGGTATTACGGGAAATGAAGATTGAGATTGCTGCACCTCTAGTGATGATCTTTGCATTCTCACTCTCCACTGGACTATTACAGAATGATAGGAAAAAGTCCAATGTTGTTCCTCTATTCAAGAAAATGAATGGTAAAATCTTTGCGAATTACAGACCTGTCAGTCTTACATCTTGACAAGCAAGGTACTGGAAATGATTCTGAAAGTTAGGATTTAAAACTATTTGGAAAAAAAAAATAGTTTGATTGAAGATAGTCAGCATGGCTTTGTGAGGGACTGATGATGCTTCACAAGCCTTCTTGAGTTCTTTGAGATTGTGACGAGACAATTTGGTGAAGAATGAGCAGTGGATGTGGTGTATATGGATTACAGTAAGACATTTGGTAAGGTTTCCCACGGTATGTTCATTCAGGAGGTTAGGAGCAATGGATACAGGCAAATTTGGTAGTCTGGACAGAGAATTAACTGAGCAAACAGCGGGTAGTTGTGGATGGAACGTATTGTGCCTAGAGTTCAGTGACCAGTGGTATCCCGCAAGGATCTGTTCTTGGGACTCGACATTTTGTAGCTTTTATAAATGACTTCCTATTTTTTCCAATGACACAATGTTCAGCGGTAGTAGAAATAGTGCTAAGGGCTGTTGCAGGCTGCAATATGACATTGATCAAATGCAGAGCTAGGCTGAGAAGAAGCAGATGGAAGTTAACCTGGATAATTGTGAAGTGATTCATATTGTAAGGTCGAATGTGAATGCTGAA
The DNA here is from genome assembly GCF_047496795.1 of Chiloscyllium punctatum. Lineage (NCBI taxonomy): Eukaryota > Metazoa > Chordata > Chondrichthyes > Orectolobiformes > Hemiscylliidae > Chiloscyllium > Chiloscyllium punctatum. Next base: position 129,563,005 of record NC_092742.1, read on the forward strand.
TACAGGGTTATTGTCTTGTAGGAAAACAGCAGGATCTTGAGGTTCAAGTTCATATATCCCTCACATTTGCGACTCAAGTTGAGAAGGTTGTTAGAAGGTGCTTTTTTTGGCATTCATGAGCAGTGGTGTTGAGTTTAAGAGCTACGAGGTTTCGTTGCAGCTCTATAAAACACTGGTTTTAATCACACTTGGAATATTATGCCCAGTTCTGGTCACCTCATTATAGGAAGGATGGGGATGCTTGAGAGAGGGTGTAAAAGAGATTTACCAGGTTGCTGACTGGATTGGAGGCTTGTTTTATGAAGAGAGGTTGAGTGAGTCAGGGACTATCACCCTGGATAGAAGAAAGAATAGAGGTGACTTGGCAGAGGTGTACACTGTAATGCGAGGCATAGATAGAGTAGAAAGCCACAGACTTTACCTCAGGGTATAAATGGCTGTCATGAGGGGTCATAATTTTAAGGTGATTGGAGGAAGGTATGGGGTGATGTCAGAGGAAGTTCCTTACATAGAGAGTGCTGGTTGTGTGGAATGGAATGCTAGCAGTGGTGGCAGTGTCACAGACATGAAAGACATTTATGCGACGGCTGGAGAAACACATGGACGGCAGTGAATTGAGGTTTATGCATATTAGGTTGTTCTTAGATTATGATAAATGTTCGGCACAACATTATAGGCCAAAGGGTCAGTTCTATTCGATGTCCTATGTTCTATGTGAGATCAGACAGTTCTTGTACATGCATTGTATGAAGTCAATGCGCAGGTACAGCAAGTGACTAGGACATCAGTTGAAGAGTTACTGTTTATTGTCAGTTATATGGAGTATGACTTTTGGGATCAAAGCACAACGAACAAGGAAAATTACAGCACGGTAACAGACCTTTCAGCCCTCCAGATCTCCACAAATCTAAATCCACTCTCTCAACCTGTCACCTATTTTCCAAGGGTTTGCAACACTCTGTTCCCTGCCCATTCATGTATTTGCCTACATACATCTTAAATGATCCAATCGTGCCCGCCTCTATCAAATCCACTGGCAATGTGTTCCAGCCACCACCGTACTCTGCATAAAGGACATTCCACACATATCTCCCTTAGACCTTTCCCTTCTCACCTTGCACTCGTGAACCCTTCTGGGAAAAGGCTTCTTCCAACAACCCCGTCTATACCTCACATGATTTTATAGATCTCAATCAGATTCCCCCCTCAACCTTCGTCTTTCTTACGAAAATAATCCCAATTTTCTCAACCTCTCTTCATAAGTATAGAATCTAGAATGAGTTCATATCTGGAAGAGTAAATTGTGTTTCTTATTTGAGAAATTTCAGATTATAAGAAGGCCCAGTGACTTTACTGAAATACATAATAGCCTGAAAGACTAGAGAGTGTGATTACTGGAAGGGCGTTTCCCTCTGTGTAGAAGACTGTAATGAGGGGCCTTGGTTTAAGAATGTGAGGTCTCCCTTTTAACATGGAGATAAGGAATTTTTTCTCTGAGAATTCTTTGGTCATTAGAATTATCTTCCTCATAAATAATGGAGGTTGTCACATTGCACTTATGTGAAGCATCGTTGCATAGATTTTCAATATGAAAACCAACGGAGGAAGAAGGGAAAGTGAGTTTTAGACACCACGAGGGGATCATGATCTTAATCAATTGTGGAACTTTTCATCCTTTGTTTTATTTTTAGCAGTGGCCACATTTGGGAATGTATAACCCGCAGTAAAGAAGAACTTGCGAATGGTAGCGTTCATGGGTCAAACCAAAAATCTAACATTGTCTACTGTTAAAATAATGATGATCCCAACTGATATTTCTATTGGACATGTCAAATTCCTGAACAGTGTCTAACTTGATGGGTCATTTCATTTATTGATTTTATTTAACGTGGTGACCTTGCACTCAAGCATAAGTACCCCCAACTTGTATGTTTTATTTTAATACTAATGCACAAGTTTGTGACAGAAAATTAATGTATTAAATTTTTAAAGAAAACCACAAACTAAACTATTGACATATAACACAATTTAAAATGATTCAAACAAATGGCAAAACAACATCAAATCTGTTGTTTACCACTGTCACGTTGCAGTTACTTAAAGTACAAGCGATACTTCTGTTCCCCATGAATAGTGTGAGCTTTGACTAACTGCTTTTCATTCTCTCCTCTGTCCTCTGAGTAATAAAAGTCTTCGCTGTGAGACCACACACAATTTAGATACTAAACTTTGTCAGCTTTGAATGAGCAATACAATTATGCAATCAACACACCTGATCTGGGCGTTTTCACAAACACCAATTCTTCACTAAGGGCACTTTAAAAAAAAGATTAGATTCCCTACAGTGTGTAAACAGGACATTCGACTCAACAAGTCCACACTGACCCTCTGTTGAGTAATCCACCCAGACCTATTTCCCTCTGACAAATGCACCTAACTATGGGCAATTTAGCATGGATAATCCACCTGATCTGCACATCTTTGGATTGTGGGAGTAAACCCAACGCAGACACGGGGAGAATGTGCAAACTCAACACAGACAGTCACCCAAGGCCGGAACCAAACCCAGGTCCCTGGTACTGTGAGGCAGCAGTGCTAACCACTGAGTCACCATGATGCCCTTTCTTCAACATATTTCCTCAAATGTTCTCAGTAATCTGCCCTTTCTAGGAACGCGTAAACTTACATCTAGTGACAATCATGTCTTCCTCAAACTCTAAAAACCTTCACATTTATTTCCTTATCATATTCAATTCTTGGATCTTCAAGATCCAAAATTAAGCTCGTGTTTGTAATACGTTCTCTCTTCAGGCTTACAGACCGACAATAAAATAAATTTCACCCCATTTGGCATATATTTGTTTAAAAGAATGGTTCTACGAAGACTTAGTTAATTATATTTAAAATTACTTTTAAAAAAGTCATTAGTTTGAAATGCAAATTCTAAAATGATTGTCCAGAGAGATGAAGCTCGCCCCACTTTCATCGTGATGAGTTAAAAGTAACAAAGGCAATCCTGACTTAGACAGCAGTGACATAAATGAATGCAATTGATACCGCGAAAAACAGAATGATGGCAGGCAGATAAGTGGAAGGGGAGGAGTTTGGAATGGTATGAAAACTCCAGTTCACTAAGGTCATGCTCCGAAGTTTTGGAGTTTAATGCTGAGCCTCAGAGGCTGGAAGGTGCTTCAGTGGAAAACGAGAGTTATTGCTCATGCATGAGTTGTACTTTGATGAAACACTTTAGCAGGCCCTGAATGGAAGCACAATAGTTTATTTAAATGACAACCACGTGGATACATTCATTAAATCCATGGTTCTTAGCTGGTTCCACAATGCCTAGTTTGTTTTCATGCACTAGCCAGTTCCCCTTTACCATGGATGTGTTATGATTCTCCACATTTATCCGCCTCCAGGATGACCTGAAGGTTGCTGAGATCATTTATTCGTGACAAACACTGTTATTTCGAAAAAAAATGAATGCCATTAATTCTCCTCGGCTTAAGGCAGTGGTTCCCCTTAAATATCTGCTAGCTCTTTGGTAAAATATATTTTAGAGCTTTTGTTTTGTTTCTTGTTGCTTTTTACATATTTCGTTCTTTCACTTTCATGTACATCATTTCTACGTAACATCAAACTTGTCAAGTGAAGTGTCTCAATTCTTCTCATTGACTTGTCTCATAGAATCATAGAGTCAGTGAGATGTACAGCACGGAAACATACCCTTCACTCCAACCCATCCATGCCGACCAGATGTTCCAAACCAATCTAGTCACACTCGCCAGCACCCAGTCCATATCCCTCCAAGCTCTTCGTAGTAATATACCCATCTAAGTGCCTTTTAAATGGTGCAATTGAACCAGCCTTCACCACTTCCTCTGGCAGCTCATTCCATACATGTACCACCCTCTGTGTGAAAAAAATGTTGCCTCTTAGTTCTCTTTCATATCCTTCTCTTCTCACTATAAACCTCTGCCCTCTAGTTCTGGAATCCCCCACCCTCGGGAAAAAACGTTTTCTATTTATCCTATCCATGCCCCTCATAATTTTGTAAGCCTCTACAAGATCACCCCTCAGACTCCGACGCACCAGGGAAAACAGCCACAGCCTGTTCAGCCTCTCCCTAAAGCACAAAACCTCCAACCCTGGCAAGATCCTTGTAAATCTTTTCTTAACACTTTCAAGTTTCACAACATCTTTCCAATAGGAAGGAGACCAGGATTGCACTCATTATTCCAACAGTGGCCTAACCAATGTCCTGTACAGCCGTAACATGACCTCCCAACTCCTGAATTCAATATTCTGACCGATAAAGGAAAGCATATCAAAAGCTTCTTTACTCCCTGCGACTCCACTTTCAAGGAGCTATGAATCTGCACTCCAAGGACTCTTCGTTCAGCAACACTCCTAAGGACCTTACGGAGAAGTGCATCGGTCCTTTTTTTGCAAGGTGTGTGAAGGTTTTTAACTCAGGTTGAGGTTTAGGGTGTAGCTTTGCTCGCTGAGCAGTAGGTGTGATATCCAGACGTTTCATTACCTGGCTAGGTAACACCATCAGTGGCGAGCTCCAAGTGAAGCGAAGCTGTTGTCTCCTCCTTTCTATTTGCAAGTTTGTCCTGGATGGGGTTCCTGGGGTTTGTGGTGATGTCATTTTCTGTTAGAGTTCAGAGGGGTTGATAGATGGTATCTAGATGTATGTGTTTGTTTATGGTGTTGTGGTCGAAAGAAAGGACAACGGAGAACTACAAACCTGCGTATACAGAAAACCGACAAACATTGACCAAATACGTAATTACATCAGCAACCATCCCAACGCACACAAACGAGGCTGTATCAGAACACTATTCCAATGAGCCACCACACAATGCAGCACAGACGAACTTCAGAAAACAGAGGAGAACCACCATACAACATATTTGTGAAAAAGGATACTCAAAAAATACAGTCCGCGGATTCCTCAAGAACAAACCATGACGAGCAGACCAAACACAGCCAGAAATTCTAACCACCTTACCATACATCAAAGAAGTTTCAGAAATGACAGCCAGACTACAAAGACCTTTTGGAATCCGAGTAGCACACAAACACACCAACTCTCTCAAGCAAAAACCAACCAAACTTAAAAGATCCAGTACACTCATGGACAAAACCAACGTCATCTACAAAATTCCATGCAAGCACTGCCACAAACACTACGTAGGACAAACAGGAAGAAAGTTAGCCACCAGGATACACGAACACCAGCGAGCCACAAAAAGACACGAAACTCTCTTCCTTGTAGCCCTACACACGGATGAAAAAAAAACCAATTCGACTGGGACAACACATCTATCCTGGGACAGGCTAAGTAAAGACATGCCAGAGAATTCCTCGAGGCCTGGCACTCCAGCCGCAACGCCATAAACAAACACAAACACACATATCATCTATCAACCCCTCTGAAAACGAACAGAAAATGACATCACCACAAACTCCAGGAACCCTATCCAGGACAAACATATAAATAGAAAGCAAGAGACTACAGCTTCGCTTCACTTGGAGGTCGCCACTGATGATGTTACATAACCAGGTAATGAAAAAAGATGAGACAATAAAGATAGTGGATCATGAAGTTTACTTGGAAAATGGAATCTACGTGTATTCTTTGTTAAGGAGGAAATGGATACCTTGACAGGTTAATGCAAATGCGAAATTGACTTAGACAGCAGTGACATAAATGAATGCAATTGATACCGTGAAAAACAGAATGATGGCAGGCAGATGAGTGGAAGGGGAGAAGTTTGGAATGGTATTAAAACTCCAGTTCACTAAGGTCATGCTCCGAAGTTGTGGAGTTTAATGCTGAGCCTCAGAGGCTGTAAGGTGCTTCAGTGGAAAACGAGAGTTATTGCTCATGCATGAGTTGTGCTTTGATGAAACATTTTAGCAGGCCCTGGATGGAAGCACAATAGTTTATTTAACTGACAACCACGTGGACACATTCATTAAATCCATGGTTCTTCTTTGGTTCTTAGCTGGTTCCACAATGCCTAGTTTGTTTTTATGCACTAGCCAGTTCCCCTTTACCATGGATGTGTTATGACTCTCCACATTTATCCGCCTCCAGGATGACCTGAAGGTTGCTGCGATCATTTGTTTGTGACAAACACTGTTATTTCGAAAAAAAAAATGCCATTAATTCTCCTCGGCTTCAGGCAGTAGTTCCCCTTCAAATATCTGCTGGCTCTTTGGTTAAGTATATTTTAGAGCTTTTGTTTTGTTTCTTGTTGCTTTTTGCATATTTCGTTCTTTCACTTTCATATACATCAAACTTGTCAAGTGAAGTGTCTCAATTCTTCTGATTGACTTGTCTCATAGAATCATAGAGTCAGTGAGATGTACAGCACGGAAACATACCCTTCACTCCAACCCATCCATGCCGACCAGATGCTCCAAACAAATCTAGTCACACTCGCCAGCACACAGCCCATATCCCTCCAAACTCTTCGTTGTAATAAACCCATTTAAGTGCCTTTTAAATGTTGCAATTGAACCAGCATTCACCACATCCTCTGGCAGCTCATTCCATACATGTACCACACTCTGTGTAAAAAATGTTGCCCCTTAGTACTCTTTTATATCCTTCTCTTCTCACTATAAACCTCTGCCCTCTAGTTCTGGAATCCCACACTCTAGGGAAGAGTCTTTTTCTAATTATCCTATCCGTGCCCCTCATAATTTTGTAATCCCTCTATAAGATCACCCCTCAGACTCCGATGCTCCAGGGAAAACAGCCACAGCTTGTTCAGCTTCTCCCGAAAGCACAAAACCTCCAACCGTGGGAACATCCTTGTAAATCTTTTCTTAACCCTTTCAAGTTTCACAACATCTTTCCGATAGGAAGGAGACCAGGATTGCACTCATTATTCCAACAGTGGCCTAACCAATGTGCTGTACAGCCGTAACATGTCCTCTCAACTCCTGAACTCAATATTCTGATCGAAAAAGGAAAGCATATCAAACAGCTTCTTTACTATCCTATCTACCTGCGACTCCACTTTCAAGGAGCTATGAACCTGCACTCCAAGGTCTCCTTGTTCATCAACACTCCTAAGGACCTTACGGATAAGTGTATAAGTCCTTTTTTTGCAAGGTGTGTGAAGGTTTGTAGCTCAGGTTGAGGTTTAGGGTGTAGCTTTGCTCGCTGAGCAGTCGGTTTGATATCCAGACTTTTTATTACCTGGCTTGGTAACATCATCAGTGGCGACCTCCAAGTGAAACGAAGCTGTTGTCTCCTCCTTTCTATTTGTAAGTTTGTCCCGGATGGGGTTCCTGGGGTTTGTGGTGATGTAATTTCCAGAGGGGTTGGTAGATGGCATCTAGATCTAGGTGTTTGTTTGTGGTGTTGTGGTCGAAAGAAAGGACAACGGAGAACTACAAACATGCGTATACAGAAAACCGACAAACACTGACCAAATACGTAACTACATCAGCAACCATCCCAACGCACACAAATGAAGCTGTATCAGAACACTATTCCAATGAGCCACCACACACTGCAGCACAGACGAACTTCGGAAAACAGAGGAGAACCACTTATACAACGTATTCGAGAAGAATGGATACTAAAAAAATACAGTCCGCTGATTCCTCAAGAACAAACCATGACAAACAGAGCAAACACAGCCAGAAATTCTAACCACCTTACCATACATCAAAGAAGTTTCAGAAGTGACAGCCAGACTACAAAGACCTTTTGGAATCCTAGTAGCACACAAACACACCAACTCTCTCAAGCAAAAACTAACCAAACTGAAAAGATCAGGTACAACTCATGAACAAAAGCAACGTTATCCACAAAATTCCATGCAAGCACTGCCACAAACACTATGTAGGACAAACAGGAAGAAAGTTAGCCACCAGGATACACGAACACCAGCTCGCCACAAAAAGATACGACCCTCTCTTCCTCGTAGCCCTCCACACGGATGAAAAAAAAACACCAATTCGACTGGGACAACACATCTATCCTGGGACAGGTTAAGTAAAGATATGCCAGAGAATTGCACGAGGCCTGTCACTCCAGCCACAACGCCATAAACAAACACAAACACACATACCATCTGTCAACCCCTCAGAAAACAAACAGGAAATGACATCACCTCAAACCCCAGGAACGCTATCCAGGACAAACATATAAATAGAAAGCAAGAGACAACCGCTTCACTTCACTTGGAGGTCGCCACTGATGATGTGACATAACCAGGTAATGAAAAAAGATGAGACAATAAAGATAGTGGATCATGAAGTTTACTTGGAAAATGGAATCTACGTGTATTCTTTGTTAAGGAGGAAATGACCTTGACAGGTTAATGCAAATGCGAAATTGTCAGAAGTTCACCAAATTGTGTTGTTTGTAGAATACAGCGGGCATGATTTGCAGGTAGCACATGCATTGCTTATAGGAGGTCATCTACAAGTGATGCAGCCATATTTTTATTCGTCTGGATTACATAAAGCTGGTAGATTTTTTTCTGCAACTGCCATACATGTCAGATATTATGAAAGACATAAGCGGTGATATAACCAGTGTCTTTCATGACAACTCACGCATTTGAAGAATCTTTTATGTGGGTTGTGTGCATCCCCTCCCTAAAACCAGAAGTGGCACCCAATATTTGCTAATTGGAAGAGATATGCCTACTAGGTGTCCTGAGTCAATTCCCTTCCAGAATTTCATAGGACATCGAACATGGCAGTACAGTGCAGCTTCTTCAGCCCTCGATATTGCGCCGATCTGTGGAACCAGTCAGAAGCCTATCTATGCTACACTATTCTATTTTCATTCATATGCTTTTCTAATGACTACTTAAACGCACTCAAAGTTGGCCAGACTACTACTGTTGAAGGCAGTGTGTTCTACGTCCCGATTTCTCTCCTGGTAAAGAAACTTACCTCAGACATCTGCCCTATATGTATTAGCACTCAATTTAAATTTAAATCTATGTACCCTCGTTCTAGCCATCACCATTCGAAGAAAAAGGCTCTCACTCTCCACACTATCTTACCCTCTGATTTTGTTACATCTATCAACTAAGTCACCTTTCAAATTTATTCTTTCTAACAAAAGAATAAATTGTTTTCAGGCAATTTATTGTTTTCAGGTAATTGTTTTCAGGCTAATGAAATCCCTCAGCCTTCCCTCATATGACCTTACCTTTATAACAGGCAATATCCAAGTAAATCATAGCTTCCACATTCTTGTTAGAATGCGGTGATCAGAATTGTATGCAATTCTCCAAGTGTGGCTGCACCAGAGTTGTGTACAGATGCAGCATGACCTCTTTGTCAAGAACGCAGTACCTCTACCAATAAAAGCTAACACATTATCTGACTCTTAACAAAACTAACAACCTCGGAGTCAACTTTCAGGGTTCTATGTACATGAACACCAAGCTCTCTTTGCACATCTACACTGCCAGGAATCTTACCATTAGCCCAGTACTCTTTATTCCTGTTGCTCCTTCCAAAGTGAATCACCTCACACTTTTCCGCATTAAAATCCATTTGCCATCTCTCAGCGCAGATCTGTAGCTTACCTATGTCCCTCTTTAACTGCAACATCGATCAGCACTATCCACAAGTCCACCCACCTTAGTGTCGTCCGCAAATTTACTCATCCATCCTTCTACACCCACATCCAGTTCATCTGAAAAGAGAAAACAGTACTGAACCAAGACAGATCCTTGCCTTGCACCACTAGAAATTGAACGCCCGGATGAACATTTCCCATCAACCACCACCCTCTGTCTCCTTTCAGCTAGCCAATTTCTGATTTAAACTACTAAATCGCACTCAATTACATATCTCCCTACATTGTGCAATATGTTACTGTGGGACACCTTATCAAATGCCTTACTGAAATCCAGAAATTCCACATCTACCGCTTTGGCCTCTTCGACCTGCTTGGCCACCACCTCAACGAACTCAACAAGGTGTGTAAGGCTCGACTTACACTTCATATAACTGTGTTGACTATTCCTTATGAAGTTATTCCTCTCTAAATACTTATAAATCCTATCTGCTAGAACTTTTTCCAACACTTTACCCACATCCAAATTAAGGCTATAATTACCAGGGTTGTCTCTACTCCCCTTCTTGAACAAAGGGACAACATTTGCGATCCTCCGGTCTTCTGGCACTATTCTTGTGGACAATGAGGACAAGGAGATAAAAAAGGGCTCTTCAATATTCTCCGTGGCTTCTCAGAGAATCCGAGAAGAAATCCTATTCGTCCTTGGGCGAATATCTATTTTCACACTTTCCATAATTGCTAATGACTCCTCCTTGTGAACCTCACTCTTGTCTAGTCGAGTAACTCAGTATCCTTCTCGACACCATTATCCTTTTCATTTAGCGCCTCTTCTATCTCCTTGCACCACACGCACAATGTCCCACTACTATCCTTGATTGACCCTAATCTTCATCTAGTCTTTTTTAAAATTCCTGATATACCTTTAGGAAGCTTATGGGTTTTCCTTGCTCGACCACATACTCCCTGCCTGATAGGTACATACTTATCAAGGACACGCAGTAGCGGTTCCTTGAATAAGCTCCACATTTCAATTGTGCCCATTCCCTGCAGTTTCCTTCCCCATCCCACGCATCCTAAACCTGGCCGAATCACATAACAATTATCTTTCCTCCAGCAATAACTCTTCTCCCGCCGAATATGAGTATTCCTTTCAATGACTTAAGTAAACATAACTGAATTGTGGTCAGTGTCAACATAATGCTCACCTACCTCCAGATCTAACACCTGGCCCGTTTTATTATGCAGTAACAAATTCAATGTTGCCTCGCCCCTTATGGGTTGTCTACATGCTGTGTCAGGAAACCATCCTGCACGCATTGAGCAAAAGCTGACCGATCTATTGTACTCAAATCATAGCATTTTAAGTCAATATTTGGAAAGTTAACGGCTCCAACAACAACTACCCTATTACTCTCGTTCCAATCAGGAACTATCTGTCAATGTAAGCAAAGATGTGGAGAAGTAGCTTGCTTGCGTTATGGACGAATCCGGAAGATACATTCAGACCAAGGGTTAAATTTCACAGCGAAATTATTGAAGGAGGTGATGGGCAGTTCTGAAATCAAACACTTTACAGCAAGTGTGTACCATCCTGAATCTACTGGACACTTGGAAAAATGGCAGAAGAACCGAAAGGCCAAGTAGAGGGCTTATTGCCACGATTACCTAAATGATTGGTGTAAACATATCCAATTTATATTATTCACTATTAGACATGTTCCATGAATTGACCAAGTTTATGCCATTTGAATTGGTATTCAGACACGATTTTAAAAATTAATTAAGCACCATGAGGTGGCTCAGTGGCTACCACTAACGTCTGACAGCATCAGGGACCTGAGTTCACTTCCAGCCTGAGGCAGCTGCCAGTGTGGAGTTTGTAAAATCGCCCTGTGTCTGCTTGGTTTTGCTCCCACAAAGATGTGCAGGTCAGTTGAATTAGCCATGCTAAATTGCCCACAGAATCAGGTGTATTACTCAGAAGGGAATGGGCCTGGGTTGGTTACTCTTTGGGGAGTCGGTGTGGACGAGTTGGGCCAAATGGCCTGTTTCCACGTTGTCGGTAATCTACGCTAATCGAATGTTAATAGGCCTGAGATAACTTTGATAGATTATGTATCTGAGGTGAAAGAAAAATTAAGCAGCAATGTGAATTTGCTGCACATTATTTGAATTGGAAACAGCTCCTAATGAAGCAGGACACAGATCTGAAATCTAAAATTCATTAATTTGCCCATGTGGAAAAAGATTGGTGCTGTTACAAATGATAGGAGATCCCTTCAAACCAAGGCTTATTGTTCCCTGCAGACTGAGAAGATGGTAAGTCAGATGAATATCTTTTTAAATATGCCAAATGTGGAAAAAAAACTTATTTTGTGTCTGAGATATTAACATTACTGCATCAGCATAATGACAGGGAAAGAAAGCCGGAGAAACAGGCATTAGTTACTGCCACTGAGAGTGAGCAATAAAATCCAGATGATATACATTTTGATGTTCCCAGAATAAATTGAATAATGAGAAAGTCCACAAGAAATGGGATATGGCAGTCACCTGTGTGTTCCAGGAACAAATATCTGAATTGGAAAAACCAGAAATAGAATGCGGAGTGGCTAGATCGCATGGAATACAGGGAGAACTAGCCATTTGGATGCAGAACTGGCTCAAAGGTAGAAGACAGAGGATGGTGGTGGAGGGTTGTTTTTCAGACTGGAGGCCTGTGACCAGTGGAGTGCCACAAGGATCAGTGCTGGGTCCTCTACATTTTGTCATTTCCATAAATGATTTGGAAGCGAGCATAAGAGGTACAATTAGAAAGTTTGCAGATGACACCAAAGTTGGAGGTGTAGTGGACAGCGAAGGGGGTTAACACAGATTACAAGAAGTGGCAGGTGGAGTTTAATTCAGATAAATGCGAGGTGCTGCTTTTGGGAAAGCAAATCTTAGCAGGACTTATACACTTAATGGTAAGGTCCTAGGGAATGTTGCTGATCAAAGAGACCTTGGAGTGCAGGTTCATAGCTCCTTGAAAGTGGAGTCGCAGGTAGATAGGATAGTGAAGAAGGCGTTTGGTTTGCTTTCCTTTATTAGTCGGAGTATTGAGTACAGGAGTTGGGAGGTCATGTTGCGGCTGTACAGGACATTGCTTAGGCCACTGTTGGAATATTGCGTGCAATTATGGTCTCCTCCATATTGGAAAGATGTTGTGAAACTTGAAAGGGCACAGAAAAGATTTACAGGGATGTTGCCAGTGTTGGAGGATTTGAACTATAAGGAGAGGCTGAACAGGCTGGGGCTGTTTTCCCTGGAGCATCGGAGGCTGAGTGGTGACCTTATAGAGGTTTACAAAATTATGTGGGGCATGGTTAGGATAAATAGACAAAGTCTTTTCCCTAGGGTGGGGGATTCCAGAACTAGAGGGCATAGGTTTAGGGTGTGAGGAGAAATATATAAAAGAGGTTCCTCAAGAACAAACCACGACAAGCAGACCAAACACAGCCAGAAACCCTAACCACCTTACCATACATCTAAGAAGTTTCAGAAATTACAGCCAGACTACTAAGACTCCTCGGAATCCATTGGCGCACAAACCACCTACAGTCTCAAACAAAAACTAATAAACTTAAAAACACCAGTGCAACCCATGGACAAAACCAACGTCGTCTAAAAAAATCCCTTGTAAGGACTGCCACAAACACTACTTAGGACAAGCGTCGTGTCCAGCTTGGGAGTGATTTAAAATAGCAATGAATTAAAGACTGGAAAGATAAGCAAGTGAGACAAAAACAAATCATGGCGAATGCTGGAAACTTGAAAGAAAACTCGACACATCTGGCAGGAGTTTGGAACAGAGAAACAATATTAATTGTTTTGGATTAAATGTGATTCTTCTTCTCCCTCCTCCCCTTGGAAAAAAAATCTAGGTTTTCTTTTCTTTAATGTATGGTGGAATAAATAATTCTGTTGTCTCTCAGTATTTTATGCTTGAATTGTGCAAAATAGTCCCTTTTCATTCATGGATTCTATGCAAGCAGCACCTGCACTAACCCCTTTGTGAAAATATACGTGGGAAATGTAAAGTTCCAGTTGAATACTTGTCTCCCTGAAGCCTGCAATCACTTACAAATATGCTCCACTCTCAGTGTTCAGCGCGCTCAGAGCTTAATTTAAAAATACACGAAATTTTAACTGATCTGCTGCTTTCCATTTACTATCCAATAGTTGCACCGATTGATGTTCCACGCAAGACATTTTCATAATTTGATAGGAGCCTGATTCATTGGTTGGATGTATAAATTCGCCCAGTTTACACTTTTCCACGTTGAATAAAAATCACTTACCACCTTAAAGGGATATAGTGACACCTGTCTGCCATTGTGCAGTGTGTTAAACTGGAACACTTCCTTTTTTTTTCCATTTTAACTGTTTTTTCTTTTACAACATATTGCTTTTTCATGTATTAGCAACACAGCCGATCCCTTTAAGTTTTACCAATTCATTCCTTTATTCGTACAATTTATTCACAATATGTGTAAAATTTATCGCTTCAGCCACATCCTGTGACCTTTCATGGCTTTAATTACCGATTTTGTCATATGTGCTACTGCCATCTCACAATGTGAATCTCGTCATAGTAAGCTATGAGGAATGTCAATTTTTTGTACTTTTTCAACAACGACGTGAAATTCATTTCGTTCAGTGTGAGCATTCAAATCATTAACTTGACATAATCCAATTATGTCTTGTTGGAGCACTGTATCTGTGAGGAACTTGTCAAATTGTAATAATGGTTTAAATATCCTTTTAATGTGCCATTGATTTTGGCAGGTATGTAAAGATTTCGACATTTATTTCATTGATTGCGTGGGGATATTGCAACACTAATGAATAATTGTGATTAATAAAATCATTGGCACATTAAATTAAGTACTGAGATTTTGAAATCTCAGTGTACAACAGAGTGTTACAAGGGGACATAAATTTAAGGTGAAGGGTGGAAGGTATAGGGGAGATGTCAGGGGTGGGTTCTTTACCCAGAGAGTGGTGGGGGCATGGAATGCGCTGCCCGAGGGAGTGGTAGAGTCAGATTCATTGGCGATCTTTAAGCGGCATTTGGATAGGTACATGGATGGGTGCTTAATCTAGGATAGAAGTTCGGCACAACATCGTGGGCCGAAGGGCCTGTTCTGTGCTGTATTGTTCTATGTTCTATGTTCTATGTTCTAAGAAATGTTAGGATGTCTGGTCATGCATGTTTGCTTTTGACTTGAAGGGGGAGCGCAGTGTTTACATTCCTCAATCTATACCACTCACTGTTTCAGCCGGACTCTGCCATTTCCTATTCCTGTGGATAGTTCTGAAGTGACGTCTGCTGAGATTAGATTTTGTTCGCGATCGTAAGACTGCAAATATCCCTCGCAGTTTCCATCCCCATCACCCGTCAAGCTGGAAGAAGGCTCCACACATCTTTGCCGAGCTCATATGCAAGAGACAAGGTTTTTATCTGAAGTCGTCATAGCAAGTACAAGTTGATGATTTATCAAGGCATCACAGCAAGGCTCAGAGGAAGTATTATTTCCTTTCAACTTCTTCCACCGTGTGACTTGGAAGATCCTGTAATCGGCACTCAATTCTACGCACAGAAAGTTCTCAAGTAGCAGAAAGATCTGCTGTCTCGTCATTCCAGTCTCTGAACAGATTTTGATAAGAAGTTGATTGCAATTTTAAGTTAATGACATGCTTTAATGAGAAGAAGTCATCTTTAATCTACAATAAGATATACTTCATTATCTCATTCGATATCACATTTTGTGACGAGTTAGTTGCTTAATTTCCCCATTTTAATGTTTACCCTATGTTCCGGCTGATTTTCTTTCTCCACCATCAATGTGTTATCATCTCGCAATACCTTCAATAGATTAGTTAACATTTCATGCCTAACTTGCAATTCAGTCGACTATTTTAGAGATGGATGTGATTTTGCCAAGTCTAGTGTATGCTTACAAACTTATAACGAAAACGAAACTTGACGTCTTGTATTTCACATAGAATGGGCGGGTCTATTTCTGTCCCATGGACCTAGGTGTTTCCTTTCAGCTTTATAATGTGCAATCAACTTTGTTTGCCTTTGGCCCTTTGTCACTGTTTCTGTTAAGTCCCACATCAGCCTGAGGAAATTGTTCCCATGATCCAATACTCGACTTGCGGTGAATCTGTAAGGGCGACCCATTGTGGGAACTTTTGGATTACTGTCTTCTGATGAGGCTGGTTGCATCTGACTTCCATCTGATGACTGGCCGGTGATTTTTCTCCAGAATCAATCACTTTCGCTCCATCACCATATGCCCCCACTGCTCCTGGTGTCCCCTCTCACTTCTCTGTGGGCACTCCATAAAAATCATGTGCTTTCTCCTCTGTGTTGCTGTCCGCCCTGGTGTGGTCATCCCTAGCTTCACCGAGTTTTGAGAAGAATTGCGGTTCAGGTTGAGGTTTTGGATGTAGATTTGCTCACTGAGCTGGAAGGTTCACTTTCAGACGTTTCGTCACCAGGCTAGGTAACATCATCTCATAATATGACCCAGTATGATGACAAAATCTCTGAAAACAAATGTTCCAGCACCGAGAGCAAACCTACATCCATATACTGTCACCTGATGTGGAAATCGGCATTCAGCCTGTTATTGGTGCTCTGCTCATGGAGATGGGTGTTGTGTCTGACTCGAATTCCCTGTAATACTCCCATTTTACCTGTTCCTAAACCAGACAGGAAAAATGAGTGGCGATTTCTATGCTGCAAGTCAGATTGTTATCCCTATGGTGCTAATCATCCCTGATACCCACACCATCAAAATGAACGCTCCCTGCCTAGATTTATCTTCCACACCTGTTGACAATTTGACCTTTTCCTCTTAACTGATGGCTCATCCATGCACCCCTCTGATGATCATTGACTTTCAAGTTACACAGTTTTTCCTCCCTTCAAAACACTGGAGTCACGTGCTCTACTGTCTGGGACTTCAGCACAGTTGCTGAACCCTTTGCCCTTACCTGTGCATGTATCCTTGCCATGGGAAAATCCGTTAACATTTATAAGATTCCCAGTGTGACTTTGGGGTGGACCATGACGCCGATACACCCTAGAAAAATCGTGGGTTTAGTCCATCATCTCTTCAGCACGCGACTCGAATCAACAACCTATTGGAGGCATTGCTTTACCCTGCATGTGTAGTGGTTGCCAAGTTGGAAGCTGATATAACCCAAAAGATAAGGTGTCCCATGGCAATGCTGCAGCAGGTGCTGCCATACGTGAGGC
Organism: Chiloscyllium punctatum; assembly: GCF_047496795.1. Lineage (NCBI taxonomy): Eukaryota > Metazoa > Chordata > Chondrichthyes > Orectolobiformes > Hemiscylliidae > Chiloscyllium > Chiloscyllium punctatum. The sequence continues at coordinate 129,579,894 of NC_092742.1, forward strand.
CCCTTGGATGTGATTGGCCATGGTCCCCTCCTTGGTTCGGAATCAAGTCCCTTCCACCATTCTACATGGAGTAGCTCTCCAGGCGCCGGAAGTGGCTGCAGAGGCGGAGCATGATTTCTGGGCTCGTGCTGGAAAGTACCCTGATGTTTCTCGTCTTTGGCTGCATCCTGATTGTAGGGTGGTCTGTCTGTGCACTCTGCTCCATGTGCTTGCCCGACAAGGACATGTAGGAAAAGGAGGATTCTGCATCAAGTTGCCCAACAATGGTTTGCACCTGCATATCTACTATGTTAAATTAAATAGCCAAAACCTACGTAATTTGCCAACAGTAAAATAGAGGGATAACAACTGCACATTTTCAACATCTATTTCTCCCTGAGACGCCATTTGGGAACTTGAGGATTGATTTTGTCCATATGACTCCTTCGGGATGGTTTAATTATATAGTGGTCATAGTAGACTAGGTCTCCAGATGGATAGAGGCATTTTCCACCAGAAGGGATGATGCCCAAACAAGTAGGAAACTGTGTTATTAAAGATATAATACCCTGAATTGGAATGCCAGGGACATATGAATAATGACAGGGGTACTCACTTTACTGGGAAATTCATAAAAACACTTTGCGCAGTATTGGGATTTGTGTGGAAGGTTCATATCCCCTATCACTCCCAGTCCTCAGGAATAGTTGAATGAAATAATGGGATGCAAAAAAAGAAATACTTTTGCAAAGACTTGTCAGGAAAGTGGACTGAAGCGGCCTGAGCCTTGCCACTCTCCAAAACCAGGTTAATAGAACCACTGGTCTCACCCCATTTGAAACTCTGATGGGAAGACCTAAGTCTCCTGGTACATGGCCTGTCTACATGGGAACATAAGTCATAGAATAATGCAGTACATAACTGGCCCTTCAGTCCTTGCTGTTGCACCGACCTGTGGAGCAATCTAAGCCGAACCCCCGACAATATCCCATCATCATTCATATGCTTATCAAAGGACTGTTTAAATGCCCCTAATGTGGCCGAGTTAACTCCACTGGCAGGTGTGGCATTCCATGCCCTTACCACTCTCTGAGTCAAGAACCTGCCTCTGACAGCTGTTTTAAATCTATCACCCCTCAATTTGCAGCCATGCCCCCTCGTACAAGCCGATGTCATCATCCTAGGAAAAAGACTCTCACTGTCCACCCTATCTAATGGTCTGATTATCGTGTATGTCTCTGTTAAATCCCGTCTTCGCCTTCTTCTCTCCAATGAGTACAAAACCAATCCCTCAGCCTTTCCTCATAAGGCTTCAGCTTTTCCTGCAGACCAGGCATCATCGAGGTAAACCTCCCCTGCACCTTTTCAATGCTTCCACATCCTTCCTGTAATAGGGCGACCAGAATTGTACGCAATTAGTAGAAATAGCCCTGTTTGAGGATAGATGGGAAAACCCTCCAGTGTGTCCAGGCGCTCTGTCTCTGAGATGGAAAGGACTGTATCAAGTGTTACTGAGAAACTAAACGGCAGTTAATTTGGAAGGACATAGGAGTGGGTACACGCGAGCAGCTATAAAACACATAAACTCACCAACTCGGTAACTACTTAAGCGAAGCAAGAGAACCCTGTGGATGCAATTCCTGGGCCTCCTCAGCTTGCAAACGACTGAAACCGCATATGCATGGCCTTTTTATGGGCATGCCAAAGTGGCCCTTGGTTGTGTAATGATGACATAATACAATGTCGATCATATTGTATGCTGTTTTTAGTCAGATATGCAAAGAATGGGTCTGGGTCTGGGGAGAGGGAGCCATCATTCCTCCACTGCAGTGAGAGGTCAAAAAGGGTATCATATACTTGGCAATGTTGTTTCTTGTAAGGTAAGCCTCTGCTGTCTGGAGGACTTTCCAGATCCCCTTGTGGCACTTCTTAGTGACGCGAGGGTGGCTCACATCCCGTAAGTAATCTGTAGCAGGGGAAGATATGGAAACTAAAAGGATTTTCTAACAAGTTTATAAAAGGAGCAGGTCATGGGCATATGTCAGATGGAGATGCGATTTGAATTGGTCCCAATTCCATACCAAGATCAGCTACAACCCTCCTGTGACGCACCAGGTTTGTCAATGCAATTGTTGTGATGCGGAGTGTATTTTTTCCTGTGTGGAATCCCTGGACAGAACCTTTGCAGTGGTGCCTGGAGTCTGGATTTTGGCATTTAGAAAGCCCTTTTCTGCCTGACAGTATAGCTCAGGAATATAGTGACTAAAATGATCAATACACCTCAAAATGTTTCTGCATCTGGCCTAACAAAGCACACGTATGGCGGGAAAATGAACTGCCTATTGGATGTGTGCATATATGCCGACCTATTTACAGTGGGATATCCCCATGTGGCCAGTATCCTTTAGCTGTGTTTGCCTGTGTTTGCCAAATAGCTAATATACCAAACCTCTTCAAGGCAGATCTGATAACTCTGAGAATGTGCAGGAGTGGAAGTCAGCAGGGTATAATCTGGCCCGATTCTGAGATTGGCACCAACCCGACTATAACAAATTCCATCTGCCCCCTTTCCTTGCAGTCCTCAACAACACTGTCAGTGCTCTCATTTTATTCACGCGAGATGAGACTAACTCATACTTGGGATGTTGTCAATGTTCATTCATTGGTCTCGCGTACTTCATAAGGTGTCAGGCTCCCTGTGGGCAGATCCTGGTACCAGGTTTGGCGGGGCAGACATTCCAACTTAACGTCTGACAACAGCATCTATTTTATCTGCTGTCTTAAGGCCTATCCTTGGCTTCCTTCAGATTAGAGATGGTCATGTTGTATGGGATGTGTAGTTCCTAGCATCAGAGTGTTGAACGCGCTACATTCATCCTGAAGTCCAAGTGATTCCTCACCAGATTCCTCACCTAGGTAGGGACGCCTTCTTCTCATTTTGAAATCAATCTGCATTCCCAAGAATTGGGCAAATTAAAACTGTATTGGAAACTATCCCCAATGATACTGCTGAGACCCTGACCGAGATCAAAGCTGAGTTAGTCACAGTTAGAACAGAGGACCTTCAGGACTGCCTTGTCTTGCATCTTCTATTATCCACTGAAGGTCGTACTTGTGTTCTTATTGGGCGGGAATACTTTCCCGAAATACCTGACATTTTGGAATATATCTCAGATTTGGTGACGCACATTCGCAAGAAAGTCAAGAAATTACCCCCCCTTTCTGTTTCCAGGTGCTCTTTGAACTCGCCTGACTGGGTAGTTGGGATCCTCCTTCATCATTAGCTCATCATCTTTACTATCACACTCCCGATAATTTGTATCCTATTGTGAACGACAGGCTGTTGCTGTGCACAGTTTGTTCTTATTACATTTTCTGCTCCAAAGCCGGTAAGCAACTATCACATCATTCCCAATAGCGACCCCTCCAATGAGTGAGCATGTGTGTGTTTACGTTCTTTTCCAAAAGGGTATGCACCCACCTGTTTTGGATGACCCGATATCCTAGACGTCGGTGTTGAACTGGAAGACCAACAAGGAAGGTAGTAATAAGTTGACATACTGATGCATGATGGGGTGCTTGATCAAGGTAAAAGGTGACTTTGCTGTCAGGCTTTCAGCTGCAGTGGATAAATACTGCTGCAGATCAAGACTGCGGTGATATAATTAGTTGAAAATCACACAACACCAGGTTATATTCCAACACATTTAATTGGAATAATTAGAGTTTGCTGAAATATAGAGAGTGTACCTTCAGTGTATCGTTGGTGTCTGTTCCTGAGCAACATCGGGACTAAAGGGAATAGCTGCACCTTTCCAGGTGCCACAGTCTAATGCTTCCCTTCGAGTACTTCTCCACCTGGGACGTCCAGCTGTGGGGTTCAAAACTCCTTGATAACACTTCTTGTATCCAAGCATGCCACTGTGGGGCACAAGTGTCCACTGTGAAGACTAAGTCTTCTTCATCCAAAGAATCCAACAATGAGTTTCAAAACTTCCGTTGAGATCTCTCATCAGATCCACCCATCCCACTGTGGGGTACAAATCCCCTCATTAAGCATTGGACATTCTGTTTATCCTAAATAAATCTGCCTTCTCCATCTTCTTTTTTTGCACTGCAACTTACAGCTAGTTTTGATTATGGGGATTGTCCTCGAGTAAAGGATGGTAATATTAAACATACTCACCTGATTAGGATTTACATGGCTGATAATGGAATGATGCAGCATCCTGATTGCAGCACCAATATTTGAGTGGAGCACAGTCAAAGACCCGGTTTGAGTTCTGTGTTCAGAAGTAAAATGGATTTTTATCCGAGCTCTTCATCACACATGGGGGAGAGGCCAGAGACTGCTCTGAGTTTGGCCAATACATAAGACCCAGTCACCCTCTTAATATTCATCTCAGATTGGGCGAGATGTCAATGACTCCCTGGTTCCCCAGTGAGATATCGCATTTTTATGCATTTTACGTTACAATAATTGCGTGAAACATTGTCATTGTTAATTCCCCCTTATTCTATACACCCAATCCTCTGAAATGGATGATCAATGATGAACAAACCTGTGGACATCCCTAGTTTCCTTATCATCTCATGAGTTTTACCAGGTATTCTAATCACTAGGCCTTGGGATCTGAAAATATATCCCATTAGTTCAAATCCCAAAGTTAATGGTGATATTCCTTCAGACTTTTCCCAGATTTAGTTATCTCTAAGGAATGCCAAATTCTGTTTCTCATTTTAATCAATGCTATCTCTGGCACGTTCTGTTACTCGTCTTGTATTTCTCACTGCCCTTATCACAGCAGATACAAAATAATGTTAATTCTTATAATAATGTTAGTGAAAAGTAAAGCTTTATGTGTACACCAACTGTTAGAATTCTTTAGCTAATGAATTTTGAGCAGTTTCTGTCCGACCTGACCTTGAAGGCTCCATTCAATACTTCCCCTCAATCTTGCAGTAGCATTTCAATTTATTCTTTTTACACGCTCTCTTCTGGTCTGAAATTTACTGCCGCTATTCTGACTAACTCTTTTACTGAATAAGACAAGAGCTTTGTCGTTGATAAGCTTAAAACTCAAACTCTTTCATTCACAGCTCAATGAACTTGTCTGATATTGGGTTTTAAGAGCCAGATTCCCACCGTTGTCTTCATTCTGTCTTTTTGTGGGATCCTCCTTTAATGCTTGTTACAAACGTCAGTCTGTCTGTGCTCAGACATTTCTTATCAAATTGATTCCTACATTCAGCTGCAGCTGCTGTTTGTGCAGAACTTACTATGTACTAATTTTTAAGCTTCTTTGTTCCACGTAGACACCATTACCTTGAGGCTCTCCTTCTCAAATCTACCAATGTGGATACTTATGGCCTCACTTTAATGCTGGAGCAGCCAAACTAATTCTGTTGCTACAGCAACATCTGTGCGAACGGCAGGCAATACTGCTGATCATGGACTACATCAACACGTACACTTTCATAGCAAAAGCTTGAATGTTGTCCAGCTCTTGCTGCACGTGGATGCAGACTGATTCAGCAGCTCAAAATTGACAAATTGTTCTGAACATTGCGTCATCTTCATTGAAAACCCCCACGTCTGATCATTGTGGACCCAATGGCCTGAATGGCCTGCTTCCACACTGTTGGGACTCTGTGATCGAGAAACTGGAGATGTCTGGCCCTGGTGATCTCCTGCAGTAACGTCTAATGGCTAATATCATTGACGTCTATCGATGATAAACAGCATCTTTTGAATGATGAAAGACTCCAACCATTAGGAAGATTGCAACTGATTCCCATTAAGCGCAATTTTCTTCAGTTCTGATAACATATTTAGTCAAACACTGCCTAGACTTCGGAGTTAATCCATCTTACCCGAGCCTTTGATTTCACCTGTTTTCTTCATACGAACAGATCTTAATGTGTTTTATACTCGCAGAGATGAGCAAATGTCAGGAATTCTTTATTCCAGATGTTTGTGGAGTTATATCAATGAAAGTATTTAAAGGGGATGTAGAAGGATGTTGAACTGTCAGAGAGTTGAGGGCTATGAAGAATTGAATATTAAAGAGAATTTGAGACCTCGAGCAGTTCAGCCATGATGTTATTGAAGGGCAAGACAGTTTTGATGTACAAACAATCTGCTCTACTTAAGAATGTACTCATATTCCGTTGTTGGAAATTTAATGATAGTTTTTTTGAAGGAAGTTATGTTATTGAATGTTGGAATCGAGGAGACCAGAGGTGTGGAGTAAGGTGTGGAGGCTGTCTTCACTCTGAACCTGGGTCTACAACATGACCGACAAATAAAGCACAAATTGCAAAGAGAGGAAGCCCCCCCAAACTGAGATGAGGGGCCTCTTCCATATCCAGCTTAGGTTTTCCACTTACATTTTCCAAATCACCCCAAACAGTGTGCAACACTCTTGAGGGGCTGAATGATCTCCTCATTTTCTGTGCAGCAAGTTATAGGAAGACGTGTCCTCCAACTGCTCCGCTGTCGCAGAATTGAGGGGCTGAATGGAATGGAGGGGCATTGGACTGAGAAACAGGGGTTGGTCCTTCGACACTTTGAACCTGCCTTACCAGGCATCAAGATCAGAGTTGATCTGGGTCGAAACCGTATAGTCCTAACTGAAGTTCATTATCCTTGACTCTTCAATATCTAATTAATTCAGCTTTGAGGAAACGCAACCACGCAGGTACCACAAACGTCTGGAGAAAAGAATTTCAATTCAAACGCCCCCTTGGAGAATTTCTCCTCATGACTTTTCTGACTGAGGTCGGAGGGTCACTGCTTCTGTTTCGAGACCCATTGCTCCACGGATCACAACACAATTTAAACAAAACCAGGTTGGGGGATACGGTATGGTATGCAGGTCTCAGGATATGCCAAATTCAGTGCTGGGAACAAGTGGTGTAGGTGTCTTTAATATGCAAAAATAGCATGTTTATTTCCAAACCAAATTTATTCAAACTATTATGGACAAATGAACGACAAGCAGTTTGCATATTCTAAACACCTACAAATATGTTTACTTTTCCAAAAGTACTGAGATACGCGGAAAAAATTGCTCACAGAGATACATATAGGAACACACGTGCATCTGAAGACAAACAAAATAGCATGAAGTTTCTGCAGATTGTCAATTAAAAAGCAGTTAACTAAGTAACAGTTAAGTGCATGACAAAATGGTAATTGACTGATTGTCCCAAACGTTATTCTGCCTCTGATGTTATTCTGCTCACACATGCTGCAGGCAATGGAACTACTTCCTGGGACAGTTCCGGTTTGGCTGACTTCACTTTGTTTCGGCCGTGGGGAACTTCTAAAGAATCCTCGATTGGGATCCTCCACGAGTGATTGGGATCCTCCAGAAGGGTTTTAAACTCATGTACATTGCTGTGATGAGAAAGAAAGGGAGTGGAGACAATAAGTCGCTGCTTCTCGGGAATGTTATAATTTTACCCCTCTGAGTTGCATCATACAGTAATATTACCCGAGCCCCAAATCTGATCCCGTGAAACCTCCTTGAGCATTCTCCGTACTGCATGACTCCAATCTAGCTCCCTAATCCATCGAGGTGTCTCATTGTTGCTGTTGTACCAGTTTAAAAAAAATCCAACTTTATAATTTGCAGATGGTCAGTTCTGCTAAAACACACGTTTCTTCGTCGCAGCTTGGCTGTGATGTGGTAGGGAAACTTGAACCATTATTTGCAGAACGCAAACTCCTTTCGTTTCTATATGGCGATTCCGGTCCCATTAGCAAGAATGGCGTGCCTATGGCGCAATTTTTGTACAATGCTGGATGGCAGAAGAAGACAAGCATCGTATATTTTAGAGCCGACTTGATGCTTAGATGTGTCGGCACAATTTTTAAGCATAGAATCCCTACATTATGGAAACAGGCCATTTGGTCCAACAAATCCAACGAATTCTTGTTATTTCTTTATTCAAATTGTTTGCTGTTGTTCGATCCTTGAGCAAAAACGGAAAATTCCCTTAATCCACATTATACTGTTTCTGCTGTAGGTTTGCTCACGAACCTCCATTGTCTATGTCCCAATGTAGATGCTCTACCTCGGCTTCATAACTTATTAAATTACTATCTTGATTTCTTAGCTAACTGAGCTCAAAGAAATTCAGTCCCCTGAACCAAATCATTGATATAAATTTTGAATTATTGATGACCCCTCACGGATCCCTGAGGCACTTCATAATTTACATTTGCTCAATTTTAAAAGAAACATTGATCGCTCCTACCCACTTCCGACGGTTAATTAGGGCTCAACTGTTCTATGGACCTGCACAAAAATGTTGAATGGCATCGCGCTGCCCTGTGCAATGTTCTCAAAAAGCTGAATACTTCATTCTATTCATGTCTTACTTCATATCTTGCTTTGCTTCAGTATTCACAAGTGAGAGCGACTTTGTCGTTTGTGAGGACAGTGTGAAACAAGATGGTATGCTCCAACAGGTTGAAGTTACGTAAAAGGGTGTTCTGGAAACTTTGAAAACATGAGGGTAGTTAAATCCCCTATGCCAGACAGGGTGCACCAAAGCTTATTACAGGAAGTGTGGGAAGAGATTGCTGAGCCTTTGGCAACGATCGTTACGTCCTCATTCTTCACTATAACACCAGATGATTGGAAGGTGGCAAACGTTATTCCCTTGCTAAAGAAAGGGAATAAGGATAACCCTGGAAATGACAGACCAGTCAGTCGTCAGTGTTAGGAAAATTATTGGAGAGGATTTTGAGAGAGAGGATTTATGATTACTTGGAAAAGCATAATTTGGTTAAAGACAGTCAGCATGGCTTTGTGAGGGGTAGGTCATGCCTCACAAGCCTGATTGATTTCTTTGAAGTTGAGACAAAGCCAATTGATGAAGGTAGAGCCATAGATGGATTTTAGCAAGGCGTTTGATAAGGGTCCCTATCGTAGGCTTATAGAAAAAGCAAGAAGGCATGGGATAAAGGGAAACATGGCTGCCCAGATACAGAATTATCAGGCCCCTGGAAGACAGAGGATGGTATTAGGTGGAAAGTATTCACCTGGTGCTCGATGAGTAGTGGTGTTTAGAAGGGAACTGTTCAGGGACCTCTGCCCTTTGTGATTTTTATAAATGACTTGGATGAAGAAGTGGAAGGTTGGGTTGTTAAGTGTGTCGAGGACACAAAGTTTGATGGCGTTGTGGATAATAACGAGGGCTTGTTGTTTATTGTAATATGCTATTGACAGGATGCAGACCTGAGCTAAGAAATGGCTGATGGAGTTCATCCTGGAAGAGTGTGAACTGATTCATTTTGAAAGATCGAATTTGAATGCATAATGCAGGGTCAAAGGACAAAAAGAGCAAAAAAAATTACAGCATGGAAACAGGCCCTTTGGCGCTCGAAGCCTGCTCTGAATCAGATCCTCTATCCAAACCCGTCGTCAATTTTCTAAGAATCTGCATCCCTATTTTCCCTTCCCGCACTGTATCTGTCCAAATATATCTTAAATGATGCTATCATGCCCGCCTCTACCACCTCCCCTAGCGAACCATTCCAGGTACCCACCACCTTCTGCATGAAGAGCCTTCTATCCCATAAGAGTTTCGTCTCATTTTGAACTCATGACCCCTACGAACTGAGTTGCCCAAACTGGCAAAAAAAGGCTTCTTGCTATCCACCATGTCTCTACCTCTCATGATTTTGAAGACCTGAATCAGGTCCCCTCTCAACCTCAATCTTTCTAATGAAAACAATCCTGATCGATTCAACCTCTCTTCATAATTACCACCCTCTGTCCCAGGCAAAATCCTGATGAACCTCCTCTGCACCCTCTTCAAAGGATCCACATTCTTTTGTTAATGCCGACCAGAACTGTACTCAGTATTCCAAATGTGGCTCAACCAAAGTCCAATATAATTGTATCACGACCTGCTAACTCTTGAACTCAATAACCCATCGGATGAAAGAAAGCATACCATGTGCCTCCTTGACCACTGTATCGACCTTTGTTGCCACTTTCAGGGTACAATGCACTTGAACACCCAGATCTCTCTGCCCGTCAATTTCCCCCCGGACTTTTCCATTTACTGTACTTTTCACTTAAGAATTGAATCTTTCAAAATGCATCACCTCGCATTCGCTCGGATAGATCTCCATCTGCCATTTTTGTGCTCAACTCTCCAGTTTATCTATATTCTGCTGCATTCGCTGATAGTCCCCTTTACCATCCTGCGGACTACGTCTGTAGATCATTTAAAGTTGCCACCCAAGTTGATAAGGTTGTTCAAAAAGGCGTATGGGGATTGAGTTTATTAACAGTGAGGTTATTCTGAGGCTTTGTAGAGCCCTGGTTAGACCACACTTAGAATACTGTGTTCAGCTCTGGGTGACGCATTACAAGAACGGTATGAAAACTTTAGAGGGGTGCTGAGGAGATTTACGAGGATGCTGCCCGGACTGGAGTGCATCTCCTATGAAGAAAGGTAAAGGGATATAGGGCTTTTCTTTTTGGAGAGAAGTAGAATGAGAAGTGACTTGATGGAGGTGTGCAAGATGATGAGAGACGTAGATCAAGTTACCTTTTTCCCAGGGTGGAAATGGCTATCAAGGGGGGAATGATTTTACGATGGTTAGAGGAAGGTTTAGGGGAGATGATAAAATTAGGTCCTTTACCCAGATAGTGGTGGGTTCGTGTAATGCACTGCCAGCAATGTTAGTAGAATCAGAAACATTAGGGGCATTTAAGCGAATCTTGATAGGCACATGGATGGTAGTAAAATGAAGGGCATGCCAGTTAGATTGACCTTAGTATCAGATGAAAGAGTGGCACAACATCGAGCGTCAAAAGGCCTACACTGTTCTATGTTCTCTCACTCTAAGGAACTTAATGTTCTCAACTATCTCCATCTTAGCTCCAATAATGTAGACATGGGCATGACCGCCACCCCACCTTCATTCATAAAACATGATAAGATCTTTCGTTTTGTTGAAGTTCAGGGAGGGATTGGTATATTTACATCACACCAACAAGCATTTTATCTCGTGTGGATACTGAAAGTAAGCATGCTTAGTTAAACAGCTTCACTCATATTCTAATCATATTTCCATAGGCAACTCTGTATTAATAAGTAAACTCAATGTTAATGGGTTTAACAGGAACAGTCTGCATTGAAACTAACAATCAGCATTTGTACAAGAATCTTCTGAAAAAATGAATGAACTGAGTAGCTCGTGTTCACAGTGAGCATTACCGTACTGATCAGTGCTAGTTGACTCCAATATTAAAGAGATCCATGAAATTCCTTCTAACAGTGTAACCTCAACAATAGTTAACAAGCCCAACTCGGGTCTGTCTATGAACATTCAATATATCTGTTCTTAAATGGGCCTGTGTTGCTTAATTCAATTGTAACCAGTCATCTGCAAATCATGTCGTCTAAGTACAGCTGCGATAATGGGCATGTTGTCACATTTCGTATTCTTCTATAGTTGACCATAAAATATTAAATGTAACAATATGGAATTACATTTGTCAACATTAAATCTTTTTGATCTGGGAGAAAGTGAGGACTGCAGATGTGGGAGACCAGAGTTGAAAAGTGTGGTGCTGGAAAAACATAGCAGGCCAGGCAGCATCCAAGGAGCAGGAGAATCAACGTTTCGGACATAAGCCCTTCTTCAGGAATGAGGCTGGTGTGCCAGACAGGCTGAGATATAAGTACAGGGGGGAGGGAATTTTGGGGAGGGGCGTTGGGAATACGATAGGTGGAAGGAGGTGAGTGTGAGGAAGAAAAGCGGGAGAGGGGGTGGGGCGGAGAGGTTGGGAAGAAGTTTGCAGGTCAAGAGGGCGGTGCTGAATCTGGGAGTTGGGACTGAGATAAGGTGGGGGAGGGGAAATGAGGAGAAATCTACCTTCATCCCGTCTGGTTGGAGGGTTCCTAGCCAGAAGATGAGGCACTCTGTGGCCAATGTCTGGCGATGGAGGAGGCCAAGGACCTGCATGTCCTTGGCGGAGTGGGAGGGGAGTTAAAGTGTTAAAACACGGGGCGGTTGGGTTGGTTGGTGCGGGTGTCCAAGAGGTGTTCCCTGAAACATTCGCAAGTAAGCAGCCTGTCTTTCCCAATGTAGAGGAGACCACATCGGGTGCAGTGGATACAGTAAATGATGTGTGTGGAGGTGCAAGTGAAGTTGCGATGGAAATGCAAGGATCCATTTGGGGCCTTGGAGATGGTGAGAGGGGAGGTGTGGGCGTAAGTTTTGCATATCTTACAGTTGCAGGGGAATGTGCCGAGAGTGGAGGTTGGCGTGGTGGGGGGTGTGGCCTGATGAGGGATTCGTGGAGGGACTGGTATCTCTGGAATTCTGATGGGGTGGGGAGGGAAAAATATCCCTGGTGTTGAGGTCTGTTTGGAGGTGGCAGAAATGACAACGTATCTGGAGGTTGGTGGGGTGGAAGGTGAGGACCAGTGGGGTTCTGTCCTGGTGGCGATTGGAGGGGTGGGGTTCAAGGGCGGAGGTGCGGGAAGTGAAGGAGATATGGTGGAGGGCATTGTCAACCACGTCGGAAGGGAAATTGTTGTCTTTGAAGAAGGAGGCCATTTGGGCTATTCAGTCGTGGAATTGGTCCTCCTGGGAGCAGATGCAGTGGAGGCAAAGGAATTTGGAATATGGAATGGCGTTTTTACAGGGGGCATAGTGGGAGGAGGTGTAATCTAGGTAGCTGTGGGAGTCGGTCAGTGTGTAGTAAATCTCGGTATTGAGTCAGTCGCCCAAGATAGAAATGGAGAGGTCTCGGAAGGGAAGTGAGGAATTTGATATGGTCCAGGTAAATTTGAGATTGGGGTGGAAGGTGTTAGTGACGTGGACGAACTGTTCAACCTCCTCATGGGAGCACGAGGTAGCGCCAATACAATCATTGATGTTCCGGAGGAAAAGGTGGGGGGTGGTGCCAGAGCGACGAAGAGGCAGGCGGAGCTGTGGACCATGCGGGTGCCCATGGCTACTCCTTTCGTTTGGAGAAAGTGGGAGGATTGGAAGGAGAAGTTGTTAAGAGTGAGGAAGAGTTCGGTCAGTCGAAGGAGAGTGTCAGTGGAAGGGTATTGGTTGGGTCTGCGGGAGATGAAGAAATGGAGGGCATGGAGGCCTTCGTGATGGCGGATGGTAGTGTATAGGGATTGGTTGTCCATCATGAAGATAAGGCTTTGGGGCCCAGGGAAACGAAAATCATGGAGGAGGTGATGGGCATGGGTGGTGACTCGAACGTAAGTGGGAAGTTCTTGGACTCAGGGGAACAGGACTGTGTCGAGCAATGCAGAGATGAGTTCGGTGGGGCAGGAGCAGGCTGAGACAATGGGTCGGCCGGGGCAGTTAGTTTTGTGGATTTTGGGCAGGAGGAAGAAACAGGCGGTGCAGGGTTGTGGGACTATGAGGTTGGAGGCGGTTGATGGGAGATCTTCTGATGTTCTGAGGTTATGGATGGTCTGGGAGATGATGGTGGAAGGTTGGGTCATGGTCAAGTGGGCAGTAAGAGGAGGTGTCTGCGAGTAGGCGTCCAGCTTCAGTGGTGTATAAATTGGTGCACCAAACTACCACTGCACCTCCCGTGTTTGCTGGTTTGTTGGTGAGGTTGGGGTTGGAGTGGGTGAGAGGGTTTGAAAGGTTGAGGTGGTCAACTCTGTGGCAGCGGTTGGATATGAAGAGAGCGAGGGTGGGTAAGAGGCCAGCACACGGTGTCCAGGTGGATGGGGTGTGTTGGAGCCAGGAGAAGGGATCATCAGAGTGTGGGCAGGAGTCCTGGTTGAAGAAGCAGATGCGGAGGCGAAGGCGGCGGAATAAGTGCACGATATGTAGCCGCATGTCAAACTCATTGATCCGGGAGTGTAGGGAGGATGACCTGCACAAATATGCACTGCATAGAAGCACATCAACCAAATCAGATTCAATGAATATCATGGTGTTCAACTGGATGTGTTAAAATTACATTAAGCTGTACTGAACTTTAACAGTCCCTACTAAATGGGACAACGTAGCAGAGGTTAAAGTGAACCACTTTGTGTTCTGTGTTTAACAAATGGCAAGTCTTAACACAGACAAGCGGAAAGCAGCCCTGCTCAATTGCGCCATGCCATTCTGAAGGTAAATTTGCTTTTCTGCTGATTAACAAAATAATTTGAATGATTCTGCAAGGAACGGGTCTCCGCAGAACATAGCGGTATATCGTTGGTTCTGTGCAAATGAACTATAACCCCTTGGAACGTCGCATCTAGAAGCTAGTTTAGTGAAGTTATCATAGAATCATGGATTCGTAGAGATGTACAGCACAGAAACAGACCTTTCTATCCAACTGGTCCATGCCACCCAGATATCATAACCTAATATAATACCATTTGCCAGCACTTGGCCCATATGCCTCCAAACCTTTCGTAATCATCCATCCATCCAGATGTCTTTCAAATGCCATAACTGCACCAGTCTCCACCACTTTCTCTGGCAGCTCATACCATACACGCAACACCGTCTATGTGAAAAATGTTGCCCCTTAGGCACCTTTTGTATCTTTCCTCTCTCACCATAAACCTAGGCCCTCTACTTCTAGATTCCCCCACACTGGGAAAAGACTTTGTCTTTTTATAATAAAAAAGCCCTTCATGATTTTATAAACCTCTATAAGGTCACCCCTCAGCCTCTGAAGCTCCAGGGAAAACAGCCCCAGCCTATTCCACCTCGCCCTAGAGCCATGTTCACACAAGATTATGTGGAACATTGCATACTGACAGCAACCGTGGTGATTGTATACTGACTGCACACTCATTGTAAACGTGATCCATTTGACCATATCAATTTGTATGCTAAGCTCGATGAAGTGGGCTTCCAGACTTTTGAATGGAATTGCACATAAACCAGCATGCTCTTGCTTTTTGTGACCAAGAAAGAAAACATCTAACACACAAATTTGCATTAACGCAGAACTTGACTGAATGGAATCTGTGGATAAATGTAATTATTTGCGTGACTGAACCTGTCTACACCAAAAATATAAAAACTGATGTAGACCCATGGCATTGACTACTTCAATACTGAACTGAAGCTTCCTTGAGCAAATGCAGTTCTGAAAAGCTGGCCCAGTGAACGATACTGATTGCCCTACTACCTGCAGACTGAGACTGTGACTGTAATAGACTGCAGCAACCAATGGTTCTGAATTGAACTTCTCTATACAGTCCTGAAACTACATGCTGACTCTAACTGTTTTAAAACTGGATGGAATTGTGATAACCAACAACAATCCAAATTGAAAATACTCAAACTGAATTACACCTTTCTACAATAAATTAAGACGAGTGATCGATTTTTATTTAGGTGGCATCACTTCAGATACCTGAGAGCATTCTTTAATGAAAACACTCATATTCATTAAAGCACGAATAGTGTAACAGTAGAAATAATAACCTATATGTTTGTCTCTTTTCCTGTTAATTAATACAATCACCTGATTCTGGCCCTGGGGGCTGACACCATATAAAGCTGACGATGATTGTGAAAAGGACTTGTTCAGTGTTTGTGACAAAATGCATGGATTACCAAAAGGTCTGGTTTTTGCCATTTATTACCCCGTTATTGCAGCAATTGGGGTTCCAGGTAAAGCATTATAATGAGAAGGGACATTTATTTATATATTGGAATAAATGTGTAGCGTTGTTGTACAGCAAGTACTTCACCTAAAATTTATTCTCACAGATGTGACTGATATAAATATCTTTCTCCGTCCATCTACATCGGTAAGAGGAAAGAGAGATGAATAGTCTGGTGTATTGATTGATGCTGCAAGTAAAAACGAAGTCTCGGGCATATCATTGTTATTGCACAACTGTCAGCAGCAAAAAGAATTGAAGAAAGAAATCCTATTGAACCAACGACGGAGATCACATTTGAGCATATTTATTAAAAGTGTTTCACGATACCCTTTCGACTGAAACTGACCAGAATTTTTTTTTCAGAATGAATGGAATGATTTGATCCTTACTATTGCTTTGGTGTCCTCATGATACGTTGTCAATATGATTTGCACTTCGCTGTTCTCTTCACAATATTATCCTGGGTGAAATTTCGCAATATTGTCAATAAAAAACCTTTTTCCGAGCTCATTGTCATCCAACTTCATCCTTTCTATTGGATGGATATGACAGTATTACCAAATCAAATGTAACCGTGTCAGTGTTGCTCTACTATTGTACGATGATGTAGTTTAATTGTTTTATTAATACTGTCACTGCAGCTGGATTCTCAAACATTAAATAAAGTTCTATTGCACTATTCATTCTGTCATTGCAGGTAAATATTGCACTGTTAGCATGTTATAAGTATATTTGGTTATGAAGTTGTTATGCTCAAGTAGATCAATTATCACACTTTAATCACAGGACAGAAGTAACTGGTGTTATTAACGTTGCTGCTAGGGTCAGATTTTCTGTCTAGAATCAATATTTTGGTTGCTGTAGCTCTCTTATTTTGGTAATACTGCACCTTCAGATGAGTCATTAGGTTGGCACCAAGGATTAGATGCTGTTTTCTGATACTTTAACCTTTATTGCAGTGGTGAATTAGAAAACTGACTGTGTACATGTATCTGTTATGTCTTGTTGAGTATGAATAATTTCACAGACGATTCACAGATTTTGATAAATTAACAAATCAACTGTCAGCTGCAACGAGGGAGTTTTAAAAAGGGCCAATATGAGGTAATTAGGAATTCGTTTCCTGTACTTAATGCTCATTCTGTGAATGGATTGGTATTCAGTTTGGACGCTCAAAATCTCAGGTCTAACTCAATTCAATAAGATAACTGTCTTCCACCTTTGTTGCTGATGCTGGTTTTGAATGATGATGACAGTATCTATGATTTTCTTTCCACTCCTAGCACAATCAATATCAATGGTTGGTACATTCTTTACCCTCACTTCTCCTCTAAGCTGAGCTCGGAAAACAATCTGTAAATCACTTATGCGAAAAATAACTTTTAGATTTAATGCAAACTTTGTCATGGAGCACACATATCGCCCAATATCACAAAGCAGAACCAAGTGAATTGTTGTGAATTGCAATAACTGCAGAACCTGTGCCTTGTAGTTGTGGGATGATAGAAGAGGTTTGTCGAAGTAACAACAATCATTCTGGTCACTTGAGTAAAACAATAGATCGCAGGCAATTAACAGGTAAATTTGAAATGACTGTTGTATGGTCATCAAAACTTCTCCACAAATTCACGAAGGACAAAATTTCATTTGAATCTAACTGTTCTGAGAGACGAATTTCAACATTTTGTAAAAGATTATATTCGCAGCAATTCAATATATGGTTGTTTATAATTGTTCTCAGTAGCATATAGTTGGTTGGAAATGGAAGTTTAGATCCCAATTTCTTTGAGTTTCCATTCTTATTTTTCTTTCTTAAATATCATTTGCAGTTTCTGCACTGGTGTTCCTAAATTGCTTCCAACGTGCTTCTGATTTACTACATAATCAATTTCAACATTTGGATGATAATCCACATTAAAAGCTCAGTGTTATTCCCTATTGATAATCATTGTAATTATGAGAAACATAGAACCGAGTACCCATGAGTCCATTGACACTCTCCAACTCAACTTCAGAATCAATGAATGACTCACTCATTCAACCAAAGAACACTGTACTGCTTTTGTTAGAGTGAAGCTGATCAAACAGGTCTCTGACTAAATGACATTTTCTTTTTCATTTTCTATCGATTTCTCGTACATGATTCTCATAGTATCTGTCTCTCTCTGTGTTTGTGTGTTGCAGCTAACATTTCAGTGATTTTAATCCTTTCACGAGGAAAATGCGGTCTCTCAAGACGTATCACTAAATACCTGGTGTCCATGGCAGTGGCGGATTTTTTGGTTATTCTCCTAGCTGTGATACTAAACAGGATTGCTGGTATTTATTTCCTAAAGAGTTTTCTGTCCATCACACCATTATGTAGTCTCCGTTCCACTTTGATTTATGCCTCCATCGACATTTCTGTCTGGTTCACAGTTGCATTCACATTTGATCGATTTGTTGCCATTTGCTGCCAGAAGCTAAAAATAAAATACTGCACTGTGAAAAGGGCAAGGCTGATAATAGGAATGATTTCAACATTGAGTTGCTTAAAAAATTCTCTGTTGTATTTTATATATGAATCTTTGTACCTAATTGACAATGTACCATGGTTCTGTAGCGTGAAATCAATATTTTATACATCATGGGCCTGGGTCACATATGATTGGTTTCATTGCATTTTAACCCCTTGCCTCCCATTTATTCTAATTTTGTCACTAAATGTTTTGACTGTCAGGTGCATTCTTGTAACCAGTAGAGCCCGTAGGAGACTCCGGCTCCAGAACAATGAAAATACACATAGTGACCCAGAAATGGACAGTCGAAAAAGGTCCATAGTATTGCTCTTTGCCATCTCGGGAAGTTTCATTTTGTTCTATTCTCTGTATTTTGTTACATTTCTTTATGTTAGAATTGCCAGATTAAGTTAATTTTCAGGTTCAAATTATACTGATTCAAACTTTATTCTGGAGGAAACAGGGTTCATGCTACAGCTTTTGAGTTCCTGTATAAATCCATTTATTTATGCAGGAACCCAGAGTAAATTCAGAGCAGAGTTAAAAAACGGAATGAAAATCCCTGCAAGTATTATTGTTAAGTTGTACAAACGAAAAAATTACAAAATTTAACGTGATGTTTCCTCAATGTACCATTCACCATTCTTCTCGAGCTTACACGTTTTCTCTCATATACATAGCTGGTCACTTTGAGATTCATACCTTTGTATAAATGCAAAGTTTATAAAGAACACTGCATTAACTCAAAATACAATGAATAAATATTTCCGTGTAACATGTCCATTTGTGTTGACTCATGTCTGGCTACATTCTCATCATCTTGCAGAAAAAAAGAGTGAACGAATCTTCGAATCAGAGAGAGACACTAGCTGTCTTGGATTTACATTTCACAGTTTAATGAAGAAACCTGAATAATTATTATACTTATGATTTGAATTCTAATAGTACAATAGACTCTTTGGTGGAAATGTGTAAATTTATACATTCTCCTCCTCTAATTATCAATCTAATTCTGCCACATTCCTATGTTCATATTCAAACAAACAGAACGACTGCTGGAATTAAATATAAACTACCATCTAGTATCTTCTCCAAATTTCAAATTGATCAATTATAAAAATCACCAACCCTTTGTGTAAACTAAGTAAGAGATACAACCAATAAGCATCCAGTAAAAGCACAAATTACAGGAGAATGTTATCTTCATTATGCATTATGAGTCATTCTATCATCTTTTTACCCGGGTGGCTTTAAACTTTGAGATATGTAATTGCTTTTGTTTTGTCGAATCACTGCAATTATCTTCTACTAGTTAAGCTTTAAATATCCAGCGATGAAACAAGAATGTCATCACAAACGTAGTGTTCTTAAAGTCATGAACTGAATTCACTTCTTTCTCTGATGCAGTGTTGCAAATATCCATTGCATGCATAATACGTTTTAAACTGCTGCTCCATGGATTCGTCTAGCATGCATTGTAAGAATAGTCATTACTGAGATAAGACAGCGACATGGTTAACTGTGAAGGCAGTCAGCATCACAGAGGGGACCGGGCAAATTGATGAAACTGTGGCAAACAGACAACAGTATTGAGTGGGGCGTGTTAAGTGATAACCTCAGTCAGTATCACTGAGTCGACTGGGTATACACAATGATATATAGATAGGCAAACTAATTGAAGACCTGCGTGGTATTCATTGTATAAACCTGAAAAGAAAACATTTCCTACTTATGCTTAGGTAAGAATAAATTAATAGCAAAGATTAATATCTCTTTAATTGATGCATGTCTGGGGAAATTCGTGCTAGTTATTTGCACATCCTTCACAATATTGGAAATACTAGGTGCTCCTGTAACCAGGGTAACCATGCGTGTCGGAGATGCTTTCAGGTAGAGCGCTCGGGCATTTAGCTTGAGAGGAAGCTGGGGCACAGATCCAAGAAATCAGTAAAAACTACATATCAAATGTACCTTTCCATATGAAACGCATTCACAGTAAAAAGAAAGAAGACGTCCCAAGGTGATCTTTAGCCAGCAGAAGACAGACAACAAAGATGACAGCTGCTGTGTGGTTTTGAAATGAAATCGATGTAACTTTATTAAGTATCTTATTTGAACAGTATATTGTTACCGAGTTGGAGGCAGGCAATAAGCAGATAAGAGAAAGGGTGGCTTGGAGTTCTGAACATTTGTTGTTTAATCCTCATTTTTACAATTAAAGAAGAAATTGAAATTTTGTGGGAGTTCTCAGTCACTTAAATTTCAACAGATTACAAGGCGAGTTGAGGTTTTCTGGGTGTTTGGGAGAATGAGCAGAACAGTTCACTGCTGCGTTGTAACAACAGTTGGAAAAAGAGAATGGAAGAACAGGAAACTCAAAAAATCTTGGGGATAATTGTGTTAGAATCAGATAAAAAATGCTGACGCACAGATGCAGCATGTAATCAGGAAGGCTAGCAAAATGTTGATGCTCATTTCGACGTTTCGTGCCTCAGAATAGAGATTTAATGCAACTATGCAGGGTTCTGGAGAACTGAACGGTTTTGATGTCCTTATTTTAAAAAAAAATCATTGTGGGCAGTTCTGTGAAGCTTCATGAGGATGAGCGCCAGTGTTGGCCAGCACATCTGCTCTGCCATTCGATCATGACCTATTTATTTCTTACTGTCATTGACCTGCCTTCTCCTGTAAACCTTGATTACTCTATTATGAAGCTTTGTCTTAAAAAAACACTGAAAGACATGATCCACAACCACTTGCAGCAATAACTTACACAAATTCACCATCCTCTGACTGAAGAAATTCCTACATTTTCGTTCATTTGGATTAACCCTTCAGTCTGACGCTATGCCCTTAGTTCTATTCTCTCCTGTGAGTGGGAACATCTTCTCATTCCTAATTTATCCAGACATGTCAGTAATCTCTAAGGGTCAATGTGAACCTACTTCATTCTACTCAACTCCAGCAAATACAGACCCAGAATTTTCTCTGCACCTTATTTGACAAGCCCTTCATTATGACGATTGTATTTGTGAAACGACTCTGGAACACAATTAAGGCAAACGCATGCTTCCTTTGATGCGGGGTTGGGGGTGGGGTGGCAAAACTCTCAAAACATTCTGAAAACAGTCTGACCGAAGCTTTTGACAGCCTCAATAGTACGTTCCTGCTCTTGCCAAGGAATCATAGAATCATACAGCACAGCAGCAGACCATTTGGTCCAACCCCTTCCATGGTGAATGTGAACATTTCATTTACCTTCCTGACTGCCTAGTAAACCTGCACTTTGACCTGCAATTTAACTGAAAGAGAATTGTAAACTATGCACATTTATTCTTCAGATTTCCGAAGCCTTTATCCATTCAGAAAAGAGTCTACACCTCTTGTCTTCCTACCAAAGTGCATAACCTCACACTTTCTCACGTTTTGTTCCATCTGCCACTTTTTCCCCACTCTATTGGCTTGTCCATATCCTTCACACATACTCAATATTACGTGTCCTTCTTCAAATCGTTGTGTCCTCTACAAACCGAATAATAGGTTCTGCATTTCAGTTGTTCAGATTATTAACGGGTAACACGATTAGAATGTTTGTTGTGTCGATACTCACTCCTGTGCAAATCCACTCGTCGCTGCTACCATGCAGAAAAAATGCATTTTTTCCCATTCTGTGTCTTCTGCTACTCAACTAACCCTATACCCATGTCAGCACCTTGCCCAAGCGCCATGGGCTCTTCCATGATTTAACAATATGCAATAACTCGTCAAAGGCTTTCTGGAAGTATAAGCAAATCACGATCATTGGCTCTCCTTTGTTTCCTTTGCTCGTTACCTACTCGAATTGTTCTAACAAGTTTGTCAGGCAACACCTTGCTTGAAGAAACGATGCTGACTCAGCCTATTTTAACATGTACTGCAAGTACCCCAGAAGCTCATCATTAATAATGCATTCTAAAATCTTTCCAACGCTCGACGTCAGGCTGATCAGTCTATAATTTCCCGTTTTCTACCTCTGTCTCGACTTAAACACTGACATTATATTACTCATTTCCAGCAGTACTCCAGCCATTTCTCTTAAATCAACATTTTATGTATTATGGCATGTGGCTGTAATAGGGAACTATTTAATGAGAATAAAAATAGTTTGGTACTCTACTCATTGGCGTTTAGAAGCAAGAGAGATCATCTCTATGACACAAAGGAGATTTTTAAGCAGCTTGACAGTGTCAATGCTGAGAGGTGATGAGAGAGTCGAAGCCCAGATGGCGTGATCTCATTGACAAAGGACATCAATTTTAGACTGAGATGCAGAGGAATTTTCTCTCTGCAACAATTGTGAGTCTTTGAAACTCCTCGCTCCACCTTAGTGCATTGACTGAGTCCTTGTGTATATTTAAGGCTGAGATCGATATTTCAGTGACAAGTAGGGCAATCAAAGGTTGTGGGGAAAGGATACCAAAGTCGAAGTGAGCATTGTCAAGGAAACTACAACAACAGTAGAATGGTGGAGCCCACTGGGAGGCCAACCGTTCGACAGCTGTTTCTACTTCTTACGATCTTATACTCTTAATGGTGCACAGGAGTTTAACCATAATGTGGCCTGGATTGGAGAATTTGTTCATGAAGAGAGACTGGGTAGCCAGCAGTTGTTTTCCTTCGTCGAAGTAGACTTGATCGAGATATATAAAATTATGAGGGTCGAGGACAAAGTAGACAGGAAGAAACTATTCCCTTTGATAGAGGATCAATGACAAGAAGACAGATTTAAGGAAAGCCGCATGAGCTTTAGGTGGAATGTACGGAAATTATTTTCCACCAAGAGCGGTGAAAACCCGGATATCATTGCCAATGAAGGTGTTCAGGGCATAAACCCTGGGAATATTCAAGATGCACCGAGACCTGATATGCAATAAGGCATGAAAACTGCTGGGCAAGTGTTGTAAAAGGGGATGAGAATATTTAAATGATTGATTTGGACTGGAACAGCCTCGATAATTCACTTTCTCTGCTGTGGAACCCTGTGACTGCGAATACCAGAAGAAATTGACATAAAGAAAGAGAGGGCACTGAAGGGCTTTGAAGACTTAAAATGAATTTCCAACTTTGGTAGGAGCAGACACAGCAACTGTCTGATGGCCCTCTGTGCCGTAAATGTCCATGGGTCCATGAAAATACTGTCATCGAATATTTTGCTGTTGTGGCCATAGCATATCTGTAATCTGTTCAGGAGGCGAGAGAGAAGCGTGGAAAACTGTCGCAACTCCAGGCAAGTATGCAGAACCAGCACCTGCTGCAGATGATGGGGTCAATATCATGGAGGATCTCCAGGGGGTGAAGACCCAGCAAGTCTCGTTATTTGCTTCAGAGGCATCCAAGATAATCTTTCAGTCCAGGACGAGACGTGCTCACGTTTCTTCTTCCAGAAGGTGCACAAAGAGAGCTCCGTGCTCAGCAGCCTGAAGGAAGAAGATTGCTCGGTAACGTCATCTCAGGCTGACATCATGAGGATCAGCAAATCCTTCTATACCAGTCTGTACAACTCGAAGCCAACCAATTGTACGGTCTCCCAGTTGTTCCTGTCGTCTATCACAGAGATCTTAGACAACAGAACATGGGAGAGGCTGGACCAGCCGCTATCTAGGGATGACCTGACCTAGGCTCTCGAGTCCTTCAAAAAGAATAAAATTCCCAGAAGCAATTGCTTTCCGGTCGAGCTCTATTCTGCTCTGTGGGACTTGATTGGCTAGGGGTGCATCCATGAGGAAAGGCATCATTACCCTTACCTACAAGCAGAAGGGGGAGAGGGAAGAAATCAAAAATTGGAGACCAATCTCACTATTTAAACTTGTCAAAGGTTATCGCCAACTGGGTCAGGTCTGCTCTGGTGTCGGTGATTCACCCTGACTAACTCTATGCTGTACCAGGCAGGAAGATTGCTGAGAGTCTCACACTCCTCAGGGATACGATCGCCTACTTGCAGGACAGAGGGAGGGACACCTGCCTCATCAGCCTGGACCAGGAGAAAGCCTTTGACAGGATATTGCATACGCATATGAGAGATGTTCTCTCCAAAATGGGCTTTGGGGAGGGAATCTACAATTCGATCAGACTGCGCGACACCAACATTGTCAGTGCAGTCTGAATCAATGGGTGGGAATCAGATAGCTTCCCAGTCAGATCTGGAGTCAGGCAGGGCTGCCCTCTCTCTCCTGCCTTGTGTGAGTGCTGCATAAAGACAATTTGCAGAGTCAATCAGGAAGGATGCGAGCCTGAGAGGGGTGACTATTCCTGGCAGCGGGGGCCTGCAGGTTCAGTCCTCCCTCTACATGGATGGCGTTACTGTTTTCTGCTTGGATCCGCTATCTGTACACAGACCCATGTGCATATGTGGTCACTAAACCGAGGCAAGAGTGATACCATGCTCTTCAGGAACTGGGCAAACCAATCCTCCATCCCCTTCACAGTCAGAACTGACCACCTGGTTCGGCGGGGCTGGAGCTTGCGCCAAGTTTTGGGAGGAGCATGTCAGGAATGTGAGGCAGAAACTTGGCAGATGGAAGCTACGGTCGCTCTCCATCTCGGGTAAAAACCTAGTCATCAGGTGTGACACACTGTCAGTGCTGTTATACGTGGCACAGGTCTGGATTAGTCCCAGAACCTGTGCCGCTGCAGTCACCCAGGCCAGCTTCCAGTTTATATGGAGGTCAAAGATGGACCGGGTCCGAAGGGACTCGTTGTACTAAGATCTGGTCAATGGGGGAAAAAAACACACCCAATGCCAGCCTCACCTGATGGCCACCTTTGTGTGTGGCTGCATCAAGCTGTGCGTGGATCCCTGGTACACAAACACCAAGTGTCACTACGTACTGAGGTTCTACCTGTCCCTGGTGTTGCCAAGGATGGGCCTGGCCTCGCTGCCGTGGAACACTTCAAGTAGTTGGACCGTTCCGTACCACCTGACCTGCGTGGAGACATTTATGAAGAAAAACACCTTTGACAACAAGTCCATCAGGACGTGGTCAGCATGTAGTGTCCTTGATACCCTTCAGGAAAAGGAGAAGGCGGATCTTACCAAACGGTTTCCTGGGCAGACTGTCAAAGTCATTTGGCAGAATGCCTCATCGCCAGAACTTTCCAACAAGCAACAAGACATGGCTTGGCTGGTGATGACAAGGGCTCTGCCTGTGATATCCTTTATGCAGGCCTGGACTCTCTGACGCACTGCATGCTGCCCGTGAAGTGGCTGCGAAGGGGAGGAGACTGTCACACACCTCCTTCTGGAATGTGCCTATGCAAAGGAAGTCTGGAGACAAATGCAGTGGTCTTTGTCGAGGTTCATCCCGAGCAGCTCCATGACATGGGAGTACGTTATCTGGGATGCACACCGAGATGAACGTCAACTGTGCCTGGAGGACCATCAACTTGGTCAAAGATGCTCTTTGGTCTGTCCAAAACTAGTTAATCTTCCAACTGAAGGAGCTGACTCCAACTGTGTGTTGCAGACTGGCACATTTCAAGGTCCAGAACGATGTGTTAAGGGACGCACTGAAGCTTGGGGCAGCTGCCGCCAAGTCACAGTTGTTAAAGACCACTGTGTAATGTCTTTCTGTCAACGAAGAACAGGGGGCCCACTCAGTAAGTGGGCTGCACTGAAGCCTCAACTCAATATATGGGTGGTAGACGTACAGACCTGTACATATGAATGTTTCATTCTGGTCTCTGTATGTAAAGAAGTGCAAGGTGCGCCTATGAATGGCACCACCAATTGTACAGATCATCAAAATATTTTATGAATAAAGTATATTTTTGAAATAAAAAAAAGTTATGCAGCATTCAAATATCATAGCTGAAATATTGTCCTGTGGCATTACAGCAGTCCATCCATTGTATTGCAGTGGATTCTCGTTCCCACTTTCCACCTGAAAACCTGGAGAATAAAGTAATCTCTAAGTTTACTGGTGAGAATTAAAGAGACGTTTATTTGCGACAGAGTGTGATATGTTCCAACGTCTTTCAAGTTCCAGAACATTGACAGGTCGCGTCAGTGTTAATTAGATCACTGCAACCCATATTTATATTTTCTTTAAACTCAACATCATTGACATTCTCAGAAAGAAATAAATTGTGAAACCCAATTACTAAACCAAGTACCTTTCTCCAAGAAACTATCTTTTTTTGACAGTAGATTTATTTTTGTATTCTTGGAGTTGCATGAAAGCAGCTAATATGCTAGTTTGCTTCCAATAAAAGACATCTTAACATTTTTTTTTCCAAATTTGATTACTTCCTTGCTATGATCTACGAACATTATTGTTATGTTGTCGTATCGCTGTGAAGGAAAATAAAATAATGTTTCTGGCCTCATATTCCTATATCCACAATTTTGTAATGTAAACAATTAATATTTGCTTTAGAATGTTTCCTTCCATTTTAGTATGCTTATGTATGTTTATATACCGAGCTGTCTCCTTTCTAGTACAATGTTCGCATCATTTAGTTTGTTCTCCATCAATTGGTTGCTATTTTGCTGGTATGAGTTCCACACCTCCCCCATTTTCTGGTTCAGCACGCCTTTTTCACACAATGCACTTTCACCGAAACTACTCTATTCACAGTCGGCTGCCAGTGTATTTTTAAGGTAATACCCAATCAATTTATTGCAGACCATAAATAAACAAATGATGTTACACCAGACAAGAAAGTCCGAAAAGTGGTTTATTTCAGACCCAGTCGTACCTTTACAGTACAGGTTGAGAAAAAAACATCCCTAACTTTACGCCAAAAAGCTTGCTTGCTTGGTGTGTCAGCATAAGGTTCCTTTCAGAAAATTTCTGCGCATTCTCTTCGTGTTATTTCCACCCCGTTACGGAGTCTCTTTCTTGCCAAGTCTCTGATTCACGCCAGTTTCAATTTTATTTCGATACTTGACACCACGATTGGTAAATGACACCATGGAAGCAACGGTGGCAACTTTTCTTTTTGACTGCATCGTCAGATTTAGTTTCATTTTATGACAACGAACCATTCCTGAATATCCTGAGGGAGAGTCGTTTCACTGATAAAGGTTTGAATTAGAATTAGCTGCACGTTACTTTGGGCTAAGATGACGGTACTTCCCAACAATTTCCTCATGATTGATGTCATAAATACAGCGTGTGAATTGGGCTGAATTGGAAAGTCGCATTTCTTCTGGGGGACTAACCTCGGCATTTTTTTTTCCATTGAAAGAAGATGTTGTACAGGACGTTCTGGCATAACGGGATAACTACATTCTGCTGCAATCTCGTGCTATTGAAAATCACCCTATGAAAATCATTATTGCTGAGAGGAAGGTTTGTGTTATCCGAACAACACCCACAATTCGTCAGTCCTGTTATAGCCAATTCGTGTTCAAGAGAAGTGCCTCATAACAGAACTTCCTATATTAGTACTATCAGGGTGTGAATTTGTTCCTGGCACACAAGCTTTCCTTACTGCTAAACAAACATAAGAGCCAATCTCTTTTTAAAATTATAATATTTGCTGTTTTTTTTAAATAAGTGGATTGATTGGACTTGGTTAATGATTGTAATCTGTGATGTCATAGCCCTCAAAAGCAAGCAGACGAATATGATATGATAGTTTGACATGAGCACAGCTAATCTATTATTTCACCTCGAATGGTTGTAAAAGAGTATTGGATGGTGATAAGCGAGGACAGAAGCGGATAGTTAATGCATTTCTTCCATTTTCAGTCGAATGCATTCTTCGACTTGTCCAAAGTGATTGTCAGACAGTGAATTAGCAGGAACAGAAAATCCCTGCTTAATTCTGAATTGACAGGAGACAAAAATATTGATTGTGGAAATCTGTTGGTATAATATACATTTACATATACGACTGTCAGTAATATTACAGTGTTTTATAAATTCTGATGATGGTGGGCGGAGACAATGAGAAATATATTTTGTTTCAGGAAAAGAAAAAGACCAAAGCAGGACAGCTAGAATACAAAGTCACATGACTGAACAGTTTCATTCCAGAGGAGGTCGACATTCTTGACTGAAGTATTCAAATACTTTTGAAAGTTCTACAATGAGAGGTTCGAAGTTCTTAAGAAGATTGGTAGAGCAGGTTGTGGATGACGTTGTTGCCTCTGTCACTAAGCTGATAATTTTGTTTGCCGACGTTTCATCACCATACTAGGTAGCATCATCAGTGCACCTATCGTGAAGAATTGGTATGCTGCACTGCTTGCTATTTATATGTCCTGGTTTGCTGAGGTGGGTGGTATCATTTGCGGTTTTCATTCTTAGTGATTGGTATATGAGTCTAGCTCTACATGTTTCTTAGTGGAGTCTTCCTGTTGTGGTCTGTTGTTTAGATACTGGCAGAGTATGCATTTTGGATAATGTTGTTTTAGAAGAAGTCATATGCTGTTCTTCAACTTTGCACATCTCTGGGGTGCTGCATTATGTCACAGCTTGCGTAAGCAATGTATCTGGTACAGCTCAGTGTGTTGGTGTTGAGATGGTTGCTGATGTAGTTGGGCATATAAGCTGTATCGGTGGCCTTCCCGTATACTCTAGTCTGGAGCTTACCGTTGATCTTGGATTTGACCATTACGTCCAGGAAGGGAAGGCCATCCATGTTCTTTCTTCCTTAGTGAATCGTACGTTGGTCAGATTTTGTTTATGAGTTGATGGTATCTCTTTCCCAGTTGAGCACGTTTAGTATTGATGAAAGAGTCATCCACATAGTGATCCAAAGTTTAGGCTGGATAGTGAGAAGGGCTGTCCTTTCTGGACTTCACATTACAGTTTCCACTTTTAATCCTGATTTCAATAATTCCACGCATGTTAATTTGATTTGTCTGTGAATCTGGCCATTGAAGATGAAATGGGTTGTGAAGGACAGATTCAAGCAGTTTCAGGGTGCTGTTCTGACTGATGGTTTTATTATGTAAGTTGAGGAAAGCCCACACTCCCCACCTCATCTTCGCCACATTCTACAGAGTGTTCATTGAGAGTGCACTGAGCTGCTGCATCACTGAATGGTTCAGAAATTGCACGAGAACACATTGTGAGGACGGCTGAGAAAATTATTCAAACCTCTCTTCCCTCCATTACAGATAATTACGCCACACGCTGCATCTGCAAATTTACAAGCATTGTGGAAGACCCTACACTTTCCTCACTCAAACCCTTCTCCTTCCTGCCATCTGGCATCAGATACCATCGCATTCGGTCTCTCATGGCCAGACTGTGCAACTGTTTCTTCCACCAAGCCATCAGGCTCCTTAACGCTGTTTGATCACATTCTATTCCATCTGAAATTCTTTGCACTACTTTGAATCCTGCTAGAAAAGTATTTTATAAATTATAATTCTTTTATTACACTGTAATTTGTGCACCACTGTGCCTATTGTCTTGACATGTGAGGAATTACTCTGCTACCTTTCATATTTTGCACTTGTTGTGCTCTTTCTGCCTCACTGTATATGATTGTGCAGTTTGTGCTGTCCATGTAACACCGTGGTCCTGGAAGAATGCTATTTTACTATATGAGTTATATATTGTAGAAACGACAAATAACGCTAGTCTTGACTCTTGACTCTTAGTCTTGTGTTGCAAGGTGTCTGTATCACTAATCCATCCAGCAGCGACGCTAACATTGCCTTGGTTACGGAGATGTCTTTGGATGTAATTATAGTACAGTCACATCAAAGAAGGTCATAATTCTCATTTATTCTGGTGTTCTTAATGATGTTGATGAATTCTTGAATGGAGTGGATAGAATGATTAAGCTGCTTGCCAAGTGTTTCCGTCTCCATTGCAGTTCTTTTTCTCGTCTTCTGTGTTGTTGAACTCAGAAGTGAAAATCTGGGTCTGAGGGAGACCTCTGGTTTCTGTGCCTTGTGGAATCAACAGAAGTAGGATATTCTGGATCCCTCTCCATTCATGATTTGGTAGTCAAACCTGCTAATTTCACCTGTCTTGCTTAGATATTTCATAACTGAGACACATACAGAAAACACAACACGTCTGGGTACACTGGTTACTCTGCATCAACAACATATCAGAAATGACCAACAGACTCCTCCAACCCCTTGGTATCATGATAGCCCACAAACCAATAACTACGTTACGACAGCTACTGACGAGTATAATGGATCTAATTCCCCCTACTAACAGAACCAATTTATACAAAATCCATAAGACCGTAAGACATAGGAGTGGAAGTAAGGCCATTCGGCCCATCGAGTCCACTCCGCCATTCAATCATGGCTGATGCGCATTTCAGCTCCACTTACCAGCGTTCTCCCCGTAGCCCTTATTTCCTCTAGACAACAAGAATCTATCAATCTCGCCCTTGAAGACATTTAGCGTCCCGGCTTCCACTGCACTCCGTGGCAATGAATTCCACAGGCCCACCACTCTCTGGCTGAAGAAATGTCTCCGCATTTCTGTTCTGAAATGACCCCCTCTAATTCTAAGGCTGTGTCCACGGGTCCTAGTCTCCTCGTCTAACGGAAACAATTTCCTAGCATCCACCTTTTCCAAGTCATGTATTATTTTGTACGTCTCTATTAAGTCTCCCCTTAATCTTTTAAACTCCAACGAATACAATCCCAGTATCCTCAACCGTTCCTCATATGCTAGACCTGTCATTCCAAGGATCATCCGTGTGAATCTCCGCTGGACACGTTCCAGTGCCAGTATGTCCTTCCTGTGGTGTGGGGACCAAAACTGGACACAGTACTCCAAATGGGGCCTAACCAGAGCTTTATAAAGTCTTAGAAGTACATCTCTGCTTTTATATTTCCAACCCTCTTGAGATAAGAGATGACATTGCATTCGCTTTCTTAATCACGGACTCAACCTGCATGTTTACCTTTAGAGAATCCTTGACTAGTACTCCCAGATCCCTTTGTGCTTTGGCTTTATTAATTTTCTCAACATTTAGAAAGTAGTCCATGCTTTTATTCTTTTTGCCAAAGTGTAAGACCTCGCACTTGCTCACGTTAAATTCCATCAGCCATTTCCTGGACCACCCTCCCAACCTGTCTAGATCCTTCTGTAGCCTCCCCACTTCCTCAGTACTACCTGCCTGTCCACCTAACTTCGTATCATCGGCAAACTTCGCTAGAATGCCCCCGGTTCCTTCATCCAAATCATTAATATATAATGCGAACAGCTGTGGCCCCAGCACCGAACCCTGCAGGACACTGGATAGAAAACTGGCTAACTGGTCGAAGGCAGAGAGTGGTGGTAGATGATAAATATTCAGCCTGGAGCCCAGTTACAAGTGGAGTTCCGCAGGGATCAGTTCTGGGTCCTCTGCTGTTTGTAATTTTTATTAATGACTTAGATGAGGGAGTCGAAGGGTGGGTCAGTAAATTTGCAGATGATACGAAGATAGGTGGAGTTGTGGACAGTGAGGAGGTTTGTTGTCGGCTGCAGAGGGACTTAGATATGATGCAGAGCTGGGCTGAGGAGTGGCAGATGGAGTTCAACCCTGCCAAGTGTGAGGTTGTCCATTTTGGAAGATCAAATAAGAATGCGGAATACAGGGTTAATGGTAGGGTTCTTAGTCAGTTGGAGGAACAGAGGGATCTTGGGGTCTATGTACATAGATCTTTGAAGGTTGCCACTCAGGTGGATAGAGTTTGTAAGAAGGCCTATGGAGTATTATCGTTCATTAGCAGAGGGATTGAATTCAAGAGTCGTGAAGTAATGTTGCAGCTGTATAGGACTTTGGTTAGGCCACAGTTGGAGTACTGTGTGCAGTTCTGGTCGCCTCACTTTAGGAAAGATGTGGAAGCTTTGGAGAGGGTGCAGAGAAGATTTACCAGGATGTTGCCTGGAATGGAGAGTAGGTCGTACGAGGATAGGTTGAGAGTTCTCGGCCTTTTCTCGTTGGAACGGCGAAGGATGAGGGGTGACTTGATAGAGGTTTATATGATGATCAGAGGAATAGATAGAGTAGACAGTCAGAAACTTTTTCCCCGGGTACAACAGAGTGTTACAAGGGGACATAAATTTAAGGTGAAGGGTGGAATGTACAGGGGAGATGTCAGGGGTAGGTTTTTTACCCATAGAGTGGTGGGGGCATGGAATGCGCTGCCCGTGGGAGTGGTAGAGTCAGAATCATTGGCGACCTTGAAGCGGCATTTGGATAGGTACATGGATGGGTGCTTAATCTAGGTTAGAAGTTCGGCACAACATCGTGGGCCGAAGGGCCTGTTCTGTGCTGTATTGTTCTATGTTCTATGTTCTATGACACCGTTCGCCACCGGCTGCCATTCTGAAAAAGAACCTTTTATCCCAACTCTCTGCCTTCTGTTAGACAGCCAATACTCAATCCATCCCAGCAGCTCACCTCGAACACCATGGGCCCTCACCTTGCTCAGCAGCCTCCCCTGTGGCACCTTATCAAAGGCCTTTTGAAAGTCGAGATAGACCACATCCACCGGGTTTCCCTGGTCTAAACTACTTGTTACCTCTTCAAAAAATTCCAACAGGTTTGTCAGGCATGACCTCCCTTTACTAAATCCATGTTGACTTGTTCTAATCAGACTATGCTCTTCCAAGAATTTAGAAACCTCATTCTTAATGATGGATTCTAGAATTTTACCAACAACCGAGGTTAAGCTGATTGGCCTATAATTTTCCATCTTTTGCCTTGATCCTTTCTTGAACAAGGGGGTTACAACAGCCATTTTACAATCATCCGGGACCTTTCCTGACTCCAGTGACTCTTGAAAGATCTCAACCAATGCCTCTGCTATTTCCTCAGCCACCACTCTCAGAACTCTAGGGTGTATCCCATCGGGGCCAGGAGATTTATCAATTTTAAGACTTTTTAACTTTTCTAGCACTATCTCTTTCGTAATGGCAACCATACTCAACTCAGCTCCGTGACACCCTTTAATTTTTGGGATATTACTCATGTCTTCCACTGTGAAAACTGACGCAAAGTACTTGTTAAGTTCTCCTGCTATTTCCTTATCTCCCATCACGAGGCTTCCTGCATCAGTTTGAAGTGGCCCAATGTCTACTTTTGCCTGTCGTTCGTTTCTTATGTACTGAAAGAAACTTTTACTATTATTTCTAATATTACTGGCTAGCCTACCTTCATATTTGATCCTCTCATTTCTTATTACACTCTTTGTGTAGACTGCCATGTGAAGACTGTACCATGTGAAGACTGCCAGAAATATTACACAGGGCAAACCAGAAGAAAACTAGCCATCAGGGTATATGAAGAACTAGCCAACAAAAGCCATGATCAACTATCACTTGTGTCCATACACACAGCCAAAGAAGGGCACTAATTCGACTGGGTCAATGTATCCATCCTTTGGACAAGTGAAATAAAGCCATACACGGGAATTCCAGGAGGCCCCGCAATCAACCCCGAACTCAGTTAACAATGTGTAGAGGGAGGCCCCACATGCCAACGAGGAAGAAACAATGTCGGAAATGCTGGCCAATCAGCACACTTGTACACATAAATAGCAAGCAGCACAGAACACCAGTGCTTCACCGGACGTGCACTGATGTTATCCAGTATGGTGACAAAATATCTGCAAACAAACCTAGCAGCTCAACAAACAAGTCAGCGACCTCAGTACGAAAGTTGTTTATGAAGAGCAATGTTGTGATAAGTGGAGACAAACTGCAAAATATTCATCCAGATTATGTTTGCTTTTGGCAATGTAAAGCATCCTTATCAATATCGCATATTTATTCTCAAACTTACATTCCTGTCCTGGGCCTGCTGCAATGCTCCAATAAAGCACACTGGAAGTTTAAGGAACACCATCTGACATTCCATTTAAGCCTTTCACATACTTGAAATATTAACACTGAATTAAAAAAAAAACGTCAAAAAATTCGCATCATGTCTGTTCTCCATTTTTAATAAATTTTATGTCCTCTTCCACCCCAAGGAACTTTGAGACATTTGCAACAAGAAAAAAAAAACTGATGTTGATGAAAAAAGCTCAGCAGGGGTGGGAGCATCTTTTGAGAGAAATAACAGTTGCCGTTTTGGGTCCATTGCCCCTTCTTCAAAACAGATGTTAGCCGAGAAAATGATCGCTTGAATGCAAAGTTAGAGAGGTGGAAGAGTAAACAGTAGGTGGAAATTATTTCCAAAGACAGTGAAGAAAAACAAAACGGACCAACAAAGAAGAAGATAAGGGGCCACTTAAGAGAATGAATGGCTGCAAATCGAGACTATTGCTTGCTTACAAAGAATTGTGTGTTGTCACATCCCATGTGATATAAGACCTCGTGTATCAGGGTGGGAAAAAGACTTGGGGGAACTATACTCAAGTCTTAAAATTATTGAACTCGATATGAAGTCCAGAAGACTGCAGAGTTCCTTCGTGGAAAATGAAGTGCTCCATTCCAGCTTGCACTGAACTTCGCTGGATCACTGCATTCAGCCTCAGACAGAGATGTTGGCTAGGGGACAGGGTGATATGTTGAAGTGTCAGGCTAGTGGACAGAACGTAAGTGTTCTGCAAAGTGGTCACAGTATGTTTCCCAATGTCGAGGAAACAATGTTGAGCAGTGAACACAGTAGCGTGGAATTTCAGAAAAAATGTTTTTTTTTTCATCTGGAATATGTGTTTTGGGGATTGGATATTGAGGAGGGAGGATGTAAAAGGGCAGTCATTTCACATTCAGTAGTTGCAATGGAAGGTGCCGTACGGCTGTTGGGACTTGTCGGAAGTGAAGGAGTAGTGGATCTAAATATCCCAGAGGATCAGTGTTTGGTAGTGGTATACCACTGGACGTAGTCGCAGCTAAAGATCTCATTGATATGAATGCTTGGGGGGAGATGTTTGTAATATTTGTTTCTTGCTTATCTTGCACGAGAACCCATCCTCCCTTTTCACAATTTAATTTACACTCATTTTACATTTTTTTCTTTTGCCGATTGTGCAGTTGAAAACATGTACTGTACCTTGAAGAGACAGCGAATGCTATTTTACACGGAGAACTTACACGAACCTGTCATATGATGAGCTAGCAGTCTCAGAGTATATTGGAAAATCGAAAGTATAACTTTTGGCTGTGCAACAGATACCTGCGTTTTGGTTGCAATTTTGACAGGTGAAATCGTGAGATATACCAAGAGGAAAAACGAAGGATACATCAGTTGTAGGTGACTGAAGGCAGACGAAGTTTTAGAATAATATCGGGAATGTTTGGATCAATATGAGACGTGGAATTAAGAGGGCCAAAAGGGCTAATTGAATACTTTTAGCAAAAATGGTTAGGGAAAATCCCAAAGACTGTTATGCATACATAAGAAGCAAGTTGGTAACTAGAGAAAAGAATAGCCCTCTCAAGAACAAAGGAGGAAAGTTCTGCATGGTGTCAGATAAAATGAGTGAGATCCTTAATAAACACCTTGCATTGGTATTCACCAAGAAGAGGGACATGACAGATGTTGAAGCTAGTGATAGATATTTCATTACTTTGGGACAAATCAGCATAAGGAGGGAGGAAGTGTAGGGTATTTTAAAGGGCAGTAAGGGAAACACGTCCTCAGGTCTGGAAGTGATGTATCTCAGGTTAACGAGAGAAGAAAGAAAGGAACTAGCTGGAGACTTAACAGGTATCTTTGCAGCATCCTAAAACATGGTTGAAGTCCCGGAGGAGTGGACAATCGCTAATGTTGTTCCCTTGTTTAAGAAGGGAAGCAGAGGTAATCCAGGTAATTATAGACCGGTGAGCCTGCCATCAGTCGTAGAGGAACTGATGGAGAAGATACTTAGGGAAAGGGTCTATTCCCATTTGGAAGAAATTGGACTAATCAGTGATAGGAAACATGGTTTTGTGCAAGGAAGGTCATATCTTGCCAACTAAATAGAATTTTTTGAGGCAGTGACAAAGATGAGGGAAGGGTGATAGATGTCATATACATGGACATCAATAAGGCATTTGATAAGTTTCCTCATAGTAGGCTGACGGAGAAAGTGAATTTGCATGGGGTCCATATGGCCCTTCAGCCCTCAATGTTGAGCCGACATGTGGAACCAATCTGAAGCCCATCTATCCAACACTATTCCAACACTCTCCAGTTGGAGAGCCAGGAGGATTTGCTAATGCTCTTGGGTGGTTTGAATCTAATTCAGCACGGGGATAGGAAGCTAAATTGTACTTCACTTTTATTATTATAGAATAAGTTGATACTTTTTCTTTAAGTAGTGGAACGTCTGAGTTCACTGCCATTCAGATATTAACAGATTGCGAGGCAAGGTGAACTTCTCAGGATGTTTGGTTTAATTAGTAGAAGGTTTCACTGCTGTGTTGCAGCACGCCACATTAACGGACATGTTTATCTTTTTAACTGGCTCTCTGCAGTGATACCATCTGCCCTCATGCTGTTCACTCTGCCTCTCAAAAAAAAACCCAGCATTTTCCATTAATTCCCATTATCTTTGAATTCCGAAAAACAGTCAAATCAAAGTCCATTTCTTTTTCTACAGGTGCAGTCAGACCGGTTAATGTTGTCCTGCTGCCTCTGATGGTGTTCGATTATTATTCTGGAGATATGGATTTGGATCCACATGTGTCAGAACTCTAAATTCAAGAAAATATGTGGACAGAAAATCTGGATAAATTGCGACCATTGAATCATTGCCAATTGTCACGAAAGAAGCGGATCTGCTCCAATAAAATTATTTTAGGAGGCAACACTTTTGTCGTTATTGCAGAGATCAGGCAGCATGTGTCGAGAGAAAGCAGAGTTAATTGAATTATGCAGAGGGATCATTGGACGAGAAAAAAAAAAACTCCTGTTTCTCTCTACAGTTGCTGGCTGACCTGTTGAGATTTTCCACCAATTTCTGATTTTTGGTGTACACAGCTAGGTTTGCTTTGTTTTGCCTTCCTTACAGTTGTCTGGTCTACCTGTGACTCCAAATTCTCAGTGATTTGCTGATTTATAAACCCGAGATGAAGGTGCTCTTTCAGTTGACAAAAATATGCACAACCTAATGAAAGGTAGTTACTTGTAGTTATGGTGTTGTGCCGTTCCAGATTCTTGCATATCACAGAGACTGGAATGGCTATTGAACTCTCCATTGTTTAGATGTTTCAAAAGAAATGGTGGAGGGGGAGAGGTAAAAGAGATTGGGGAGTGGTGTTGCTATTCAGGGATAGGATCACAGCTGCAGAAAGGGAGGTCATCAAGGAGGGTTTGTCTACAGAGTCAATATGGATGGAATTCAGAAATGAGAAAGGAGCAGTCACTGAATTAGAAGTTCTCTACAGACGCCCCCCCCCTCCCCCCCATAGCAACAGAGACACGGAGGTGCAGATTGGGACGAAGATTTTGGAAAGGTGCTGAAGTATAGGTTTGTTATCATGGGTGACATCAACTTTCCTCATATTGATTGAAAGCTCCTCAGTTCAAATAGGTTAGATGAAGCAAGTTTTTGTCAGAGTTGTGTCCAGGAAAGATTCCTGATGCAATATGTTGGTAGGCCGACTCAAAGAGAGCCCATGTTGATTTTGGTGCTTGGCAACAAAGAATGGCAGGTATTCGATCTCTCAGTTGGAGAACATTTCGGTGAGAGTGAACTCAACTCCGTGACATTTACTATACTCATGGAGAGTGATAGGAGCAGGAGGTATGGGAAAGTATTTCATTGGGAGGGGAGGAATTGCAATGCTATTAGGCAGGAAGTTGGGACCTGTAGTTGGTAACAGTTGCAATCAAAGAAATGCACAACAGAAATGTGGCGGTTGTTTCGGAAGTACTTGCTGAGAGTGCTGAATAGGTTTGTCCCAATGAGGCAAGGAAAGGATGGCAGGTTGAATAACATTGAGTGACAAGGGATGTGGAGCAGTTAATCAAGAGAGAGAAGGAGGCTTATTTAAGGTTGTGGGGTCTGGGGTCAGACAAGGTTTGAGAGGGTTACAAGGTTCCCAGGAAGGACCTGAAGAATGAACTTCAGAGAGCTGGAAGGGGGCATGACAAGGACTTCAGTGGTCAGACTAAGGAAAACCCTAAGGCACTCTACACTTACGTGAGGAACAATAGAATGACCAGACTGAGCATCGGGCTGATCAAGAATTGTGGAGGGGACTTGCGTCTGGAGTCTGGGGAAGTAGGGATGGTTCTCTATGAATACTTTGTTTCAGTAATCACTATTGAGAGGGATCTTGATGTTTCTAAGGACATCGTGAAATAGAATGGTATGCTAGAATAAGTTAATATTTGGAAGAAGGACATGTGGAAAATTGTGAAAAACATAAGGATAGATAAATCCCCTGGGCCAGATGTGTTATACACTACGACACTACAGGATCTGAGGGAAGAGATTACTGCAACTTTGGGGATGATCTTTCAATCATCACTGTCCACTGGAGTAGGGCCAGATGATTAGAGGGTGGCAAATGTTATTCCCTTGTTCATAAAAGGGAATAGGGCTATTCTTGAGAATTACAGAATAGGCAGTCATACATCAGTGGTGTGCAAAGAATTAGAGAGGATCCTGAGGGTCAGTATTTATGATTATTTGGAAGACCATAGATTGATTAGAGGTAGACAGCATGGCTTTGTATGCGGCAGGTCATGCCTCACAAATCTTAGTGATTTATTTGAAGTTGTGATGAAGGTAGAGCAGTGGATGTGGTTTACATGGATTTTAGCAAGCTGTTTGATGTGGTTCCCCATGCTAGGCTAGTTCAGAAAGTAAGGAAACATGGGATACAGTGAAATCTGGCTGCCTGGACAAAGAATTGACTAGCCTATGGGATACAGAGGGTGGTATTAAATAGAAATGAATCAGCCTGGAGCTCAGTGATCAGTAGTGTTCCACTGGGATCGGTTCTGGGACCTCTGCTCCTTGAGACTTGGATAAGGAAGTGGATAGTTCCGTTCGTATGATTGCTGATGACCCGAAGTTTGGTGGAGCTGTGGATAGTGTGCAGGGCTGTTGAAGGTTGCAACAGGACATTGACAGCATGCAGAACTGGGCTGCTAAGTGGGAGATGAATTTCAAACTGGAAAAATGTGAAGTCGGTCACTTTAGAAAGTCAAAGTTGAATGTCGAATGCAGGCTTAAAGGCAAGATTCTTGGTAGTGTCAAGGTACATAGGAGTCTTGAGGTTCAAGTTCATAGATCCCTCAAAGTTGACAACAAAGTTGGTAGGGTTGCTGAGAAGGCGTGTTAGTGTTGGCTTTCATCAGCAGGTGGATTAAGTTTGAGAGCCACAGGATACGCTACAGTTCTGTGGAGTCCTTTTTAAGACCAGCCGTGGAATATTTTGTACAGTTCTGGTCACATCATTACAGGAAAGATATGGAAACATTGGGCAGAGTGCAGTGGAGATTTACTAGGATGCTGCCTGGACTGAAGAGCATGTTTTATGAAGAAAGTTTGTGGAAGCAAGGAATATTCTCACTGTAGTGAAGAAGGAAGAGAGGTGACTTGATAGAGGTGTAAAAGGTGTTGACAGGCATAAATAGAATGGATAGACCCGAGCCCAATGTAGAAATTTCTATCACGAGAGGGCATACGTTTAAGGTAATTGAAGGAAGGATTAGGGGAGATGTCAAAAGCAGGTTCTTTGCACAGAAAATAGAGGGTGTTTGGAATGCAGTGCCAGCATTGGTAGTAGGGTCAGGTACATTAGGGACATTTAAGTGACTCCTGGATCGGCACATGGAAAATTGTGCAATTAAGTGTATGGAGGTTAGTCTGATTTTAGATTCGGATAAAAGGCCAGCACAACATCAATGGCTGAAGGGCCTGTACTCTTCCATACTGTTCTATCTTCTATGAAAATCTTTTATTTACACTCAATTGCTCTTACATGCTCTCGTTTCAAAGACTTTATCAGAGTTAATTATTGTTGTGCTGTGTCTCCCGCAGGCACATGATAAATCTGGAGAGGGATGGTCGAATAACAAGGAAGATCAAATAACATGCCAACAGGTTCTGAGAAGCTAACTGGATCAACTGAGCGCAGGAAGGTTGGTGAAGTTTTGGGTAATGTGGTGGTCTATTGTAAGTTGCAAAGACATGTTGTTAGAATACAGAGCTGACCTCGTAGATGGCAGATGGAGTTTAAAACGGAAAAGTGTGAAGTCATTTAATTTGGAAGATCGAATTTGAATGCAGAATAGAGGGTTAACGGCAGGATTCTTGGCAGTGTGGAGGAACAGAGCGATCTTGGAACTCGTGTCCACAGAACCCTCAAGTTGCGACCAAGGTTGATAGGATTGTTAAGAAGGCACCCGGTGTGCTGGCTTTCATTAGCAGGAGGATTGACTTTGAGAGCCTCGAGGTTATGCTGCAGCTCGAGTCAGTTTTGATCGCATCATTATTGGAAACATGTGAAAGCTTTCGAGAGGGTGCATTGGAGATTTACCAGGATGCTGCCTGTACTGGAGGGCATGTCTAATGCAGAAAGTTTGAGGGATCTAAGGCTTTTCTCACTGGATCGAAGAAGGATGAGAGGTGACTTAATACAGGTGCACAATTTGTTGAGAGGCATCAATAGAATGGATAACCCGAGACATTTTCCAAAAGCAGAAACGTCAATCACGAAGGGGCATAATTTTAATGTATTGCAGGCAGTTTTATGACTGATGTCAGAGGTAGGTTATTGACTCAGAGAGATTGGAATACACTCCCACATGGTAGTAGAGTCAGATACATCAGGGACATTTAAACGTTCTTGGAAAGACACATGAAAGTTATTCCAATGAAGTGTACGTAGATTAGTCTGATTTTGGAGTATGATAGAAGACTGGCATTACTTCGAGGGCCGAAAGGCCTGTATTGTGTTACACTGTTCTATGTTCTTTATGTTCTATCACATCTTGGAGCATAATGTTCACCTGAGATATTTGGAAGTTTTTAGGTTGTCAGGAATCTGGAAAAAATGATGTTTTGCTGTTGTCTTTCTCATTGCCCTTTCATATTGGCCTTTTAGGTTTTTGCGTCTGGTGTTTGCATTATATTACTATGGTTTACTTGCAATGGAACTGAACTGAACTGATGTGGAAATTTGCACATATGAAGTAAAATTACACGATGAAA
The DNA here is from genome assembly GCF_047496795.1 of Chiloscyllium punctatum. Taxonomy (NCBI): domain Eukaryota; kingdom Metazoa; phylum Chordata; class Chondrichthyes; order Orectolobiformes; family Hemiscylliidae; genus Chiloscyllium; species Chiloscyllium punctatum. Next base: position 129,621,060 of record NC_092742.1, read on the forward strand.
CCTGTACACTTCAAATGAAAACACAAAGGAAAGAAACTCTTGACATTGGAGGTTAGTGTACAGATCTGGACCGATCGTATGAAGTATCACTTAATTCACTGTACCTGTCTCCATATACTGTAATTAATCAAGAGTAAATCAAATCTTGATGAATTGTACTTCTCATCTCTGGTAGTTAGCACACAAGACCACTTATGTCCACAGCAAATTAATTACCAATATCCAGTTGAAATGTATGGAACTGGATCTGGATCCTCTGATAGTAATCATGCTGAGCTACACGACAACATATTACACAGACAGTAACCATCTTGAATGTTGACATCGACAAACACCACATCAACTTCGATATGTTCAACAATAAATGCAAATGTTCTTATGCAAATACATCTCTACAGAATGGAGCAACAGGAACTTTAACAAACTAAACGGAATGAAACATAATGAGCTGCAAAATTTATCAGAGCAGATTTTTTTCAAGGCTGCTACACTATATTAGAAAGTTGTGCACATGGTCAGCTAGTTGGAGACTATTCCTCACTTTCAGGGGGATGAGCATTTATGTGTAGGACGTCATATTGACTGCAGCTTAACAATCTACAGAAGGGAAAGATATGTCGCTCATTTTTATTGCATCAAAATGTATCTGCTTTTATGTTCCATGCTCAAAGCGATGTATATTGTGCACAACTCGTTCAAAGTTGGGTACTACTCAAGTCCAAAATTCGTTGAAACCATTGCTACAACCTAAAAAAAATGTATTATTTATGAAGGACTTCAGCAATGATAATATTTATGTCATTTGGTATTTCACAGTGGAGCTTTGTCAGCTACGCCTTAATGGTCAGTTATTTCATCATACTGTAAACATGTGCATGACGTTATTCACTATTTGTTCAAATTAGTGCAGTCAGGTAGACGATGAAAACATCTAATAGCTCCCTCAAGACTGCCGTCAGTATATACTCGTGAATATTTCAGTGTCGTTCACATCACTCTCAGAGGTTCTGATAGAAATGCACGTCTCACTCAAAGGCCTGATCTTTGCAATTTACTATCCCGCTCTCGCCATTGTCGGGATCCCAGGTAGTGTATTAGAAAAAGTCATTAATTTTTGACATCATTTATTTGCCGAATTATCTGTATTCGTATACTTATGCTTACCAAATCCCAACGATTCAAATAAACTTTCTCTTCTTCGCTCAAAGTGTGTAATTTTTACGTTTTTATGGGAAAGATTTTTTCTCTCTATTTTGAATAGTTTCTCCCATTTGCAGCATTCTTTTCTCCAGTGAACGTTATTTCAAATTCATGCTCATTGTATTCAATCTGGTGATATCATTGAACTGCTTTTGGTGAAATATTCTCGATACTTTAAATGTATAGTTTCTCCATTTCAATGTCCACTTACTCTCCCATGTTACAATGATAATTAATTTGCCTTTCATTCACTCGAAACACGGACAGTACATTTATTGTCGATAATTGTAATTTTTTTCAACTGAATTAGTTTATTACGTTTATATTTTTCAATCTAACAATTCCAGTAATGTAATTTCTCAACTTGTGTTGCTGTCACTTTCAGTATGAATGATCACAATGTTTCATTGTCATAAATTAATTCTATTCCATTATTGATCTACCCACTACATGCAAAACTAACTGTCATCCTGGAATTCATGCACCTCGATCATGCTGCGGGTATTGCTTCTGTTAGTGAACTCTTGTTGCTTTCACAGATTCCATTCCGTGATTCCATTCTGTCATGAACTCCGACGCTGAGGATGAGACGTTTTCTTTTTTATCTTGTTGTAAATGTAATTCTCTTCCATTATTAACTATGTTGTGCTGTGTAAGTTTTCAGACCGCAGGTAAGGTGTACACATATTTGTGATTATTGCGAAGAAAACGTCTATACTGATTGTTATCATACTGAATGAGGCTATCTGTTGTGGTCTTGAAATGGTTGATTACCACAACTACTTATTGAGTTCAGTCTTATTTTCGTAACTACATCAGTGGAAAGAATATTATAAGACATACAATAGTTGAAAAAATACAAACATGGAAGTTTTGATTGTTTTAAAAGTGAATTTATTTATTAAGATTCACAGAATACAATACTTACCTTTTAAATCTAAAAACAAGTCACCATTTGAATCCGAAGATGTGCATCTCTATGACTCTAGAATAGTTGCCGACAGGTTTGCAGTGTCTTTGCTGTGTGGTGTGCTGTGTTGATCTTTTGTTCAGAACAGTTGGAAATTTTTATTCATTCCTCGATTTTATTGAGGCTGGGTAACTCCAGGCATCTCAACCAACTAAGTAAATAGGTTCAATATCAACTATGGAGTAAATTTGTCATTCCTACCTTTAGGATAGAGTACTACTGGCAAAGGGTTGCATTATAGGTGTGATGCCAGTTGAATGAAACGTGATCAGCCAGTAGTTTTGTTCACTCACTTTGACACTTCGCTTAATAGGTGTTTTCTTTGTGATGTTGCTGTTATTAGCACTATGCTCTCACTTTTCTACTGCTCTTAAGGTCAAAATATCTGAATCAGTCACTCGCCTTGAAATATTAAAGTCTTCTAAAATTCGAAAAAAGAGTCAGTGGACCCGAAATGCTAACTCTGCTTTCTTTACACAGATGCTGCCAGACATACTGAAAATTTTCGAGAAATGTTTATCTTTGTTTATAAACTGCTTTAATTCTGTTTCTCTTACTTTGCCAATGATGTCCAACTATGAACTAAATACCTTAATTATAAATAAGAGAGTTACAGAAGTTGTCTGTTCTCGTGTATGTGACACTCCACATCAACCCCCCCGCCACCTTCGCTTCCATGCATGGCATCCATCTTTTTCACTTGTTCTTTGCATCATTCTTAATTTCCTCTGTGGGTGATCTGTACTATGGTTTTACAACTCAGGTGACACGTTTCAGCGTAGACACATGTTGTCACACGTAATTAGCAGTAACCAAATTTCAATTACATTTTAAAGTTTAACAATTCAACTACAATCCTTAAGATAGATTGTTGTTTGTTCGTAAAACTTCAGTGGTCAATTTGAATACTTGCCACCCTCTTTCTCTCAAACACATTGGTACATAAGCAGTCTGACATCTTCCTTTGTTATCTTCATTCTTTGTTACAGCAAACTTGGCAGTGATTGTGATCCTCTCCCGAGGAAGATGCAGTCTCTCCAGATGTATCACGTATTACATGATATCAATGGCGGTGACAGATCTGTTGCTCATGATCACAGCTGTGATATTAAACAGGATTGCTGGCATTTATTTCCCACTTAGTTTCTTGTCCATCACGCCAATATGTAGTCTCCGTTCTGTTTTGAACAGTGGAATTATATATTGTTCTGTCTGGTTAACAGTCACCTTCACTTTTGATCGATTTGTGGCCATTTGTTGCCAGAAGTTAAAAATAAAATATTGTACAGAGAAAACAGCAATTTTGATCATAGGAATTATCTGCACATTGAGTTTTATAAAAAATAGTTTCATATATCTTATATATGAACCTGTGTACATAACTGACAACATACCCTGGCTCTGTGGGATGAAATCAATGTTTTATACTTCACCATTATGGATTGCATTTGACTGGACTCACCACATTTTAACCCCTTGTCTTCCATTCATTCTGATTTTGCTCCTGAATGCTCTGACCGTAAGACACATTGTAGCTGCCAGTAAGTCCCGTGGGAGACTGCGCACCAAGAGGAGTGGAGAAAACCAGAATGACCCTGAGATGGTGAAGCGAAAGAGGTCAATTATTTTACTGTTTGCCATCTCAGGTAGCTTCATCCTTTTATATTCACTGCTTCTTATAACCTTCCTCTATGTACGAATTGCAAGAGTTAGTTACTTCTCTGGTTCGAATTTTGATGAATCAAACTTTATTCTGGACGAAACTGGATTCATGCTTCAGCTTTTGAGTTCCTGTGTAAACCCATTTATTTATGCGGGGACCCAGAATAAATTCAGAGAGGAGTTAAAGAATGGGTTCAAATATCCTGTGCATCGAATTGTTAAATTATTCAAATGATGAAGACAATAAATTTCCACTTGAATTTTGTAAGCGCTATGTGATGGTTGCAGAGTTTCAGTATCATCCCTTACTGCATGATTCTATGTCATAATTTAGTCCCATGTAAATTTCAATTCTCTTTCCTGTGCCAGCTCAGACTTCATGCATTTCCTGCTGCACTAGCTGCCCAGGGAAACGGAACATTCATGTAAGAGCTGCAGTGTTACATATATTCTTTACATTTTATAATTTTATAGTGATTGAAGCAGGAGGAGGCCATCGTGCCCATCGGGCCTGCTCCACCATTCATTAATATAATGGTTGATCTATCCATTGTCTCCGCTCCTCCTACTTGCATTGTCCCCATAACCCTTAATTCCCCTACCATGCAAAAACGTACACAACTGTGTGTTGAAAATATTGAATGAAGGCACCTCTACTGTTTCCCTTTCAGAGAATTCCATAAGAGATTCACTACTCCCTGGAAAAAGCAATTTCTCCTCATCTCTGGCCTAAATCCACTCCCTCAACCTTGAGGCCATGTGCCCTTGTCCTCGTCTCAACCAGAAGTGGAAACAGCTTCCCTTCGTCTGTCTTATCCATCCCTTTCATAATTTTATATGTTTTTATAAGATCCTTGGAATGGTAGTAGATGGGAATTATTCAACCTGGAGCTTGGTGATTAGTGGTGTTCTACAGGGAGCCGCACCCAAGACCGAGAAGTAAATCGAAAGATGGTACTCGATGGTAAGCGGCATAGATCGAGTGGAGACCCTAGAATTTTCCAAAGGCGGATATGGCTTCCATGAGGAGGTACACTTTTAAAATTATTGGAGTAAAGTTGAGGGGAGATGTCAGAGGTAGTTTCTTTATGCAGAGATTGGTGGTTGCGTGGCATGCACTGCCAGCGGTGGTGGGAGAGTCACACGCATTATAGACATTTGAGAGACCCTTGGTTAGGCACATGCAAGATTGCAAAATAAAGAGCACGTAGTTTTGTTGTATCTGAGACTAAGATAAAAGATTGGCACAACATTGAGGACCAAATGGCCTGTACTGTGCTGTTCTATGTTCTATGTCGTAAGTTCTGTCCCCTCTCATTCTTCTAAATTCTAGCGAGTACAATCCCAGGTGACTCAACCTCTCCTCATAGGGTAATGCCCTCATTTCCAGAATCAACGTACTGAGTTTCCTCTGCACCACCTTCAAAGCCAGTTTATCCTTCCTTGTAAGAAGACCAGAACTGCTCACAATATTCCGGTGCGGCCTTACCAACACCTTGTACAATTGCAGCAGAACCTCCCTGCTCTTAAATTAAATTTCTTTCGCAATGAAAGCCAACATGACGTTTACTTCCCTGATTACCTGTTGGATCTGCAAATCAACTTTTCCAAATTCATGATTGAGCACTCCTAAGTTCCCCTGCTGAAAAACATGCTGCAATTTTTAACCGTGTCAATAATACTCTGATCTATGATTATTACTATCAGAGTGGATAACCTCATATCTCTCAACATTGTACTCCTGCTGACAGACCCTTTCCCAATCACTTAAACTAAGTGAATCGCTCTGAAAACCCTCCACATTCTCTGCACAGGTTGCTTTTTCTCTCAATGTGGGCAGCACGGTGGCACAGGAGTTAGTCTTATTACCTCACCGCGCCAGAGACCTGCGTTCAATTCTTGCTTTAGGCGACTGACTGTGTGGGGATTGTCCGTTTTCCTCGTGTCTGCATGGGTTTCCTCCGGGTGCTCCGGTTTCCTCCCACAGTCTAAAAATGTGCAGTTTAGGTGTATTGGCCACGCTAAATTGCCCGTAGTGTTAAGTGAAGGGGTAAATTGGGCGACTGTCTGTGTGCAGTTTGCACATTCTCCCCATGTCTGTGTGCGATTCCTCTGGGTGCTCTACTTTTCTCACACAATCCAAAAATTTGCGAGCCAGGTGAATTGTTTATGCTCAATTGCCCATAGTTTTAACTGCATTAGTGAGAGGGGGATGGGTTTCTTCTTCGGAGGGTTTGTGTGGACCTGTTGGGCCGAAGCGCCTGTTTCCACACTGCAGAGAATTTAATCTATTCTAATGTTAAAAAATCAGATCTCTGTTGGTAAACATGCTATAAGACTGTCCTCAACCAGAATCCGATTAACAATAACCTGCTCATTTACACTGAAGTCTATCCTTGCAAGGGCCGCTCAACTTCCTGTCAACACAGCAGTTTAAGTTCAATCTTGGGAAGTAATATGTAAGTGGCTGCTCGCAAAATCAAGATGTGTAGGAAGATGTTTGTAGTAGTTCGATTTCATTAATCTCAGATATAAGACAGCCCTGCGGGAGTTCCTCAGGATTGTGTCTTGGATGCAGCCATCAGAAAATTAAGGAATTCAAACTGTGTGCTAGGAGGCCATTTGGCCCATTATATCTACCACGAACCGCTGGAGGCAATCTCATCCCGCTGACCATGCATTTCCCATGGCCAATCCGGCTAAACTACACATCTGTGTACTGTGGACAGAATCTGTAGCACCCACAGGAAACCTAAACACACTCTACAAATTCTTCACAGGTATTCACCTCACCCTGAGAGCGGCCCCAGGTCCCTGGCATTTAGCAGTAGCAGTGTTAGCTGGTAAGCCACCATGCCACCTCCTCTTCAGCTGTTTTATCAATGATCTGCCATCATCTCAAGATGAAAAGTGAACATTTTCGCTAATGTTTGCAAAATGTTCATCAGCAGATGTTCCTCCTCATACACTGAAGCAACTGTTGTCAAAGTGCAGCTAGTCCTGGATAATACCCAGGCTCGGGATTAAACGTATACGTGACATTTGTATTTTTCAATTGTCAACCTATATCCATACATAAAAAAGCAAGATAAAATTATTTCACCTCCACATTCAATGGCACTATTGTTACTGAATCACCCATTATCAATCTTTTGACACTTACCAGCAAACGAAACATAAGTTAGAAGAGTTAGTAAATCCTGTAAGGAAAATAGCAGATGAGGGTTTAGAAATAGTGCAGCAAGTGACTCACCTCGAGACACCTCGACGTCTTTCCTGATGCTGAAGGCACCATTCAAGTGAGTGACGGAATATTCCTTACTTACCTGTATGGACGCAGCAACAACTAAGCCGAAAAACATCAACATCATCCAGAAGAATGCAGCCTACTTGATTGGCAACACAACCAAACAAAAACTTCCTTCACTGCCAAAGCTCTCTATTAGAATGATGGACCATATAAAAGACGAACCACACATGCCACGTTTCAAACCAGCATCTCTACTATCCAGATGAAAAGGGTAGGAGAAATACAACAGCGACACCACCTGAAATTGCTGCTCATTCCCTTGACTGAAGAACAAACGTTTTGCCGCCCCTTCAGTTGCACTGGGTGGAAATCCTTAAAATCACCTCCTTTCCCCATATCCCTCCCCACTGCCGCCATAACCATTATGGCAATGCGTGTGTAACCTCCCGGATTAGACTGCTGCAGTTCGAGACGTCACTCACCGTCACCTTCTCACGTTCTGCTTGGCATAAGACCTAATTGCTGACCTAGCTGGACATGTTTAAACCCCATTAAAGGATATTGAGAAGATAATGCAAGAGCGATGATTCCTTGCTTTAAAAAATACTTTAATAAACTTTCGGATTGCTGGACAGTCCAGCAGTTTTTGGTTGTCCACGTTAGCGTTGAATCGAGTCACACTGTAGGCCAGTTCAGAATTTATAATCACTGTCTTTGTTGCATGGTTGAAGTGACATGTAGGTCACAAACGGAGTGCAGGTTTCCTTTCAGAAAGGACATTCGTACACGACAAAAGTTAGTTTCAAACTTGTTTGATATCAGGTATGGATATTATATTATAATATGTTCATATCATTCCTCAAGCAGCAGGGTGGCACAATGGGATTGGAGGGAATCCTTGACCCAAATGTCGATGGGTCAAAGCGAACGTCTGTTATTTGTATTGCTCCTCACATGGGCGTGGCTTCGTACAGTGAAAGTCATAGGGTTATGACACGTTTGGAATCTCTTCTCCTAATTAAACGAAACACCCAGTAAAGCTCATCTCACCTCGTAATCTGTTAAAGTATGCATGACAGAGAACTCCCAATTCCACTATTTAAAGAAAAAAAAAATCAAGTGTATTCTTCAACTCTAAAAGTGAACATTAAACAACAACTATTTGCAACATACAGGCCTCCTTTCTCGTAACTGTTTGTTATCAGACTCCAAATTTTTAAAAAATGTTGTTCGAATAAAAGCTCCTATTAAAATTACATTAACTTAATTTCAAAACCATCTAGAGGCTGTCATCATCAGTGTCTGTCTTCATTCAGCTGCCGATCTCCTTGGATCATCTTAGTCTATCATAGGCGAAGAAGTTTTGAATGGCAGTTACTCTCTCAAGATGGCAGCGACTCTCACGAGCCAACTATCAAAATGTTTGATTCTTTATACACCCTCTACCAGATCGTTTCATTGGTTCAATATTGGCAAAAACAATTAATTCAATTTCGATTGGTTTTCGTATCCTGGGACATAATTTTAACTGATTGGGTTAATATGAAGTGTTGTGAAAACAGCAACCAAAACGCAGGTCCTTGTTTCACAGCCATATGCTTCATAATTTCAATTCTCCAGTACATGCAGCGACAGCTAATCTGTCACATGACGGGTATCTGCAAGCTCTCAGTGCAAAACAGCTTTCACTCTCTTTTAAAGGGACAGGACACGCTGTCCACTTCATAATACCTTGCCATTTAAAATAAAATTAACCATCATCATGAAGCAATCTTCTGAGTGAATTTTTCAAATGAAATATAGAAGGCTTCAACACACCTTTCTCATCAAAATGTGGCAGTGTTTAACATATTTGTATTTCTCATTACCTTGTCTCTTCATCGCTATCCTGTTACCTTGACTTTCCTGACTAATTCACAACTTCTGGATTTCAAATTCTATCCACGTTTCTCTTTCACTTTCTTCTCCTTCTCCTTTGCTCATCTAAGAAACTTCTGTCTCTATCTTTGTCCCCTCTCTCTCTTTCTACTCTCTCTTTCTCCTTTTCTCTCTTTTCTTTACCTTTTAACCCCATTTTCCCCAATTGTCAATCGACTGCACTTGTCTGTTTCTCTGACACACCTAATAGCTTTAATATCTACCGTGTAAGTTCATCTTTACTGTTGTCCTTGAATAAGCACAATCCTACCGTCTTTGCTAATTCTAAAATTGTGGCCTTTTGCAGTTCTTCTAAACTTTCTCTCCAAATTTTGAAAACATCTCCGAATCCCAGGACCTCTTTAGCAATTTTAAGAGCCGTTTCTCACACTTTTACTTCAACCAACCACATGTAACTGAAATTAAGCAAATTGTCTCACCTACGTTTCATGTAAATATATAAGACACTATTTGGCAAGTGTTGAAATCTACTGGGATCTTTTGTCCTCCAAATCTGTTTAAACCTGTCCAAATCTCGGATTTGGTCGATCTAAACCTGTGCAAATCACAGACACGAGACCCCAAACTGTTATGACTCCGCGGAAAATACTTTTGTCAATTAAACCAAACACCACGCAAAGCTCACCTCGCCTCGTAATCTGTATGAGTGACAGAGAATTCCCAAATGCCAGTATCTAAAGAAAAAAATGTTGATTTATTATTTTACTCTCAGCGTGAATGTTAAAAAGCAACTATTTAAAACTCTAGCCCTCTTTGTCTTGAAGGCTTGATGTCTGCCCCCAACATTTCCAATAAAAACCAATATTAAAATTACATCAACTTAATTTTCAAAACAATCCAGAGGCTGTCGTTGTTGGTATCAGTCTTCTTTCAGATGAAGATCTGACTGGATAATTTTTGGTTTTTTACTTCAAATTTGTTTCCTATGAAAAAGGTCCCTTTAATAGAGACAATTTTGAATGGCAGTCTCCCAAAATATGGCAGTTACTCTCAATGGCGAATTTTCAAAACGTCCGTTTCTTTATTTCCATAACATCAGCTCATCTCATTCATTCGTGGTTGGCAAAGACAATATCTACAAATTTGATTAGGCTTTAGTATCCTGGTGCCTAATTTAATCTGATTGGTTGAATTCGAACTGATTGTGAAAACAGCAACGAAAACTCAGATCTTTGTTTCACAGCCAAGTGTTAAATGTTTTCAATTTTCTTAAGCACTCTGAGACTGCGGTCAGTCACATGACATGTGCCTGCAAATTTTCAGTGTAAAACAGCTTTCACTCTCTCTCAGAGGTACAGTGCGCATCTTCAACTTCATAACATACCAAGCCTGCACGAACTGATGCCACCTTCCTTCAATCTTATCTACATAATTTCCAATGCCTGCACATCCTTCTTGTAGTGAGATGATTAGAAATGCATGTACCAGTCCAAACGTGGCATTGCTAATGTTGTTTACTGCTGAAACGTACCTTGCTTTATTTATAATCTATGCCCAGAAGATTAGGGTGTGCATGCCATACATGCTCTTGACTACATTATTCGCTTGTGTTGTCACTTTCAGGTGACTGTGGTTCTGCAAACCTAGGTCCTTCTGTAGGTTATGCTTATAAAGATTCTGCCATTTACTTCTCTCCATGATTTTCCAAAATTTGCCATCTATTGTTTGCACAGATTAAATTTCATCTGTCACTTCTCTGTGTAAAGCTGCAAACAATCTATTTGCTGATGTATCCACTGGGCAGTCCTCCTCACTACCTGCAGCTCTCCCAAACTTTATGTCATCGTCAAACTTTCTAATCAGAGCACTTATTATCTTTCAAATCATACTTTTGCATTGCAAATGACAGGGGTCACGAGCCCTGTCGAACACAAGTGTTCACCAATCTTCAATCAGAAAAATGTCAATCATTAATGTCTGTCTTCTTTGACCAAGCCAGATCTATATCTGTCTTATGAGCTGACAGTACATCCCATGTGACTTCACGTTCTCTATCAGCCTTCCATGAGGAACCTTGTCAATGGCCGAAATGAATTCTATGCAGAAATGTCCACTGCTTTGTCCTTATCATTCATCTTTGTCAATTCAAAAACAAAACTCAATCACATTTGCAAGAAAAGCACACCGTGGCATAAAGTCATGCTGCCTATCTCTAATGAAAGCATGCTTTTCAAAATGTGAATAAAATCTCTCCCTGATAATCATCTCCAATAGTTTCCCCAAAATTGACATGGGGTTCACCGGCCTGTGAATACTTGTATTATCCCGGTTCCCCTTCTTAAAAATAAGAACAACGTTTGATTTTCTCTTGTCCTCTGCGTTCTTGCCTGTGGCTAACCAGGGCACAAAGATGGCGTACAATCCCAAGCAAATTCTTAGCTCACCTTCCTCGGTCTTCTGGGATATATTGCATCAGGTCCTGAGGCTTTTTACCGTCATGCTTTTCAAAGCTCTTGACATCTTCTCCTTTTATATCGACATGTCCGGGAATATCAATATATCTCTCCTTCGACTCAACATGTAACATGTTCCTCTCCTTTGTGAGTACTGAGACAAATTATTTTTTGCAGGACCTCATTCACATCCTCCAGCTCCACGATTAAATTTCAACTCTCGTCCTTGAGTGAACCTACCCTTCCCCAAGCTACACTCTCGCGCTATGTGCACTTTGAAAAGTCTTGGGATTTTCCTTAATCATGTTTGCCAAGGCCATTTCGTGGGCCACTTTAGCTCTCCTAACTCCTTGTTTAAGTTCTTTCTCATGTTCGTCACCATCATCAAAGGCTCTGTTTGTCTTCAGTTTCCTAAACCTGTGCTTCTTTTCTTTTTCTCACTAAGTTGACAATTTCTCACATCATTCAAGTTTCCTGAGTTTTTCCATCCTTATCCTTTACTTTTGCGGGAAAATGTTGATATAGAGCTTTAATCAATTGGTGTTTTAATATTTTTCACATAGCAGATACCCATTCACCTTCAAACATCCATCCCCAACCTTCATTACCCAGTTCCTGACTGATGTTTGTTGTAAGTAGCTGTCCACAGTGGGGTTTGTTTTGTTTCACCCAAGCATTACTTATATCGTGACCCAGAAGTAACTTAAAGCTGATGAAATGATGGTCAGTGTTCCCAAAATGGTCCCCCACTGAAGTGTTGATCACCCGGCTTGGCTCATTCCTCAGTACCAGATTTAGAATAGGTTCTTCCCGAGCTGGACTTTTGCATACTGCTTTGAGAACCCTTTTGGACGAACTGAACAAATGCTTCCTATAAAAGCTCTGGTGATAAGTGAGTCCAGGCCAATTAATGGGAAGTTCAAATCTCCAGTCGCAACAATATTGTTATTTTCACTTTCCCATTGTCTCTCGTTCGCGGTTGAGAGGCCCTTCGTACTGATTGAACGTGGGCTCGTCCAGTGTCCAATTCATATGGCCTCGCTGGAGTAGTCTTCGAAATATTCCTTCCTCAATCCAGCTGGGATATTCTTCCTTGTTAGCAAGTCAACTTCCCCACCACGTTTATACGCATCGCCATCTCGCCTGAAAAAAAAACCTGCAGTATGAAGCTGGTTTATACCTATCGCAACTAAATCAGTAATGAGGGCAATATCACAATTATTGGCACGAGTCCAAGTTCGAAGTTCATGTGTTCTTCCAGTCAAAAACCTGGCATTGAAGCAAATGCATCTTGGACCACTAGTCCCATCGTGTTCAGTAATGTCATCCTATCAATCCTTCCTTTTAGAGTTACTGGCTTTCGTCTCTACGTTCTCCTTGGCCATTTCACGTTATGAACACTGCTCTGATTTTCACCCTGAAACATCACTTTAAATCCTGATGAGTGTCGCTGGCAAAGTCCTTACTGGGTTATTGGTGTCCCTCCAAATTAACTGCAACTCATTCTTCTTGCAACTCATCCAGTTCTAGAAGTGATCGATATTGGAAGCCATATCTCCAACACAAACCGTTTAATTCATATTTAACTGCATTATCTTCGTATTCGAAGCCTCACTGACACGACAAAGAATGCATTCCAGAGTTGCAAACCGAGTGCCCTGATTTTCAATTTATTACATAACTCCCTGAACTCCTTTGCAGGATCTTGTCATTCTTCCTGACTATGTTGTTCACCCCAATGTGTACCATGAACGACGGCTGCTTGGCCTCTGTTCTGAGAAAATACTGTGCGCGGTCAAATGCATCCTTGATCCTAATAGCAAGGAGACAACACACCAAGCTTGTGGCCGTTTTGAGGCGACAGAAACGCAGATCTGTGCCTCTTACTATTATCATTGCTTGACAGCACTTTGACTCTCCTTGCTGTACAGCGGACCCATTTGTTGAGGCAATGTACTCGCCTTTTTTGCTGTCATCTCCTGACAGGCCACCATGATTAACAATATGCAAAATAATATTCTTATCAGAGCGGGATATTGAGGACTCCTGCACTGACTGTCTGCGTCTTCTAGCGATCACTCATCTTGCTACTTAGAGCCGTGGTGCGAGAACATCTTGGAAACCGGAATCCATGACACTTTCCGCCTTCTGCATGCTTCGAATTGTATCTGAATGGTGCTCCAATCTATTTCAATGGTGTGACAGGAGCTGCAAGTATCCTGCAGATGTCGACATTTCGTGCAGATGTAGACATCAGGGACGGTCTCTGATATCACACATTGCGCATTGTCGGTCATTTCGTGCCCTGTAACCGCTCTTTAATTAAACATAAATTTCTATTAAAATTAATTTTCAGCTAACCAGATGTTTCTCAGTGTTAAGTTTTCAGGAAAAAGCAATTAAATACACTTTGCTACGATCATCACTTTAGGCATTACTCTAACTTGCAGTATATATTACTCAACCACTCACACAAATCCCCCGATTCTAAATGTTCATAGATTAAAGTTTCGAAAATGTGAACACAAATTGAAAAGTAGCCACTTACCTATCAGGTGCCCTTCTGTCTCAACCATCACTTTTGAACTTGTTATGTTACAAAGTAGTGCTCCTATGTTACTCTGTTTTCACTCTCCATTTGGCATCGCACAAACTGTGCTCGGATTAGGCCTCGCTTCGGTGGTATCTATCTGGAAGTTCCCATTATTGTTGAGCCCAAGTTTCACTCTGTTCTGATTGCGCTGCTGCTGTTGCTGATACACCGACTCTGTCTTTAAAAAAAAGAGTATTTTTTTTGGAAGTGACGAAGATGGTTGAGGAGGATCTGGAGTGAAAGTTGTTTACAAAAAACATTTGACAATGTTCCTCATTGTAGGCTGGTTCGGAAGACTAATGCACATGGAATCCATAATGAGGTGGCAAATTGGAGATAATATTGCCTTGCTGAGAAGGGGTAGAGGGTATTCGTGGAGGTCTTCTTTATTTGCATGGAAGTTAGTGGTGTTATCACGGGCAATTTGCAGATGACTTGAAATATTTGGCATTGCAGATAGTGAGGGAACTTGCCAAAGCTGAATAGACATCATAAGGAAATTTGGCAAGAGCAATGGCAGATGGAATTTATATCAGACAAGTGTGAGGTGTTACATTTTGGGGGTCATTCAAAGAGGAGAGTGTCGAGTAAGTGGCAGGATCATGAGGAGCATTGATATACAGAAGGCACTCGTGGTGCAAGTCCATGAATCCTTGAAAGTCGTTTTACAAGAGGAAAAGCTGATAAATAATGCATAAAAAATTCTTGTCAATATCACTTAGGGAAAATCATTTCAATCGTTTGCAAGTCATGTTGCAATTGTGTAAAATAATGGTGAGGCCACATTAGGAATAAAGTGCGCAGATTTCTCACGCCACTCTAAGGTGTTTTCCGAGGCGTTTAGGACGATGCATAGGATGTTGTGAGTTCTGAGAGTCTCTACAGTGTGGAAACGGGCCATTCAGCCCAGCAAGGCCACTCTGACCCTTCAAAGAATATCCTACCAAGATTCATTCCCCCCTTACTCTACCGCTGACCAATGCACTTCAGCTATACATCCCTGAATAAACTGGTTAATTTAGCATCTCCAATTCACGTAACCTGCACAACTTTGGGTGTGGGGGATTGGGGTGGGTGGGGGTGGAATGCACACAGGCACAGTGAGAATGCGCATTCTCGACACAGAGAGTCATCCAAGGCAGAAATTGAAGTGGGGTCCCTGGCGCTTTGAGGCAGCAGGGCTAACCACGGAGCCACTGTGCCACTCCGAAGTTTGCCAAGTTATTGCCTGGATTGTAGTGTATTAGCTGTAAGGAGAGGTTGGACATTTTTGGCATGTCTGCACTAAAACATCAGAGACTGATGAGTGACCTCACAGAGTTTTAATAAAATTATGAGAGACATGTATAGGATTGATCTCGAATTTTCTTTTCCGTGGGTAAAAATATCAAACACGAGGGTCTTAGGATTATAAATACATGATCAGGCAACGAAAAGAGGGCAGATTGATGGGCTAAATATATCACAGCAGTGTGCCATCCAAAGAGATTTTGTGACGCTGAGGGTACCATGTTTATCATGCAAATGTCAGCGAGCCAGATTAATCATGTTCCAGCTTTCTGGCGTAACATTGAACCAGAGAGGAAGGGTTTCAGTTGAGTATGGAGTCTACTTAGGCGAGGTTATTTTGCGAGGCATCGGGTGTTTATAGAGAGCAATGACAGGAACGTTCTGTCCAATCTGCCTGGAGTGCAAGTTGCAGAGGGGTAAGGATTATGATACCAGATGATGAGGAGGTCATGTGTCAAGAACCTAATGTGGCAGCTGTGTGGACGGGTGACTGGGTAAGGTGTGAGGTGACAATTGGATCGGGTATCTGTTGAATTCTGTGCCAACCCATACTGTGGCCAAATAAGTGATGCTGTGTTTTGGCCATGTGTCGGTGTGGGTATGGCCTGATCTGACAGGGTGGGTATCAGGTATGGGGTTTTCATGGGAATCTGTGAGTTGTTTAATTAGTGTTTGATCAGGTAAGATTTGGCCAGGCTGGAGCACTTCTCTTTTACATTGTTATCTGGACACTTTTGTATTGTCAGGTTTTTTCCAGCAGGAATGTATATGGTCCAATCACATTTGTTGCAGGTTGTCAGATTGGGCCTTTTCCAAGCCGGAACAGCGTAGACTGCAATCTGACCAACATCAGGGTTAGTGACTGAGCTGTTGAGTCAGGCCAGGTCCATTGCAGGTGGGGCGAGGGATTTAGTGAAAGGAGGGTATCAGTTTAGGGTGTGAAGGCTTTGTGAGATCTGAGGCTGTGCAGATGGGGAGCATGTTGTAAATATGCATTAAATAGTTACTGTGGTGTTTGATTGTGTCAAATTTACTTAAATAACTACTCAGCTTAATTTCAACTGAAAGCTTCGATCTAAATGGAGAATTTCACACAATTCCAGGTGCAGAGCTGTACCCAATGGAAACTGATATTCCCTGGCAATTCATTTTGTTCTACAGTGGGAATTCTGAATACTTTCATTGTGCAACTGTCATCTAAGCTGATGAAATAGCTATCTGGCGATTGAAATATTCAGAAGAAACTTTCATTTTATCGTTATGTACTCTCTAACCTTAGATCATAGTGTATCTAATTCGTTTGCCGTGAAAAGTCAATGTCACAAGAAAGAATGTTAAATGGATAGTTTCGACTTATATAAAAAACTAACTTGTCAATTAAGAACATCACGAAAAAAGAGTCAGATGTAGAAAAAATGAGTCAGTGTGAAATCTGCAGATAGCGATAACTCACAAAAGGCTAAAGTTGTTGAACGAATGAAAACAGGGTGGAGAAAAAGGAAATGTTGGCAGATGTTGGAATGGGAGTGAGAAACAGAAGAATGGTGTCACGGGCATTATTGTGATGGCCAGTTTAGCCATGTCGTCTGAAATGAAGAGATGTATGGACTAGACACTTCGCATTTGTGTCACTCATTTAGTTCGTGGACTTGAAAGAATGAGTGAGACACAGGAATGATCGCTGGAGTGAAAGGATTGGAAGCAAGGCAGACAATGGCCTCGTGTAATTATCGTTAGAGTATTAACACAGAGACCCGAATACTGTCAGATTCATAGTCATAAAGATGTACAGCACCAAAACAGACCCTTCAGCTGAACTCATCCATGCTGACACAATATGCTAAAAGGTCTAGTACCTTTTGCCAGCATTTGGTCCATATCCATCTTCCTATTCATAAACCCATCCAGATGCCTTTCAAAAGTTGTAATTGTATCAGCACACACCACCCTCTGTGTGAAAAATCATAGAATCCCGTCACATCAAACCCTTCAGGAATATGCACTAAAACGATGACGAATTCAGCTCCGCAGTTCTGATGTGAACACGTACAATTCTGAGAGTGGAATTCCATTGTATTGATTGTCACGTGGATAAATGTTGGAAGGGAAAGTAAATACATGTGAGGGTGTGAAACACTTCCCAAGCGGTTAGATTTCATTTCCTTTTAAACATTGTTCGAGGTGGACTTGGAATTAGTTCAATCGAACGGTAAAACGTTAACTGAGATCAATGCATGAATGCATGACAGGGCTGGTGGTGTTTGTCTAACTCAAGACTGCCACGTTGCTGCGACTTAGCATGAATTACATTGTCAATGCATAAATTGAACACAGAATGTGGAAAACAGTCAAATGAACATTTCCAATGTGTAATAAATATTCGGATATGTTTCACTCCTGCTGTTGCTTATTAATGTTTTCCATGATTGAACCCACTACCAGTGATTGAATTGATGGCAAAAGAGATTTTTTAAAAACCCGACAAACTTCTGGAGAAACTTAACACATTTGTTAGCGAAAACGATTCTTCATCAGAATAAGATGACTGATAAGATGCATTCATGAAGAGGTCAAGTAGTGTGAATTGTGAACTGCACAGTCTTCGTACAGGGACCAATGCCAGAGAGCAAAAAGCATAGACATTCTTTCTGAAGGAAGCACCATTGATTTCCCACATTTCTCAATTATCCAAGCAAGCTGTCCACTTTCTCTGCTGTACTGCTCTAACAGAAATTTACTGAGGATAACCTTGTGGCATTTCAGTGTGTCCGAGTCATGCATTTCTTTTCCGCAATGTGAAAACTTTAAATTCAGGCGTGTCCTTTTCTTTCCCATGTCAATTTATAATCCTTTGGAATTTTATTTGCCCTTTGCTAAAATGCTACCATATTGATAGTTCAACTATTTGCCCAACTTCATCACTAAAATTAAGTCTATTTCTCCGACCATCCTTCTCTCTTCATGTGCTGGCTTAAGAGAATAGGCCTCCTGATTACATTTTGAGAACTCTGCTTCATCCGAGAATTTCACACTACTATGATACGAAATTTTGGGGAAGTTGAAATCTTGAACACTGAAAACTTTAATTAATTCCATTTCATCTAGAAACCGAAATATTACCTCTTTGGTAGTCAGGTTAAGCCTCGGAAATCAGCTTAGCTCTTGGCCGATTAATATTCGAGTTTAGCTATGACTTCGAACCCAGCATTGGTGTCTGGATACCATGAGTTGGATCTTATGCCATGTTGTTCTTTGCAATTTTAGGTCTTTTCGACCATACCGTCGATGACACTTCTGGAAGCATTAAGTCTGCAGTTTGTCTTCTTAACAACAGTGATTTTTCAGTTATTTATTAGAATTTGCATTAATTGTCTGTTGAAAAAACAACTTTCCTCCAATTAACGCTTTCACGACAGGACCTTCCTTTACATGCAATCTTAATTGTTACTTTCATGAGGCAGTAATTTGTCAAGCAGTGCTCTCCGCTCTCTTCCCGGAAACACCTTGTTTATGTTACACTATGTTGCACTGGCTCGCTGCAGTGATCCAGCAATGCTCAGTGCAAGCTAGTATAACAACACCTCATTTTCAGCTTGTGCACTCTACAGATTTCTGGATTCTGGGTGGGGTGGGTGGGTAGT
Source organism: Chiloscyllium punctatum (assembly GCF_047496795.1). Taxonomy (NCBI): domain Eukaryota; kingdom Metazoa; phylum Chordata; class Chondrichthyes; order Orectolobiformes; family Hemiscylliidae; genus Chiloscyllium; species Chiloscyllium punctatum. Next base: position 129,639,997 of record NC_092742.1, read on the forward strand.
AAAAGCTGGAGGCGAGTAGCATTGTTCTTTAGAGAGTGCATGGCAGCTGCAGGAAAGAAGGTTGTTTGGGAGGATTGTCTACTAAGTCACTTTGCAAGAAGTTCACGTAGAGGAAAGGAGCAATCACATTATTAGTTGTTTTCTATAGATCCTCCAATACCAGCAGAGAGATTGAAGACCAAATTAGTCAGAAGATTTCGGAAGGTTGCAGATATAAAAGGGTTGATGTTATGGGTGAATTCAACTTCCCCAATATTGAATGTAGCGTCCGTAGTGCAGATGGGCTGGATGGATTCTGAATGTGTCAGGTGTGTCCAGGAGGGAAAACTGACAATATGTAGTTAGGCCGACTAGGGGGAGGCCATATTGGATTTGGAGCTGGGCAACGAACCAGGCCAGATGTCAGATCTCTCGATGGAATAGCATTTCAGTGACAGTGACCGCAACTTTCTCACTTGACCACAGCCATTGAGAGGGATAGGAGCAGACAGTATGGGAAGTTTTTTTTAATTGCAGAAAGGAAAATTATACTGCATTTTAGAGAGGAGCTGTAGAATATAATTTGGGAACAAATGTTCTCTGGGAAATTGTGGAGGCTGTTTAAGGAACATTTGTTGCCAGTGTTGCATAACTTTGTCCCACTAAAACAGGGAAGGAATGAGAAGGGGAAGGAGCTTTGGATGACAAGAACAGAGAAGCTGCTCATTAAAAGGAACAAGGAAGCTTAGTTAAGATTGAGGAAGCAAGGATCTGGAACAGCTTTAGAGGATTGCACTGCAGCTACGAAAAAGCGGAAAGAATGGCCTGAGGAGAACTTGGTTGGAGCACGAAAGAGTCTTAGTGGGAAGGATTAGGGAAACCCAAATCGTTTTACACGTACGTGAGGAAGGAGAGAATTATCAAAGAGAGTGTAGGACCAGTCAGGGATAGAGGAGGGAATTTGTGCCTGGCGTCTGAAGAGGGAGGAGTGGCCCAAAATGAGGTTTTTGCTTCAGTATTCATAAGAGAGAGAGAGAGAGAGAGAGAGAGAGAGAATGAGAGAACTTTTTGCTAGTGAGAACAGCGTGGAACAATTTGATAGGCTTGCACATATTGATATAAATAGAGTGGATGTGCTGGAAATGCAGCGAAGCAGCAAGATAAAGAAGTCCCCAGGGCCCGACCAGATCTATTCAACGTTATTACGGTAAAATGAAGAATGAGATTGCTGCACCTGTGGCGATGATCTTTGCATTCTCACTCTCCGCGGGAATATTACAGGATGATAGGAGAAAGTCCAATGTTCTTCATGTATTCAAGAAAATGAATAGTAAAATCCCTGCGAATTACAGACCTGTCAGTCTTACATCTTGACAAGCAAGGTACTGGAAATGATTCTGAAAGTTAGGATTTAAAACTATTTGGAAAAAAACGTAGTTTGATTGAAGATAGTCAGCATGGCTTTGTGAGGGGCAGATGATGCTTCACAAGCCTTCTTGAGGTCTTTGAGATTGTGACGAGACAAATTGTTGAAGATTGAGCAGGGGATGTGGTGTATATGTATTACAGTAAGTCATTTGGTAAGGTCTCCCACGCTATGTTCATTCAGGAGGTTAGGAGCAATGGGATACAGGGAAATTTTACTTGACTGGACAGAGAATTAGCTGAGCAAACAGCGGGTAGTTGTGGATGGCATGTATTGTGCCTGGAGTTCATTGACCAGTGGTATCCCGCAAGGATCTGTTCTTAAGTCTCTACACTTTGTATCTTTTATAAATGACTTCCTATTTTTTCCAATGACACATTGGTCTACGGTATTAGAAATAGTGCTAAGGGCTGTTGCAGGCTGCAATATGACATTGACCAAATGCAGAGCTAGGCTGAGACGTAGCAGATGGAGGTTAACCTGGATAAATGCGAAGTGATTCATGTTGGAAGGTCGAATGTGAATGCTGAATACAGGGTTTAAAGACAGTATTATTCTCTTGTAAGAAAACAGCGGGATCTTTGGGATCAAGTTCATAAATCCCTAAAATTTACTTCTCAAGTTGAGAAGGTTGTTCGAAGGTGTTTTTGTTTTGGCATGGGGAAGGATGTAGATGCTTGAGAGAGGGTGCAAAAGAGATTTACCAGGTTGCTGACTGGATTGGAGGCTTGTTTTATGAAGAGAGATTGAGTGAGTCAGGGCTTATCACACTGGATAGAAGAAGGAATAGAGGTGACTTGGCAGAGGTGTACACTTTAATGCGAGGTATAGATAGAGTAGAGAGCCACTGACTTTACCCCAGGGTATAAATGGCTGTCACGAGGTGTCATAATTTTAAGGTGATTGGAGGAAGGTATGGCGATATCAGACGAGGTTCTTTACATAGAGAGTGTTGGTTATCTGAAATGCATTGCGAGCAGTGGTGGCAGTGTCAGAGACATTAGAGGATTTAAGCGACGGCTGGAGAAATGCAGGAAGGCAGTGAATTGAGGGTTGTGCATGTTAGGTTGCTCTTAGGTTATGATAAATGCTCGGCACAACATCGTCGGCCAAAGGGTCAGTTCTATTCAATGCCCTATGTTCTATGTGAGATCTGGCAGTTCTTGTTAATGCATCATATGAAGTCAATGTGCAGGTACAGCAAGTGACTAGGACATCAGTTGAAAAGTTACTGTTTATTGTCAGTTATATGGTATATGAGTTTTGGGATCAAAGAACAACGAACAAGGAAAATTACAGCACGGTAACAGACCTTTCAGCCCTCTAGAACTGCACCAATCCAAATCCCCTATCTCAACCTGTCACCTATACTCCAAGGGTTTGTAACACTCTGTTCCCTGCCCATTCATGTATTTGTCTACATACATCTTAAATGATGCAATCGTGCCTGCCTCTATCAAATCCACTGACAATGTGTTCCCGCCATCACCATTCTCTGCACAAGGGACTTTTCACACATATCTTCCTTAGACCTTTCCCCTCTCACCTTGCACGTGTGACCCCCTCTGGGATAAGGCTTCTTGCTATCCACCCCGTCTATACCTCTCATGATTTTGTAGATCTCAATCAGATCCCCCCTCAACTTTCATCTTTCTTACGAAAATAACCCTAATTTACTCAACCTCTCTTCATAACTATAGCTGCAAAAATCTAGAATGACTCCTTGTCTGGAAGAATAAATTGTGTTTCTTATTTGAGAAAGCATCAAATGACATTAGAAGCATTTCACTCAACTCATCCCAACGATGACTTTTTTATCTTGTGAGCCACGTTTAGACAGACAATGCCGATATCCATTTCAGATTATAAGAAGGCCCAGTGAGAATCTTTTTGGTCATTGCAATTATCTTCCTCAGAAATAATGGAGGTTGTCACATTGCACTTATGTGAAGCATCGTTGCATCGACTTTCAATATGAAAACCAATGGAGGAGGACAAGAAAGTGAGTTCGAGAGACCACGAGGGGATCATGATCTTAATCAATTGTGGAACTTTTCAAAGGGTGGAATGATGCATCCTTTGTTTTATTTTTAGCAGCGGCCACATTTGGGAATGTATAACCTGCAGTAAAGAAGAACCCGTGAATGGTAGAGTTCATGGAGGCAAACCAAAAATCTATCATTGTCGACTGTTAAAATAATGATGACCCCAACTGATATTTCTATTGGACATGTCAAATTCCTGAACAGTGTCTAACTTGATGGGTCATTTCATTTATTGATTTTATTTAACGTGGTGACCTTGCACTCAAGCATAAGTACCCCCAACTTGTATGTTTTATTTTAGTACTAATGCACAAGTTTGTGACAGAAAATAAATCGATTATATTTTTAAAGAAAACCACAAACTAAACTTTTGACATATAACACAATTTAAAATGATTCAAACAAATGACAAAACAACATCAAATCTGCTGTTTACCACTGTCACGTTGCAGTTACTTAAAGTACAAGCGATACTTCCGTTCCCCATGAAACCTGTGAGCTTTGACAAACTGCTTTTCTTTCTCTGCTCTGTCCTCTGAGTAATAAACGTCTTTGCTGTGAGACCACACACAATTTAGATACTAAACTTTGTCAGCTTTGAATGACCAATACAATCATGCAATCAACACACCTGATCTGGGCGTTTTCACAAACAACAATTCTTCACGAAGGGAACTTTAAAAAAAACAGATTAGATTCCCTACAATGTGGAAACAGGCTGTTCGACTCAACAGGTCCACACTGACCCTCTGATGAGTAATTCACCCAGATCTATTTCCGCCTGACAAATGCACCTAACTCTGTGCAATTTAGCATGGACAATCCACCTGATCTGCACATCTTTGGATTGTGGGAGTAAACCCACGCAGACACGGGGAGAACGTGCAAACTCTACACAGACAGTCGCCCAAGGACTGAATCAAACCCAGGACCCTGGTACTGTGAGGCAGCAGTGCTAACCGCTGAGTCACCATGATGCCCTTTCTTCAACATATTTCCTCAAATGTTCTGAGTAATCTGCCCTTTCGAGGAACGTGTAAACTTACATCTAGTGTCAGTCATGTCTCTTCCTCAAACTCTAAAAACCTTCACATTTATTTCCTTATCATATTCAATTCTTGGATCTTCAAGATCCAAAATTAAGCTCGTGTTTGTAATACATTCTCTCTTCAGTCTTAAATACCGACAATAAAATAAATATCACTCCTTTTGGCATATATTTGTTTAAAAGAATGGTTCTACGAAGACTTACTTAATTATGTTTAAAATTACTTTAAAAAAAGTTAAGAATGTCATTAGTTTGAAATGCAAATTCTAAAATGGTTGTCCAGACAGATGAATCTCGCACCACTTTCATCGTGATGAGTTAAAAGTAACAAAGGCAATCCTGACTTAGACAGCAGTGAAATAAACGAATGCAAATGATACCGCTAAAACAGAATGATGGCAGGCAGATGAGTGAAAGGGGAGAAGTTTGGAATGGTATTAAAACTCCAGTTCACTAAGGTCATGCTCCGAAGTTGTGGAGTTTAATGCTGAGCATCAGAGGCTGGAAGGTGCTTCAGTGGAAAACGAGAGTTATTGCTCATGCATGAGTTGTGCTTTGATGAACCATTTTAGCAGGTCCTGAATGGATGCACAATAGTTTATTTAACTGACAACCACGTGGATACATTCATTAAATCCATGGTTCTTCTATGGTGCTGAGCTGGTTCCACAATGCCTAGTTTGTTTTTATGCACTAGCCACTTCCCCTTTACCATGGATGTGTTATAATTCTCCACATTTATCCGCCTCCAGGATGACCTGAAAGTTGCTGCGATCATTTGTTCGTGACAAAGACTGTTATTTCGAAAAAAAAATGAATGCCATTAATTCTACTCGGCTTAAGGCAGTCGTTCATCTTCAAAGATCTGCAAGCTCTTTGGTAAAATATATTTTAGACCTTGTGTTTGTTTCTTGTTGCTTTTTGCATATTTCGTTCTTTCACTTTCATATGCATCAAACTTGTCAAGTGAAGTGTCTCAATTCTTCTCATTGACTTGTCTCATAGAATCATAGAATCAGTGAGATGTACAGCACGGAAACATACCCTTCACTCCAACCCATCCATGCCGACCAGATGCTCCAAACAAATCTAGTCACACTCGCCAGCACACAGCCCATATCCCTCCAAACTCTTCGTTGTAATAAACCCATTTAAGTGCCTTTTAAATGTTGCAATTGAACCAGCATTCACCACATCCTCTGGCAGCTCATTCCATACATGTACCACCCTCTGTGTGAAAAATGTTGCCCCTTAGTACTCTTTTATATCCTTCTCTTCTCACTATAAACCTCTGCCCTCTAGTTCTGGAATCCCCCACTCTAGGGAAAAGTCTTTTTCTAATTATCCTATCCGTGCCCCTCATAATTTTGTAATCCTCTATAAGATCACCCCTCAGACTCCGATGCTCCAGGGAAAACAGCCACAGCCTGTTCAGCCTCTCCCGAAAGCACAAAACCTCCAACCGTGGGAACATCCTTGTAAATCTTTTCTTAACCCTTTCAAGTTTCACAACATCTTTCCGATAGGAAGGAGACCAGGTTTGCACTCATTATTCCAACAGTGGCCTAACCAATGTGCTGTACAGCCGTAACATGTCCTCTCAACTCCTGAACTCAATATTCTGATCGAAAAATGAAAGCATATCAAACAGCTTCTTTACTATCCTATCTACCTGCGAATCCACTTTCAAGGAGCTATGAACCTACACTCCAAGGTCTCCTTGTTCATCAACACTCCTAAGGACCTTACGGATAAGTGTATAAGTCCTTTTTTTGCAAGGTGTGTGAAGGTTTGTAGCTCAGGTTGAGGTTTAGGGTGTAGCTTTGCTCGCTGAGCAGTAGGTTTAATATCCAGACTTTTTATTACCTGGCTTGGTAACATCATCAGTGGCGACCTCCAAGTGAAACGAAGCTGTTGTCTCCTCCTTTCTATTTGTAAGTTTGTCCCGGATGGGGTTCCTGGGGTTTGTGGTGATGTAATTTCCTGTTCGTTTCCAGAGGGGTTGGTAGATGGCATCTAGATCTAGGTGTTTATTTGTGGTGTTGTGGTCGAAAGAAAGGACAACGGAGAACTACAAACCTGCGTATACAGAAAACCGACAAACACTGACCAAATACGTAACTACATCAGCAACCATCCCAACGCACACAAATGAAGCTGTATCAGAACACTATTCCAATGAGCCACCACACACTGCAGCACAGACAAACTTCGGAAAACAGAGGAGAACCACTTATACAACGTATTCGAGAAGAATGGATACTCAAAAAATACAGTCCGCTGATTCCTCAAGAACAAACCATGACAAACAGACCAAACACAGCCAGAAATTCTAACCACCTTACCATACATCAAAGAAGTTTCAGAAGTGACAGCCAGACTACAAAGACCTTTTGGAATCCTAGTAGCACACAAACACACCAACTCTCTCAAGCAAAAACTAACCAAACTGAAAAGATCAGGTACAACTCATGAACAAAAGCAACGTTATCCACAAAATTCCATGCAAGCACTGCCACAATCACTATGTAGGACATACAGGAAGAAAGTTAGCCACCAGGATACACGAACACCAGCTCGCCACAAAAAGATACGACCCTCTCTTCCTCGTAGCCCTACACATGGATGAAAAAAAAAACACCAATTCGACTGGGACAACACATCTATCCTGGGACAGGTTAAGTAAAGATATGCCAGAGAATTGCACGAGGCCTGTCACTCCAGCCACAACGCCATAAACAAACACAAACACACATACCATCTGTCAACCCCTCAGAAAACAAACAGGAAATGACATCACCACAAACCCCAGGAACGCTATCCAGGCAAACATATAAATAGAAAGCAAGAGACAACCGCTTCACTTCACTTGGAGGTCGCCACTGATGATGTGACATAACCAGGTAAAGAAAAAATATGAGACAATAAAGATAGTGGATCATGAAGTTTACTTGGAAAATAGAATCTACGTGTATTATTTGTTAAGGAGGAAATGACCTTGACAGGTTAATGCAAATGCGAAATTGTCAGAAGTTCACCAAATTGTGTTGTTTGTAGAATACAGCGGGCATGATTTGCAGGTAGCACATGCATTGCTTATAGGAGGTCATCTACAAGTGATGCAGCCATATTTTTATTCGTCTGGATTACATAAAGCTGGTAGATTTTTTTCTTCAACTGCCATACATGTCAGATATTATGAAAGCCATAAGCGGTGATATAACCAGTGTCTTTCATGACAACTCACGCATTTGAAGAATCTTTTATGTGGGTTGTGTGCATCCCCTCCCTAAAACCAGAAGTGGCACCCAATATTTGCTAATTGGAATAGATATGCCTACTAGGTGTCCAGAGTTAATTCCCTTCCAGAATTTCATAGGACATAGAACATGGCAGGACAATGCAGGTCCTTCATTGCTCGATGTTGCGCCGATCTGTGGAACCAGTCAGAAGACTAGCTATCCCACAGTATTCTATTTTCATTCATATGCTTATCTAATGACCACTTAAACGCAGTTAAAGTTGGCCAGACTGCTACTGTTGAAGGCAGTGCGTTCTACGTCCCGATTTCTCTCCTGGTAAAGAAACTTACCTCTGACATCTGCCCTATATGAATTAGCCCTCAATTTAAATTTAAATCTATGTACCCTCGTTCTAGCCATCACCATTCGAAGAAAAAGGCTCTCACTCTCCACCCGATCTAATACTCTGATTTTGTTACATCTATCAACTAAGTCACCTTTCAAATTTATTCTTTCTAACAAAAGAATAAATTGTTTTCAGGCAATTTATTGTTTTCAGGTAATTGTTTTCAGGCTAATGAAATCGCTCAGCCTTCCCTCATATGACCTTACTTTCATACCAGGCAATATCCAAGTAAATCATAGCTTCCACATTCTTGTGAGAATGCGGTGATCAGAATTGTATGCAATTCTCCAAGTGTGGCTGCACCAGAGCTTTGTACAGATGCAGCATGACCTCGTGGTCAAGAACCCAGTACCTCTACCAATAAAGGCTAACACATTATATGACTGCTTAACAAAACTATCAAAATAGGAGGCAACTTTCAGGGTTCTATGTACATGAACACCAAGCTCTCTTTGCACATCTACACTGCCAGGAATCTTACCATTAGCCCAGTACTCTTTATTCCAGTTGCTCCTTCCAAAGTGAATGACCTCACACTTTTCCACATTAAAATCCATTTGCGATCTCTCAGCGCAGATCTGTAGCTTACCTATGTCCATCTTTAACTGCAACATCGATCAGCACTATCCACAAGTCCACCCACCTTAGTGTCATCCGCAAATTTACTCATCCATCTTTCTACACCCACATCCAGTTCATCTGAAAAACGAAAACAAAACTGAACCAAGACCGATCCTTGCGGTACACCACTAGAAATTGAACGCCCGGATGAACATTTCCCATCAACCACCACCCTCTGTCTCCTTTCAGCCAGCCAATTTTTGATCTAAACTGCTAAATCGCCCTCAATCCCATGTCTCTGTACATTGTGCAATATGTTACAGTGGGACACCTTATCAACATCTTACTGAAATGCGGAAATTCCACATCTACCGCTTTGGCCTCATCGACCTGCTTGGCCACCACCTCAACGAACTCAACAAGGTTTGTAAGGCTCGACATACACTTCATATAACTGCGTTGACTATTCCTTGTGAAGTTATTCCTCTCCAAATACTTATAAATCCTATCTGCTAGAACTTTTTCCAACACTTTACCCACATCCAAATTAAGGCTATAATTACCAGGGTTGTCTCCACTCCCCTTCTTGAACAAAGGGACAACATTTGCGATCCTCCGGTCTTCTGGCACTATTCCTGTGGACAATGAGGACAAGGAGATCAAAAAACAAAAGCTCTTCAATATTCTCCCTGGCTTCTCAGAGAATTCTAGAAGAAATCCCATTCGTCCTTGGGGGAATATATATATTTTCACACTTTCCAGAATTGCTAATGCCTCCTCCTTGTGAACCTAACTCTTGTCTAGTCTAGTAACTCGGTATCCTTCTCGACACCGTTATCCTTTTCATTTAGCGCCTCTTCTATCTCCTTGGACCACACGCACAATTTCCCACTACTATCGTTGATTGACCCTAATCTTCATCTAGTCTTTTTTTAAAATTCCTGATATACCTTTCGGAAGCTTAGGGGTTTCACTTGATCCTATCTGCCTACGAATTCTCATGTACCCTCCTGGCTTTTCTTAACTCTGTCTTTTTATTTATCCTGACTAATTTGTAACTCTCAAGTGCCCTAACTGAGCCTTCATGTCTCAACTGAACATATGCTTTCTTCTTCCTCTTGTCAAGATATTGAATTTCTTTAGTAAACCACGGCTCCCTTGCTCGACCACATCCTCCCTGCCTGATAGGTACATAGTTATCAAGAACACGCAGTAGCGGTTCCTTGAATAAACTCCACATTTCAATTGTGCCCATTCCCTGCAGTTTCCTTCCCCATCCAACGCATCCTAAACCTGGCTGAATCACATCACAATTATCTTTCCTCCAGCAATAACTCTTCTCCCGCCGAATATGTGTATTCCTTTCAATGACTTAAGTAAACATAACTGAATTGTGGTCAGTGTTAACAAAGTGCTCACCTACCTCCAGATCTAACACCTGGCCCGTTTCATTAAGCAGTACCAAATTCAATGTGGCTTCGCCCCTTATGCGTTGTCTACATGCTGTGTCAGGAAACCATCCTGCACGCATTGAGCAAAAGCTGACTGATCTATTGTACTCAAATCATAGCACTTTAAGTCAATATTTGTAAAGTTAACGGCTCCAACAACAACTACCCTCTTCCTCTCGTTCCGATCAAGAACGATCTGTCAATGTCAGCAAGGATGTGAAGATGTAGGTTGCTTGCATTATGGACGAATCCGGAAGATTCATTCAGACCAAGGGTTAAATTTCACAGCGAAATTATTGAAGGAGGTGATGGACAGATCCGGCATCAAACACTTTACAGCAAGTGTGTACCATCCTGAATCTGCTGGACACTTGGAAAAATGGCATTAGAACCGAAAGGCCAAGTAGAGGGCTTATTGCCATTGTTACCTAAATGATTGGTATAAACATATCCAATTTATATTATTCACTATTAGACATGTTCCATATGAATTGACCAAGTTTCTGCCATTTGAATTGGTATTCAGAAACGATATTAAAAAATTAATTAAGCACCATGAGGTGGCTCAGTCTCTACCACTAACGTCTGACAGCATCAGGGACCTGAGTTCACTTGCAACCTGAGGCAGCTGCCAGTGTGGAGTTTGTACAATCGCCCTGTGTCTGCTTGGTTTTGCTCCCACAAAGATGTGCAGGTCAGGTGAATTAGCCATGCTAATTTTCCCACATTATCAGGTGCATTACGCAGAAGGGAATGGGTCTGGGTTGGTTACTCTTTGGGGAGTCAGTGTGGACTAGTTGGGCCAAATGGCCTGTTTCCATATTGTAGGTAGTCTAATCTTATCGAATGTTAATAGGTCTGAGATAACGTTGAAATATTATGTATCCAAGGTGAAAGAAAAATTAAGCAGCAATGTGAATTTGCTGCACATTTCTTGAATTGGAAACAGTTCCTAATGAAGCAGGACACAGAGCTAAAATCTAAAAGTCATTAATTTGCCCAAATGGATAAAGATTGGTGCTGTTACAAATGATAGGAGATCCCTCCAAAGCAAGGCTTATTGGTCCCTGGCAGACTGAGAAGACGGTAAGTCAGACGAATAACTTTTTAAATATGCCAGATGTGGAAAAAAAACTTATTTTGTGTCTGAGATATCAACATTACTGCATGAGCATAATGACAGGGAAAGAAAGCTGGAGAAACAGGCATTAGGTACTGCCACTGAGAGTGAGCAATAAAATCCAGATGATATACATTTTGATGTTCCCAGAATAAATTGAATAATGAGAAAGTCCACAAGAAATGGGATATGGCAGTCACCTGTGTGTTCCAGGAACAAATATCTGAATTGGAAAAAGCAGAAATAGAATGTGGAGAAATTTTTGTCATTTCCATAAATGATTTGGAAGTGAGCATAAGAGGTACAGTTGGAAAGTTTGCAGATGACACTAATGTTGGAGGTGTATTGGACAGCGAAGGGGGTTACCACAGATTACAACAGGATCTGGACCAAATGGGCCAATGGGCTGAGAAGTGGCAGGTGGAGTTTAATTCAGATAAATGCGAGGTGCTGCTTTTGGGAAAGCAAATCTTAGCAGGACTTATACACTTAATGGTAAGGTCCTAGGGAATGTTGCTGATCAAAGAGACCTTGGAGTGCAGGTTAATAGCTCCTTGAAAGTGGAGTCGCAGCTAGATAGGATAGTGAAGAAGGCGTTTGGTATGCTTTCCTTTATTGGTCAGAGTATTGAGTACAGGAGTTGGGAGGTCATGCTGCGGCTGTACAGGGTTAGGCCACTGTTGGAATATTGCGGGCAATTCTGATCTCCTTCATATTGGAAAGATGTTGTGAAACTTGAAAGGGCTCAGAAACGATTTACAGGGATGTTGCCAGGGTTGGAGGATTTGAACTATAAGGAGAGGCTGAACAAGTTGTGGCTGTTTTCCCTGGAGCATCGGAGGCTGAGGGGTGACCTTGTAGAGGTTTGCAAAATTATGTGGGGCATGGATATGATAAATAGACAAAGTCTTTTCCCTATGGTCTGGGATTCCAGAACTCGAGGGCATCAGTTTAGGGTGTGAGGGGAAATATATAAAAGAGATTCCTCAAGAACAAACCACGACAAGCAGACCAAACACAGCCAGAAACACTAACCACCTTACCATACATCTAAGAAGTTTCAGAAATGACAGCCAGACTACTAAAACTCCTCGGAATCCTAGTAGCGCACAAACCACCTACAGTCTCAAACAAAAACTAATAAACTTAAAAAAACCAGTACAACCCATGGATAATAACAACGTCGTCTAAAAAAATCCGATGCAAGGACTGTCACAAACAGCTTGGGCGTGGTTTAAAATAGCAATGAATTAATGACTGGAAAGATAAGCAAGTGAGACAAAAATAAATCATGGCGAATGCTGGAAACCTGAAAGAAAACTCGACAGATCTGGCAGGAGTTTGGAACAGAGAAACAATATTAATTGTTTTGGATTAAATGTGATTCTTCTTCTCCTGCCTCCCCTTGGATAAAAATCTAGGTTTTCTTTTCTTTAATGTATGGTGGAATAAATAATTCTGTTGTCTCTAAGTATTTTATGCTTGAATTGTGCAAAATAGACCCTTTTCATTAATGCATTCTTTGCAAGCAGCACCTGCACTAACCCCTTTGTGAAAATATACGTGGGAAATGTAAAGTTCCAGTCGAATAGTTGTCTCCCTGAAGCCTGCGATCACTTACAAATGTGCTCCACTCTCAGTGTTCAGCGCGCTCAGAGCTTCATTTAAAAATATGCGAAATTTAAACAGGTCTGCTGCTTTCCATTTACTCTGCAATAATTGCACCAATTGATGTTCCACACAAGACATTTTCATAATATGATAGGAGCCTGATTCAGTGGTTAGATGGATAAATTCGCCCAGTTTACACTTTTCCACGTTGAATAAAAATCGTTTATCATCTTAAAGGGATATTGTGACACCTGTCTGCCATTGTGCAGTGTGTTAAACTGGAAGACTTTCGTTTTTTTCCATTTTAACTGCTTTTTTTTAACAACATATAGCTTTTTCATGTATTGGCAACACAGCTGATCCCTTTAAGTTTTATCAATTCATTCCTTCACTCGTACAATTTATTCACAATATGTGTAAAATTTATCGCTTCAGCCACATCTTACGACCTTTCCTTGCTTTAATTACCGATTTTGTCATATGTGCTACTGCCATCTCACAATGTGAATCTCGTTATATTAAGCTTTTAGGAATGTCATTTTTTTTGTACTTTTTCAACAAAGACGTAAACTTCATTTCGTTCAGTGTAAGCATTCAAATCATTAACTTGACATAACCCAATTATGTCTTGTTGGAGCACTGTATCTGTGGGGATCTAGTCAAATTGTAATAATGGTTTAAATATCCTTCTAATGTGCCATTGATTTTGGCAGGTATGCAAAGATTTCGACATTTATTTCATTGATTGCGTGTGGATATTGCAACACTAATGACTAATTGTGATTCATAAAATCATTGGCACATTAAATTTAGGACTGAGATTTTGAAAGCATATAAGAAATGTTAAGATGTCTGGTAATGCATGTTTACTTTTGACTTTAAGGTGGAGCGCAGTGTTTACATTCCTCAATCTATACCACTCACTGTTTCAGCCGGACTCTGCCATTTCCTATTCCTGTGGATAGTTCTGAAGTGACGTCTGCTGAGAATAGATTTTGTTCGTGATCGTAAGTCCGCAAATACCCCTCGCAGTTTCCATCTCCATCACCCGTCATGCTGGAAGAAGGCTCCACACATATTTGCCGAGCTCATATGCAAGAGACAAGGTTTTTATCTGAAGTCGTCATAGCAAGTACAAGTTGGTGATTTATCAAGACATCACAGCAAGGCTCAGAGGAAGTATTATTTCCTTTCAACTTCTTCCACGGTGTGACTTGGAAGATCCTGTAATCGTCACTCAATTCTACACACAGAAAGTTCTCAAGTAGCAGAAAGGTCTGCTGTCTAGTCATTCCAGTCTGTCCACAGATTTTGATAAGAAGTTCATTGCAATTTTAAGTTAATGACATGCTTTAATAAGAAAAAGTCATCTTTAAACTACAATAAGATATTCTTTATTATCTCATTCGATATCACACTTTGTGACGAGTTAGTTGCTTAATTTCCCCATTTTAATGTTTACCCTATGTTCCGGCTGATTTTCTTTCTCCACCATCAATGTGTGATCGTCTCGCAATAACTTCATGCCTAACTTGCAATTCAGTCGACTATTTTAGAGATGGATGTGATTTTTCCAAGTCTAGTGTATGCTTACAAACTTATAACGAAAACGAAACTTGACGTCTTGTATTTCACATAGAATGGGCGGGTCTATTTCTGTCCCATGGACCGAGGTGTTTCCTTTCAGCTTGATACAGTGCAATCAACTTTGTTTGCCTTTGGCCCTTTGTCACTGTTTCTGTTAAGTCCCACATCAGCCTGAGGAAGTTGTTCGTATGATCCAAGCCTCGACTTGCTGTGAATCTGTAAGGGAGACCCATTGTGGGAACTTTTGGATTACTGTCTTCTGATGAGGCTGATTGCATCTGACTCCCATCTGATGAGTGACCGGTGATTTTTCTCCAGCATCAATCACTTTCGCTCCATCACCATATTCCCCCTCTGCTCCTGGTGTCCCCTCTCACTTCTCTGTGGGCACTCCATAAAAATCATGTGCTTTCTCCTCTGTGTTGCTGTCCGCCCTGGTGTGGTCATCCCTAGCATCACCGAGCTTTGAGAAGAATTGCGGTTCAGGTTGAGGTTTTGGATGTAGAATTGCTCGCTGAGCTGGAAGGTTCACTTTCAGAAGTTTCATCACCAGACTAGGGAACATCATCTGATAATATTACCCTGTATGGTGACAAAATCTCTGAAAACAAATGTTCCAGCTCCGAGAGCAAACGTGGAAGGTTCATATCCCCTATCAATCCCAGTCCTCAGGAATAGTGGAATGAAATAATGGGATGCAAAAAAAAATACTTTTGCAAAAACTTGTCAGGAAAGTGGACTGAAGCAGCCTGAGCCTTGCCAGTCTCCGAAACCAGGTGAATAGAACCACTGGTCTAACCCCTTTTGACACTCTGATGGGAAGACCTAAGACTCCTGGGACATGGCCTGTCTACATGGGAACATAATCCATAGAATAATGCAGTGCATAACTGGCCCTTCAGTCCTTGCAGTTGCACCGACCTATGGAGCAATCTAAGCTGATCCCCCGACACTATCCCATCATCATTCATATGATTTTCATAGGACTGTTTAAATGCCCCTAATGTGGCCGAGTTAACTACACTGGCAGGTGGGGCATTCCACGCCCTTACTCTCTGAGTAAGAACCTGCCTCTGACAGCTGTTTTAAATCTATCACCCCTCAATTTGCAGCTATGCCCCCTCGTACAATCCGATGTCATCATCCTAGGAAGAAGACTCTCACTGTCCACCCTATCTAATGGTCTGATTATCGTGTAATCTCTGTTAAATCCCGTCTTTGCCTTCTTCTCTCCAATGAGTTCAAAACCGATCCCTCAGCCTTTCCTCATAAGACTTCAGCCTTTCCTCCAGACCAGGCAACATCTCGGTAAACCTCCTCTGCACCTTTTCAATGCTTCCACATCCTTCCTGTAATGGGGCGACCAGAATTGTACGCAATTAGTAGAAATAGCCCTGACTGAGGACAGAAGCCAAAACCCTCCAGTGTGCCCTGGCGCTTTGTCTCTGAGATGGAAAGGACTGTATCAAGTGTTACTGAGAAACTAAACGGCAGTTAATTTGGAAGGACATAGGAGTGGGTGCACGCGAGCAGCTATAAAACACATAAACTCACCAACTCGGTAACTCCTAAAGCGAAGCAAGAGACCCCTGTGGATGCAATTCCTGGGCCTCCTCAGCTTGCAAACGACTGAAACTACATATGCATGGCCTTTTTATGGGCATGCCAAAAGTGGCCCTTGGTTGTGTAATGATGACATAATACGATGTGGATCATATTGTATGCTGTTTTTAGTCAGATATGCAAAGGATGGGTCAGGGTCTGGGGAGAGGTAACCATTATTCCTCCACTGCAGCGAGAGGTCAAAAAGAGTATCATATACTGGCAATGTTGTTTCTTGTAAGGTAAGCCTCTGCTGTCTGGAGGACTTTCCAGATCCCCTTGTGGCACTTCTTGGTGACGTGAGGGTGGCTCACAACCCGTAAGTAATCTGTAGCAGGGGAAGATATGGAAACTAAAAGGATTTTCTAGCAAGTGTATAAAAGGAGGAGGCAGGTCATGGGCATATGTCAGATGGAGATGCGATTTGAATTGGTCCCAATTCCATACAAAGATCAGCTACAACCCTCGTGTGACACACCAGGTTTGTCAATGCAAGTGTTGGGAGGCGGAGTATATTTTTTCCTGTGTGGAATCCCTGGACAGAACCTTTGTAGTGGTGCCTGGAGTCTGGGTTTTGGCATTTAGAAAGCCCTTTTCTGCCTGACAGTATAGCTCAGGAATATAGTGACTAAAATGATCAATACACCGAACAAAGCACACGTATGGCGGAAAAATGAACTGCCTATTGGATGTGTGCATATATGCCGACCTATTTACAGGGATAGCCCCATGTGGCCAGTATCCTTGAGCTGGCCTGTGTTTGCCAAATAGCAAATATACCAAACCTCTTCAAGGCAGACCTGATAACTCTGAGAATGTGCAGGAGTGGAAGTCAGCAGGGTATAATCTGGCCCGATTCTGAGATTGGCACCAACCCGACTATAAAAAATTCCATATGCCCCCTTTCCTTGTAGTCCTTAACAACACTGTCAGTGCTCTCATTTTATTCATGCGAGATGAGACTGACTCTTATCTGGGATGTTGTCAATGTTCATTCATTGGTCTAGCGTACTTCATAAGGTGTCAGGCTCCCTGTGGGCAGATTCTGGTACCAGGTAGTGCAGGGGCAGACATTCCAACTTAACGTCTGACAACAGCATCTATTTTATCTGCTGTCTTAAGGCCTATCCTTGGATTCCTTCATATTAGACATGGTCATATCATATGGGATGTGTAGTTCCGAGCATCAGAGTGTTGAATGCGCTACATTCATCCTGAAGCTCAAGTGATTCCTCACCAGTTTCCTCACCTAGGTAGGGACGCCTTCTTCTCCCATTGAAATCTATCTGCGTTCCCAAGAATTGGGCACATTAAAACTGTATTGGACACTGTCCCCAATGATACTGCTGAGACCCTGACTGAGATCAAAGCTGAGTTAGACACAGTTAGAACAGAGGCCCTTCAGGACTGCCTTGTCTTGCATCTTCTATTATCCACAGATGGTCGTACTTATGTTGTTATTGGGCGGGAATACTTTCCCGAAATACCTGACATTTTGAAAAATATCTCAGATTTGGTGACGCACATTCTCAAGAAAGTCAAGAAATTCAACTCCCCTTCTGCTTCCACGTGCTCTTTGAACTCGCCTGACTGGGTAGTTGGGATTCTCCTTAGTTATTAGCTCATCATCTTTACTATCATACTCCCGATACTTTGTATCATATGGTGAACGACAGGCTGTTGCTGTGCACAGTTTGATCTTATTACATTTTCTGCTCCAAAGCCGGTAAGCAACTATCACATCATTCCCAATAGCAACCCCTCGAATGAGCGAGCATGTGTGTGTATACGTTCTTTTCCAAAAGGGTATGCACCCACCTGTTTTGGATGACCCGATATCCTAGACGTAGGTGATGAACTGGAAGACCAACAAGGAGGGAATTGTGGAAGGTAGGAATAACATGACATACTGATGCATGATGGGATGCTTGATCAAGGTAAAAGGTGACTTTGCTGTCAGGTTTTCAGCTGTAGTGTAAAAATACTGCTGCAGATCAAGACTGCGGTTATGTAATTTGTTGAAAATCACACAACACCAGGTTATCGTCCAACAGGTTTAATTGGAATAATTAGAGTTTGATGAAATATAGAGAGTGTATCTTAGGTGTATCGTTGGTGTCTGTTCCTGAGCAACATCGGGACTAAAGGGAATGGCTGCACCTTGCTTTCCTGATTTATTGTTTTCAACATTACATTAG
This sequence comes from Chiloscyllium punctatum, assembly GCF_047496795.1. Lineage (NCBI taxonomy): Eukaryota > Metazoa > Chordata > Chondrichthyes > Orectolobiformes > Hemiscylliidae > Chiloscyllium > Chiloscyllium punctatum. The sequence continues at coordinate 129,658,273 of NC_092742.1, forward strand.
TGCTGCATGAAATGTAAGTAAAACAAGCGACTTATTTGTATTATTGTGTAGACATCAGCTGACTGTTCAGCTTGGGAGACAGAGAAGACTTGAAGCCTCTCCGTGAATTCCCAAAAAATAAAGCGGTTCAAACAAGTCTTGACGTCTCAGACGAAGTAATTTCTTCGATGCTATCGCTCACTTCTGAAGAAATTTTAACTTTCCTTCTAGCGTTTTCTTTTCTCTTTGCTCGTGAGTAGAATGAGACATTCAATAGTTTCACATTCCAGAACCAGCAGTTATATAATACATAGTCACAATCAGAGAGTTTGCTTCCATAAATCTCAGTTGAGAGAGATAGCTGTTATCCAAATCCACTCTATTTAAATTCTACATGAGTTCGACCTGCTAATAAAAAGCGTCTCTATCTTATTTGTTTCTAGGTTCCTTTTAACACCCTCTTTGCAAACTGCGTGGCTTTATCGGATTGCAGTTAGCTTTAAGCATTTGGTCCATTTGTTCAATAACACTTGACTCTGCTAGGGTAAAGCGTTCTAGGCTAATTTCCTTCCTGTCCTGTCGATTCCTTTGTCTATCTCTTTCATATTTTAATTAGAGCCCACGGACGAGCTACAGACATGGCTCATTTTGATTTATAGAGTGGTAGGTCATCTACACATGATTGTCCCAATCTCGATCGAGAACAAAGATTAACGAAAATTTACAGCCCAGGAACAGGCCCTTCGGCCCTCCAAGCCTGAGCCAATCCAAATCCACTGTCGAAACCTATCATCCAATTCCTAAGGATCTGTATCCCTCTGCACCCCACCTACTCATGCATCTGTCCTGACGCACCTTAAAAGAATCTACCATGTCTACCTCTACTACCTCTGCTGACAATGCGTTCCAGGCACCAAACACTCTCCGTGTACTTGCTGGGTGTATCCACCTTACATTTTCACGTCTCAACTTGAAAGCATGACCTCTCGTTATTGAATCCCTCACCCTGGGAATACGTTTATCTCTATCCACCCTGTCTATACCCTTCACGATTTTGTAGACCTCAATCAGGTCCCCTATCAATCTCCTTTTTTCTAATGAAAACAATCCTAACCTACTCAACCTCTCTTCATAGCTAGCACCTGCCATACCAGGCAACATCCTCATAAGGAGAAAGTGAGGACTGCAGATGCTGGAGGTCAGAGCTGAAAAATATGCTGATGGAAAAGCGCAGCAGGTCAGGATCATTCAAGGAGCAGGAGAATTGACGTTTCAGGAAGAAAGGCTTATGCCCAAAACGTCGAATTGCCGGCTCCTTGGATGCTGCGTGACCTCCTGCGTTTTTCCAGCAACACATTTTTCAGCAACATCCTCGTAAACCTTCTCTGCACCCTCTCCAAAGCGTCCACATCCTTTTGGTAACGTGGTGACCAGAGCTGTACGCAGTATTCTAAACATGTTAGGCTTTGTCCTGTAATCCAGTTCTGTATATATCATTATTCTCGCCATCCACTGGGAAGAGCAGGGCGCTGTGCACCTCCTGTATTGTGACCACTGTCCGGTCTTTTAGCTATAAACTCTCGTGTCTGAGAGCTGCCACCCTTCATGTTTCCATCTCTTCCTGGACATATTTCTGACGAAGGCCTGTCAGAACTACAACCACTTTCTTGCATTTATCTTCCTTTTGTCCCTTCCATCAACCTCTTTGCTCTGTCATCAGAGCATATTTGTTATAGCATTTCTTGCTCATGTTCATGACCAGCTTCTGATTGCATTCCAGTACACACTATACTAATGACCTTGCTGAACCTTGTAGTATTTTGCTGTTAGACACAATCCCTTCGAGACATTTTCCAGTTGCCAGGGTCTTATGCCTCCCTTCGAGTAGTTCACCATCTGGGGCGTCCAGCTATGGGGTTCAAAACTCCTTGAGTACACTTCTTGTACCCAAGCATCCCACTGTGGGGCACAAGTCTCCACTGTGAAGACTAAGTCTTCTTCATCCAAAGAATCCAACAATGAGTTTCAAAACTTCCGTTGAGATCTCTCATTAGATTCACCCATCCCACTGTGGGGTACAAAACTCCTTATTAAGCATGAGTCATTCTGTTTATCCGAAATAAATCTGCCTTCTCCATCTTCTTTTTTTGTGCTGCAACTTACAGCTGGTGTTGATTATGGGGTTTGTCCTCTAGCCAACGGGTGGTAATATTAAACATACTCACCTGATTAGGATTTACATAGCTGATAATAGAATGATGCAACATCCTGATTGCAGCACCAATATTTGAGTGGAGCACAGTCAAAGACCCGGCTTGAGTTCTGTGTTCAGAAGTAAAATGGATTTTTATTCGAGCTCTTCATCACACATGGGGGAGAGGCCAGAGACTGCTCTGATTTTGGCCAATACATGAGACCCAGTCTTCCTCTTAATATTCATCTCAGATTGGGCGAGAGGTCAATGACGCTCTGGTACCCCCAGTAAGATATAGCATTTTTATGCATTTTGCTTTACAATAATTACGTGAAACATTGCCATTGTTAATTCCCCCTTATTCTATATACCCAATCCTGTAAAATGGATGATCAATGATGAACAAACCTATGGACATCCCTAGTTTCCTTATCATCTCATGAGTTTTACCAGGTATTCTAATCACTAGGCCTTGGGATCTGAAAATATATCCCATTAGTTCAAATCCCAAAGTTAATGGTGATATTCCTTCAGACTGTTCCCAGACTTAGTTATCTCTAAGGAATGCGAAATTCTGTTAATCATTTTAATCAATGCTATCTCTGGCACGTTCTGTTACTCGTCTTATAATTCTCACTGCCCTTATCACAGGAGATACAAAATAATGTTAATTCTTATTATAAAGTTAGTGAAAAGTAAAGCTTTATGTGTACACCAACTGTTAGAATTCTTTAGCTAATGAATTTTGATCAGTTTCTGTCCGACCTGACCTTGAAGGCTCCATTCAATACTTCCCCTCTATTTTGCAGTAGCGTTTTCACTCATTCTTGTTGCACGCTCCCTTCTGATCTGAAATTTACTGCCGCTATTCCGACTAACTCTTTTACTGAATAAGACAACACCTTTGTCGTTGATAAGCTTATAACTCAAACTCTTTCATTCACAGCTCCATGAATTGTCTGATCTTGGGTTTTATGATCCAGATTCCCACTGTAATCATCATTCTGTCTTTTTGTAGGATCCTCCTTTAATGCTTGCTACAAACTTCAGTCTGTCTGTGCTCAGACATTTCTTATCAACTTGATTCCTACATTCAGCTGCAGCTGCTGTTTGTGCAGAACTCACTATGTACTAGTTTTTAAGGTTCTTTGTTCCAAGTAGACACCATTACCTTGAGAAACTCCTTCTCAAAGCTATCAATGTGGATACTTATGGCCTCACTTTAATGCTGGAGCAGCCAATCTAATTCTGTTGTTACAGCAACATCTGTGCGAACGGCAGGCAATACTGCTGATCATGGACTTCATCAACACGTACACTTTAATAGCAAAAGCTTGAATGTTGTCCAGCTCTTGCTGCACGTGGATACAGACTGATTCAGCAGCTCAAAATTGACAAATTGTTCTGAACATTGCGTCATCTTCATTGAACATCCCCACTTCTGATCATTGTGGACCCAATGGCCTGAATGGCCTGCTTCCACACTGTTGGGATTCTGTGATCGAGAAACTGGAGATGTCTGGCCCAAGGAAGCTCTCCTGGTGATCTCCTGCAGGAACGTCTAATGTCTAATATCATTGACGTCTATCAATGATAAACAGCATCTTTTGAATGATGAAAGACTCCGACAATTAGGAAGGTTGCAACTGATTCCCGTTAAGCGCAATTTTCTTCAGTTCTGATAACATATTTAGTCAAACACTGCCTAGACTTCGGAGTTAATCCATCTTACCAGAGCCTTTGTTTTCACGTATTTTCTTCATACGAACAGGTCTTAATCTGTTTTATACTCGCAGAGGTGAGCAAATGTCAGGAATTCTCTATTCCAGATGTTTGGGGAGTTATTTCAATGAAAGTATTTAAAGGGCAGGTAGAAGGATGTTGAACTGTCAGAGAGTTGAGGGCGATGAAGAATTGAATATTAATGCGAATTTGAGACCTCGAGCCGTTCAGCCATGATGTTATTGAAGGGCAAGGCAGTTTTGAGGAGCAAACGATCTGCTCCACTTAAGAATGTTCTCATACTCCGTTGTTGGAAATTTAATGATAGTTATTTTGAAGGAAGTTATGTTATTGAATGTTGGAATCGAGGTGACCAGAGGTGTGGAGTAAGGTGTGGAGGCTGTCTTCACTCTGAAGCTGGGTCAACAACATGACACGACAAATAAAGCACAAATTGCAAAGAGGGGAAGCCCCCTAAACAGAGATGAGGGGCCTCTTCCATATCCAGCTTAGGTTTTCCAATTACATTTTCCATATCACCCCAAACAGTGTGCAACACTCTTGAGGGGCTGAATGATCTCCTCATTTTCTGTGCAGCATGTTATAGGAAGAAGTGTCCTCCAACTGCTCTTCTGTTGCAGATTTGAGGGGCTGAATGGAATGAAAGGGCATTGGACTGAGAAACAGGGGTTGGTCGTTAGACACTTTGAAACTGCCTTACCAGGCATCAAGATCAGAGCTGATCTGGGTCTAAACCGTCTAGTCCTAACTGAAGTTCATGATCCGTGACTCTTCAATATCGAATTAATTCAGCTTTGAGTAAACACAACCACGCAGGTATCTCAAACTTCTGGAGAAAAGAATTTCAATTCAAACGCCCCCTTTGAGAATTTCTCCTGATGACTTTTCTGACTGAGGTCGGAGGATCACTGCTTCTGTTTCGAGACCCATTGCTCCACGGATCACAACAAAATTTAAACATAACCAGGTTGGGGATACGGTATGGTATGCAGGTCTCAGGCTATGCCAAATTCAGTGCTGGGAACAAGTGGTGTAGGTGTCTTTAATATGCAAAAAATAGCATGTTTATTTCCAAACCAAATTTATTCAAACTATTATGGATAAATGAACGACAAGCAGTTTGCATATTCTAAACACCTACAAATATGTTTACGTTTGCAATAGTACTGAGATACGCGGAAACACTTGCTTACAGAGATACATACAGGAACATGCGTGCATCTGAAGACAAACAAAATAGCATGAAGTTTCTGCAGATTGTCAACTAAAAAGCATTTAGCTAAGTATCAGTTAAGTGCATGAGAAAATGGTAATTGACGGATTGTCCCAAACGTTATTCTGCCTCTGATGTTATTCTGCTCATACATGCTTGGGACTTCTTCCTGTGACAGTTCCGGTTTGGCTGACTTCCCTTTTCTTTAGGCAGTGGGGAATTTCTAAAGAATCCTCGATTGGGATCCTCCACGAGTGGTTAAGATAACAGAAGGGTTTTCAGCTCATGTACATTGCTGTGATGAGAAAGAAAGGGGGGTGGAGACAATAAGTCGTTGCTTCTCGGGAATGTTATAATTTTACCCCTCTGAGTTGAATCATACTGTAATATTACCCGAGCCCCAAATCTGATCACGTGAAACCTCCTTGAGCATTCTCCGTACTGGATGACTCCAATCTAGCTCCCTAATCCATCGAGGTGTCTCATTGTTGCTGTTGTACCAGTGTTGTACCAGTTAAAAAAAAAACTCCCACTTTATAATTTGGAGATGGTCAGTTCTGCTAAAACACACGTTTCTTCGTCGCAGTTTGGCTGTGATGTGATTGGGAAACTTGAACCGTTATTTGCAGAATGCAAACTCCTTTAGTTTCTATATGGCGATTCCGGTCCCATTAGCAAGAATGGCGTGGCTATTGCGCAATTTTTGTACAATGCTAGATGGCAGAAGAAGACAAGCATCGTATATTTTAGAGCCGACTTGATGCTTAGATGTGTCGGCGCAATTTTTAAGCATAGAATCCCTACATTATGGAAACAGACCATTTGGTCCAACAAATCCAACGAATTCTTGTTCTTTCTTTATTCAAATTGTTTGCTGTTGTTCTATCCTTGAGCAAAAACAGAAAATTCCCTTAATCCACATTATACGGTTTCTGCTGTAGGTTTGCTCATGAACCTCCCTTGTCTATGTCCCAATGTAGATGCTCTACCTCCGCTTAATAACTTATTAAATTACTATATTGGTTTCTTAGCTAACTGAGCTCAAAGAATTTCAGTCCCTGAACCAAATCATTGATATACATTTTAAATCATTGATGACCCCTCACGGATCCCTGAGGCAATTCATAAGTTACATTTGCTCAATTTTAAAAGAAACATTGATCACTCCTACCCACTTCCGACGGTTAATTAGGGCTCAACTGTTCTATGGACCTGCATTGAAATGTTGAATGGCATCGCGCTGCCCTCTGCAATGTTCTCAAAAAGCTGAATACTTCATTATATTCATGTCTTACTTCATATCTTGCTTTGCTTCAGTATTCACAAGTGAGAGCGACTTTGTCGTTTGTGAGGACAGTGTGAAAAAAGCTGGTATGCTCCAACAGGTTGAAGTTACGTAAAAGGGTGTTCTGGAAGCTTTGAAAACATGAGGGTAATGAAATCCCCGAGGCCAGACAGGGTGCACCCAAGCTTATTACAGGAAGTGTGGGAAGAGATTGCTGTGCCTTTGGCAACAATCTTTACGTCCTCATTCTTCACTATAACACCAGATGATTGGAAGGTGGCCAAAGTTATTCCCTTGCAAAAGAAAGGGAAAAAGGATAACCCTGGGAATGACAGACCAGTCAGTCGTCAGTGTCAGGAAAGTTATTGGAGAGGATTTTGAGTGAGAGGATTTATGATTATTTGGAAAAGCATAATTTGATTAAAGATAGTCAGCATGGCTTTGTGAGGGGTAGGTCATGCCTCACAAGCCTGATTGAATTCTTTGAGGTTGAGACAAAGATAATTGATGAAGGTAGAACAGTAGATGGATATTAGCAAGGCGTTTGATAAGGTTCCCTATCGTAGGCTTATTGAAAAAGCAAGAAGGCATGGGATAAAGGGAAACATGGCTGCCCAGATACAGAATTATCAGGCCCCTGGAAGACAGAGGATGGTATTAGGTGGAAAGTATTCACCTGGTGCTCGATGACCAGTGGTGTTTAGAAGGGAACTATTAAGCAACCTCTGCCCTTTGTGATTTTTATAAATGACTTGGATGAGGAAGTGGAAGGGTGGGTTGTTAAGTGTGTCGAGGACACAAAGTTTGATGGCGTTGTGGATAATAACGAGGGCTTGTTGTTTATTGTAATATGCTATTGACAGGATGCAGACCTGAGCTAAGAAATGGCTGATGGAGTTCAACCTGGAAGAGTGTGAAGTGATTCATTTTGAAAGATCGAATTTGAATGCCGAAAAGCAAGGTCAAAGGACAAAAAGAACAAAAAAAAAATTACAGCATGGAAACAGGCCCTTTGGCGCTCGAAGCCTGCTCTGAGTCAGATCCTCTATCCAAACCCGTCGTCAATTTTCTAAGAATCTGCATCCCTATTCTCCCTACCCACACTGTATCTGTCCAAAAACATCTTAAATGATGCTATCATGCCAGCCTCTACCACCTCCCATGGCGAACCATTCCAGGTACCCACCACCTTCTGCATGAAGAGCCTTCTATCCCATAAGAGTTTCATCTCATTTTGAACTCATGACCCCTACGAACTGAGTCGCCCAATCTGGCAAAAAAAGGCTTCTTGCTATCCACCCTGTCTCTACCTCTCATGATTTTGAAGACCTTAATCAGGTCCCCACTCAACCTCAATCTTTCTAATGAAAACAATCCTGATCGATTCAACCTCTCTTCATAATTAGCATCCTCCGTCCCAGGCACAATCGTGGTGAACCTCCTCTGCACCCTCTTCAAAGGATCCACATTCTTTCGTTAATGGCGACCAGAACTGTACTCAGTATTCCAAATGTGGCTGAACCAATTTCCTATATAATTGTATCACAATCTGATAACTCTTGTACTCAATAACCCATCGGATGAAAGAAAACATACCATGTGCCTCCTTGAACACTGTATCGACCTTTGTTGCCACTTTCAGGGTACAATGGACTTGAACACCCAGATCTCTCTGCCCGTCAATTTCCCCCCAGACTTTTCCATTTACTGTACTTTTCACTTTTGAATTGAATCTTTCAAAATACATCACCTCACATTGGCTCGGATTGAGCTCCATCTGCCATTTTTGTGCTCAACTCTCCAGTTTATCTATATTCTGATGCATTCGCTGATAGTCCCCTTTACCATCCTGCGGACTACGTCTGTAGAACATTTTAAGTTTCCACCCAAGTTGATAAGGTTGTTCAAGAAGGCGTATGGTGTGTTGAGGGATTGAGTTTATTAACTGTGACGTTATTCTGAGGCTTTGTAGAGCCCTGGTTAGACCACACTTAGAATACTGTGTTCAGCTCTGGGTGACTCATTACAAGAATGGTATGAAAAATTTAGAGGGGTGCTGAGGAGATTTACGAGGATGCTGCCCGGACTGGAGTGCATCTCCTATGAAGAAAGGTTGAGGGAGATAGGGCTTTTCTTATTGGAGAGAAGTAGAATGAGAGGTGACTTGATGGAGATGTGCAATATTATGAGAGGCGTAGATCAAGTGACGTTTTCCCAGGATGGAAATAGCTATCAAGGGGGGAATGATTTTACGATGGTTAGAGGAAGGTTTAGGGGAGATGACAAAATTGGTTATTTACACAGAGAGTGGTGGGTTCGTGTAATGCACTGCCAGCAATGTTAATAGAATCAGAAACATTAGGGGCATTTAAGCGACTCTTGATAGGCACATGGATGGTAGTAAAATGAAGGGCATGCCAGTTAGATTGACCTTAGTATCAGATGAAAGAGTGGAACAACATCGAGCGTCAAAAGGCCTACACTGTTCTATGTTCTCTCACTCTAAGGAACTTAATGTTCTCAACTATCTCCATCTTAGCTCCAATAATGTAGATATGGGCATGACCCCCACCCCACCTTCATTCATCAAATAATGATTAGATCTTTCGTTTTGTTGAAGTTGAGGGAGGGATTGGTATATTGACATCACACCGACAAGCATTTTATCGCCTGTGGATACTGAAAGTAAGCATGCTTAGTTAAACAGCTTCACTCATATTCTAATCATAATTCCATAGGCAACTATGTATTAATAAGTAAACTCAATGTTAATGAGTTTAACAGGAACAGTCTGCATTGAAACGAACAATAAGCATTTGTTCAGGAATCTTCTGAAAAAATGAATGAACTGGGTAGCTCGTGTTCACAGTGAGCATTACCGTACTGATCAGTGCTAGTTGACTCCAATATTAAAGAGCTCCATGAAATTCCTTCTAACAGTGCAACCTCAACAATAGTTAACAAGCCCAACTCGGGTCTGTCTATGAACATTCAATATGTCTGTTCTTAAATGGCCCTGTGTTGCTTAATTCAATTGTAACCAGTCATATGCAAATCATGTCGTCTAAGTATAGCTGCGATCATGAGCATCTTGTCACATTTTGTATTCTTCTATAGTTGACCATAAAATATTAAATGTAACAATATGCAATTACATTTGTCAACATTAAATCTTTTTGATCTGGGAGAAAGTGAGGACTGCAGATGTGGGAGAGCAGAGTTGAAAAGTGTTGTGCTGGAAAAACACAGCAGGCCAGGCAGCATCCAAGGAGCAGGAGAATCAACGTTTTGGACATAAGCCCTTCTTCAAGAATGAGGCTGGTGCCAAGCGGGCTGAGATAAAAGTAGGGGGGAGGGAATTTGGGGAGGGGCGTTGGGAATTCGTTAGGTGGAAGGAGTTGAGGGTGAGGATGATAGGCTGGAGAGGGCGTGGGGGCGGAGAGGTTGGGAAGAAGATTGCAGGGCAAGAGGGCGGTGCTGAATCTGGGAGTGGGGACTGAGATAAGGTGGGGGAGGGGAAATGAGGAGAAATCTACCTTCATCCCGTGTGGTTGGAGGGTTCCTAGGCAGAAGATGAGGCACTCTTCCTCCAGGTGTTGTGTGGCCTGGGTCTGGCGATGTAGGAGGCCAAGGACCTGCATGTCCTTGGCAGAGTGGGAGGAGAATTAAAGTGTTAAGCCACGGGGTGTTTGGGTTGGTTGGTGCGAGTGTCTCAGAGGTGTTCCCTGAAACATTCACGTGTAGGCAGCCAGTCGGGTGCAGTTTACAGTAAATGATGTGTGTGGAGGTGCAGGTGAAGTTGTGATGGATATGGAAGGATCCATTGAGGCCTTGGAGGAGGTGAGAGGGGAGGTGTGGGCGTACGTTTTGCACATCTTGCAGTTGCAGGGGAAGGTGCTGAGAGTGGAGTTTGGATTGGTGGGAGGTGTGGCCTGACGAGGGAGTCGCGGAGGGACTTGTCTCTCCAGAAATCTGATGTGGTGGGGTCTGTTTGGAGGTAGCAGAAGTGAAAATGTATCTGGAGGTTGGTGGGGTGGAAGGTGAGAACCAGTGGGGTTCTGTCCTGGTGGCGATTGGAGGCGTGGGGTTCAAGGGCAGAGGTGCAGGAAGTGGAGGAGATGCGGTGAGAGCATCGTCAACCACATCTGGAGGGAAAATGTGGTATTTGAAGAAGGAGGCCATTTGGTCTGTTCAGTACTGGAATTGGTCCTCCTGGGAGCAGATGCAGCGGAGGCGAAGGAATTGGGAATATAGGATGACGTTTTTGCAGGGGGCATAGTGGGAGGAGGTGTAATTTAGGTTGCCGTGGGAGTGAGTCAGGTTGTAGTAAATCTCGGTGTTGAGTCGGTCGCCTGAGATAGAAATGGAGAGGTCTAGGAAGGGGAGGGAGGAGTCTGAGACGGTCCAGGTAAATTTGAGGTCGGGATGGAAGGTGTTGGTAAAGTGGATGAACTGTTCAACCTGCTTGTGGGAGCACGAAGTAGCGTCAATACAATCATTGATGTAGTGTAGGAAAAGCTTGGGACTGGTGCCAGAGCGACGAAGAGGCAGGCATAGCTGTGGCCCATGTGGGTGCCCATGGCTACTCCTTTGGTTTGGAGGAAGTGGGAGAATTAGAAGGAGAAGTTGTTAAGAGTGAGGAAGAGTTCAGTCAGTCGAAGGAGAGTGTCAGTGGAAGAGTACTGGTTGGGTCGGCAGAAGATGAAGAAATGGAGGGCTTGGAGGCCTTTGTGATGGCGGATGGTAGTGAATAGGGACTGGATGTCCATCATGAAGATAAGGCATTGGAGGCCAGGGAAGCGAAAATCATGGAGGAGGTGGAGGGCGTGAGTGGTGTCCCAAACGTAGGTGGGAAGTTCTTGTACTAAGGGGGACAGGACTCTGTTGAGGTATGCAGAAATGAGTTCAGTGGGGCAGGAGCAGGCTGAGACAATGGGTCGGCCGCGGCAGTTGGTTTTGTGGATTTTGGGCAGGAGGTAGAAACGGGCGGTGAAGGGTTTTGGGACTATATGGTTGGAGGCGGTTGATGGGAGATCTTCTGATGTTCTGAGGTTATGGATGGTCTGGAAGATGATGGTGGAAGGTGGGGTCATGGTCAAGGTGGCAGTAAGAGGAGGTGTCTGCGAGTTGGCGTCCACCTTCAGTGGTGTATAAATTGGTGCACCAAACTACCACTGCATCTCCCTTGTTTGCCGGTTTGATGGTGAGGTTGGGGTTGGAGTGGGTGAGAGGGGTTGACAGGTTGAGGCGGTCAATATCGCGGCAGCACTTGGATATGAAGAGATCGAGGGCGGGTAAGAGGCCAGCACACGCTGTCCAGGTGGATGGGGTGTTTTGGAGCCAGGAGAAGGGATCGTCAGAGGGTGGGCGGGAGTCCTGGTTGAAGAAGTAGTTGCGTAGGCGAAGGCGGCAGAAGAAATGCACGATATGTAGCCGCGTGTCATTGATCCAAGAGCGTATGCACTGCATAGAAGCACATCAACCAAATCAGATTCAATGAATATCATGGTGTTCAACTGGACGTGTTAAAATTTCATGAAGCTGTATTAAACTTTAACAGTCCATACTAAATGGGACTATGCAGCAGAGGTTAAAGTGAACAACTCTGTGTTCTGTGTTTAACAATTGGCAAGTCTTAACACAGACAAGCAGAAAGCAGCCCTGCTCAATTGCGCCATGCCATTCTGAAGGTAAATTTGCTTTTCTGCTGATTAACAAAATAATTTGAATGATTCTGCAAGGAACGGGTCTCCGCAGAACATAGTTGATTCTGTGCAAATGAACTATAACCCCTTGGAACGTCGCATCTAAAAGCTAGTTTGGTGAAGTGATCATAGAATCATGGATTCGTAGAGACGTACAGCACAGATTTAGACCTTTCTGTCCAACTGGTCCATGCCACCCAGATATCATAACCCAATCTAATCCCATTGGCCCATATGCCTCCAAACCTTTCCTAATCATCCATCCATCCAGATGCCATTCAAATGCCATAACTGCACCAGTCTCCACCACTTTCTCTGGCAGCTCATCGCATACACGCAACACCGTCTATGTGAAAAATGTTGCCCCTTAGGCACCTTTTGTATCTTTCCTCTCTCACCATAAACCTAAGCCCTCTACTTCTAGATTCCCCCACACTGGGAAAAGACTTTGTCTTTTGATCATTAAAAAACCCTTCATGATTTTACAAACCGCTATAAGGTCACCCCTCAGCCTCTGAAGCTCCAGGGAAAACAGCCCCAGCCTATTCCACCTCGCCCTATAGCCATGTTCACACAACATTTTGTGGACCATTGCATACTGACAGCAACCATGGTGATTGTATACTGACTGCACACTCATTGTAAATGTGATCCATTTGACCATATCAATTTCTATTCTAAGCTCGATGAAGTAGGTTTCCCGACTTTTGAATGGAATTGCACATAAACCAGCATGCTCTTGCTTTTTGTGACTAAGAAAGAAAACATCTAAAACACAAATTTGCATTAACGCAGAACTTGACTGAATGGAATCTGTGGATACAGGTACTGATTTGCGTGACTGATCCCGTCTACACCAAAAATATAAAAACTGATGTAGACCCATGGCATTGACTACTTCAGTACTGAACTGAACCTTCCTAGAGCAAATGCAGTTCTGAAAAGCTGGCCTAGTGAACGATACTGATTGCACTACTACTTGCACACTCAGACTGTGACTGTAATAGACTGCAGCAACCAACTGTTCTGAATTGAACCTCTCTATACAGTCCTGAAACTGCATGCTGACTCTAACTGGTTTAAAACTGGATGGAATTGTGATAACCAAGAACAATCCAAATTGAAGATACTCAAATTGAATCACACCTTTCTACAATAAATTAAGACGAGTGATCGATTTTTATTTCGGTGGCATCACTTCAGATACCTGAGAGCATTCTTTAACGAAAACACTCATATCCATTAAAGCACAAATAGTGTAACAGTCGAAATAATGCCCACATATTTGTTTCTTTTCTTGTTAATTAATACAATCACCTGATTCTGGCCCTGGGGGCTGACACCATATAAAGCTGACGATGACTGTGTAAAGGACTTGTTCAGTGTTTGTTACAAAATGCATGGATTACCAAAAGGTCTGGTTTTTGCCATTTATTACCCCGTTATTGCAGCAATTGGGGTTCCAGGTAAAGCATTATAATGAGAAGGGACATTTATTTATATATTGGAATAAATGTGTAGCGTTGTTGTACAGCGGGTACTACTCCCAAAATTTATTCTCACAGATGTGACTGATATAAACATCTTCCTACGTCCATCTACATAGGTAAGAGTAAAGACCTGAATAGTCTGGTGTATTGATTGATGCTGCAAGTAAAAATGAAGTCTCGGGCATATTATTGTTATTGCACAACTGTCAGCAGCAAAAAGAATTGAAGAAAGAAATCCTATTGAACCAATGACGGAGATCATATTTGAGCATATTTATTAAAAGTGTTTCACGATGCTCTTTCGACCGAAACTGACCAGAATTTTTTTTCAGAATTAATGGAATGAGTTGATCCTTACTATTGCTTTGGTGTCCTCATGATACGTTCTCAATATGATTTGCACTTCGCTGTTCTCTTCACAATATTATTTTGGGTGAAATTTCACAATATTGTCAATAATAAAACCTTTTTCCGAGCCCATTCTCATCCAATTTAATCCTTTCTAGTGGATGGATATGACAGTGTTACCAAATCAAATGTAATCGTGTCAGTGTTGCTCTGCTATTGTCCGATGTTGTAGTTTAATTGTTTTATTAATACTGTCACTGCAGCTGGATTCTCAAAGATTAAATAACGTTCTATTGCACTATTCATTCTGTCATTGCAGGTAAATATTGCACTGTTAGCATGTTATAAGTATATTTGGTTATGAAGTTGTTATGCTAAAGTAGATCAATTATCACACTTTAATCACAGGACATAAGTAACTGGTGTTATTAACGTTGCTTGCTATGGACAGAATTTCAGAATCAATTTTTTGGTTGCTGTAGCTCTCTTATGTTGGTAATACTGCAACTTCAGATGAGTCATTAGGTTGGCACCAAGGATTAGATGCTGTTTTCTGATACTTTAACCTTTATTACAGTGGTGAATTAGAAAACTGCCTGTGTACATGTATCTGTTATGTCTTGTTGAGTATGAATAATTTCACAGACGATTCACAGATTTTGATAATTTGATAAATCAACTGTTAGCTGCAACGACAGAATTTTAAAAAGGGCCAATATGAGGTAATTCGGAATTCGTTTCCTGTACTTAATGCTCATTCTGTGAATGGATTGGTATTCAGTTTGGACGCTCCGAATCTCAGGTCTAACTCAATTCAATAAGAGAACTGTCTTCCACCTTTGTTGCTGATGCTGGTTTTGAATGATGATGACAGGATCTATGATTTTCTTTCCACTTCTAGCACAATCAATATCAATGGTTGGTAATTCTTTACCCTCACTTCTCCTCTCAGCAGAGCTCGGAAAACAATCTGTAAATCACTTATGCGAAAAATAACTTTTAGATTTAATGCAAACTTTGTCATGGAGCACACATATCGCCCAACATCACAAAGCAGACCAAGTGGATTGTTGTGAATTGCAATAACTGCAGAACCTGTGCCTTGTAGCTGTGGGATGGTAGAAGAAATTTGTCGAAGTAACAACAATCATTCTAGTCAATTGAACAAAACAATAGATCACAGGCAATTAACAGGTAAATTTGAAATGTCTATTGTATGGTCATCAAAACTTCTCCACAAATTCACAAAGGACAAAATTTCATTTGAATCTAACTGTTCTGAGAGAAGAATTTCAACATTTTGTAAAAGATTATATTCACAGCAATTCAATATATGGTTGATTCTAATTGTTCTCAGTAGCATATAGTTGGTTGGAAATGGAAGTTTAGGTCCCAATTTCTTTGAGTTTCCATTGTTATTTTTCTTTCTTAAATATCATTTGCAGTTTCTGCACTGGTGCTCCTAAATTGCTTCCAAGGTGCTTCTGATTTCCTACATAATCAATTTCAACATTTTTATGATAATCCACATTGAAAGCTCAGTATTATTCCCTATTGATAATCAGTGTAATTATTAGAAACATAGAACCGTTTACCCATGAGTCCATTGATACTCACCAACTCAACTTTAGAATCGATAAATGACTCACTCATTCAACCAAAGTACACTGTACTGCTTTCATTAGAGTGAAGCTGATCAAACAGGTCTCTGACTCAATGACATTTTCTTTTTCATGTTCTATCCATTTCTCATACATGCTTCTCATAGTATCTGTCTCTCTCTGTGTTTGTATGTTGCAGCTAACATTTCAGTGATTTTAATCCTTTCACGAGGAAAATGCGGTCTCTCAAGATGTATCACTAAATACCTGGTGTCCATGGCAGTGGCGGATTTTTTGGTTATTCTCCTAGCTGTGATACTAAACAGGATTGCTGGTATTTATTTCATAAAGAGTTTTCTGTCCATCACACCAGTATGTAGTCTCCGTTCTACTTTAATTTATGCCTCCATCGACATTTCTGTCTGGTTAACAGTTGCATTCACATTTGATCGATTTGTTGCCATTTGCTGCCAGAAGCTAAAAATGAAATACTGCACTGTGAAAAGGGCAAGGCTGATAATAGGAACGATTTCAACATTGAGTTGCTTAAAAATTTCTCTGTTGTATTTTATATATGAACCTTTGTACATAATTGACAATGTACCATGGTTCTGTAGCGTGAAATCAATATTTTATACATCATGGGCCTGGGTCACATATGATTGGTTTCATCGCATTTTAACCCCTTGCCTCCCATTTATTCTAATTTTGTTACTAAATATTTTGACTGTCAGGTGTATTCTTGTAACCAGTAGAGCCCGTAGGAGACTCCGGCTCCAGAACAATGAAAATACTCACAGTGACCCAGAAATGGACAGTCGAAAAAGGTCCATAGTATTGCTCTTTGCCATCTCGGGAAGTTTCATTTTGTTCTATTCTCTGTATTTTGTCACGTTTCTTTATGTTAGAATTGCCAGACTAACTTACTTCTCAGGTTCAAATTATACTGATTCAAACTTTATTCTGGAGGAAACAGGGTTCATGCTTCAGCTTTTGAGTTCCTGTATTAATCCATTAATTTATGCAGGAACCCAGAGTAAATTCAGAGCAGAGTTAAAAAACGGAATAAAATTCCCTGCAAGTATTATTGTTAAGTTATACAAGCGAATAAATTTCAAAATTTAACGTGATGTTTCCTCAGTGTACCATTCACCATTCTTCTCAAGCTTACACGTTTTCTCTCATATATATAGCTGGTCACTTTGAGATTCATACCTTTGTATAAATGCTAAGTTTATAAAGAAGACTGCATCAACTCAAAATACAATGAATAAATATTTCCATATAACATGTCCATTTGTGTTGACTCATGTTTGGCTACATTCTCATCATCTTCCAGAAAAAAAGAGTGAACTAATCTTCGAATCATAGAGAGACACGAGCTGTCTTGTATTTACATTTCACAGTTTAATGAAGAAACCTGAAGAATTATTATACATATGATTTGAATTCTAATAGTACAATAGACTCTTTGGTGGAAATGTGTAAATTTATACATTCTTCTCCTCTAATTATCCATCTAATTCTGCCACATTCCTATGTTCATATTCAAACAAACAGAACGACTGCTGGAATTAAATATAAACTACCATCTAGTATCTTCTCCAAATTTCAAATTGATCAATTATAAAAATCACCAACCCTTGTGTAAACGAAGTAAGAGATACAACCAATAAGCATCCAGTAAAAGCACAAATTTCAGGAGAACATTATCTTCATTATGCATTATGATCCATTGTATCATCTTTTTTACCCGGGTGGCTTTAAACTTTGAGATATGTAATTGCTTTTGTTTTGTCGAATCACTGCAATTATCTTCTACGAGTTAAGCCATAAATATCCAGCGATGAAACAAGAAAGTTATCACAAATGTAGTGTTCTTAAATTCATGAACTGAATTCACTTGTTTCTCTGATGCAGTGTTGCAAATATCCATTGCATGCATAATACGTTTTAAACTGCTGCTCCATGGATTCGTCTAGCATGCATTGTAAGAATAGTCATTACTGAGATAAGACAGCGACATGGTTAACTGTGAAGGCAGTCAGCATCACAGAGGGGACCGGGCAAATTGATGAAACTGTGGCAAGCAGACAACAGTATTGAGTGGGGCGTGTTAAGTGATAACCTCAGTCAAACAATGATATATAGATAGGCAAACTAACTGAAGACCTGCGTGGTATTCATTGTTTAAACCTGAAAAGAAAACATTTCCTCCTTATGCTGAGGTAAGAATAAATTAAAAGCAAAGATTAATACCTCTTTAATTGATGCATTTCTGGGGAAACTCGTGCTAGTTTTTTGCACATCCTGCACAATGTTGGAAATTCTAGGTGCTCCTGTAACCAGGGTAACCATGCGTGTAGGAGATGCTTTCAGGTAGAGCGCTCGGGTATTTAGCTTGAGAGGTAGCTGGGGCACAGATCCAAGAAATCAGTAAAAACTACGTATCAAATATACCTTTCCATATGAAACGCATTCAGAGTAAAAAGAAAGAAGACGTCCCAGGGTGATCTTTAGCCAGCAGAAGACAGACAACAAAGATGACAGCTGCTGTGTGGTTTTGAAATGAAGTCGATGTAACTTTAGTAAGTGTCTTATTTGAACAGTATATTTTTACCGAGTTGGAGGTAGGCAATAAGCAGATAAGAGAAAGGGTGGCTTGGTGTTCTGAACAGTTATTGTTTAATCCTCACTTTTACAATTAAAGAATAAATTGAAATTTTTTGGGAGTTCTCAGTCACTTAAGTTTTAACAGATTACAAGGCGAGTTGAGGTTTTCTGGGTGTTTGGTATAATTAGCAGAACAGTTCACTGCTGCGTTGTAACAACAGTTGGAAAAGGAAAATGGAAGAAGAGGAAACTCAAAAAATCTTGGGGATAATTATGTTAGAATCAGATAAAAAATGCTGACGCACAGATGCAGCATGTAATCAGGAAGGCTAGCAAAATGTTGATGCTCATTTCGACGTTTGGTGCCTCAGAATAGAGATTTACTGCAACTACGCAGGGTTCTGGCGAAATGAACGATTTTGATCTCCTTATTTAAAAAAAATAATCTCATTGTGGACAGTTCTGTGAAGCTTCATGAGGATAAGCACCAGTGTTGGACAGCAAATTTGCTCTGCCATTCGTTCATGACCTACACGTTTCTTACTGTCATTGACCTGCCTTCTCCTGTAAACCTTGATTCCTCTATTATCAAGCTTTGTCTTAAAAAAGCACTGAAAGACCTGATCCACAACCACTTGCAGCAATAACTTACACAAATTCACAATCCTCTGACTGAAGAAATTCCTACATTATCGTTCATTTGGAGTAACCCTTCAGTCTGCCGCTATGCCCTTAGTTCTATTCTCTCCTATGAGTGGGAACATCTTCTCATGCCTCATTTATCCAGACATGTCAGTAATCTCTAAGGGTCAATGAGCACCCACATCATTCTCCTCAACTCCAGCAAATACAGACCCAGAATTTTCTCTGCACCTTATTTGACAAGCCCTTCATTATGAGGATTGTACTTGTGAAACTACTCTGGAACACAATTAAGGCAAACGCATGCTTCCTTTGATGCGGGGTTGGGGGTTGGGGTAGGGTAGCAAAACTGTCAAAACATTCTAAAAACAGTCTGACCGAAGCTTTTGACAGCCCCAATGGTACATTCCTGCTCTTGCCAAGGAATCATAGAATCATAGAGCACAGCAGCAGACCATTGGTCCAACCCCTTCCATGGTGAATGTGAACATTCCATTTAACTTCCTGACTGCCAACTAAACCTGCACTTTGACCTGCACTTTAACCGGAAGAGAATTCTAAACTATGCACATTTATTCTTCAGATTTCCGAAGCCTTTATCCATTCAGAAAAGAGTCTACACCTCTAGTCTTCCTTCGAAAGAGCATAACCTCACACTTTCTCACGGTTTCTTCCATCTGCCACTTTTCCCCCACTCTATTGGCTTGTCCATTTCCTTCTGCAGCCTTCACACATACTCAATATTACGTGTCCTTCTTCAAATCGTTGTGTCTTCTACAAACCTAATAATAGGTTCTGCTTTTCAGTTGTTCAGATTGTTAACGGGTAACACGAATAGAATATTTGTTGTGTCGATACTCACTCCTGTGCAACTCTACTTACCTGACTTCAAAATTACCTACCTGTAGCGGGCAGCGGAAGTGAGGTTGGAGCGCATAGCTGGGCGGGAAGGCAAGTGATTAGTATTTGAGTGGGTGTGTTCTAAACCCCAGGTCCTACTCCCGTAGGGCCTCCCTCCCACCCTCCTCCTCTAACCTAACTTTAAAGTCCACAGGTTATTGACTCAGTGTTCTTGTTTTTGGAGACAGTGTACAGTCATGGCAGCACAGGCGGTGGAATGTTCCTCCTGCAGGATGTTTGAGGTAGGGGTGACCACCGATACTCCTGCCGACTTCGTGTGCAGGAAATGCAGTCAGATCCTGATCCTCACCGAACGAGTTAGGGAACTGGAACTGGAACTGGATGAGCTGAGGATTATTCGAGAGGCTGAGAGGGTGATCGATAGAAGCTACAGGGACATAGTTACGCCAGAGAACAGAGGTAGCTGGGTAACAGTTAGAGGTGGGAAGGGGAAGAAACAGGCAGTGCAGGGTTCCCCTGTAGTCGTTCCCCTAAAAAATAAGTATGCAGCTTTGGAAACTGTTGGGGGGGACAGCCTTGCAGGTGTAAGCTGCAGTGAAGGGGTCTGTGGCTCTGAGATTCAGAAGGGAAAGGGGAGAAGAAGAGAGCGCTAGTTATAGGGGACTCTCTAGTTAGAGGGACGGACAGGCGGTTCTGTGGACATGGGCGAGACTCTCGGATGGTTTGTTGCCTCCCGGGTGCTAGGGTCCGAGACGTCTCGGACCGTGTCTTCAGAATCCTTAAGGGGGAGGGTGTGCAGCCAGAAGTCGTGGTACACATTGGCACCAACGACATAGGTAGGAAGAGGGGCGGGGAGGTCATTCAAGAGCTCAAGGAGTTAGGCTGGAAGCTAAAAGCTAGGACAGACAGAGTCGTCATCTCTGGGTTGTTGCCGGTGCCACGTGACAGAGAGGCAAAGAATAGGGAGAGAGTGCAGTTGAACACGTGGCTGCAAGGATGGTGTAGGAGGGAGGGCTTCAGATATTTGGACAATTGGACTGCAATCTGGGGAAGGTGGGACCTGTATAAACAGGACGGGTTGCACCTGAACCAGAAGGGCACCAATATCCTGGGGGGTAGGTTTGCTAGCACTCTTCGGGGGGGTTTAAACTAATTTGGCAGGGGGATGGGATCCGGACTTGCAGTCCAGCAAGTAAGCTAGCTGTGTGTCAGGATGTCCAAGACTGTAGGGAGGCTGTGGAGAAGGTAGCACTGACAGGGACTACTTACAGACACAGAGATGGGCTCAAGTGCGTATACTTCAATGCAAGGAGTATCAGAAATAAGGTGGGTGAACTTAAGGCATGGATCGGTACCTGGGACTACGATGTTGTAGCCATCACGGAAACATGGATAGATGAGGGACAGGAATGGCTGTTGGAGGTTCCTGGGTACAGATGTTTCAGTAAGATTAGGGAGGGTGGTAAAAAAGGAGGGGGGGTGGCATTGCTAATTAGAAATGGTATAACGGCTGCAGAAAGGAAGTTTGAGGGGGATCTGCCTCTGGAGGTAGTATGGGCTGAAGTCAGAAATAGGAAAGGTGCAGTCACCTTGTTGGGTGTTTATTATAGGCCCCCCAATAGCAGCAGAGATGTGGAGAAACAGATTGGGAAACAGATTTTGGAAAGGTGCAGAAGCCACAGGGTCGTAGTCATGGGCGACTTCAACTTCCCAAATATTGATTGGAAGCTCTTTAGATCAAGTAGATTGGATGGGGCGGTGTTTGTGCAGTGTGTCCAGGAAGCTTTTCTAACGCAGTATGTAGATTGTCCAACCAGAGGGGAGGCCATATTGGATTTGGTACTCGGTAACGAACCGGGACAAGTGGTGGGCTTGTTAGTGGGTGAACATTTTGGTGATGGCGACCACAATTCTGTGACTTTCACCTTGGTTATGGAGAGAGATAGGTGCGCACAACAAGGAAGTTTCTACAATTGGGGGAAGGGAAATTACGATGCTGTAAGACAGGATTTGAGGAGCATACGTTGGGAGCATAGGCTGTCAGGGAAGGATGTGGTGGAAATGTGGGACTTTTTCAAGGAGCAGATACGACGTGTCCTTGATATGTATGTACCGATCAGGCAGGAAAGAAATGGTCGTGTGAGGGAGCCTTGGTTGACGAGGGAGGTTGAATGTCTAGTAAAGAGGAAGAAGGAGGCTTACATAAGGTTGAGGAAACAAGGTTCAGACAGAGCAGTGGAGGGATACAGGATAGCCAGAAGGGACCTGAAGAAAGGGATTAGGAGAGCTAAGAGAGGGCATGAAAAATCCCTGGCGGATAGGATCAAGGATAACCCCAAGGCATTCTATGCGTATGTGAGAAACCTGAGAATGACGAGAACGAGGGTAGGTCCGATCAAGGACAGTGGTGGGAGACTGTGTATTGAGTCGGAAGAGATAGGAGAGGTCTTGAACAAGTACTTCTCTTCAGTATTTACGAACGAGAGGGACTTTATTGTTGAAGAGGAGAGTGTGAAACGGACTGATAAGCTAGAAGAGATATCTGTTAGGAAGGAAGATGTGTTGGACATTTTGAACAACTTGAGGATAGACAAGTCCCCCGGGCCTGACGGGATATATCCTAGGATTATGTGGGAAGCAAGAGAGGAAATTGCAGTACCGGTGGCAATGATCTTCTCGTCTTCACTGGCAACGGGGGTGGTACCAGGGGACTGGAGAGTAGCGAATGTTGTGCCCCTGTTCAAAAAAGGGAATAGGGATAACCCCGGGAATTACAGGCCAGTTAGTCTTACTTCTGTGGTAGGCAAAGTAATGGAAAGGGTACTGAGGGATAGGATTTACGAGTATCTGGAACGGCACTGCTTGATTAGGGACAGCCAGCACGGATTTGTGAAGGGTAGGTCTTGCCTTACAAGTCTTATTGAATTCTTCGAGGAGGTGACCAAGCATGTGGATGAGGGTAGAGCAGTGGATGTAGTGTACATGGATTTTAGTAAGGCATTTGATAAGGTTCCCCATGGTAGGCTTATGCGGAAAGTCAGGAGGCATGGGATAGAGGGAAATTTGGCCAATTGGATAGAAAACTGGCTAACCGGTCGAAGTCAGAGAGTGGTAGTAGATGGTAAATATTCAGCATGGAGTCCAGTTACAAGTGGAGTTCCGCAGGGATCAGTTCTGGGCCCTCTGCTGTTTGTAATTTTTATTAATGACTTAGATGAGGGAGTCGAAGGGTGGGTCAGTAAATTTGCAGATGATACAAAGATAGGTGGAGTTGTGGACAGTGAGGAGGGCTGTTGTCGGCTGCAGAGGGACTTAGATAGGATGCAGAGCTGGGCTGAGGAGTGGCAGATGGAGTTCAACCCTGCCAAGTGTGAAGTTGTCCATTTTGGAAGAACAAATAAGAATGCGGAATACAGGGTTAATGGTAGGGTTCTTGGTCAGGTGGAGGAACAGAGGGATCTTGGGGTCTATGTACATAGATCTTTGAAGGTTGCCACTCAGGTGGATAGAGTTTGTAAGAAGGCCTATGGAGTATTATCGTTCATTAGCAGAGGGATTGAATTCAAGAGTCGTGAGGTGATGTTGCAGCTGTACAGGACTTTGGTTAGGCCACATTTGGAGTACTGTGTGCAGTTCTGGTCGCCTCACTTTAGGAAAGATGTGGAAGCTTTGGAGAGGGTGCAGAGAAGATTTACCAGGATGTTGCCTGGAATGGAGAGTAGGTCGTACGAGGATAGGTTGAGAGTTCTCGGCCTTTTCTCGTTGGAACGGCGAAGGATGAGGGGTGACTTGATAGAGGTTTATAAGATGATCAGAGGAATAGATAGAGTAGACAGTCAGAAACTTTTTCCCCGGGTACAACAGAGTGTTACAAGGGGACATAAATTTAAGGTGAAGGGTGGAAGGTATAGGGGAGATGTCAGGGGTGGGTTCTTCACCCAGAGAGTGGTGGGGGCATGGAATGCGCTGCCCGTGGGAGTGGTAGAGTCAGATTCATTGGCGACCTTTAAGCGGCATTTGGATAGGTACATGGATGGGTGCTTAATCTAGGATAGAAGTTCGGCACAACATCGTGGGCCGAAGGGCCTGTTCTGTGCTGTATTGTTCTATGTTCTATGTTCTATGTTCTATGTTCTACTCGTCGCTGCTACCATGCAGAAAAATGCATTTTTTCCCATTCTGTGTGTTCTGCTACTCAGCTAACCCTCTACCCATGTCAGCACCTTGCCCAAGCGCCATGGGCTCTTCCATGATTTAACAATATGCGATAACTCGTCAAAGGCTTTCTGGAAGTGTAAGCAAATCAGGATCATTGGCTCTCCTTTGTTACCTTTGCTCGTTACCTACTCGAATTGTTCGAACAAGTTTGTCAGGCAAGACCATGCTTGAAGAAACGATGCTGATTCAGCCTATTTTCACATGTACTGCAAGTACCCCTTGCTCATCATTAATAATGCATTCTAAAATGTTTCCAACGCCCGACGTCAGGCTGATCAGTCTATAATTTCCTGTTTTCTACCTCTCTCTCTACTCAAACACTGACATTATATTAGTCATTTCCAGCACTACTCCAGCCATTTCTCTTAAATCAACATTTTTATGTATTATGGCATGTGGCTGTAATAGGGAACTGTTTAATGAGAATAAAAATAGTTTGGTACTCTACTCATTGGCGTTTAGAAGCAAGAGAGATCATCTCTTTGACATAAAGGAGATTTTTAAGCAGCTTGACAGTGTCAATGCTGAGAGGTGATGAGAGAGTCTCAGCCCAGATGGCGTGATCTCATTGACAAAGGACATCAATTTTAGACTGAGATACAGAGGAATTTTCTCTCTGTAACAATTGTGAGTCTTTGAAACTCCTAGCTCCACATCAGTGCATTGGCTGAGTCCTTGTGTATATTTAAGGCTGAGATCGATATTTCAGTGACAAGTAGGGCAATCAAAGGTTGTGGGGAAAGGATACCAAAGTTGAAGTGAGCATTGCCAAGGAAACGACAACAACAGTGGAATGGTGGAGCCCACCTGGGAGGCCAACCGTTCGACAGCTGTTTCTACTTCTTACGATCTTATACTCTTAATGGTGCACAGGAGTTTTACCATGATGTGGCCTGGATTGGAGAATGTGTTCATGAAGAGAGGCTGG
Organism: Chiloscyllium punctatum; assembly: GCF_047496795.1. Taxonomy (NCBI): domain Eukaryota; kingdom Metazoa; phylum Chordata; class Chondrichthyes; order Orectolobiformes; family Hemiscylliidae; genus Chiloscyllium; species Chiloscyllium punctatum. The sequence goes on from NC_092742.1 coordinate 129,683,093, forward strand.
GTAGCCAGCAGTTGTATTCCTTCATCGAAGTAGACTTGATCGAGATATATAAAATTATGAGGGTCGAGGACAAAGTAGACAGGAAGAAACTATTCCCTTTGATAGAGGATCAATGACCAGAAGACAGATTTAAGGAAAGCCGCATGAGCTTTAGATGGAATATAGGGAAACTATTTTCCACCAAGAGCGGTGAAAACCCGGATATCATTGCCAATGAAGGTGTTCAGGGCATAAACCCTGGGAATATTCAAGATGCACCGAGACCTGATATGCAATAAGGCATGCAAACTGCTGGGCAAGTGTTGTAAAAGGGGATGAGAATATTTAAATGATTGATTTGGACTGGAACAGCCTCGAGAGTTCACTTTCTCTGCGGTAGAACCCTATGAGTGTGAATACAAGAAGAAATTGACATAAACAGAGAGAGGGCACTGAAGGGCTTTGAAGACTTAAAATGAATTTCCAACTTTGGTAGGAGCAGACACAACAACTGTATGATGGCCCTCTGTGCCGTAAATGTACATGGGTACATGAGAATACTGTCATCGAATATTTTGCTGTTGTGGTCAGCATAAGGTTCCTTTCAGAAAATTTCTCGGCATTCTCTTCGTGTTATTTCCACCCCGTTATGGAGTCTCTTTCTTGCAATATCTCTGATTGATGCCAGTTTTAATTTTATTTCGATACTTGACACCACGATTGGTAAATGTCACCTTGGTAGCAACGGTGGCAACTTTTCTTTTTGACTGCATCGTCAGATTTAGTTTCATTTTATGACAACGAACCATTTCGTGAATATCCTGAGGAGACTCGTTTCACTGATAAAGATTTGAATTAGAATTAGCTGCACGTTATTTTGGGCTAAGATGACGGTACTTCCCAACAATTTCCTTATGATTGATGTCATAAATACTGCGTGTGAATTGGGCTAAATTGGAAAGTCGCATTTCTTCTGGGGGAATAACCTCGGCATTTTTTTTCCATTGAAAAATGATGTTGTACAGGGCGTTCTGGCATAACGCGACAACTACATTCTGCTGCAACCTCGTGCTATTGAAAATCACCCGATGAAAATTATTGTCGCTGAGCGGAAGGTTTGTGTTATCCGAACAACAACCACAATTTGTCAGTTCTGTTCAAGCCAATTCGTGTTGAAGAGAAGTGCCTCATAACAGAACTACCTATATTAGTACTATCAGGGTTTGAACTTGTTCCTGGCACACAAGCTTTCATTCCTGCGAAACAAACATAAGAGCCGATCTCTTTTTAAAATTATAATATTTGCTGTTTTTTTAAATAAGTGGATTGATTGGACTTGGTTAATGATTGTAATCTGTGATGTCATAGCCCTCAAAAGCAAGCAGACGAATATGATATGACAGTTTGACATGAGCACAGCTAATCTATTATTTCACCTCGAATGGTTGCAAAAGAGTATTGATGGTGATAAGCGAGGACAGAAGCGGATAGTTAATGCATATCTTCCATTTTCCGTCGAATGCATTCTTCGACTTGTCCAAAGTGATTGTCAGACAGTGAATTAGCAGGAACAGAAAATCCCTGCTTAATTCTGAATTGACAGGAGACAAAAATATTGATTGTGGAAATCTGTTGGTATAATATACATTTACATATACGACTGTCAGTAATATGACAGGGTTTTATAAATTCTGATGGGTGGTGGGCGGAGACAATGAGAAATGTATTTTGTTTCAGGAAAAGAAAAAGACCAAAGCAGGACAGCAAGAATACAAAGTCACATGGCTGACCAGTTTCATTCCAGAGGAGGTCGACATTCTTGACTGAAGTATTCAAATACTTTTGAACGTTCTACAATGAGAGGTTCGAAGTTCTTAAGAAGATTGGTAGAGCAGGTTGTGGATGACGTTGTTGCCTTTCTCACTAAGCTGATAATTTTGTTTGCAGATGTTTCATCACCATACTAGGTAGCATCATCAGTGCACCTACCGTGAAGAATTGGTATGCTGCACTGCTTGCTATTTATATGTCCTGGTTTGCTGAGGTGGGTGGTATCATCTTCGTGATTGGTATATGAGTCTAGCTCTGCATGTTTTTTTAGTGGAGTCTTCCTGTTGTGGTCTGTTGTTTAGATACTGGCAGAGTATCTGGTGGCCTTCCCATATACTCTAGTCTGGAGCTTACCGTTGATCTTGGATTTGACCATTATGTCCAGGAGGGGAAGTCCATCCATGTTCTTTCTTCCTTTTTGAACCGTATGTTGGACAGGGTTTTTTTAATGAGTTGATGGTATCTCTTTACCAGTTGAGCACGTTTAGTATTGATGAAAGAGTCATCCACATAGTGATCCAAAGTTTAGGCTGGATAGTGAGAAGGACTGTCCTTTCTGGACTTCACATTACAGTTTCCACTATTAATCCTGATTTCAATAATTCCATGCATGTTAATTTGATTTGTCTGTGAATCTGACCATTGAAAATGAAATGGGTTGTGAAGAACAGATTCAAGCAGTTTCAGGGTGCTGTTCTGACTGATGGTTTTATTATGTAGGTTGAGGAAAGCCCACACCCCCAACCTCATCCTCGCCACTTTCTACAGAGTGTTCATTGAGAGTGCACTGAGCTGCTGCATTACTGAATGGTTCAGAAATTGCACCGCCTTGAATCGTTGAGCACTAGAACACATGTGAGGACGGCTGAGAAAATTATTGTAGCCTCTATTCCCTCCATTACAGATAATTACACCACATACTGCATCTGCAAATTTACAAGCATTGTGGAAGACCCTATACGTTCCTAACTCAAACTCTTCTCCTTCCTGCCATCTGGCATAAGATACCAGCTCATTCGGTCTCTCATGGCCAAACTGTGCAACTGTTTCTACCGCCAAGCCATCAAGCTCCTTAACGCTGTTTGATCACATTCTATTCCATCTGAAATTCTTTGCACGATTTTGAATCCTGCTAGAAAAGTATTTTATAAATAATAATTCTTTTATTACACTGTAATTTGTGCACCACTGTGCCTATTGTCTTGACATGTGAGGAATTACTGTGCTACCTTACGTATTTTGCACTTGCTATGCTCTTTCTGCCGCACTGTATATGATTGTGCAATTTGTGCTGTCCATGTAGCACCTTGGTCCTGGAAGAATGCTATTTTACTATATCAGTTATATATTGTAGAAACGACAAATAAAGCTAGTCTTGACTGTTGACTCTTAATCTTGGTGTTGCAAGGTGTCTGTATCACTAATCCATCCAGCAGCGATGCGAACATTGCCTTGGTTACGGAGATGTCTTTGGAAGTAATTATAGTACAGTCACATCAAAGGAAGTCATAATCCTCATTTACTCTGGTGTTCTTGATGACGTTGATGAATTCTTGAATAGAGTGGATAGAATGATTAAGCTGTTTGCCACGTGTTTCAGTCTCCATTGCAGTTCTTTTTCTCGTCTTCTGTGTCGTTGTACTCAGAAGTGAAACTCTGGGTCTGAGGGGGAACTCTGGTTTCTGGTCTTTGGTGAATCAATAGAAGTGGGTTATGCTGGATCCCTCTCCATTCATGATTTGGTAATCAATCTTGCTAATTTCACCTGTCTTGTGTAGATATTTCAATAACTGACACACACCAAGAAGACACAACACGTCTGGGTACACTGGTTACTCTGCATCAACAACATATCAGAAATGACCAACAGACTCCTCCAACCCCTTGGTATCATGATAGCCCACAAACCAATAACTACGTTACGACAGCTACTGACGAGTATAATGGATCTAATTCCCCTTCCTAACAGAACCAGTATTACAAAATCCCATGTGAAGACTGCCAGAAATATTACACAGGGCAAATCAGAAGAAAACTAGCCATCAGGGTATATGAAGAACTAGCCAACAAAAGACATGATCAACTATCACTTATGTCCATACACACAGCCAAAGAAGGGCACTAATTCGACTGGGTCAATGTATCCATACTTTGGACATGTGAAATAAAGCCATACACGGGAATTTCAGGAGGCCCCGCACTCAACCCCGAACTCAGTTTACACTGTGTAGAGGTAGGCCCCACATGCCAACGAGTAAGAAACAATGTCGGAAATGATGGCCAATTAGCAAACTGGAACACATAAATAGCAAGCAGCACAGAACACCAATGCTTCACCGGATGTGCAATGATGTTATCCAGTATGATGATAAAATATCTGCAAACGAACCTACCAGCTGAACAAACAAGTCAGCGACCTCAGTACGAAAGTTGTTTATGAAGAGCAATGTTGTGATAAGTGGAGACAAACTGCAAAATATTCATCCAGATTATGATTGCTTTTGGCAATGTAAAGCATCCTTATCAATATCGCACATTTATTCTCAAACTTACATTCCTGTCCTGGGCCTGCTGCAATGCTCCAATAAAGCACACTGGAAGTTTAAGGAACAACATCCGACATTCTATTTAAGCCTTTCACATACTTGAAATATTAACACTGAATTTTAAAAAAACACTTCAAAAAAAATCGCATCATGTCTGTTCTCCATTTATAATAACGTTCATGTCCTCTTCCACCCCAAGGAACTTTGAGATATTTGCAACAACAACAAAAAAAAACAGATGTTGATGAAAAAAGGTCAGCAGGTCTGGCAGCATCTGTTGAGAGAAATAACAGTTGGCATTTTGGGTCCATTGCCCCTTCTTCAAAACAGATGTTAGCCGAGAAAATGATAGCATGAATGCAAAGTTAGAGAGGTGGAAGATTAAACAGTAGGTGAAAATTATTTCCAAAGACAGTGAAGAAAAAGAAATGGACCAACAAAGAAGAAGATAAGGGGCCACTTCGGAGAATGAATGGCTGCAAATCGAGACTATTGCTCGCTTACAAAGAATTGTGTGTGGTCACACCCCATGTGAAGATAAGACTTCGTGTATCAGGGTGGGAAAAAGACTTGGGGGAACTATACTCAAGTCTTAAAATTATTGAACTCGATATGAAGTCCAGAAGACTGCAGAGTTCCTTCGTGGGAAATGAAGTGCTGCATTCCAGCTTGCTCTGAACTTCGCTGGAACACTGCATTCATCCTCAGACAGAGATTTTGGCTGGGGGACAGGGTGATATGTTGAAGTGTCAGGCGGCTGGACAGAACCGAAGTGTTCTGCAAAGTGGTCACAGTATGTTCCCAATGTAGAGGAATCAATATTGAGCAGTGAACACTGTAGCCTGGAATTTCAGACAAAATGTTTTTTTTCATCTGGAATATTTGTTTTGGGGCTTGGATATTGAGGAGGGAGGAAGTAAATGGGCAGTCATTACACCTTCTGTCGTTGCAATGGAAGGTGCCGTATGGTTGTTGGGACTTGTCGGAAGTGAAGGAGGAGTGGATCTAAATATCCCAGAGGAACAGTGTTTGGTAGTGGCATACCGCTGGACGTAGTCGCAGCTAATGATCTCATTGATATGAATGCTTGTGGGGAGATGTTTGTAATATTTGTCTCTTGCTTATCTTGCACGAGAACTCATCCTCCCTTTTCACAATTTAATTTACACACATTTTACATTTTTTTCTTTTGCCGATTGTGAAGTTGAAAGCATGTACTGTACCTTGAAGAGGCAGCGAATGCTATTTTACATGGAGAACTTACACGAACCTGTCATATGATGAGCTAGCAGTCTCAGAGTATATTGGAAAATCGAAAGTATAACTTTTGGCTGTGCAACAGATAACTGCGTTTTGGTTGCAATTTTGACAGTTGAAATTGTGAGATAAACTCAGAGGAAAAACGAAGGATACATCAGTTGCAGGTGACTGAAGGCAGACTAAGTTTTGGAAGTACATTGGGAATGTTTGGACCAATATTAAACGTGAAATTAAGAGGGCTGAAAGGGCTAATTAAATAGCTTTAGCAAAAATGGTTCCGGAAAATCCCAAAGCCTGTTATTCATACATTAGGAGCAAGTGGGTAACTAGAGAAAAGAATAGCCCTCTCAAGAACAAAGGAGGAAAGTTCTGCATGGTGTCAGATAAAATAAGTGAGTTCCTTAATGAACACTTTACTTTGGTAATCACCAAGAAGAGGGACATGACGGATTTTGAAGCTAGTGATAGATATTTGATTATTTTGGGACAAGTCAGCATAAGGAGGAAGGAAGTGTAGGGTACTTTAAAGGGCAGGAAGGGAAACACGTCCTCAGGTCTGGAAGTGATGTATCTCAGGTTAACGAGGGAAGCGAGAAAGGAAATAGCTGGAGACTTAACAGATATCTTTGCAGCATCCTAAAACATGGTTGAAGTCCCGGAGGACTGGACAATCGCTAATGTTGTTCCCTTGTTTAAGAAGGGAAGCAGGAATAATCCAGGTAATTATAGACCGGTGAGCCTGCCGTCAGTCGTAGAGGAACTGCTGGAGAAGATACTTACGGAAAGGGTCAATTCCCATTTTGAAGAAATTTGGCTCATCAGTGATAGGAAACATAGTTTTGTGCAAGGATGGTCATATCTTACCAACTAAATAGAATTTTTTGAGGCAGTGACAAAGGTGATAGATGTCATGCACATGGACATCTGAAAGGCATTTGATAAGGTTCCACATAGTAGGCTGATGGAGAAAGTGAATTTGCATGGGGTCCATATGGCCCTTCAGCCCTCAATGTTGAGCCGACATATGGAACCAATCTGAAGCCCATCTATCCTACAATATTCCTTTTTCACCCATACGGTTATCCAATGACCATTTAAGTGCCCTTAAAGTTGACGAGTCAGTTCATGTTGCAGGCAGTGTGTTCCATGCACCTACTACTCTCTGAGTAAAGAAACTACCTCTAACATCTGCCCTGTATCGATCCCCTTCAATGCAATCATCCGAAATATTACTTTACTTACTCAGCAGTCCCGTGGCCGCTCCTGCTCAGCATGCACTCTGTCTATTCATGAGGTATGTTTTAAAATCAGTGACTCACCTTCCCGTCATCCACTCCCACTCTTACTGCTGCTGAGACACAAAATGGAGAGCCCTAATATCCCCGGGGAGGTGGGGAGGTGGGGCGGTGGGAGTTGGAGAGCCAGGAGGATTTGCTAATGCTCTCGGGTGGTTTGAAACTAATTCAGTACGGGAATAGGAAGCTAAATTGTACTTCACTTTTAGTATTATAGAATAAGTTGATACTTTTTCTTTAAGTCGTGGAACGTCTGAGTTCACTGCCAATCAGATATTAACAGATTGCGATTCAAGGTGAACTTTTCTGGATGTTTGGTTTAATTAGTCGAAGGTTTCACTGCTGTGTTGTAGCACGCCACATTGACGGACAGATTTATCTTTTTAACTGGCTCTCTGCAGTGATACCATCTACCCTCATGCTGTTCACTCTGCCTCTCAAAAAACCCCAGCATTTTCCACTAACTCCCAATACTTTGAATTCCGAAAAACAGTCAAATCAAAGTCCATTTCTTTTTCTACAGGTGCAGTCAGACCGGTTAATGTTCTCCTTCTGCCTCTGATGGTGTTCGATTATTATTCTGGAGTAATGGATTTGGATCCACATGTGTCAGAACTCTAAATTCAAGAAAATATGTGGACAAAAAATCTGGACAAATTGCAACCATTTAATCATTGCTAATTGTCAGGAAAGAAGCGGATCTGCTCCAATAAAATTATTTTTGGAGGCAACACTGTTGTCGTTATTGCAGAGATCAGGCAGCATGTGTCGAGAGAAAGCAGTTACTTGACTTATGCAGAGGGATCATTGGACGAGAAAAAAAACCTCCTGTTTCTCTCTACAGTTGCTAGCTGACCTGCTGAGATTTTTCACCAATTTCTGATTTTTGGTATACACAGCTAAGTTTGCTTTGTTTTGCCTTCCTTACAGTTATCTGGTCTCCGTGTGACTCCAAATTCTCAGTGATTTGCTGATTTATAAATCCGAGATAAAGGTGCTCTTTTCTCTGCAGTTGACAAAAATATGCAGAACCTAATGAAAGGTAGTTACTTGTAGTTATGATGTTGTGCCGTTACAGATTCTTGCATATCACAGGGACTGGAACAGCGATTGAACTCTGCAGTGTTTAGATGTTTCAAAGGGAATGGTGGAGGGGGACAGGTAAAAGAGATTGGGGAATGTTGTTGCTATTCAGGAAAAGTATCACAGCTGCAGAAAGGGAGGACATCGAGGAGGGTTTTATCAACAGAGTCAATATGGATGGAATTCAGAAATGAGAAAGGAGCAGTCACTGAATTAGAAGTTCTCTACAGACGCCCACCCTCCCCCCCCCCCGCCCCCCATAGCAACAGAGACACGGAGGTGCAGATTGGGACGAAGATTTTGGAAAGGTGCTGAAGTAATAGGTTTATTATCATGGGTGACATCAACTTTCCTCATATTGATTGAAAGCTACTCAGTTCAAATAGGTGAGATGAAGCAGGTTTTTGTCAGAGTTGTGTCCAGGAAAGATTCCTGATGCAATATGTTGGTAGGCCGACTCAAAAAGAGCCCATGTTGATTTTGGTGCTTGGCAACAAAGAATGGCAGGTATTCGATCTCTCAGTTGGAGAACATTTCGATGATAGTGAACTCAACTCCCTGACATTTACTGTACTCATGGAGAGTGATAGGCGCAGGAGGTATGGGAAAGTATTTCATTGGGAGGGGAGGAATTGCAATGCTATTAGGCAGGAAGTTGGGACCTGTAGTTGGTAACAGTTGCAATCAAAGAAATGCACAACAGAAATATGGCGGTTGTTTCGGAAGTACTTGCTGAGAGTGCTGAATAGGTTTGTCCCAATGAGGCAAGGAAAGGATGGCAGGTTGAATAACATTGAGTGACAAGGGATGTGGAGCAGTTAATCAAGAGAGAGGAGGAGGCTTATTTAAGGTTGTGGGGTCTGGGGTCAGACAGGGTTTGAGAGGGTTACAAGGCTGCCAGGAAGGACCTGAAGAATGAACTTCAGAGAGCTGGAAGGGGGCATGACAAGGACTTTAGTGGTCAGACTAAGGAAAACCCTCAGGCACTCTACACTTACGTGAGGAACAATAGAATGACCAGACTGAGCATCGGGCTGATCAAGAATTGTGGAGGGGACTTGCGTCTGGAGTCTGGGGAAGTAGGGATGGTTCTCAATGAATACTTTGTTTCAGTATTCACTACTGAGAGGGATCTTGATGTTTCTAAGGACATCGTGAAATAGAATGGTATGCTAGAATAAGTTAATATTTGGAAGAAGGACATGTGGAAAATTGTGAAAAACATAAGGATAGATAAATCCCCTGGGCCAGATGGGTTATACACTACGACACTACAGGATCTGAGGGAAGAGATTGCTGCAACTTTGGGGATGATCTTTCAATCATCACTGTCCACTGGAGTAGGGCCAGATGATTAGAGGGTGGCAAATGTTATTCCCTTGTTCATAAAAGGGAATAGGGCTACTCTTGAGAATTACAGAATAGGCAGTCATACATCAGTGGTGTGCAAAGTATTAGAGAGGATCCTGAGGGTCAGTATTTATGATTATTTGGAAGACCATAGATTGATTAGAGGTAGACAGCATGGCTTTGTGTGCGGCAGGTCATGCCTCACAAATCTTTGCGATTTATTTGAAGTTGTGATGAAGGTAGAGCAGTGGATGTGGTTTACATGGATTTTAGCAAGCTGTTTGATGTGGTTCCCCATGCTAGGCTAGTTCAGAAAGTAAGGAGACATGGGATACAGTGAAATCTGGCTGCCTGGACAAAGAATTGACTAGCCTATGGGATACAGAGGGTGGTATTAAATAGAAATGAATCAGCCTGGAGATCAGTGATCAGTAGTGTTCCACTGGGATCGGTTCTGGGACCTCTGCTCCTTGAGACTTGGATAAGGAAGTGGATAGTTCCGTTAGTATGATTGCTGATGACCCGAAGTTTGGTGGAGGTGTGGATAGTGTGCAGGGCTGTTGTAGGTTGCAACAGGACATTGACAGCATGCATAACTGGGCTGCTAAGTGGGAGATGAATTTCAAACTGTAAAAATGTGAAGTCGGTCACTTTAGAAAGTCAAAGTTGAATGTCGAATGCAGGCTTAAAAGCAAGATTCTTGGTCGTGTCAAGGTACATAGGAGTCTTGAGGTTCAAATTCATAGATCCCTCAAAGTTGACAACAAAGTTGGTAGGGTTGCTAAGAAGGCGTGTTAGTGTTGGCTTTCATCAGCAGGTGGATTAAGTTTGAGAGCCACAGGATATGCTCCAGTTCTGTGGAGTCCTTTTTAAGACCATCCGTGGAATATTTTGTACAGTTCTGGTCACATCATTACAGGAAAGATATGGAAACATTGGGCAGAGTGCAGAGGAGATTTACTAGGATGCTGCCTGGACTGAAGAGCATGTTTTATGAAGAAAGTTTGTGGAAGCAAGGAATATTCTCACTGTAGTGAAGAAGGAAGAGAGGTGACTTGATAGAGGTGTAAAAGGTGTTGACAGGCATAAATAGAATGGATAGACCCGAGCCCAATGTAGAAATTTCTATCACGAGAGGGCATACGTTTAAGGTAATTGAAGGAAGGATTAGGGGAGATGTCAAAAGCAGGTTCTTTGCACAGAAAATAGAGGGTGTTTGGAATGCACTGCCAGCATTGGTAGTAGGGTCAGGTACATTAGGGACATTTAAGTGACTACTGGATCGGCACATGGAAAATTGTGCAATTAAGTGTATGGAGGTTAGTCTGATTTTAGATTCGGATAAAAGGCCAGCACAACATCAATGGCTGAAGGGCCTGTACTCTTCCATACTGTTCCATCTTCTATGAAAATCTTTTATTTACACTCAATTGCTCTTACATGCTCTCGTTTTAAAGACTTTATCAGAGTTAATTATTGTTGTGCTGTGTCTCCCGCAGGCACATGATAAATCTGGAGAGGGATGGTCGAATAACAAGGAAGATCAAATAACATGCCAACAGGTTCTGAGAAGCTAACTGGATCAACTGAGCGCAGGAAGGTTGGTGAAGTTTTGGGTAATGTGGTGGTCTATTGTAAGTTGCAAAGACATGTTGTTAGAATACAGAGCTGACCTCGTAGATGGCAGATGGAGTTTAAAACGGAAAAGTGTGAAGTCATTTAATTTGGAAGATCGAATTTGAATGCAGAATAGAGGGTTAACGGCAGGATTCTTGGCAGTGTGGAGGAACAGAGCGATCTTGGAACTCGTGTCCACAGAACCCTCAAGTTGCGACCAAGGTTGATAGGATTGTTAAGAAGGCACCCAGTGTGCTGGCTTTCATTAGCAGGAGGATTGACTTTGAGAGCCTCGAGGTTATGCTGCAGCTCTAGTCAGTTTTGATCGCATCATTATTGGAAACATGTGAAAGCTTTCGAGAGGGTGCATTGGAGATTTACCAGGATGCTGCCTGTACTGGAGGGCATGTCTAATGCAGAAAGTTTGAGGTATCGAAGGCTTTTCTCACTGGACCGAAGAAGGATGAGAGGTGACTTAATACAGGTGCACAATTTGTTGAGAGGCATCAATAGAATGGATAACCCGAGACATTTTCCAAAAGCAGAAACGTCAATCACGAAGGGGCATAATTTTAATGTATTGCAGGCAGTTTTATGACTGATGTCAGAGGTAGGTTATTGACTCAGAGAGATTGGAATACACTCCCACATGGTAGTAGAGTCAGATACATCAGGGACATTTAAACGTTCTTGGAAAGGCACATGAAAGTTATTCCAATGAAGTGTACGTAGATTAGTCTGATTTTGGAGTATGATAGAAGACTGGCATTACTTCGAGGGCCGAAAGGCCTGTATTGTGTTACACTGTTCTATGTTCTTTATGTTCTATCACATCTTGGAGCATAATGTTCACCTGAGATATTTGGAAGTTTTTAGGTTGGCAGGAATCTGGAAAAAATGATGTTTTGCTGTTGTCTTTCTCATTGCCCTTTCATATTGGCCTTTTAGGTTTTTGCGTCTGGTGTTTGCATTATATTACTATGGTTTACTTGCAATGGAACTGAACTGAACTGATGTGGAAATTTGCACATATGAAGTAAAATTACACGATGAAACCTGTACACTTCAAATGAAAACACAAAGGAAAGAAACTCTTGACATTGGAGGTTAGTGTACAGATCTGGACCGATCGTATGAAGTATCACTTAATTCACTGTACCTGTCTCCATATAATGTAATTAATCAAGAGTAAATCAAATCTTGATGAATTGTACTTCTCATCTCTGGTAGTTAGCACTCAAGACCACTTATGTCCACAGCAAATTAATTACCAATATCCAGTTGAAATGTATGGAACTGGATCTGGATCCTCTGATAGTAATCATGCTGAGCTACACGACAACATATTACACAGACAGTAACCATCTTGAATGTTGACATCGACACACACCACATCAACTTCGATATGTTCAACAATAAATGCAAATGTTCTTATGCAAATACATCTCGACAGAATGGAGCAACAGGAACTTTAACAAACTAAACGGAATGAAACATAATGAGCTGCAAAATTTATCAGAGCAGATTTTTTTCAAGGCTGCTACACTATATTAGAAAGTTGTGCACATGGTCAGCTAGTTGGAGACTATTCCTCACTTTCAGGGGGATGAGCATTTATGTGTAGGACGTCATATTGATTGCAGCTTAACAATCTACAGAAGGGAAAGATATGTCGCTCATTTTTATTGCATCAAAATGTATCTGCTTTTATGTTCCATGCTCAAAGCGATGTATATTGTGCACAACTCGTTCAAAGTTGGGTACTACTCAAGTCCAAAATTCGTTGAAACCATTGCTACAACCTAAAAAAATGTATTATTTATGAAGGACTTCAGCAATGATAATATTTATGTCATTTGGTATTTCACAGTGGAGCTTTGTCAGCTACGCCTTAATGGTCAGTTATTTCATCATACTGTAAACATGAGCATGACGTTATTCACTATTTGTTCAAAATTAGTGCAGTCAGGTAGACGATGAAAACATCTAATGAGCTCCCTCAAGTCTGCCGTCAGTATATACTCGTGAATATTTCAGTGTCGTTCACATCACTCTCAGAGGTTCTGATAGAAATGCACGTCTCACTCAAAGGCCTGATCTTTACAATTTACTATCCTGCTCTCGCCATTGTCGGGATCCCAGGTAGTGTATTAGAAAAAGTCATTAATTTTTGACATCATTTATTTGCCGAATTATCTGTATTCGTATACTTATGCTTACCAAATCCCAATGATTCAAATAAACTTTCTCTTCTTCGCTCAAAGTGTGTAATTTTTACGTTTTTATGGGAAAGATTTTTTCTCTCTATTTTGAATAGTTTCTCCCATGTGAAGCATTCTTTTCTCCAGTGAACGTTATTTCAAATTCATGCTCATTGTATTCAATCTGGTGATATCATTGAACTGCTTTTGGTGAAATATTTTCGATACTTTAAATGTATAGTTTCTCCATTTCAATGTCCACTTACTCTCCCATGTTACAATGATAATTAATTTGCCTTTCATTCACTCTAAACACGGACAGTACATTTATTGTCGATAATTGTAATTTTTTTCAACTGAATTAGTTTATTACGTTTATATTTTTCAATCTAACAATTCCAGTAATGTAATTTCTCAACTTGTGTTGCTGTCACTTTCAGTATGAATGATCACAATGTTTCATTTTCATAAATTAATTCTATTCCATTATTGATCTACCCACTACATGCAAAACTAACTGTCATCCTGGAATTCATGCACCTCGATCATGCTGCGGGTATTGCTTCTGTTAGTGAACTCTTGTTGCTTTCACAGATTCCATTCCGTGATTCCATTCTGTCATGAACTCCGACCCTGAGGATGAGACGTTTTCTTTTTTATCTTGTTGTAAATGTAATTCTCTTCCATTATTAACTATGTTGTGCTGTGTAAGTTTTCAGACCACTGGTAAGGTGTACACATATTTGTGATTATTGCGAAGAAAACGTCCATACTGATTGTTATCATACTGAATGAGGCTATCTGTTGTGGTCTTGAAATGATTGATTACCACAATTACTTATTGAGTTCAGTCTTATTTTCGTAACTACATCAGTGGAAAGAATATTATAAGACATGCAATAGTTGAAAAAATACAAACATGGAAGTTTTGATTGTTTTAAAAGTGAATTTATTTATTAAGATTCACAGAATACAATACTTACCTTTTAAATCTAAAAACAAGTCACCATTTAAATCCGAAGATGTGCATCGCTATGACTCTAGAATAGTTGCCGACAGGTTTACAGTGTCTTTGCTGTGTGGTGTGCTGTGTTGATCTTTTGTTCAGAACAGTTGGAGATTTTTATTCATTCCTCGATTTTATTGAGGCTGGGTAACTCCAGGCATCTCAACCAACTAAGTAAATAGGTTTAATATCAACTATGGAGTAAATTTGTCATTCCTACCTTTAGGATAGAGTACTACTGGCAAAGGGTTGCATTATAGGTATGATGCCACTTGAATGAAACGTGATCAGCCAGTAGTTTTGTTCACTCACTTTGACACTACGCTTAATAGGTGTTTTCTTTGTGATGTTGCTGTTATTAGCACTATGCTCTCACTTTTCTACTGCTCTTAATGTCAAAATATCTGAATCAGTCACTCGCCTTGAAATATTAAAGTCTTCTAAAATTCGAAAAAAGAGTCAGTGGACCCGAAATGCTAACTCTGCTTTCTTTACACAGATGCTGCCAGACATACTGAAAATTTTCGAGAAATGTTTATCTTTGTTTATAAACTGCTTTAATTCTGTTTCTCTTACTTTGCCAATGATGTCCAACTATGCACTAAATACCTTAATTATAAATAAGAGAGTTACAGAAGTTGTCTGTTCTCGTGTATGTGACACTCCACATCAACCCCCCCGCCACCTTCGCTTCCATGCATGGCATCCATCTTTTTCACTTGTTCTTTGCATCATTCTTAATTTCCTCTGTGGGTGATCTGTACTATGGTTTTACAACTCAGGTGAAACGTTTCAGCGTAGACACATGTTGTCACACGTAATTAGCAGTAACCAAATTTCAATTACATTTTAAAGTTTAACAATTCAACTACAATCCTTAAGATAGATTGTTGTTTGTTCGTAAAACTTCAGTTGTCAATTTGAATACTTGCCACCCTCTTTCTCTCAAACACATTGGTACATAAGCAGTCTGACATCTTCCTTTGTTAACTTCATTCTTTGTTACAGCAAACTTGGCAGTGATTGTGATCCTCTCCCGAGGAAGATGCAGTCTCTCCAGATGTATCACGTATTACATGATATCAATGGCGGTGACAGATCTGTTGCTCATGATCACAGCTGTGATATTAAACAGGATTGCTGGCATTTATTTCCCACTTAGTTTCTTGTCCATCATGCCAATATGTAGTCTCCGTTCTGTCTTGAACAGTGGAATTATATATTGTTCTGTCTGGTTAACAGTCGCCTTCACTTTTGATCGATTTGTGGCCATTTGTTGCCAGAAGTTAAAAATAAAATATTGTACAGAGAAAACAGCAATTTTGATCATAGGAATTATCTGCACATTGAGTTTTATAAAAAATAGTTTCATATATCTTATATGTGAACCTGTGTACATAACTGACAACATACCCTGGCTCTGTGGGATGAAATCAATGTTTTATACTTCACCATTATGGATTGCACTTGACTGGACTCAACACATTTTAACCCCTTGTTTTCCATTCATTCTGATTTTGCTCCTGAATGCTCTGACCGTAAGAACACATTGTAGCTGCCAGTAAGTCCCGTGGGAGACTGCGCACCAAGAGGAGTGGAGAAAACCAGAATGACCCTGAGATGGTGAAGCAAAAGAGGTCAATTATTTTACTGTTTGCCATCTCAGGTAGCTTCATCCTTTTATATTCACTGCTTCTTATAACCTTCCTCTATGTACGAATTGCAAGAGTTAGTTACTTCTCTGGTTCGAATTTTGATGAATCAAACTTTATTCTGGTCGAAACTGGATTCAGCTTTTGAGTTCCTGTGTCAACCCATTTATTTATGCAGGGACCCAGAATAAATTCAGAGAGGAGTTAAAGAATGGGGTCAAATATCCTGTGCATCGAATTATTAAATTATTCAACTGATGGAGACAATAAAATTCTACTTGAATTTTGTAAGCGCTATGTGATGGTTGCAGAGTTTCAGTATCATCACTTACTGCATGATTCTATGTCATAATTTAGTCCCATGTAATTTTCAATTCTCTTTCCTGTGCCAGCTCAGACTTCATGCATTTCCTGCTGCACTAGCTGCCCAGGGAAACGGAACATTCATGTAAGAGCTGCAGTGTTACATATATTCTTTACATTTTATAATTTTATAGTGATTGAAGCAGGAGGAGGCCATCGTGCCCATCGGGCCTGCTCCACCATTCATTAAAATAATGGTTGATCTATCCATTGTCTCAGCTCCTCCTACTTTCATTGTCACCATAACCCTTAATTCCCCTACCATGCAAAACTTTTCTCAACTGTGTGTTGAAAATTTTGAATGAAGGCACCTCTACTGTTTCCCTGGCAGAGAATTCCGCCATAGATTCACGACTCCCTGGGAAAAGCAATTTCCCCTCATCTCTGTCCTAAAAATACTCCTTCAACCTTTTGGCCATGTGCCCTTGTACTCGTCTCAACCAAAAGTGGAAACAGCTTCCCTGCGTCTATCATATCTGTCCCTTTCATAATTTTACATGTTTTTATAAGATCCTTGGAATGGTACTAGATGGGAAGTATTCAGCCTGGAGCTTGGTGATTAGTGGTGTTCTACAGGGAGCGGCACCCAAAAATGAGAGGTAAATCGACAGATGGTACTCGATGGTAGGCAGTATTGATTGAGTGGAGACCCTAGAATTTTCCCAGGGCGGATATGGCTATCATTAGGAGGCATACTTTTTAAATTATTGGAGCAAAGTTGAGGGGAGATGTCAGAGGTAGATTCTTTACACAGAGATTGGTGGTTGCGTGGCATGCACTGCCAGCGGTGGTAGCAGAGTCACATACATTATCGACATTTGAGAGACCATTGGTTATGCACTTGAATGATAGCAAAATAAAGGGCATGTAGGTTAGTTGCATCTGAGACTAAGACAAAAGATTGGCACAGCATTGAGGACCAAAGGGCCTGTACTGTGCTGTTCTATGTTCTATGTCGTATTTTCTGTCCCCTCTCATTCTTCTAAATTCTAGCGAGTACAATCCCTGGTGACTCTACCTCTCCTCATAGGGTAATGACCTCATCTCCAGAAATAATGTACTAAGTTTCCTCTGCACCACCTTCAAAGCCAATTTATCCTTCCTTGTAAGAAGACCAGAACTGCCCACAATATTCCGGTGCGGCCTTACCAACACCTTGTACAATTGCAGCAGAACCTCCCTGCTCTTAATTTAAATTTCTCTCGCAATGATAACCAACATTACGTTTACTTCCCTGATTACCTGTTGGATCTGCAAATCAACTTTTCCAGATTCATGATTGAGCACTCCTAAGTTTCCCTGCTGAAAAACATGCTGCAATTTTTAGCTGTGTCAATAATACTTTGATCTATGATTATTACTATTAGATAGTATAACCACATATCTCTCAACATTGTACTCCAGGTGACAAACCCTTGCCCACTCACTTAAACTAAGTGAATCTCTCTGAAAACCCTCCACATCTTCTGCACAGCTTACCTTTCCTTTCAATGTGGGCAGCACAGTGGCACAGTGGTTAGCACTGTTGCCTCACAGCGCCCACGTTCAATTCCTGCCATAGGCGACTGACAGTGCAGAGTTTGCACGTTCTCCCAGTGTCTGCGTGGGTTTCCTCCGGGTGCTCTGGTTCCTCCCACAGTCCAAAAATGCGCAGATTAGGTGAATTGGCCACGCTAAATTGCCCGTAGTGTTAAGTGAAGGGGTAAATGTACGGGGATGGGTCTGGATGGTTTGTGCTTCGGTGTGGACCAAACGGCCTGTTTCCACATTGTAAGTAATCCAATCAATTTAGTGTCATCAGCAAACTTGGATACGATAAACTCGTTCGCCTCTTCCAAATAATTTATGTGTATCATGAACGGTTGCGGGGTGAACATCACGTACTGCTGTTCCTGTTTCAGTCAAGGGAAATCAATACAATGGTTTGGCATGGAAAGTAAGTCATAGCATGTACTAGAAAAATGACCTGTCCGCTGTCAATTATTGTAAATCATTGATCACCAGGCAGCATCAGGACGCCTGCTGAAATAAACACACACAAACAAAACAAAAACAACAATAAAAAAAACAACAAATTACTGCAGCAGGTATCTAAACATTACCTCATTCAGTAAGTCCAATTTCTGAACTGGTTCATGAAGCACAGAAATAAAAATGCCTGCTTCCTTATAGTTATGTTTTGTTGAAATTTCTCACATCTGGACAATTTGCATTTTATCCTTTTAACCTCTTCCTCCATTACTCTAGATTAGTCTGTTTTGTAAATTGAACCCGAAGTGTTATTTTTGGAGAGAAGTTCAGTTTTGTACAGGCACTACAAAAGGTTTTCTCTTCTCCTTCTCTATTGGAGAAAGTGGATCAAATTCTCATCGAAAACATTATTTCAGCTTTAGAGGCATTCAAGCAACAGCAAAATCACCCCTCTAAATTTTATATTGCAAAGACAGTATTTTTAATTTATAGATATTTTACACATATCAAGGCGATACAAAAACGAAATAGTCAAAAAAACCCAAGGCTTAGCCTCCTAATGTCATTCTTTGTACAACGCTTGTGTGTCCATAATTATAACTAGTTGTCTATTAGAAAAGGTAACATAGAGGAGGCACAATGCCTCAACACTTTAAAATCAATGTTTATATTTAGGTACCTACAATCTTCCCCGTAACTTTGCAATGTCCAAAATAGGTGGGAAGGCAAGTAGTGAGAATGATACGAAGTAGTGTAGATGTTACTAAGAGTCCACAAGGGACATAGGGAGGTTATCTGATTAGATGCATTCTTGACAGAGGAAATTTAACGTTAGAAATTGTTATTTCACACATGCTGATACTTAAACTTAATGTGTAAATACCTTGCGGTCGAAATTAGCAAATGATAAATGAGATTTAAATAAAAACAATATAGTTTGAAAGCAGGACAGAGTACAGAATGTCTAGAAAGACGTTTAGAAAGAGCATGCCTTAAAGTCAACCAGAAAGATTTTAAAACGTTAAATGAGCTAATAGAAACGTTTAAATGTGAAACTGATTTACACAGCGATCATTGGCCGAAAAGAAAATTTGATTGGATATCTAATAATAGAAAAGAAACACTTATCATTTGTTGAGGTAAATTGCATCATTTTTCACTATAGAGGAAAATCAGATGTTCCAGAAGCACAATAAATAAAGAGGAAGAAAGGAAAGGCTGACTAAGGGAGACCACAAACAGTAATGAAATGGCACCGAGCAATTTCTTTGGAGCGGTTAGTTGGAAATATTTGGTTCCAAGCCAGTCCAATTTGAAGGACTTGAAGGAAGTGATAACTGAGACTTTTCAGAGAGGTCCCATTAGATTTTAAAATGAATACAACTCCGTTACTCTAAAATGAAGAAAGACTGCATGCAGGAGACCATAAAACGATGAACTTAACATCTGCTGCAATGAAACTGTGAGAATCTATTCTTTAATTCGTTTATCAGGGCAACTAGACATTTTTAAGGTTTCCATGTTAACTCAACGTGGTTTACTGAAGAGGTAATTTTCAAAAACAATTGATTACATTTCTTAGGAGAGTGAGTACGTGATGTGAATGGAGGGACGGTGTGGGCACACTGTAACGAGATTCCCGGAAGGCACTTTATAAGATGCCAGATCAAATGGCCTTGCAGTAGATGCAAGCTCATATTGTAAGGAATCGGATACAGGTTTGCAGAGAAATTCGACTTGTAATGGAAGGATAGTGTGATTGCAATTGAATGCTTTTCAGTTGGTAGCATGTAGTGTACAGAGTATCACAGGGAGAAACAAAAGCAGAAATTGTTGATTAGAACTTAACCGGTTTGATAGTATCTGTTGGAAGAAAATAGGATTTTAACGTGCCAGGTCCAGTCCTGAAGAAGACTCATGTGACACAAGCATAGTACACCTCCCTCTGGGCCAAAATGCTTGGGTTCTGATCGGAGTAACTCCAGAGGACATTGTAAAAAATCTTACCTTGATTTGTATAAATCTATTTTCCATTCTCAAATATACATGTGGTTGTTAATAATGTGTTCAATGACTCCATCAGTGTTCAGCGGGTGAATCGTCATCCAACATTGTGGTATAAAGGTTGGGTGGCATGTTGGCTCAGTGGTTAGCACTGCTACCTCACAGTGGTAGGGTTACCGGTTCGATTCCAGCGTTGGGCGACTGTCTGTGTGGAGTTTGGACATTCTCCCCATGTCTGTGTGCGATTCTTCTGGGTGCTCTAGTTTCCTTACACTATCCAAAAATGTGCGGGCCAGGTGAATTGGTCATGCTCAATTGCCTACAGTGTTAAGTGCATTAGTCAGAGGGGGATGAGTTACTCTTTGGAGGGTTTGTGTGGACCTGTTGGGCCGAAGGGCCTGTTTCCACACTGTTAAGAATTTAATCTATTCTAATGTTAAAAAATCGGATCACTGCATGGTAAACATGCTTTCAGACTGTCCTCAACCAGCATCCGATTAACAATAACCTTCTCATTTACACTTAAGTCAACCCTTGCAAGGGCCGCTCAACTTCCTGTCAACACAACAGTTTAACTTCAATCTTGGGACAAAATATCTGAATTTCGGAAGTAATATGTAAGTGGCTGCTAGCAAAATCAAGGTGTGGAGGAAGATGTTTGTAGCATTTAGATTTCATTAATCTCAGACACAAGACATCCCTGCGGGGGTTCCTCAGGATTGTGTCTTGGATGCAGCCATCAGAAAATTATGGAATTCAAACTGTGTGCTCGGAGGCCATTTGGCCCATTGTATCTCCCACAAACCGCTGAAGGCAATCTCATCCCGTTGACCATGCATTTCTCATGGCCAATCTGTCTAAACTGCACATCTGAGTACTGTGGACACAATCTGGAGCACCCACAGGAAAGCCAAACAAACTCTACAAATTCTGCACAGGCATTCGCCTCAGCCTGAGAGTAGCCCTGTGTCCCTGGCATTTTGCAGTAGCAGTGTTAGCTCGTAAGCCACCATGCCACCTCCTCTTCAGCTGTTTTATCAATGATCTGCCATCATCTCAAGATGAAAAGTGAACATTTTCGCTAATGTTTGCAAAATGTTCATCACCATATGTTCCTCCTCATACACTGAAGCAACTGTTGTCAAAGTGCAGCTAGTCCTGGATAATATCCAGGCTCCGGATTAAACGTATACGTGACATTTGTATTTTTCAATTGTCAACCTATATCTATGCCTAAAAAGGCAAGAAAAAGTTATTTCCCCTCCACATTCAATGGCACGATTATTACTGAATCACCCATTATCAACATTCCGGCAGTTACCAGCAAACGAAACATGAGTTAGAAGAGCTATGTAAATGCTGTAAAGCAAATAGCAGATGAGGGGTTAGGAATAGTGCAGCAAGTGACTCACCTCGAGACGCCTCGACGTCTTTCCTGATGCTGAAGGCACCATTCAAGTGAATGATGGAATATTCCTTACTTACCTGTATGGACGCAGCAACAACTAAGCTGAAAAACAGCATCATCATCCAAAAGAATGCAGCCTACTTGATTGGCAACATAACAAAAAAAAACTTCCTTCACTACCAAAGACGAACCACACATGCCACTTTTCAAACCAGTATCTCTACTATCCAGATGAAAAGGGTAGGAGAATATGGCAGCGACACCACCTGAAATTGCTGCTCATTACCTTGACTGAAGAACAAACGTTTTGTCGCCCCTTCAGTTGCACTTGGTGGAAATCCTTAAAATTACCTCCTTTCCCCATATCCCTCCCCACTGCCGCCATAACCATTATGGCAATGTGTGTTTAACCTCCCTGATTGGACTGCTGCAGTTCGAGACGTCACTCACCGTCACCTTCTCACGTTCTGCTTGGCATAAGACTTAATTGCTGACCTAGCTGGACATGTTTAAACCCCATTAAAGGATAATGAGAAGCTAATGCAAGAGCGATGATTTCTTGCTTTAAAAAAAATACTTTAATAAACTTTCGGAATGCTGGACAGTCCAGCAGTTTTTGTTCGACCACGTTATCCTTGAATCGAGTCACGCTGTAGGCCAGTTCAGAATTTATAATCACTGTCTTTTTTGCGTGTTTGAAGTGACATGCAGGTCACATAGGGAGTGCAGGCTTCCTTTCTGAAAGGACATTCATACACGACAAAAGTTAGTTTCAATCTTGTTTGACATCAGGTATGGATATTATGTTATAATATGTTCATGTCATTCCACAAGCAGCACGGTGGCACAGTGGGATTGGAGGGAATCCATGACCCAAAGGTCGATTGGTCAAAGCGAACTTCTGCTGTTGATATTACTCCGCCCATGGGCGTGGCTTCGTACAGTGAAAGTCATAGGGTTATGACACGGTTGGAATCTCTTCTCCTAATTTAAGGAAACATCCAGTAAAGCTCATCTCACTACATAATGTGTTAAAGTATGCATGACAGAGAACTCCCAATTCCACGATTTAAAGAAAAAAATATCAATTTTAGTCTTCAACTCTAAAATTGAACATTAAACAACAACTATTTGCAACTACAGGCCTCATTTCTCTTAACTGTTTGTTATCAGACTCCAAATCGATAAAAAAGTTGTTCGAATAAAAGCTCCTATTAAAATTACATTAACTTAATTTCAAAACCATCTAGAGGCTGTCATCATCAGTGTCTGTCTTCATTCAGCTGTAGATCTCCTTGGATCATCTTCAGTCTTACATATGGAAAAGAAGTTTTGAATTGCATTTAGGCTCTCAAGATGGCAGTGACTCTCATTAGCTAACTATCAAGATGTTTGATTCTTTATACACCCACTACCAGATCGTCTCATTCATTCAATATTGGCAAAAACAATTAATTCAAATTCGATTGGTTTTAGTATCCTGGGACCTAATTTTAACTGATTGGGGTAATATGAAGTATTGTGAAAACAGCAACCAAAACGCAGGTCCTTTTTTCACCGCCATATGCTTCATAATTTCAATTCTCCAGTACATGCAGCGACAGCTAATCTGTCACATGATGGGGATCTGCAAACCCTCAGTGCAAAACAGCTTTCACTCTCTCTTAAAGGGACAGTACACGCTGTCCATTTCATAACACCTTCCCCTTTGAAATAAAATTAACCATCATCATGAAGCTATCTTCTGAGTGAATTTTTCAAATGAAATATAGAAGGCTTCAATACACCTTTCTCATCAAAATGTGGCAGCGTTTAACATATTTGTACATATAATTACGTTGACTCTTTATCGCTATCCTGTTACCTTGACTTTCTTGACTAAATCACAACTTCTGGAGTTCAAATTCTCTCTGCGTTTCTCTTTCACTTTCTTCTCCTTCTCCTTCTCTTTGCTCAGCTAAGAACCTTCTGTCTCTATCTTTTTCTTCTCTCTCTTTCTCCTCTCTCTCTTTCTCCTTTTCTCTCTTTTTCTTTACCTTTTAACTCCATTTTCCCCAATTGTCAATCGACTGCACTTGTCTGTTTCTCTATCACACCTAAGAGCTTTACTAACCCCCTTGCCAGTTCATCTTTACTGTTGTCCTTGGATAAGCACAATTCTACAGTCTTTGCTAATTCTAAAATTGTGGCCATTTTCTGTTCTTCTAAACTTTCTTGGCAAATTTTGAAATCATCTCCGAATCCCAGAACCTCTTCAGCAATGTTAAGAGCCATTTCTCACACTGTTACTTCAACCAAACATATGTAACTGAAATTAAACAAATTATCTCAGCTCCGTTTCATTTAATACATAAGATACTATTTGGCAAGTGTTGAAATCTACTGGGATCTTTTGTCCTCCAAATCTGTTTAAATCTGTCCAAATCTCAGATTTGGTCGGTCGAAACCTGTGCAAATCACGGAACCGAGGCCCCATACTGTTATGACACAGCGGTAAATACTTTTGTTAATTAAACCAAACACCACGCAAAGCTCACCTCGCCTCGTAATCTGTATGAGTGACAGAGAATTCCCAAATGCCAGTATCTAAAGAAAAAAATGTTGATTTATTATTTTACTCTAAGCGTGAATATTAAACAGCAACTATTTTCACCTCTAAGCCCTCTTTCTCTTGAAGGCTTGATATCTGCCCCCAACATTTCCAATAAAAACCAAGATTAAAATTAGATCAACTTAATTTTCAAAACAACCCAGAGGCTGTCATTGTCGGTATCAGTCTTCTTTCAGATGAAGATCTCCCTGGATGATCTTTTTTTTTAACTGCAAAGATATTTAATATGAAAAAGGTCCCTGTAATAGAGAGAATTTTGAATGGCAGTCTCCCAAAAGATGGCAGTTACTCTCAATGGCGAATTTTCAAAACGTCCGTTTCTTTATTTCCATAACATCAGCTCATCTCATTCATTTGTGGTTGGCAAAGACAATAAATACAAATATGATTCGGTTTTAGAATCTTGGGGCCTAATTTAAAATCATTGGTTAAATTCGAACTGATGTGCAAACAGCAACGAAAACTCAGGTCTTTTTTTCACAGCCAAGTGTTACATATTTTCAATTTTCTAAAGCACTCTGAGACTGCAGTCAGTCACATGACATATGCCTGCAAATTTGCAGTGAAAAATACCTTTCACTCTCTCTCAGAGGTACAGAGCACATCTTCAACTTCACAACATGCCAAGCCTGCACTAACTGATGCCACCTTCCTTCAATCTTATCTACATAATTTCCAATGCCTGCACATCCTTCTTGTAGTGAGATGATTAGAAATGCATGTACCAGTCCAAACGTGGCATTGCTAATGTTGTTTACTGCTGAAACATATCTTGCTTTATTTATATTCTATGCCCAGAAGATTAGTGTGTGCATGCCATACACGCTCTTGACGACATTATTCGCTTGAGTTGTCACTTTCAGGTGACTGTGGTTCTGCAAACCTAGGTTCTTCTGTAGGTAATGCTTATAAAGATTCTGCCATTTACTTCTCCCCATGATTTTCCAAAATTTGCCATCGATCATTTGCTCAGATTAAGTTTCATCTGTCATTTCTCTGTGTAAAGCTGCAAACAATCTATTTGCTGATGTATCCACTGGGCAGTCCTCCTCACTACCTGCAGCTCTCCCAAACTTTATGTCATCGCCAAACTTTCTAATCGGAGCACTTATTATCGTTCAAATCATACTTTTGCATTGCAAATGACAGGGGTCACGAGCCCTGTCGAACACAAGTGTTCACCAATCTTCAATCAGAAAAATGTCAATCATTAATGTCTGTCTTCTTTGACCAAGCCAGTTTAATATCTGTCTTATGAGCTGACAGCATATCCCATGTGACTTCACGTTCTCCATCAGCCTTCCATGAGGAACCTTGTCAATGACCGACATGAATTCGATGCAGAAATATCCACTGCTTTGTCCTTATCATTCATCTTTGTAACTTCAAAAACAAAACTCAATCACATTTGCAAGACAAGGCCACCGTGGCATAAAGTCATGCTGCCTATCTCTAATAAAAGCATGCTTTTCAAAATGTGAATAAAATCTCTCCCTGATAATCATCTCCAATAATTTCCCCAACATTGACATGGGGTTCACCAGCCTGTGAATACTTGTATTACCCCGGTTCCCCTTCTTAAAAATAAGAACAACGTTTGCTTTTCTCTTGTCCTCTGCGTTCTTGCCTGTGGCTAACCAGGGCACAAAGATGGCGTACAATCCCAAGCAAATTCTTAGCTCACCTTCCTCGGTCTTCTGGGATAGATTGCATCAGGTCCTGGGGCTTGTTTACCGTAATGCTTTTCAAAGCTCCTTTTATATGTTCTCCTTTTATATCGACATGTCCGGGAATATCAATATATCTCTCCTTAGACTCAACATGTAAAATTTCCTTCTCCTTTGTGTGTACTGATGCATATTATTTGTGTAGGACCTCATTCACATCCTCCAGCTCCACGATTAAATTTCAACTCTCGTCCTTGAGTGAACCTACCCTTCCCCAAGCTACACTCTCGCGCTATGTACACTTTGAAAAATCTTGGGATTTTCCTTAATCATGTTTGCCAAGGCCATTTCGTGGGCCACTTCAGCTCTCCTAACTCCTTGTTTAAGGTCTTTCTCATGTTCGTTACCTTCATCAAAGGCTCTGTTTGTCTTCAGTTTCTTAAACCTTACATGTGCTTCTTTCCTTTTTCTCACTATGTTGACAATTTCTCACGTCATTCAAGTTTTCTGAGTCTTTCCACCCTTATCCTTTACTTTTGCAGGAACATGTTGATATAGAGCTTTAATCAGTTGGCGTTTTAATATTTTTCACATACCAGATAACCGTTCACCTTCAAACATCCATCCCCAACCTACATTACCCAGTTCCTGACTGATGTTTGTTGTAAATAGCTGTCCATAGTGTTTTTTTTGTTTCACCAAAGGGTTACTTTTATCGTGACCCATTAAAGCTGATGAAATGATGGTCACTGTTCCCAAAATGATCCCCCATTGAAGTGTCGATCACCTGGCTTGGCTCATTCCTCAGTACCAGATTTAGAATGGGTCCTTCCCGAGCTGGACTTTTGCATACTGCTTTGAGAACCCATTTGGACGAACTGAACAAATCCTTCCAATAAAAGCTCTGGCGATAAGTGAGTCCAGGCCAATTTATGGGAAGTTCAAATCTCCAATCGCAACAATACTGTTACTTTCACTTACCCATTGGCTCTCGTTCGTGGTTGAGAGGCTCTTCGGACTGATTGCACGCGGCCTAGTCCAGTGTCCAATTCATATGGCCTCGCTGGAGTAGTCTTCGAAATAGTCCTTCCTCAATCCAGCTGGGATATTCTTCCTTGTTAGCAAGTCAACTTCCCCACCACTTTTATACACATCGCCATCTCGCCTGAAAAAAAAATCAAAAACCAGCAGCATGAAGCTGGCTTATACCTATCGCAACTAAATCAGTAATGAGGGCAATATCACAATTATTGGCACTAGTCCACGTTCGAAGTTCATGTGTTCTTCCAGTCAAAAACCTGGCATTGAAGCAAATGCATCTTGGACCAACAGTCCCATCGTGTTCAGTAATGTCATCCTATCAATCGTTCCTTTCAGAGTTATTGGCTTACGTCTCTATGTCCTCCTTGGCCATTTCTCTTTATGAGCACTGCTCTGATTTTCACCCTGAAACATCACTTTAAATCCTAATGAGTGTCGCTGGCAAATTCCTTACTGGGTTATTGGTGTCCCTCCAAATTAAATGCAACTCATTCTTCTTGCAACTCATCCAATACGAGAAGTGATCGATATTGGAAGCCATATCTCCAACACCAACCGTTTACTCCATATTTAACTGCATTATCTTCTTATTCCAAGCCTCACTGACACGGGACAAAGAATGCATTCCAGAGTTGCAAACCGAGTGCCCTGATTTTCAATTTATTACATAACTCCCTGAACTCCTTTGCAGGATCTTGTCATTCTTCCTGACTATGTTGTTCACATCAATGTGTACCATGAACGACGGCTGCTTGGCCTCTGTTCTGAGAAAATACTGTGCACGGTCAAAGGCATCCTTGATCCTAATAGCAAGGAGACAAGACACCAAGCTTGTGGCCGTTTTGAGGCGACAGAAACGCAGATCTCTGCGTCTTACTATTATCACTGCTCGACAGCACTTTGACTCTCCTTGCTGTACAGCGGACCCATTTGTTGAGGCAATGTACTCGCCTTTTTTGCTGTCATCTCCTGATAGGCCACCATGATTAACAACATGCAAAATAATATTCTTATCAGAGAGGGATATTGAGGACTCCTGCACTGACTGTCTGCGTCTTCTAGTGGTCACCCATCTTGCTACTTAGAGCTGGGGTGCGACAACATCTTGGAAACCGGCATCCATGACAATTTCCGCCTTCTGCATGCTTCAAATTGTATCTGAATGGTGCTCCAATCTATTTCAATGGTGTGACAGGAGCTACAAGTATCCTGCAGATGTAGACATTTCGTGCAGATGTAGACATCAGGGACTCTCTATGATATCACACATTGCGCATTGGCGGTTATTTCGTGCACTGTAACCGCACTTTAATTAAACATAAATTTCTATTAAAATTAATTTTCATCTAACCAGATGTTTCTCAGTGTTAGGTTTTCAGGAAAATGCAATTAAATACACTTTGCTACGATCATCACTTTAGGAATTACTCTAACTTGCAGTGTATGCTACTCAACCACTCACACAAATCCCCCGATTCTAAATGTTCATAGCTTAAAGTTACCAAAATGTGAACACAAATTGAAAAGTAACCACTTACCTATCAGGTGCCCTTCTGTCTCAACCAACACTTTTGAACTTGTTATGTCACAAAGTAGTGCTCCTATGTTACTCTGTTTTCACTCTCCATTTGGCATTGCAGAAAGTGTGCTCGGATTAGGCCTCGCTTCGGTGGTATCTATCTGGAAGTTCCCATTATTGTTGAGCCCAAGTTTCGCTCTGTTCTGATGGCGCTGCTGCTGCTGATACACCGACTCTGTCTTTAAAAAAGAGTATTTTTTTTGGAAGTGATGAAGATGGTTGAGGAGGATCTGGAGTGAAAGTTGTTTACAAAAACATTTGACAAGGTTCCTCATTGTAGGCTGGTTCGGACGACTAATGCACATGGAATCCATAATGAGTTGGCAAATTGGAGATAATATTGCCTTGCTGATAAGGGGTAGAGGGTATTCTTGGAGGACTTCTTTATTTGCATAGAAGTCTGTGGTGTTATCACGGGCAATTTGCAGATGACTTGAAATATTTGGCATTGTAGATAGTGAGGGAACTTGCCAAAGCTGAGTAGAGATCATAAGGAAATTTAGCAAGAGCAATGGCAGATGGAATTTATATCAGGCAAGTGTGAGGTGTTCCATTTTGGGGGTCATTCAAAGAGGAGAGTGTCGAGTAAGTGGCAGGATCATGAGGAGCATTGATATACAGAAGGCACTCGTGGTGCAAGTCCATGAATCCTTGAAAGTCGTTTCACAAGAGGAAAAGCTGATAAATAATGCATAAAAAATTCTTGTCAATATCACTTAGGGAAAATCATTTTAATCGTTCGCAAGTCATGTTGCAATTGTGTAAAACAATGGTGAGACCACATTCGGAATAAAGTGTGCTGATTTCTCACGCCACTCTCCGGTGTTTTCCGAGGCTTTTCGGACGATGCATCGGATGTTGTAAGTTCTGAGAGTCTCTACAGTGTGGAAACGGGCCCTGCAGCCCAGCAAGGCCACTCTGACCCTTCAAAGAGTATCCTTACCCAGATTCATTCCCCTCTTAATCTACAGCTGACTAATGCACTTAACCTTTACATGCCTGAGTCCACTGGGCAATTTAGCATCTCCAATTCACCTAACCTGCACAACTTTGGGGGTGGGAGGTGTGGAGGGGGGTGGGTGGGTGGAATGCACACAGACACACGGAGAATACGCATTCTCTACACAGAGAGTCATCCAAGGCTGGAATTGAAGTGGGGTCCCTGGTGCTTTGAGGCAGCAGGGCTAACCACGGAGCCACTGTGCCACTCCGAAGTTTGCCAAGTTATTGCCTGGATTGGAGTGTATTAGCTGTAAGGAGAGGTTGGACATTTTTGGCATGTCTGCACTAAAACATCAGAGACTGAGGAGTGACCTCACAGATTTTTAATAAAATTATGAGAGACATGTATAGGATTGATCTCGTATTTTCTTTTCCCTGGGTAAAAATATCAAACATGTGGGCCTTAGGATTATAAATACATGATCAGGAAACGCAAAGAGGGCAGATTGATGGGCTAAATATATCACAGCAGTGTGCTATCCAATGAGATTTTGTGACCCTGAGGGTACCATGTTTATTATGCAAATGTCAGGGAGCCAGATTAATAATGTTCCAGCTTTCTGGCGTAACATTGAACCAGAGAGGAAGGGTTTCAGTTGAGTATGGAGTCTACTTAGGCGAGGTTACTTTGCGAGGCATAGGGTGTTTACAGAGAGCAATGACAGGAACGTTCTGTCCAAGCTGCTTGGAGTGCAAGTTGCAGAGGTGTAAGGATTATGATACCAGATGATTAGGAGGTAATGTGTCAAGAACCTAATGTGGCAGCTGGGTGTACGGGTGACTGGGTAAGGTGTGAGGTGACAATTGGATCGGGTATCTGTTGAATTATGTGACAACCCATACTGTGACCAAATAAGTGATGCTGTGTTTTGGCCATGTGTCGGTGTGGGTACGGCCTGATCTGACAGGGTGGGTATCAGGTATAGGGTTTTCATGGGAAGCTGCGAGTTGTTTAATTAGTGTTTGATCAGGTAAGATTTGGCCAGGCCGGAGCACATCTCTTTCAGATTGTTATCCGGACACTCTTGTAATGTCAGGCTTTATCCAGCAGGAATGTATATTGTCCAATCACATTTGTTGCAGGTTGTCAGATTGGGCCTTGTCCAAGTAGGAACAGGTAGACTGCAATCAGACAAACATCAGGGGTAGTGACTGAGCTGTTGAGTCAGGCCAGGTCCATTACAGGCGGGGCGAGGGATTTAGTGAAAGGAGGGTATCAGTTTAGGGTGTGAAGGCTTTGTGAGATCTGAGGCTGTGCAGATGGGGAGCATGTTGTAAATATGCATTAAATAGTTACTGTGGTGTTAGATTGTGTCAAATTTACTTAAATAACTACTCAGCTTAATTTCAACTGAAAGCTTCGATCAAAATGGAGAATTTCACACAATTCCAGGTGCAGAGCTGTACCCAATGGAAACTGATATTCCCTGGCAATTCATTTTGTTCTACAGTGGGAATTCTGAATACTTTCATTGTGCAGCTGTCATCTAAGCTGATGAAATAACTATCTGGCGATTGAAATATTCAGAAGAATCTTTCATTTTATCGTTGTGTACTCTCTAACCTTAGATCATAGTGTATCGAATTCGTTTGTCGTGAAAAGTCAATGTCACAAGAAAGAATGTTAAATGGATAGTTTCGACTTATATAAAAAACTAACTTGTCAATTAAGAACATCACGAAAAAAAGAGTCAGAGGTAGAAAAAATGAGTCAGTGTGAAATCTGCAGATAGCGATAACTCACAAAAGGCTAAAGTTGTTGAACGAATGAAAACAGGGTGGAGAAAAAGGAAATGTTGGCAGATGTTGGAATGGGAGTGAGCAACAGAAGAATGGTGTCACGGGCATTATTGTGATGGCCAGTTTAGCCATGTCGTCTGAAATGAAGAGATGTGTGGACTAGACAGTTCGCATTTGTGTCACTCATTTAGTTCGTGGACTTGAAAGAATGAGTGAGACACAGGAATGATCGCTGGAGTGAAAGGATTGGAAGCAAGGCAGACAATGGCCTCGTGGAATTATCGTTAGAGTATTAACACAGAGACCCGAATACTGTCAGATTCATAGTCATAAAGATGTACAGCACCAAAACAGACCCTTCAGCTGAACTCATCCATGCTGACACAATATCCTAAAAGGTCGAGTACCATTTGCCAGCATTTGGTCCATATCCATCTTCCTATTCATAAACCCATCCAGATGCCTTTAAAAGTTGTAATTGTATCAGCACACACCACCCTCTGTGTGAAAAATCATAGAATCCCGTCACATCAAACCCTTCAGGAATATGCATTAAAACGATGACGAATTCAGCTCCGCAGTTCTGATGTGAACACGTACAATTCTGAGAGTGGAATTCCATTGTATTGATTGTCACGTGGATAAATGTTGGAAGGGAAAGTACGTACATGTGAGGGTGTGAAACACTTCCCAAGCGGTTAGATTTCATTTCCTTTTAAACATTGTTCGAGGTGGACTTGGAATTAGTTCAGTCGAACGGTAAAATGTTAACTGAGATCAATGCATGAATGCATGACAGGGCTGGTGGTGTTTGTCTAACTCAAGACTGCCACGTTGCTGTGACTTAGCATGAATTACATTGGCAATGCATAAATTTAACACGGAATGTGGAAAACAGTCAAATGAACATTTCCAATGTTTAATAAACATTCGGATATGTTTCACTCCTGCTTGTTGCTTATTAATGTTTTTCATGATTGAACCCACTACCAGTGGTTGAATTGATGGCAAAAGAGATAAAAAAACCCGACAAACTTCTGGAGAAACTTGACAGATTTGGTAGCGAATACAGTTCTTCATCAGAATAAGATAACTGATAAGATGCATTCATGAAGAGGTCAAGTAGTGTGAATTGTGAACTGCACAGTCTTCGTACAGGCACCAATGCCAGAGAGCAAAAAGCCTAGACATTCTTTCTGAAGGAAGCACCATTGATTTCCCACATTTCTCAATTATCCAAGCAAGCTGTCCACTTTCTCTGCTGTACTGCTCTAACATAAATTTACCGAGAAGAACCTTGTGGCATTTCAGTGTGTCCGAGCCATGCATTTCTTTTCCGCAAAGTGAAAACTTTAAATTCAGGCGTGTCCTTTTCTTTCCCATGTCAATTTATAATCCTTTGCAATTTTATTTGCCCTTTGCCAAAATGCTACCATATTGATAGTTCAACTATTTGCCCAACTTCATCACTAAAATTAAGTCTATTTCTCGGACCAACCTTCTCTCTTCATGTGCTGGCTTAAGAGAATAGGCCTCCTGATTACATTTTGAGAACTCTGATTCATCCCAGAACTTCACACTGCTATGATAAGAAATTATTTGGGAAGTTGAAATCTTGAACACTGAAAACTTTAATTAATTCCATTTCATCTAGAAACCAATATATTACCTCTTTGGTAGTCAGGTTAAGCCTCGGAAACCAGCTTAGCTCTTGGCCGATTAATATTCGGGTTTAGCTATGACTTCGAACCCAGCATTGGTATCTGGTTACCATTAGTTGGATCTTATGCCATGTTGTTCTTTGCAATTTTAGGTCTTTTCGACCATACCGTCGATGACACTTCTGGAAGCATTAAGTCTGCAGTTTGTCTTCTTAACAACAGTGATTTTTCAGTTATTTTTTAGAATTTGCATTAATTGTCTGTTGAAAGAACAACTATCCTCCAATTAACGCTTTCCCGACAGGACCTTCCTTTACATGCAATCTTAATTGCTTATTTTCATGAGGCAGTAATTTGGCAAGCAGTGCTCCCTGCTCTCTTCCCGGAAACATCTTGTTTATGTTACACTATGTTACACTGGCTCGCAGCAGTGATCCAGCAATGCTCAGTGCAAGCTGGTATAACAACACCTCATTTTCAGCTTGTGAACTCCACAGATTTCTGGATTCTGGGTGGGGTGGGTGGGTAGTAAAAGCTGGAGGCGAGTAGCATTGTTCTTTAGAGAGTGCATGACAGCTGCAGGAAAGAAGGTTTTTCGGGAGGATTGTCTACTAAGTCACTTTGCAAGAAGGTCACGGAGAGGAAAGGAGCAATCACATTATTGGGTGTTTTCTATAGATCCTCCAATAGCAGCAGAGAGATTGAAGAACAAATTAGTCAGCAGATTTTGGGAAGGCGCAGATATAACAGAGTTGTTGTTATGGGTGACTTCAACTTCCACAATATTGATTGGAGCGTCCGTAGTGCCGATGGTCTGAATGGATTCTGAATACGTCAGCTGTGTCCAGGAGGGAAAACTGACAATATGTAGTTAGGCCGACTAGGGGGAGGCCATATTGGATTTGGAGCTGGGCAACGAGCCAGGCCAGCTGTCAGATCTCTCGATGGGACAGCATTTCGGTGACAGCGACCGCAACTTTCTCACTTGACCACAGCCATTGAGAGGGATAGGAGCAGACAGTATGGGAAGTTTTTTTTAGTTGCAGAAAGGAAAATTATACTGCTTTTAGAGAGGA
This sequence comes from Chiloscyllium punctatum, assembly GCF_047496795.1. Taxonomy (NCBI): domain Eukaryota; kingdom Metazoa; phylum Chordata; class Chondrichthyes; order Orectolobiformes; family Hemiscylliidae; genus Chiloscyllium; species Chiloscyllium punctatum. The sequence goes on from NC_092742.1 coordinate 129,717,035, forward strand.
GCTGTAGAATATAAGTTGGGAACAAATGTTCTCTGGGAAATTGTAGAGGCTGTTTAAGGAACATTTGTTGCCAGGGTTGCATAACTTTGTCCCACTGAAACAGGGAAGGAATGAGAAGGGGAAGGAGTTTTGGCTGACAAGAACAGAGGAGCTGCTCATCAAAAGGACCAAGGAAGCTTAGTTAAGATTGAGGAAGCAAGGATCTGGAACAGCTTTAGAGGATTTCACTGCAGCTACGAAAAAGTTGAAAGAATGGCCTGAGGAGAACTAGGATGGAGCACGAAAGAGTCTTGGTGGGAAGGATTAGGGAAACCCAAATCGTTTTACACATACGTGAGGAAGGCGAGAATTATCAGAGAGTGTGTAAGACCAATCAGGGATTGAGGAGGGAATTTGTGCCTGGCGTCTGAAGAGGTAGGAGTGGCCCAAAATGAGATTTTTGCTTCAGTATTCATGAGAGAGAGAGAGAGAGAGAGAGAGAGAGCGTGAGAGAGAGCGACCTTGTTGCTAGTGAGAACACCGTGGAACAAGTTGATAGGCTTGCACAGATTGATATAAATAGAGTGGATGTGCTGGAAATTCAGCGAAGTATCAAGATAAATAAGTCCCCAGGGCCCGACCTGATATATTCAACTATATTACCGGAAATGAAGAATGAGATTGCTGCACCTGTGGCGATGATCTTTGCATTCTCACTCTCTGCGGGAATATTACAGGATGATAGGAGAAAGTCCAATGTTGTTCCTCTATTCAAGAAAATGAATAGTAAAATCCCTGCGAATTACAGACCTGTCAGTCTTACATCTTGACAAGTAAGGTACTGGAAATGATTCTGAAAGTTAGGATTTAAAATTATTTGAAAAAAAAATCGTTTGATTGAAGATAGTCAGCATGGCTTTGTGAGGGGCAGATGATGCTTCACAAGCCTTCTTGAGTTCTTTGAGATTGTGACGAGACAAATTGTTGAAGATTGAGCAGGGGATGTGGTGTGTATGGATTACAATAAAGCATTTGGTAAGGTTTCCCACGGTATGTTCATTCAGGAGGTTAGGAGCAATGGGATACAGGGAAATTTGGTTGTCTGGACAGACAATTAGCTGAGCAAACAGCGGGTAGTTGTGGATGGCATGTATTGTGCCTGGAGTTCATTGACCAGTGGTATCCCGCAAGGATCTGTTCTTAAGTCTCTACACATTGTATCTTTTATAAATGACTTCCTATGTTTTCCAATGACACAATGGTCAGCGGTATTAGACATAGGGTTAACGGCTGTTGCAGGCTGCAATATGAATTTGACCAAATGCAGAGCTAGGCTGAGATGTAGCAGATGGAGATTAACCTGGATAAATGTGAAGTGATTCATGTTGGAAGGTCGAATGTGAATGCTGAATACAGGGTTAAAGACAGTATTATTGTCTTGTAAGAAAACAGCGGGATCTTTGGGTTCAAGTTCATAAATCCCTCAAATTTGCCACTCAAGTTGAGAAGGTTGTTCGAAGGTGTTTTTGTTGGCATTCATGAGCAGTAGTATTGTGTTTAAGAGCTACGAGGTTTCTTTGCAGCTCAATAAAACACTGGGTTTAATCACACTGTAATATTATGCCCAGTTCTGGTCACTTCATTATAGGAAGGATGTAGATGCTTGAGAGAGGGTACAAAAGAGATTTCCTAGGTTGCCGACTGGATTGGAGGCTTGTTTTATGAAGAGAGGTTGAGTGAGTCAGGGATTATCACACTGGATAGAAGAAGGAATAGAGGTGACTTGGCAGAGGTGTACACTGTAATGCGAGGCATAGATAGAGTGGAGAGCCACAGACTTTACCCCAGGGTATAAATCGCTGTCACGAGGGGTCATAATTTTAAGGTGATTAGAGGAAGGTATGGTGATGTCAGACGAGGTTCTTTACATAGAGAGTGTTGGTTATGTGAAATGCATTGCGAGCAGTGGTGGCAGTGTCAGAGACATTAGAGACATTTAAGCGATGGCTGGAGAAATGCATGGACGGCAGTGAATTGAGGGTTGTGCATGTTAGGTTGTTCTTAGGTTATAATAAATGCTTGGCACAACATCGCATGCCAAAGGGTCAGTTCTATTCAATGCCCTATGTTCTATGTGAGATCTGGCAGTTCTTGTTAATGCATGATATGAAGTCAATGTGAGGTACAGCAAGTGACTAGGACATCAGTTGAAAAGTTACTGTTTATTTTCAGTTATATGGTATGTGAGTTTTGGATCAAAGAATAACGAAGAAGGAAAATTACAAAACGGTAACAGACCTTTCAGCCCTCTGGAATTGCACCAACCCAAATCCGCTATCCCAACCTGTCACCTATTCTCCAAGGGTTTGTAACACTCTGTTCCCTGCCCATTCATGTATTTGTCTATATACATCTTAAATGATGCAATCGTGCCCCCCGCTATCAAATCTGTGGGCGGCACGGTGGCACAGTGGTTAGCACTGCTGCCTCGCAGCGCCGGAAACCCGGGTTCAATTCCCGCCTCAGGCGACTGACTGTGTGGAGTTTGCACGTTCTCCCCGTGTCTGCGTGGGTTTCCTCCGGGTGCTCCGGTTTCCTCCCACAGTCCAAAGATGTGCAGGTCAGGTGAATTGGCCATGCTAAATTGCCCGTAATGTTAGGTAAGGGGTAGATGTAGATGTAGGGGTATGGGTGGGTTACGCTTCGGCGGGGCGGTGTGGACTTGTTGGGCCGAAGGGCCTGTTTCCACACTGTAAGTAATCTAATCTAAGTAATCTAATCTAATCTAAAATCCACTGACAATGTGTTCCAGCCACCACCATTCTCTGCATAAAGGACTTTTCACACATATCTCCCTTAGACCTTTCCCTTCTCACCTTGCACGCGTGACCCCCTCTGGGAAAAGGCTTCTTGTTATCCACCCCGTCTATACCTCTCATGATTTTGTAGATCTGAATCAGATCCCCCCTCAACCTTCGTCTTTCTTACGAAAATAACCCTAATTTACTCAACCTCTCTTCATAACTATAGCTGTAAAAATCTAGAATGAGTCCATGTCTGGAAGAATAAATTTTGTTTCTTGTTTGAGAAAGCATCTAACGACATTAGAAACAGTTCACTCAACTCATCCCAACGATGACTTTTTTATCTTGTGAGAAACGTTGAGACAGACAATGCCGATATCTATTTCAGATTATAAGAAGGCCCAGTGAGAATATTTTTGGTCATTGGAGTTATCTTCCTCAGAAATAATGGAGGTTGTCACATTGCACTTATGTGAAGCATCGTTGCAGAGATTTTCAATGTGGAAACCAATGGAGGAGGACAAGAAAGTGATTTTGAGAGACCACGAGGGGATCATGATCTTAATCAATTGTGGAACTTTTCAAAGGGTGGAATGATGAATCCTTTGTTTTATTTTTAGCAGTGGCCCCAATTGGGAATGTATAACCCGCAGTAAAGAAGAACTTGCGAATGGTAGCGTTCATGGTGGCAAACCAAAAATCTATCATTGTCTAGTGTTAAAATAATGATGACCCCAACTGATATTTCTATTGGACATGTCAAATTCCTGAACAGTGTCTAACTTGATGGGTCATTTCATTTATTGATTTTATTTAACGTGGTGACCTTGCACTCAAGCAGAAGTACCCCCAACTTCTGTGTTTTATTTTCATACTAATGCACAAGTTTGTGACAGAAAATAAATACATTATATTTTTAAAGAAAACCACAAACTAAACTATTGACATATAACATAATTTAAAATGATTCAAACAAATGGCAAAACAACATCAAATCTGTTGTTTACCACTGTCATGTTGCAGTTCCTTAAAGTACAAGAGATACTTCCGTTCCCCATGAAAAGTGTGAGCTTTGACAAACTGCTTTTCTTTCTCTGCTCAGTCCTCTGTGTAATAAAAGTCTTCGCTGTGAGACCACACACAATTTAGATACTAATCTTTGTCAGCTTTGAATGACCAATACAATTATGCAATCAACACACCTGATCTGGGCGTTTTCACAAACAACAATTCTTCACTAAGGGAACTTTAAAAAAATACATTAGATTCCCTACAGTGTGGAAACAGGCTATTCGACTCAACAGGTCCACACTGACCCTCTGATGAGTAATCCACCCAGACCTATTTCCCTCTGACAAATGCACCTAACTATGGGCAATTTAGCCTGGATAATCCACCTGAGCTGCACATCTTTGGATTGTGGGAGGAAACCCACGCAGACACGGGGAGAATGTGCAAACTCCACACAGACAGTCGCCCAAGGCCGGAATCAAACCCAGGTCCCTGGTACTGTGAGGCAGCAGTGCTAACCACTGAGTCACCATGATGCCCTTTCTTCAACATATTTCCTCAAATGTTCTGAGTAATCTGCCCTTTCTAGGAACGTGTAAACTTACATCTAGTGTCAGTCATGTCTTCCTCAAACTCTAAAAACCTTCACATTTATTTCCTTATCATATTCAATTCTTGGATCTTCAAGATCCAAAATTAAGCTCGTGTTTGTATTACGTTCTCTCTTCAGTCTTACAGACCGATAATAAAATAAATTTCACTCCATTTGGCATATATTTGTTTAAGAGAATGGTTCTGCGAAGACTTCCTTAATTATGTTTAAAAAATCTTTTTAAAAAGTCGAGATGTCATTAGTTTGAAATGCAAATTCTAAAATGATTGTCCAGAGAGATGAAGCTCGCACCACTTTCATCGTGATGAGTTGAAAGTAACAAAGGCAATCCTGACTTAGACAGCAGTGAAATAAATGAATGCAATTGATTCCGCGAAAAACAGAATGATGGCAGGCAGATGAGTGGAAGCGGAGGAGTTTGGAATGGTATGAAAACTCCAGTTCACTAAGGTCATGCTCCGAAGTTGTGGAGTTTAATGCTGAGCATCAGAGGCTGTAAGGTGATTCAGTGGAAAACGAGAGTTATTGCTCATGCATGAGTTGTGCTTTGGTGAAACATTTTAGCAGGCCCTGGATGGAAGCACAATAGTTTATTTAACTGACAACCACGTGGATACATTCATTAAATCCATGGTTCTTCTATGGTTCTTAGCTGGTTCCACAGTGCCTAGTTTGTTTTTATGCACTATCCAGTTCCCCTTTACCATGGATATGTTATGATTCTCCACATTTATCCGCCTCCAGGATGACCTGAATGTTGCTGCGATCATTTGTTCTTGACAAACACTGTTATTTAGAAAAAAATGAATGCCATTAATTCTCTTCGGCTTAAGGCAGTGGTTCCCCTTCAAATATCTGCTGACTCTTTGGTTAAATATATTTTAGAGATTTTGTTTTGTTTCTTGTTGCTTTTTGCATATTTCGTTCTTTCACTTTCATATACAACATTTCTGCGTAACATCAAACTTGTCAAGTGAAGTGTCTCAATTCTTCTCATTGACTTGTCTCATAGAATCATAGAGTCAGTGAGACGTACAGCACGGAAACATACCCTTCAGTCCCACCCATCCATGCCGACCAGATGTTCCAAACCAATCTAGTCACACTCGCCAGCACCCAGCCCATATCCCTCCAAACTCTTCGTAGTAATATACCCATCTAAGTGCCTTTTAAATGTTGCAATTGAACCAGCCTTCACCACTTCCACTGACAGCTCATTCCATACATGTACCACCCTCTGTGTGAAAAAAGTTGCCCCTTAGTTCTCTTTTATATCCTTCTCTTCTCACTATAAACCTCTGCCCTCTAGTTCTGGAAACCCCCACTCTAGGGAAAAGACTTTTTCTATTTACCCTATCCTATCCATGCCAATTATGTAAGCCACTATAAGATCACCCCTCAGACTCCGACGCTCCAGGGAAAACAGCCACAGCCTGTTCAGCCTCTCCCTAAAGCACAAAACCTCCAACCCTGGCAACATCCTTGTAAATCTTTTCTTAACCCTTTCAAGTTTCACAACATCTTTCCGATAGGAAGGAGACCAGGATTGCACTCATTATTCCAACAGTGGCCTAACCAATGTCCTGTACAGGCGTAACATGACCTCCCACCTCCTTTACTCAATATTCTGACCGATAAAGGAAAGCATATCAAACAGCTTCTTTACTATCCTATCTACCTGCGACTCCACTTTCAAGGAGCTATGAACCTGGACTCCAAGGTCTCTTTGTTCAGCAACACTCCTAAGGACCTTACAGATTAGTGTATAAGTCCTTTTTTTGCAAGGTGTGTGAAGGTTTGTAGCTCAGGTTGAGGTTTAGGGTGTAGCTTTGCTCGCTAAGCAGTAGGTTTGATATCCAGACGTTTTATTAACTGGCTGGGTAACATCATCAGTGGCGACCTCCAAGTGAAGTGAAGCTGTGGTCTCCTCCTTTCTATTTGTAAGTTTGTCCTGGATGGGTTCCTGGGGTAGTGGTGATGTCATTTCCTGTAACTTTTCAGAGGGGTTGATAGATGGCATCTAGATCTATGTGTTTGTTTCCGGTGTTGTGGTCGAAAGAAAGGACAACAGAGAACTACAAACCTGCGTATACAGAAAACCGACAAACACTGACCAAATACGTAACTACATCAGCAACCATCCCAACACACACAAACGAGGCTGTATCAGAACACTATTCCAATGAGCCACCACACACTACAACTCAGACGAACTTCGGAAAACAGAGGAGAACAACTTATACAACGTATTCAAGAAGAACGGATACTCAAAAAATACAGGCTGCTGATTCCTCAATAACAAACCACGACAAGCAGACCAAACACAGCCAGAAATCCTAACCACCTTACCATACATCAAATAAGTTTCAGAAATGACAGCCAGACTACAAAGACCTTTTCGAATCCTAGTAGCACACAAACACACCAACTCTCTCAAGCAAAAACTAAACAAACTTAAAAGATCCAGTACAACTCATGGTAAAAACCAACGTCATCTATAAAATAACATGCAAGCACTGCCACAAACACTACATAGGACAAACAGGAAGAAAGTTAGCCACCAAGATACACGAACACCAGCTAGCCACAAAAAGACACGACCCTCTCTCCCTCGTAGCCCTACACACGGATGAAAAAAAACACCAATTCGACTGGGACAACACATCTATCATGGGACAGGCTAAGTAAAGGCATGCCAGAGAATTCCTCGAGGCCTGGCACTCCAGCCACAACGCCATAAACAATCACAAACACACATACCATCTATCAACCCCTCAGAAAACGAACAGGAAATGACATCACCACAAACTCCAGGAACCCGTTCCAGGACAAACATATGAATAGAAAGCAAGAGACAACAGCTTCGCTTCACTTGGAGGTCGCCACTGATGATGTTACATAACCAGGTAATGAAAAAAAGATGAGACAATAAAGATAGTGGATCATGAAGTTTACTTGGAAAATGGAATCTACGTGTATTCTTTGTTCAGGAGGAAATGACCTTGACAGGTTAATGCAAATGCGAAATTGTCAGAAGTTCACCAAATTGTGTTGCTTGTAAAATACAGCCGGCACGATTTGCATGTAGCTCATGCATTGCCTATAGGAGGTCATCTACAAGTGATGAAGACATATTTTTATTCGTCTGGATTACATAAAGCTGGTTGATTTTTTTCTGCAACTGCCATACGTGTCAGATATTATGAAAGACATAAGCAGTGAAATAACCAATGTCTTTCATGACAACTCACGCATTTGAAGAATCTTTTACGTGGTTTGTGCACATCCCCTCCATAAAACCAGAAGTGGCAACCAATAGTTGCTAATTGGAATAGATGTGCCTATTGGGTGTCCAGAGTCAATTCCCTTCCAGAATTTCATAGGACATAGAACATGGCAGTACAATGCAGGTCCTTCAGCCCTCGATGTTGCGCCGATCTGTGGAACCAGTCAGAAGCCTATCTATCCTGCACTATTCTATTTTCGTTCATATGCTTATCTAATGACCACTTAAACGCACTTAAAGTTGGCCAGACTGCTACTGTTGAATGCAGTGCGTTCTAGGCCTCGATTTCTATCCTGGTAAAGAAACTTACCTCTGACATCTGCCCTATATGTATTAGCCCTCAATTTAAATTTAAATCTATGTACCCTCGTTCTAGCCATCACCATTCGAAGAAAAAGGCTCTCACTCTCCACCCTATCTAACCCTCTGATTTTGTTACATCTATCAACTAAGTCACCTTTCAAATTTATTCTTTCTAACAAAAGAATAAATTGTTTTCAGGCAATTTATTGTTTTCAGGTAATTGTTTTCAGGCTAATGAAATCCCTCAGCCTTCCCTCATATGACCTTACTTCCATACCAGGCAATATCCAAGTAAATCTCATCTGCACCCTTTCCAAAGCTTCCACATTCTTGTTATAATGCGATGATCAGAATTGTAAGCAATTCTCCAAGTGTGGCTGCACCAGAGCTTTGTACAGATGCAGCATGACCTCGTGGTCAAGAACCTAGTACCTCTACCAATAAAAGCTAACACATTATATGACTGCTTAAAAAAACTATTAACCTAGGAGTCACATTTCAGGGTTCTATGTACATGAACACCAAGCTCTCTTTGCTCACCTACACTGCCAGGAATCTTGCCATTTGCCCAGTACTCTTTATTCCTGTTGCTCATTCCAAATTGAATCACCTCACACTTTTCCGCCTTAAAATCCATTTGTCATCACTCAGCGCAGGTCTGTAGCTTACCTATGTCCTTCTTTAACTGCAACATCGATCAGCACTATCCACAAGTCCACCGACCTTAGTGTCATCCGCAAATTTACTAATCCATCCTTCTACACCCACATCCAGTTCAACTGAAAAAAGAAAACAAAACCGAACCAAGACAGATCCTTGCGGTACACCACTCGAAATTGAACGCCCGGATGAACATTTCCCATCAACCACCACCCTCTGTCTCCTTTCAGCCAACCAATTTCTGATCTAAACTGCTAAATCGCCCTCAATCCCATGTCTCCGTACATTGTGCAATATGTTACTGTGAGACACCTTATCAACGTCTTACTGAAATGCGGAAATTCCACATCAACCGCTTTGGCCTCATCGACCTGCTTGGCCACCACCTCAACGAACCCAACAAGGTTTGTAAGGCTCGACTTACACTTCATATAACTGCGTTGACTATTCCTTATGAAGTTATTCCTCTCTAAATACTTAGAAATCCTATCTGCTAGAACTTTTTCCAACACTTTACCCACATCCAAATTAAGGCTATAATTACCAGGGTTGTCTCCACTCCCCTTCTTGAACAAAGGGACAACATTTGCGAACCTCCAATCTTCTGGCACTATTCCTGTGGACGATGAGGACAAGGAGATCAAAAAACAAAGGCTCTTCAATATCCTCCCTGGCTTCTCAGAGAATCCTAGAAGAAATCCCATTCGTCCTTGGGGGAATATCTATTTTCACACTTTTCTTAATTGCTAATGCCTCCTCCTTGTGAACCTCACTCTTTTCTAGTCTAGAATCTCAGTAGCCTTCTCGACACCATTATCCTTTTCATTTAGCGCCTCTTCTATCTCCTTGAACCCCACGCACAATTTCCCACTACCATCCTTGATTGACCCTAATCTTCATCTCGTCTTTTTTAAAATTCCTGATATACCTTCAGGAAGCTTTAGGGTTTCCCTTGATCCTGTCTGCCAACGAATTCTCATGTCTCCTCCTGGCTTTTCTTAACTCTGTCTTTTTATTTATCCTGGCTAATTTGTAACTCTCAGGCTCCCTAACTGAGCCTTCATGTCTCATCTGAACATATGCTTTTTTCTTCCTCTTGGCAAGAGATTCAATTTCTTTAGTAAACCACGGCTCCCTTGCTCGACCACATCCTCCCTGCCTGATAGGTACATACTTATTAAGGACACACAGTAGCGGTTCCTTGAATAAGGTCCACATTTCAATTGTGACCATTCCTTGCAGTTTCCTTCCCCATCCCACGCATCGTAACCCTGGCCGAATCACATCACAATTATCTTTCCTCCAGCAATAACTCTTCTCCCGCCGAATATGTGTATTCCTTTCAATGACTTAAGTAAACATAACTGAATTGTGGTCAGTGTCAACAAAGTGCTCACCTACCTCCAGATCTAACACCTGGCCCGTTTCATTATGCAGTACCAAATTCAATGTGGCCCCGCCACTTATGGATTGTCTACATGCTGTGTCAGGAAACCATCCTGCACGCATTGAGCAAAATCTGACCGATCTATTGTCCTCAAATCATAGCATTTTAAGTCAATATTTGTAAAGTTAAGGGCTCCAACAACAACTACCCTCTTACTCTCGTTCCGATCAGGAACTATCTGTCAATGTAAGCAAGGATGTGAAGAAGTAGCTTGCTTGCGTTATGGACGAATCCGGAAGATTCATTCAGACAAAGGGTTAGATTTCACAGCGAAATTATTGAAGAAGGTGATGGACAGTTCCGGCATCAAACACTTTACAGCAAGTGTGTACCATCCTGAATCGGCCGGACACTTGGAAAAATGGCATTAGAACCGAAAAGCCAAGTAGAGGGCTTATTGCCACGATTACCTAAATGATTGGTGTAAACATATCCAATTTATATTATTCACTATTAGACATGTTCCATACGAATTGACCAAGTTTATGCCATTTGAATTGGTATTCAGACACGATATTAAAAAAAATTAAGCACCATGAGGTGGCTCAGTGGCTACCACTAACGTCTGACAGCATCAGGGACCTGGGTTCACTTCCAGACTGAGGCAGCTGCCAGTGTGGTGTTTGTACAATCTCCCTGTGTCTGCTTGGTTTTGCTCCCACAAAGATGTGCAGGCCAGGTGAATTAGCCATGCTAAATTGCCCACAGTAGCAGGTGCATTACTCAGAAGGGAATGGGTCTGGGTTGGTTATTCTTTGGGGAGTCGGTGTGGATTGGTTGACGCCAAATGGCCTGTTTCCACTTTGTAGGTAATCTAATCTAATCGAATGTTAATAGGTCTGAGATAACTTTGATAGATTATGTATCTGAGGTGAAAGAAAAATTAACCAGCAATGTGAATTTGCTGCACATTATTTGAATTGGAAACAGCTCCTAATGAAGCAGGACACAGATCTGAAATCTAAAAGTCATTAATTTGCCCATGTGGATAAAGATTGGTGCTGTTACAAATGATAGGAGATCCCTTCAAAGCAAGGCTTATTGGTCCCTGCAGACTGAGAAGACGGTAAGTCAGACGAATAACTTTTTAAATATGCCAGATGTGGAAAAAAAACTTATTTTGTGTCTGAGATATTAAAATTACTGCATCAGCATAGTGACAGGGAAAGAAAGCCGGAGAAACAGGCATTAGTTACTGCCACTGAGAGTGAGCAATAAAATCCAGATGATATACATTTTGATGATCCCAGAATAAATTGAATAATGAGAAAGTCCACAAGAAATGGGATATGGCAGTCACCTGTGTGTTCCAGGAACAAATATCTGAATTGGAAAAACCAGAAATAGAATGCGGATTGGCTCGATCTCATGGAATGCAGGGAGAACTAGCCATTTGGATGCAGAACTGGCTCAAAGGTAGAAGACAGAGGATGGTGGTGGAGGGTTTTTTTTTCAGACTGGAGGCCTGTGACCAGTGGAGTGCCACAAGGATCGGTGCTGCCTCCTCGACTTTTTGTCATTTCCATAAATGATTTGGATGCGAGCATAAGAGTTACAGTTACAAAGTTTTCAGATGACACCAAAGTTGGAGGTGTATTGGACAGCGAAGGGGGTTACCACAGATTACAACAGGATCTGGACGAAATGGGCCAATGGGCTGAGAAGTTGCAGATGGAGTTTAATTCAGATAAGTGCGAGGTGCTGCTTTTGGGAAAGCAAATCTTAGCAGGACTTATACACTTAATGGTAAGATCCTAGGGAATGTTGCTGACCAAAGAGACCTTGGAGTGCAGGTTCATAGCTCCTTGAAAGTGAAGTCGCAGTAAATAGGATAGTGAAGGCAGCGTTTGGTATGCTTTCCTTTATTGGTCAGAGTATTGAGTACAGGAGTTGGGAGGTCATGTTGCGGCTGTATAGGGCATTGGTTCGGCATTGTTGGAATATTGCGTGCAGGTATGGTCTCCTTCCTATCAGAAAGATGTTGTGAAACTTGAAAGGGCTCAGAAAAGTTTTACAGGGATGTTGCCAGGGTTGGAGGATTTGAGCTATAAGGAGACGCTGAACAGGCTGTGGCTCTTTTCCCTGGAGCGTCGGAGTCTGAGGCGTGACCTTATAGTGGATTACAAAATTCTGAGGGGCATGGATAGGATAAATAGACAAAGTCTCTTCTCTAGGGTCTGGGATTCCAGAACTAGAGGGCATAGTTTTAGGGTGTGAGGGCTAATACATAAAAGAGATTCCTCAAGAACAAACCATGACAAGCAGACCAAACACAGCCAGAAACCCTAACCACCTTACCATACATCAAAGAAGTTTCAGAAATGACAGCCAGACTACTAAGACTCCTCGGAATCCTAGTAGCGCACAAACCCACCAACACTTTCAAACAAAAACTAATACACTTAAAAAACCCAGTACAACCCATGGACAAAACCAACGCCGTCGAAAAAATCCCATGCAAGAACTGCCACAAACACTACTTCGGACAAACAGGAAGAAAGTTAGCCACCAGGATACACGAACATCAGCTAGTCACAAAAAGACACGACTCTCTTTCCGTCGTAGCCCTACACATGGATGAAAAAAAAGCATTTCGACTGGGACATCACATCTATCCTGGGACAGGCTAAGTAAAGACACGCCAGAGAATTCCTAGAGGCCTGGTACTCCAACCATAACGACATAAACAAACACTTAGACCTCGATACCATCTATCAACCCCTCAGAAAACGAACAGGAAATGACATCACCACAAACCCCAGGAACCCCATCCAGGTCAAACATATAAATAGAAAGGGAGACAACAGCTTCGCTTCAGTTGTAGGTCGCAACTGATGATGTTACCTCGCTAAGTAATGAAACGTTTAGACATCAAACCTACAGCTTTGCGAGCAAAGTCACACCCTATATAAAAGAGACCGAAGGGGCAACGTTTTCACGTGGAGGGTGGTACGTGTATGGAATAAGCTGCCAGAGGATGTGGTGGAGGCTGGTACAATTTCAACATTTGAGAGGCATTTGGATGGGTATATGAATAGGAAGGGTGTGGAGGTGCTGGAGGTGGGACTAGATTGGGTTGGGATATCTGGTCGGCATGGACAAGTTGGACCAAAGGTTCTGTTTCCATGCTGTGCACCTCTATTACTCTATGACTAATGCCGTAGTACATGAGGTTGATGTAGAACATTCTGTTCAGATAAAACAATATCCCTGCAAGTGTAATCTTCTTACAGCAATGCAGTTGTTGTAAGGAAGTGAAAGCGATGCTCGAAGAAGGCATCATAGAGATGAGTCAAAATGACTGGAGTTGCCCATTTGTATTTTCCAAGCCTAATGACAATAAATGATTCTGTATACACTATCAGAAGTTCAATGCTGTGAGAAAATGTGACAACTTCCCAATTTCAAGGCTGGAGAATTGTTTGGAAAAGGTGGGATAAGGTACTGATATCACAAAGTTGGACATACTGCGCAAATACTTTTATCAGAGAGAGCGACGAAGTGCTTTTCTCACCCCAGTTTAAAGTAATACACCTTTCAAAGGCTTACGAGTAGAGTTGTTGCAGCATTGATTAATTGGGCAGTCCACACGGATGACTTAGTGAACTTTAGCTATTTGTGGAAAGATCACATGGAGCATTTGGTAGAGCTCCTTGAGAGACTATGGAATATAAAGTTGATCATAAACTTGTCAAAAAGCGCATTTGCGAAGGTGGAAGTGACATTTTTAGTGCAAATCATTGGACACGGACAGATGGCACTGAGTAATGCAAAGACAAAGCCCACCGACAAATTTCCCAGACCATAATCGAAGATAGGAACTGTTATGATTTTTAGGACTGAGCAGGTTCTGAACGAAATTTGCTCTAAGCTTTTGTGGCATGGTGTCACCATTAGCTGATTTATTTATTTTGAAAAAAGCAAACACGCAATTTCGGTGAACAGAACAATGGCTGAAGTCCTTTGAGAAGTTAAAAGCATTGTTTACCACCGCACCAGTTTAAGTCATATCTAACTTTCTCAAAATCTTTGCAGTAGTCAAAGGCACAGCTGATGCAGGTGTTGGAGCTGTGTTGTTACACAAGGATGAGGGTGGAAATGAATGGTCAATCCGTTATTTTTCAAAATAAAACCTAATTTGCACCAGAAAAGATATTCAACTAATGAAAATAGTTATTGAGCTTGATACTGTCGTTACAACATTTTACCACTCACATTGCGACAATACAGCAGAGATGTTTGTGTATACTGATCACAATCTGTTGACATTATTGGTGGGAATTCAACAGAAGAGCAAAAGGTTATTTTGTTGGAGTGTCATGTTTAAACAATAAGTATTTAATTTACAGATTGGACGTATTGCAGACCATGAAAATGTTATTGTGGATGTTTTATCGCGGATTTAAAAGTAAAACACTTGTTTATATACGATAGAAATTGTAATATTCAACGTTTTGCATATATAGAATGATTATAACGTATGTTACTCAAGATGAAAGAGTTACGGGTATTGTAATGTAATGGAGTAAAGGCATGAGATAAATACAATGAAGACACCTTTTTATAATAATAGTTCACAGTTTATTACGGAGGAGGTGCTACATAGTTTGCTAAAGTAATTGTGAATTGAAAGACAAAGCATTATAATTTAGTGTTTGTAAAATTTAATGTTTGCAAAATATTGGTGTTTGTGAAATGCTAGTGGAGAAAGCATTTGTGGTCACTTTAAGATATTGTGTTTTTTCAGTGCTTAGAGATTTAAAATGGATGTCTTCAAAATCAATTTGAAAGTTTGCAGGTGCACAGACAGCACCCGAATTTAAACATTTGTATTGAAAGGCATGACTGTTAGTAGATCAAGCTGCATTTTTACCAAAACAAACTTTTGAATTTAGCCTATCAACTTGAATCTGGCCCTCAGCTGCCAAACGCATTTCAAATTTAAGTCTAATGGTTTTGACAACCTAGGGCTGATCTGATTGTAGATCTTCTGATATGTCATCCAGAGTATAAAAGAGGTAATTAGAAAATCTGCAGAGCTAGCTGCCGTCAGCGAGAGATAGGAGCTCTCAGGTCTTAGAGAAAACTTCATGTATTTCAACAGTACTGACAAAAGCTTCATATATTTCTCCAGTGTGTTCACTGATGAGAAACAAGGTAAATGCACTGACTGTGGGAACTACATTAAAGTATCTGTGGAACGGATGTCCTACCAAATTATTTTTCAGGTTCTCTTACCGAGGAACTGGATTGTAGCGATTGCTGGACCTCACTGGACACCAGATTTGATTCCAGCATTGCGCAAGTGCCAATGTGGAGTTTGTGCACTTTTCCTGTGTCTGCCTGGGTTTCTTTCAGATGGTTCGGTTTCTTCCTACAGTGCAAAAATGTGTGGACAAGGTGAATTTGCCATGCTAAATTGCTTGTTCAGGAATGTGTGGGATAGCTGCATAATTTAGGGGAACGCATCTGGAAGGGATACTCTTAAGAGGGCTGGTGTGAACTTGTTGGTGCAAATGACCTGTGTCCACACTATAGGGATTCTATGATCCTTTCCCTGATTCCTATGAAATCTACGTTGAGGTCAGTTTCAAACTATGATAAGATTAGACAACTTGGAAGAATTGCAAAAACGTGAAGAGAAGAGAGAAGTGTTTCAAATTCATTTGCAAACTATAATATTTGGCACTCTGTTTCAATAAAAGAGGAAGAAATCCAGATGCAATGGTTAAGATCTCAATTGTATTTTACGACCCGGCATTCCCGTGGTTTAGAGAGGCTCTGATGCATAGAAAGGTGAGCAATGCACTGATGTGGTACCTCTTGTGGACAGTGCCTGAATGAAACAAGTGACTGCAAGCAACAATGATTAATTTCCTCGACTCCAGAAACGACATGAACGGAGCAGGACGATGCGGCCAACTGACCAGGTGCTTGGAAGGAGAGGTTTAAGGAATATGTTGTGTCAGCCACAAACTTCGGAGAAGAATGTCCGGTCCTGTCATTTGTGCGAAATGGAATGACGTCCATAGGCTTCCTCCTTGTTCTTCTTGTAGCTCCCCGTAACCCCACATCTAGTCCTGAAGAGGGGTTATACCTGAAATGTTGACTTGTCCACCTCTTAATTTTGCCGGTCTTGCTGTGTCTGCTATGGCCTACTACTCCCTTGAACAGGCACCAAAGAGTGCCCGCCATTTTTATTTAGGGCATTGAGCAGCAGGGCAATTTTGTGATCATCATTTTTATAGGGAACAATGTTTGGAATATCCAGGAGGAGCTGGCAGCCCATTGTTCAGAAAGGAGTCAATTTGTCCATCAATGTGCATTTGACTTGCACACCCAATGCTGTAATGGTTAAGCAGATTCGTTTCACAGAAAGAAAGAAAATGAATCAAATTCTGCTCTACCTAATTCCTCTACCTAATCTCACACCATGCCCGAATGGTTCAAAGATCTGTTGCACCGTTCAGTTTCATGAAAATCCAAGGGAGAAACTCAAAACACTGTGGAAACATCATCGTTTGAACGCTGATCAACAGAAGGGGGGATATCCAGCAGACATCACGCACAGTCATCCTGGGACAGCAGAAGGAAGTGATATGAATTTCTTTCCTGGGCTGACAGTCATAGATACTGGAAACTCCTTTACAGTAGTATGGATGTTTCCAACTTCACATGAATCAAAGTCGATTACCGGTAAATGAAGGTTTACAAAGTAGAAATTCCTTACACGTTCATTTATAAATTTAAAAAAGCAGAAACAAGAGATGAAAGCTTAAATTACAGAAATTAGTGATTCTTGAGGTCTACAAATTCTACTTACTAAATAAATCAGCTCACAGCAACAAATCATGTTTCATTGGTTTTGGTAATAATATTGAATGTTTTTAAAGAATGACCTGATCACAGTTGTGGAAAACGAAGTGGAATGGTTAGTTTAACAGTGGAAAAGCAATGCTGGTGCTGATGGGGATATGTGAAAAGTAAACTCGATGTCCGACAGGTTAGGATCTTATGTGAATTGAAGGTGATAGCGTTCACATGCATCTGCTGCCCTTGTCGTTCTGGACCGAAGAGTTTAAGAACTGCGAAATTACATCAATTTTACGCTTCAGTATGGGTGCATAAATTTTCTCTCTTGCAGACTCTGCTTCTCCCTGTCTCTGCTTTCTTCCATTGAGGCCAGAGTCTCGTGTTGGTCAAACTGTGTGCGTGCTCCCATTTGAGGTGTACTCTGCCGACCATAATTGGTTTTCATCACAATTCCACCGATTTCAATTAACTACCATTTAATTGAACTCAATCGCACAAAGTTTCAACGCTTCAGCCAGATTATGCCATTCTTTCTGTTTTGAATCAATTCCACAGACTTTTGAAGAGGAAGAATTGCATTTGTTAACACAAAATCATGTTAAGGAGGCACACAATTTATTGCAATATAAATTCTATCAGACTGTAGTCATGGAAAGTAAAATGAACATTCGTAGTGTGAAAGACTGTGTGCATGTTCTGTGCATGGGCGAGGCTTCAGCCAATCATCTGCTCTATCTGAACATAAATGTAGTCAGTATGGGAAGAAAGCATGGCGACATGCAGTTCATAGCAAGGGATTTGTTTCCTCATCAAAGCTGGAAGCTCATTGGCACAATCACACAGAAGTCATTCTTCTGTGCTGAATATGGAAGAGTTTCACCCAATCGGCCCATTTTTTAAGACACCAGCAAATTCACACTGGCGAAAGACCATTCACCTGCTCCAAATGTGGGAAGGGATTCACTCAGCAATCCAATCTGCTGAGATACCAGCGAGTTCACGCTGATGAGAGACCGTTTAAACGTCAAGATTCTGCGAAATGCTGTAAAGGTTCTCTTGAACTAATGTCCCTTCAGCGGGTTCAAACCGATAAAAGACCATTCATGTGCTCCTACTGTGAGACTGTGTCCAGGACATCATCTCAAATCACTTCACACCAGCAAGTTGCCAGTGAGGGAAGACCATTCGCCTGTCCTCAGTGTAGGAAAGCATTTGCACAGTTATCCCAATTGTTGACACATCAGCGGGTTCATACCCGAAGGAGAGTATTCATCCACTCAAAACGTGGGAAAGATTCCTCTCAGTTATCCCCCCGCTGAGACACCAGCGAATTCACACGGAGGATAAGCGTTTCAGTTGCAATGAGCATGGGAAGGGATGCACTGCTCCATCCATCCTGATCGCACACCAGTTTGTTCACGCTGAAGAGGCCCTATGTAGGCGCTCTAGGTGCGGATTTGGCTTCAAGCCCTTACTTAACCTTACAGCACTCCAGCGAATTCACATTTGGGAGAGGCCATTCATCTGCTCTGCCTGTGGGAAAGGTTTCACTCAGTTACCTCACCTGTGGACAAGCTAGAGATGCATAAGTAACTGCAGTAATTGGATTGTGTTGTTAATTCAGAAACACCAGGTGGTTATAATTGATAAGAAGCCTGTTCTTAAAATGAATAAAGCATTGAGACCGGAGAATGTGCCCCAGAGGACACTGAATGAAGTGGAAATAAACATTGTGAAAGCGGTACCTATAACATTTTCGTCATCAGGTTAATGTTAAATGATTAGAGAACTAGGAAATAAACAGTGTATCAAGAGAAATCGAGGTAAGTCCATTAAACATTAATGATTTAGAACGCATTTGATAAGGTTCCCCATGGTAAACTAATGGAGAAAGTGAAGTCACGTGGTATGCAGGTGTTCTAGGTCGGTGGGTAAAGAACTGGTTGAGCAAAAGGAGGCAATGAGTAGTAGTTGAACGGAGTTTCTCAAAATGGAGAAAGGTGATCAGTGGTGTTCCACAGGGATCAGTGCTCGGCCCAGTGCTCGGTTTGTGATATACATAAATAATCTGGAAGATATTACTCTTGGTATGATCAGCAAGTTTGCAGATGACACGAAGATTGGTGGAGTAGCAGAAAGCATAGGGGACTGTCAAAGAATACAAGAGAATATAGATAAAGTGGAGAGTTGGGCAGAGAAGTGACAGTTGGAGATCAATCCAGCTAAATGTGAGGTGATGCATTTTGAGAAATCTAATTCTAGAGAGAATTATACAGTAAACAGAAGAGCCTTGGAAAAAGTTGATGAACAGAGAGATCTGGGAGTTCGTGTCCATTGTACCCTGAAGGTTCCTGCACATGTGGCTAGAGTGGTATGCTTGCTTTCATCGTATGGGTAATTGCATATAAGAGCTGGCAGGTCATGTTAAAATTGTAGAAGACAATGGTTCGGTCACGTTTAGAATACTGTGTACAGTTCTAATCGTCACATTCCCAAAAGGATGTGGACGCTTTGGAGAGAGTGCAGAGAAGGTTGACGACGTTGTTGCCTGGTATGGAAGGTACAAGCTATGAAGAGAGGTCGAGTAGGTTAGGCTTGTTTCCATTAGGAAATAAAAGATTGAAGGATAACCTGATTGAGGTCCACAAAATCATGAAGGGTATAGACAGGATAGATGGAAAGAAGCTTTTTCCTAGTGTGAAGGATTCACTAACGAGAGGTCATACTTTCAAGGTGAGAGGTGAAAAGTTTAAGGGGGATAAACGCGGCAAATAAATTACACAGAGTTTGGTGGGTGCCTGGAACGCGTTGCCAGCAGAGGTAGTAGAGGCAGGCACGGTAGATTCATTTAAGATGCGCCTGGACAGATGCATGAGTAGGTGGGGAACAGAGGGATACAGATTGTTTGGAATTGACCGATAGATTTAGACAGTGCACTTGGATCAGCTCAGGCTTGGAGGGCCGAAAGACCTGTTCCAGGCGTGTAAACTTTCTTTGTTCATTGTAAACAATAATTTAAAAGAAATGTAATGATTACATGGAAAGGTACTGGCTAATGAATACGCATAAATGAGTATTCAATAAACGAAAATTGGGTTTCAAGAACTTACTGGATTTACTTTTCAAAATACACAGACAAAGTTGATGAGGGCAAAGCGATCCATGTTCTGTACATTAGCTTCCAAAGTTACTAGATGGAATACTACAAAACAAGCCTATGAGCAAATGTAGAGCTCATAGATTTAAAAAGACATTAAAACTGAGACACCGAATTAACAAAGTGACAGTGAATGGAGTAATATGGCATGGATCTTTTTATTAACCTTGAGTATAATTTTGTATTGAAGTTCCCCATGGACAAAGTTGGAGTACCTATGTTACCTAATACGCATTGCCACAAACCCACAACAAATAAATTTGAACACATGCTCAGAGGTATTTAGTCACTGCTTGTCCATCATATTGAACTGTTAACGGTTTCCTTTCAAATGCCTCTTCAGAAATTTACAGCAAGAAGACAGTCAATACATCAGCTAACTCTTGATCAGATGCAAATTTTAAACTCTTCCGTTATAAACTACCAGTCGGACAGATTCCAAGGAAAGTTTCAATCGTGAAGAATTTTAAGGTACAGTGGCTCAGTGGTAAGCACTGCTGCCTCACAGTGCCAAGGACCTTGGTTCAATTCCAGCCTCGGGCGACTGTCTGCATGAAGTTACCACATTCTTGCCATTTCTGCATGGGTTGCCTCTGAGTGCTACGGTTTCCTCCCACACTCCAAAAACGTGCAGGTTATGTGAATTGGCCATGGTAAAGAGCCAACTGTGTTCTATGATTCTATGTACCCCCATCCTGTGAAAATTGGTTAATGGTTCAATTTCACTTCTGTAATGTGCCATAGATAGGACTTCATCAAGACTTCAATTTTCAATATTAAATGTCCCTTCCCCACTCGTGCCAAATCCAATTGGCTGTCTTATGACACTGCATTGAACTCAACTGCTCTTTAAATATCCAGTGTCGCATTCAGTCTGTTCATGCTGCTTCATGCAACACCAACTGAGAATACGTAAATTCCTGACAATGAGATATTAAGGGGAAGTTCTGACCTGCCAAAAACTCCGAAGCAATCTGAAAGTGTGCTTTCTAAGGAAATGAATTTCTTCAGCGAAAGCAACACATTAACTTTGAAAGGATTTTTAAAAAAAGTGACCTGCCCACTACCTATGAACTATATGCCGATGTCTCAAATATTCGCCCCAGCCTCAGTATCTAAAAGTATGTGAATTAGATTCCACTTCTGGTTTAACATTGCAGTGATGCATTTGCAATACTTACAATTTCAAACTTCACAAGTATAGGGAATGATGTTATATCACTTATGTTCAACGATGTAGAAAAGAAATGCATATCACTCTCTGCTAGTGAACATGTTATATCGTCATAGAGTGCTGCATCACGGAGCGAGGCTGGCTGGCCCAAACGAGGGCTGGACTTGGCCTACCTCTTTGTAATCCTTTTATATCTATATATTTTTCCAAATGCCTTTTAAATATTGTTAATGTACCCGGCTCAACCACTTCTGCTGACAGCTTATTCCATATGCGCATCACCCTCTATGTAATCATGTTGTCCCTCAGGTTCCCTTTTATTCTTTCCAGATTAAACTTAATCTGACGCCCTCTAGTCCTCAAATCCAAAACTTTGTGAAAAAAGACGGAGCGTATTCACCCTGTCCATCCCTTTCATTATCTTATACACCTCTATATAATTGCACTTCTGTCTCCTCCATTCCAAAGAAAGAAGTCCTTGCTTGTTCAAACTCTCCTTATAACTCAGACCCTTGACTCCAGGCGACATCCTTAGAAATTGCTTTTGCACTCTTGCAATTTTATTAACATCTTTTGTATAACAAGGTGACCAAAACTGAACATTATATTCCAAAAGCGGCCTCACCAACGTCTTGTATGACTACAACATAACTTCCCAAATTCTACACTCATTGCCCTGACAGATTAAAACTAGTGTGCCAAAAGCCTTCTTCACTACCGTGCTTATCAGTGACTTCATTTTCAGAGAACTGTGAACCTGAACTCTTATGATTCCTCTGTTTCACTATATTCCTTACGGCCCTACCATACACCATGACACTCCTGCCTTGTTTACTTTCCAAAATGCAAGACCGCAGACTCAACTATAAAAAATTCCATTTGCCATTTATTTACCCACTTCACCAGCTGATCAAGGTCCTGATTGAATTTCTGATAAGCTCCCTCACTGTCCACGATACCACCTATTTCTGTGTCAGCTGCAAACTTAACTTGTACATTCTCATCCAAAAAATAGATAACAAACAGTAATGGACCCAGCACCGACTCCGGAAGCACTCCAGTAGTCACAGACGTACAGTCCGAAATACATCCTTCCACGACTACTCTCTCCTTTTATTATCAAAACAATTTTGCATCCAATTTGCCAGTCTCCATATCTTTCTCCGTGATCACCCGGGGGTAGGGTCGTGGGGGGCGGAGGAGGAGAAGGAGGGGTGGGAAGGGCATATTTATTGAGACCCTTGCCAATATACAGCAGTTCTACACATACATGTCCACTTTGGGCCTCGAGGCGTTCTGTTTTATGTTAGTTACTCTTTTTCCTTTAATATACTTAAAGTACCTCTTTGGATTCATCCCAACCTTTACAGCCACGACTATATCGTGCCTCCTCTCCCCCAGGTGATTTTCCTCTTCAGTAAATTCCTGTATTCCCGGCATACATCCAAATATCCCCTTAATCACAACTGCCTGTATGTGAGCCACGCCTCCTTCTTGTTTTCTGGTCAAAACATTAATATGTCTTGTAATCCCGGATTCCTTATTACTTCACCATCACGAGAATATATAGACCTTGAACTCTAGCTGTCCCACTTTTCAAGGCCATCCAATGTCACAGGCAAACTACACCAATCAAATCCTGTAAACTCCAGTCTGGTTCCATCAAAATTCGTCTTGCCTCAATTTAGAACTTGAACCTGGGGACAATTATTGTCCCTCTCCAAAATAATTTTTAAAATGATAGGACAATGGTAACTGATCCCAAAGTGCTCCTCCACTGTCAGCTCGGTCATGAAAATATGGAGATGGTTTGGTTTGAGACATACAATCCAGCCGTGACGTCTTTAAAAGTAGTGGATAAGAGTCATTGCTGTCAGTCCATCTAGAAATCTTTTTGTATGAACGTTGTTGTACTCCTAATACAGATGCAAAATTGACATTCTCTGATAATATGAACAACAAATATTTCGTGTACCTCCCATTCTGACAAAACAGGGCAAGTGTTCAATCCCACTCATTTAATCTCACCCCAATCATTCGCAAACTGATGGATGCATTAGTTGTCAAAGCTATCAAGCAGCATTTATGCAGCAAAAGCCTGCGCAGTTTCGCTCATTTGGATTGCACGAGAATCATGGGAGTCCTGGGCTCATAACCTATATCTTGCACACATTATCAGCCAAGGCTGAAATAGAACAAGGTTCCAACATCTGTGGGTATGAGTTTGAGAAGCTGGGAATCGTGCAACAGCTCCTGGGCCCAAATTGCTCCCAAAGCATTTTCTTACTGCTCAAAGTTTGCCCGCCATTTGCAAGGACAAAAGGCAGGAGTTTATGGGATACTCCTTGTTAACATGATGAGTGCAGCCCTGACAATGGTGAAAAAGCAGATCAATTCAGGACGAAGCCGTCCTGCTTGATTGATTTTCCATTCTGTATGCTTCAATCGAGGCAGTCGAAAAGGAATAAGACTCTTAATTTGATAGGAACACGGTTCATGGTGACGACGAAAAAGCAAAAGAATGAAACTGTGAGACGTTAATTCAGAAAGCCAGTGCAGACACGACGGTTTGAATGACCTCCTCCTACTTTCTGTCAATTCCATGATTGTGGTTCAGAAGATCTAGACCCTCTAGCACGGCCTCTCGATCTCGGGATCAGTGAAATGAATCACTCGGAGTATGGTCCGGTTAAAGCAAGTTTACCGGTTTAATAACTTAAGACAGTCTGGCGAAAATTTGTCCAGCAACACGGAAGTTAAAAACTTTTGTGTTGTGTGGAGAAATAGCACAATTAAATTCAAAAATTGCATGTTAGTTATTTGTTTTTTTAAAGAGACAGTACAGCCTTCATTACAAGAAAAGACCAATCAGATATAATAAGGTGACATGATTTACAACAGGATAATCCAACGATATTCCCTGGGAAAGGGTTATAAATGTACGGAGGTCACCATCTCATGCAAGCATTTCAAGGTTAGTTCGAATACCAAATCACTGGATTATGATTCATATTATGAAAAATCCATGTTCTCTCTTATCTCTAAATACAACCAACTTAGCAATTCATCAGTTCAAGTTCATACAGTCAAATCATTACTTACAGCCATTTTGTCGTGTTCTTTTAAAATGAAAAGCCATTTTGCTGTTAATAAAAAATATCCACATATACTTGATGCTTCTAACAACAGCCTAAATACAAATTTTAGATCCTTAGTTCCACCATCCATCTTCATTCACACCATCGTTGATACACTGTGGCAACAGATTTTCATATCAACATGATTTCCTGCAATGCACCCTAGCTCCTTTAACAGCACTTCCTGAACTATGATCTTACCATCGAGAAGAATAATTGCAGCCAACACATGGAAGCATCATCCTGTATGAATTCTCCTTCAAAATACAAGCTAATCTGACATGTAACATCAACATTGCTTTCTTGTCCCTGGGTCAAAATGTGGAAATACAAACTCCTCTTAAAAATTAGCAGTTTTTGGCCACACCTTTGAGTGGTAGTGGACCAAGAATTTGCAACTGGGGGAATAAAGGAAAGAAGAATTTCCAATCGTACTTAGAATCAGCTGTTCTAAATTTCTGCTCTTTACTTTCAGTTAAGTGTTGTAAGGAGCCCTATGTTCAATCCCTATTCTGATCAAGAAGTGTGCCATTACATATGTGTATAAATTGATCAGGAAATGTCTCATGAAGAGATAGCCTTATTATTTCAGTAGCAGTATCCTTAGCTCTTATTTAATGAGAATGGGAACTGACATTTTCTAATTTATTTCAAACCGTCATAACTGATATGCACATGAATCAAATCTCTCTTCGAGATTCATTGTTGAAACCATACTCCTAAACCATTGCCTCTTCACAAGGACCTTTACATCATTCCCAGTTATTGTGGCCCTTTTATTCCACCTACCATCTACTCCTTTCCCCTCTCCCAACCTATCCACAGCAGAAAAACAATTACCTAGCTAATATGAGTTCTGAGGAAGGGTTACTGGACCAGAAATATCCACTATGTTTTCTCTTCACAGATGCTGCCTTAGCTGCTGAGATTTTCTAGCAACTTCTGTTTCTGTTGCAAACTGTGAGATTGAGCAGGGAGAGAGGGAGGGGAGGATTTGGAAGGTGTCCCAAAGCTTCGTGAACATCTTGTGACAATCAAAATCCTCAAATAAGCAACGCCTGATTCTCCATTTGCATCAAGCACAACAAAGGCTCCAAGCTTCCCGTTAGTGATGGGCCCCAGCGGGAGACTTCTGCCATCTTTATTGGGACACAGAGCAACAGGACCCATGCGCAGTCTTCATTTTTGTAAGGAGAAGCCTTTGGAACGACTGTGATGAGCTTGTTGCCCACTGTTCAGAATGGTGATTACCTGTCCATCAAACTGCATTAGCATTTCACACACTATGCCTTAGTGATGAAGCAATGCAGATATTTGATTGTTCTGGGGTTCCGTAATATGACTGAGAGCAACAAATGTTGCCAAATAAAAATCATTGGGATGCAGCAGATCAGAAACCAACATAGCAAAATGCCGCTGAAACTCAGCGTGTCTGACAGCATTCATGGAGACAAAAAATATGGCTTCAACGTTTCATTTTGAGCAACCGTTAATCAGAATGCTTTAATAATTTTCTGTTCATCCACCACTTACAATTATTATTATCCTCCATGTGTGTATTTATGTCATGCAACAAGTAATTGGTAATGTAAACATAACTGATGTGCAACCATCATCATGACTACTCAATTATTCACGAAGTGTCCTTTTTGACAAGTGTCTCATGGACTATCTCTCTTCTGTACTCTTGTCGATGCCTCGTTGGTATTGGTGATGGAGTAAGTGTTGCACAACATTAAGCTTAATCCATTCCACATTATGGATACCTACATTGGTCAAGTGTCATATAAACATGACGAATAATTTTCTGAATTGGCTGGGAAGTCTCAGTCCTTTTAAGTTCTATTCACTGGCACAATGGCTCAGTGGTAAGCACTACTGTCTCACAACGCCAGGCTTCCAGGTTCAGTTCCAACCTCGCATGTCTGTGTGGAGTTTACACATTCTGCCTGCATCTGCATGGTGTTAATGCGGGTGCGCTGATTTCATCCCACAATCCAAAGATGTGCAGGTTAGGTGAATTGGTCCTGCTAGGTTGCCCATAGTGTTTTAGTGTTTAGGTATATGTAGGCATAGTGCATTAGTCAGGGGCAAATGTTGAGTAATAGGATAGTGCAATGGGTCTGGGTGGGTTACTCTTTGGAGGGTCGGTATGGATTGTTGGACCTGTTTCCTTACTGTCTGAGTTCTCTGATTCTTCCCCATGCATTTGGTGAAACAAGAAAGCTCAGAAAGTTCCAAAGAAACAAAACAGATTTGTTCTGAAAATCTGTCCTGTAATGTCGGTGACACCTTTCTGAATTTTCTTTTCCGGGCAGATAAATTGGACATCACATCAAGATCTGACAGAGACACTTAGTTAATCATGACCAGAACATCATTAGCCTTTGTTGGCGGAAGGGGGAAGTGATTGATTGTTCTGGCTAAGGGGGAAAGAAAATCAAACATGAGAATGACTGGAAAGACACTGGAACTCAATCATTCTCGGGTGAGAGCATTCCAGTGAACAGATTGTTGGAAGACCTTTGCCCAGTTGCACAGAGAGTTCCAGTGAATTCACTGTGTAAACAACTTCAAGCAGTTACAGAGTTACAAAATTAAGCAATGGTCTTATTCACAACTGGGAGAATTTTACCGGTGTTCTGTATGTGCTTAAGGTTGCAATTGATAACCAACCGGCGGGTTGTGGTGGGGGTGGGGAGGCGGCACAAGGAAACCCTCACTATGGAGAAACCTGTGGGGAGTGTGTGAAGGATTCATTCATGCATTCCTGCTGGAAATTTATTGCTGCACATATACTGGGGAATATCTATTTTCCAGTACTGTGCGTGGGAAAGAATTCCATCAGCTTCCCAACCTGCTGAAGCGCCTATAAATTCACATGGCATGGAAGCTGCTTCATCATCTGGACAATGAGGTGTGTCTTCAAAAGCTCTGTGGATCTGGTCAAGCCCCGGACAGATAGATACATCAGAGGTTCTTGCTGTGGGAGACAGTTTAAACAGTCACACAATTTCACTGAACTTGAGCAGTCTCACAGGGGAGAAGACATTGAGGTGCAATGTCTGTGGGAAGGGATTCATACAACCATCACATCTCACTTCAGACTATCATGTTCACGCTTATGAAAGACCTTTGAAATATCCTGAATGTGAGAAGAATCATAGAACCACAAATGACCTGCTGACACACCAGCGGATTCACCGTCAGAAGAGACCATTTACCAGCTGCGTGTGTGATAAGGGATTCACTCTGTCATCTATCCTAGTGACACACAAACACGTTTACACTGGGGAAAGACCATTCACCTGCTCAGTGTGAGAAGGCATTGATTCCCTTATCCCATAGCTTTGGAGGCACCAGCAGCTTCATGAGTGACAACCAATGTTGAATTTTGCTGCTTTTGTTGCTGTCAATCTTACCCAGGATTCTTATACTGGCAGTTTCAGCTTATTCCTTCTGATGTTAATAATCCCATAACAAAATTATAATAATAAACTAATTGTCAAAGGAACTGAGACTGTTGCTTACGTTGAACCAGTACGTTAATATCTCCAGGAAAAGAGGAGACTAATTAGATTAGATTCCCTACAGTATGGAAAAGGTCTTTTGGCCAAAAGGTCCCCTCCCAGTCTGAAATGTAACACACCTAGACTCATTCCACTACATATATCGCTGACTTGGCAATTTACTATG
This sequence comes from Chiloscyllium punctatum, assembly GCF_047496795.1. Lineage (NCBI taxonomy): Eukaryota > Metazoa > Chordata > Chondrichthyes > Orectolobiformes > Hemiscylliidae > Chiloscyllium > Chiloscyllium punctatum. The sequence goes on from NC_092742.1 coordinate 129,745,115, forward strand.
GCCAATTCACCAAGGCTGCACATCTTTGGATTGTGAGGGGAGTCCACGCAAACACAGGGAGAATGCACGAGCACCATGCAGACAGTCACCCGAGGCAAGGAATGAAACAGGAGCACTGTCGCTGTGAGGTAGCAGTCGCAACCACAGAGCCACCCTGCTGCCACAATACCCCATTAATGACCTTTCATTTTTGGACTGTTTATAGTTTCTAATTATAGATTATGTCACTTCTCTGGAAGATTTAGCTATTCTTATGTATTATTGCAGATTTCAGAGCTCTAAATCCATCGCATGACCTCTGTACTCGGACTGAGTACCCAGGCTTTGTCTCTGTTACTGTGAACCGTTCACAAGGTCAAAAAAATCTGTTGTTCTGAGTTTCACTATCTAGTGTCTAAAACCATAACACTCAAAATGTAAAGCCAACAAGGAATCATATTTTGCCCAATCCACATAAGGCTCAATTCTCACCAAAATCTGTTGTCTAACACCAAGATGGACTGAGCAAATGAGGATTTCCTCTTGTTTTGAAATCATTTGTCAGTATCCTTTAAATGCTAACAGGTTAGAACGGCCAGTCTTTAGTACATTGAAGAAAGTGGCAGATGAGTCAACAGTTGTTATTGTCCGAGAAAGAAGAAAACACGAGTTGCATCACATTGGCAATGTTGAATCCTGCATGACAGGAAAGAGTGATCATACTACAGATGGCACAGTGGAGAATTATCAGTTTTTTTTATCAGCAGTGGAGATTTTTAACAATTTGTACAGATAGGATATGTGTTATCCCATCCCATTATACTTTACCAAGCTTGTGCAGATGCAAACGCACACTACCTCACGTGCAGTCATACTCATACACACACACACACAAAACATATATGGAGTCAATTTGTATTTGCAGAATTATATTTGCACATACATTCTATTTTGCTCAAAAATGCAGAACATGCATGCAGTCAACGCAGGAAGTCAACACATGCAATATTTTGTAAATTCCACTTTGGAAATAGAAGCAGTCTGATTCAAGAGTAGGGTACAGACAGTCTCTGACCTCACACTTTCAATGCAATGTCTGAGCTGAGATGTCACCTTTTGTTTTAAAACCAAACCTTAAGTTATCTCGACAAGGTGACTTAAAAGTAGTTCGGGAATTTACATATTAATTCCAGAAACTTGCAATCCATTCCAAAAGATGAATGTCTTAAGAAGTTAGGTTTGTTCAATATATCATTGTATCACTGGAAGTCGGCTGTCTATGTTGATGATGGAATGGATCCTGGAATGAATAATTGATGTTAAAATAATTATTAATTGCATATTAGAGTTTCCATTCGTTATAGTTTTTAATTGAATGTGAAGATTCTGATGAAGGTACAAAGTGTGTAAAGCCTTGCATGTTTGTGGTGATGAGCAAAAGCCTGCAATCAACAATCGTCAATTTAGAAACATCAGCAGCAGTTCATGTTGAAGAAGAGAACGGAGTCAAATCAGTGAGAGTTCGAGACTGAGAACAGAAAAGTGTCTCTGCAGGTTTAAAGCAACAACCTTTCAGGCCATTTTTCTGTCTACATCTTGGGGCTTTATAATGTCCCTCAATGCTAAGTAATCCTTTACTGAGACAAGATTTATACTATGGTTAAAGTAAGTCAGTTATAAAACAGCTTTAGTCATTATTCAGAAGTTTTCAAGATAGAAGTTGCAATAATCAGAAATACACTGTGATCGCAAAATGACAATCCAACAGCAACTGCAGCATTAGCAAGATATAATCTCATTAAAATTCTGTTACCAAGATGCAATGTTCATATGAGTGAGATTCTTCAATGCCACAAAAGAGATTCATTTCACGTTAGTAAAGGTTTGGTTTGATAATGCTTTCAGAAAATCATCGTCAACCACCCAATGAAACTACCTTTGCACCTTTGCCTAACAGGATACCACAGCAAGGTCAATGCCACAGTAGAACTTAATTTACCTTACTGTATACTGATTTGTGACATGAGAGCCTACACAATTAAAATGGTCAGATCTTAGCTGTTACAGGGAGACAACATAATATTGAAAGGAAAGAAAATTCCTTTTTGGGATGAGAAAATTAGTCTGAAAAGGGAAATAATGATATTTAATTAAGCTGTTAGTGGTTTAACGTTGGTTATGTGGACAATTAATACATTAAGATTGAAAACATGCATTGTCAAAGAGAACAATTTGTATAATTTAACTGGATGACATTTCACCGATGAGTGCAAGCAGAAACACAAAGATGCATTACCGGTAAATTGACCTAAGTGATGACTAGCAGCTGCTAACTCACCACAATACTGTGCCTGGAACCAGGACAGCTACAAAAAACTGGATAGTAGATGGCGAACACCAGACCTGCAGTATTTGCATGCATTTCTATCAGAAACTCTGAACACATTTGCAATTTAGAGAAACGGATCTAGTAAGCAACTAGCTGGACTTCAGGGACATAATTAATTGGTTTGATGGAATGAATTATTTAAAGGCATTATATTAGGCAAATTAGTGCAGTTGGTGTTCGAATTTGTTCAATGAAATACTGAGAAATTACAGAATTATCTTCTTTACATTTCTTGATTTTCAGCAGGAGCTGACTTGTCCCACGAATTCAAGAACACAGATTTATTCACAACTGCCCTCCACGAGAAACGCAAATGTTCTAAAAGCGAACGCTGGCAGATTTTCACTTTGAAACATTGTTGAGCCATTGTAATAAGTAAATCAGTTGAAACCTTTCTCCAAGCTTCACTCATATTTTATAAGTGCTTGAAGAATTTATGTGCATATTGATTGTCGTCATGTCAAGTGCAGTTACTTTCACTGCATAGTGGCAGACGTCTTCAGTTATTTTCAGTTTGGTATTGCCTGGACAACCTCTTATGATAGCAGTCGTATCAAGGATACGAATCCCCCTAATATTATCAAAAACTGGTGTCCACTTCAAAATCCATTTGACATATTTCTACTTTTAACTTCTGGTTTTTACTTAACGCCAGACAAGCCAAGTTAATTGTCTACTGCATTTTTTCTGTACCTCGCCACCAAGGTGTTTAAGACTGTAATGTGAGCACTGGTTCATAAGTAGGTTTGTTTAAAAAGTCGTCGCTGGCGTTTTGGAGGAATTACCTTTTCAGACACGCTAACAAATTAGTTTATTTTAACAAGTTACATTAACAATTAAATGCAGTGAAGTGTTTGTTGTCAATTTAGAGCATAGCCCACTTTGCGTCATGACAGCATCTTACTTTAACTGCGATTCCGTTTCCTAAATTACTTCAATGCATTATCTTTTAGGCTTCCTTAATATTGATATGTGCTGCAATGATGAGAACGTGACGATATTTGCATGTAACATTAAGATTGGGTCTGCACAGGGACACAGTACCCAGTGTTCTGGGCAGTGAATCTTTAGAAGGATGGAGAAAAATTGAAATGAAAATGACGCAATAAAACATTAGATTAACGTAGAGAAATGTTATGGATCGTCTATTTGGTTTGTTGCCGTTCAGAGAAGATTGAATCAATACAATTCAAAACCGTGAGGTGTTGGAACAAAAAGTATGAGTGAGACATGGTTTTCATTTGTAGCAGTTTCAGAAACTCGTCTGCACCGAGGAAATGTTTTTGACAAAATAGCTACCATTGGTATTAAGGAAAAATGATAGCATCGTACATCGCGACATGTGGAACTAGGGTTATTACATTTCAGTGGCAGACTCATGAAGTCCTCATGATTCTATCCGACTACATTCTTTCCCATAATATATAATGAGAATTGTCTACACCTGTTGTACCCTAATTTGTGTTTCCTTATATGAATTTGATATGTGAATCCGATATTCACACAGAACTGATGCAAACGAAGGCTTCTTGTTTCGCCTGTCATAACACTGGTCTTTTACAATGTTATTGTGCACTTGAGTTATTTTTCAGAGAAGCGGTAATTGGCCATGTTTGAATGGTTTGTTTGGGCCCTTTTCTGTTTACCCCGAACAGATGATGCCAACCACCAAAGGCTTTCATTGTCGTTAAAAAACACAGTATAGTCAAAAGGAAGGGGACAATTAGTTGTAGAGCTAGCCCTCATTGAGATTAAAGATAAGTCAGCAGCAGTGTGTGTGAAGAAACGGTGCCAGAGCAAGTCCTGGTACTCTCCCGCGTTCTGCCCTTCTGAATTTGTAAGCTGGAAGCGTTTTTGTGTCATTTTTACTATGTGTGGGAAGGGCTTTGTTTATTGGGATTGTTGCAAGAATTTTGGAACAGCATCATTAAGTCGGGATAACCTGTCAGATTCAGATAAGATAAGTTAATCGCGTATACTATTTTTGGCTCTGTGTGTTTCATTCTGTAACTCTGTCAATAAATTCTGTTAGTTTAAAAACCGTAGTATGACCAGTTAAGCCACTCTGGGAATGTCTACTTTACATTTACCTGAAACAAATGGTAAAATTACAGTATGGGCTTCCTGCTTTAAAATGTTTTGAGGGTTCGGACCTGGTCCATAATAGATTGGGGGCTCTTTGTTGGACATGGGAAGAGAGTGGTTGGTGTTAGTGTCTTTTATTTCGGGTGTTGATTTGATTGGGTAAACATAGCTTGAGATAGTGATGGCTGTATCCATATCGAAGAGTTTTCTGGAGTTGGAAGAAGTGACTTCGGAGATTTTACAAAAGCTAGGTAAGGTAAATCTGCAGGAATGAGTAGACAAGCTGGGGTTGATGCTACCATGAGAAAAATATGAGATAATTACAGCAGTTAGCTCAGCATTTACATGTGCTTGACATATCAGCACATCTGTAGAGATGGCAAAATTCAATTGCAAATGAAGCAGCTTGAGGAAGATGCGAGAGATAAGGAAGGAACAGCAGAAATGAAACAGTTTGAGTTACAATTAAAAGCAGAAGAGAAAGGAAAAGAACAAAGGGCTTTAGCAGAAGAGAAAGAAAGAGAGAGAGATGGTGATCTTCAGAAAATTATACTTTGAAAGGAAAATCAACTTAAAAGGATTGAGAGTGGGGATGAGAAAGCCCCTGGAAGTCAAAAGCCTGATGAGAAACTGTTTAAGTATGTTCAAGCATTGCCAAAATTTGATGAGGAGGGTGTGGATGCCTTTTCATCTCATTTGGAAAAGTGGCTAATCAATTGCAGTGGCCAGTGACAATGTGAGCTTTGTTCATCCAACCAATAATTGTAGGCAGAGCTAGGCAGGTATTCGTATAACCGTTGGGGCGGGGTGGTGTGGTATTTGGGGTGTATGAGGAGGTGAAAAAAAGCTATCTTATATGAGCTTGGACCAAAAGCCTAGAGACAACTTTTCAGGAATCTCAGGAGGGACCCTGGTCAAACCTATATTAAGTCTAAAAAGATCAAACAAATAATTTTGATAGCTGGATAAGAGCATTAAAAATAGGCAAACGTGCGTCGCTCTTAGAGAGACAATTATTTTGGAGGGGTTCAGAAATTCACTGCTTGAAGTAGTGCGAACCCATGTGGAAGAACAGAGAATTAAAACAGCAAGGTTAGCAACTGAAGTGGCTGGTTATTTTGGGCTTGTCCTTAAAACACGGTTTTGTTTCCAGAATCAATTTTAATCCATGAGCGATAGAACCTGGGGAAAAGAGAAATCCTCACTTGAAAAGGGAAAGTTCGATCTCTGTGAAGATCATAAAGATAACTGACCACAGGGTAGAAAGGAAACCCTTGAAGGGGCCAAAGATGTGTTTAAAAATTCTGGTGTTTTCCATGCGATAAAGTGGGCCACATGAAATCGCAGTTTTGGTGAGGTAGGAAAATCACTGGAAATCCGAATGTAGGAAAACAGGATAAGCCTGGGAATCTTGTTAGAATGATAACTGACATAGTTTTCGAAATACCACTGTGCACTCTGAGTGTACAAGCTCATCGGAATTTTATTAAGGAGGAAGTGCCAGATCTGCTTAGAAAAAGTATTTGCAAAGGTAAAGTTTATTCACACAGGCCAGAAGTAGCAGGTATAAAGGTTACAGTATTAATGGACACAGGGTCCTCTCAGTCTGCCGTGTTAAAGGATGAAGATTTATGTACTCCCGAATGACGATTGCCTGAAAAGGTACTGGTAACGGGAATTAATGGTAAGACAAAAAGTGCAGAGTTATGTACAGTGAGGTTAGAGTGTCCAGAAAAGAATGGAGAATTTCTGGTAGGAGTACTCTCAGCTCTTGGAATACAATTCGTCCTTGTGAATGATATAGCTGATACACTGGTAGAAATGCTGCTATTGTGGTTAAAAAACCAGTACAAGGTGGTAGGGGAACCTTTAAAAGCAAGGTTTAGACTTCAGACAGGAAGAATCTGGATCATGCTGGTGCCCCAGGAGTTTGGAAGGATGAGTGAATCACTTCACTCACAAGACAAGAGAATGCTGTCACTCCAATGTAAACTCCGCATTGCAATGTAGGCGGTGATAGAACTGACCATATTTCCAACAATAAATAGATTAATATTAAATAATAGCTCACAATTAACAGAGCCCTGTTGTAATTACAGTATTTTGCCTAACTAATATCTGGAACGAAATCACACGAGTTAGCCACGGGAATAAAAGTTAAGGTGGCCATATCCCAGAGAATAGCAACTGATGGTGATTTAATCTAATAGCCACCACAGCTCTGGTGAGGGATGAGGTCGAAATTTAATGTCAATCGCAACTGGCATGGGATCAGTTTGCATGACTCGACATTAGAAATTAATCACGCAGACAACTGAGCTTACAGATGAGCAAGGAAATGGATGATATAGTTTCTTCCAAATAATTGCTGGCGCTGACAATACCCCAATTGCATTATATCATTTCTTCCAAATAATTCTGATGCGAACAATTGTGGATACCCCCACAAGTAAATTTCTGAATAGGTGCATTCAAGTCATAACACAGGAGGCTTAATGTTTGTAATGTAAATCAGTATATACTTAAACTTAAAACTGATGGGACGTATTTTACCCTCAGCACACGAACTTCTCTTCCATGCAACAAACAAAGGAAGTATGATTCCAAGACGGGACAACATTTCATCGCCTCGGAGGAGGAGAAATAGATCTGTGATGATGCATTTTAAAAATTGTCTCACACTCTGACCAGGGCAAGCACAAAATCTGTGATTGGTGACAAATGAATGTAATAGTGGCATATTTGAAGGAAAACTCCGTACTTGCAGCCAAGCATCTAACAGCAGCAAAGAAAATTGTACTAACTCGCTTTTGATCGATTGAAATTATTTAATTGTGCTCAAATTCGTTCTGCTGACATAGTCGTGGAATAATGAGCGACGCTGTAGAGGCTGATTTCACCATGGGACATCTGCAAGTATCTCATCCATCGAGAACTCATAACTTGTATCACTGGCCAATGATGGGCTCCAACCAGACAATGAGCACATCCAGGGATCTAGTAATTACGTTGAGGGCAATATGTTTGATGGATTCTACTTGGAATTTAGTAAGACTTCTGATATAATCCCACACGAGAGACTGATGTTAAAAGTCAGACGCCATGGGCTCCAATAAATTTAGCAAATTGCATCAATTAGTTGAGTGTAGGAAAACAGTTATTGTTTGAGGCGTGCTCTTTTGCTGATGAGAGGTTTGCATCCATTGGAGTCCAATATGAGGCAGTGTTGGGTATCTTGCTGTTCTTGCTTATATCAATGAATTATGCTTGGTTGACTAGTTAGTTCCCAGAGATATAAACATTGTGGTAAATACTGCATGGCCGTGAATGTGGAAAATAGTGTCCTGGATAGTTTTTCAGTACAGAAAACTATTAAAAGACTGGTTAAATGGGCTGATCATTCGGAAATGGAGTTCAATCTCGATAAATTTGAGGTAATGTACTTTTGCCGGACATAATAAGACAAGGAAATGCATGATGAAAAGTAGGACCCTGGGAAGCACCGAAGATCAGAAGGATTGTGCTGTTCTTGAACACTGGTCTCTTACTGCATTAGGACAGGTGAATGAAGTGGTTCAGAAGGCATATAGTTCATTTGCCTTTATTAGCTGAAACATAGAAGTTAAGAGCAGGTGCTGACGCTGGAAATCTGCAAACGTTTCGTTAGGATACAGCTGGAGTATTGTGCTCTATTCTGGCACAAAATGAAAGGAGGATTGTGATTGCACCAGAAAAGGTGCAGAAAAAAAAACAGGATACTCCCTGTGTCGTAAGGTTTGAGTGAGTATGGACAGATTGGGATTGCTTTCCTTTAAGTAGAAAGATTGAAATGGGACACGATTAAGTTGCAATAAATGACGAGGGTTATAGGTAGAGTAGACAAGACGTAGAACTTCTTCTTGACTGAAGGAGCAATGAACTTGGAAAAAAAATTTAAGATGAGAGATTGAAGGTTGCGAGGAAATGTGATGAAAGACATTTTCTTCCCCAGAGATGGACAGAAATCAGGAACGTGTTGCCTGTATGTATACTAGACATTAAAATCACCAGAATATTTAAGACATATTTAGGCGTGAATTTGCTATGATAAGGAATACAAGACCATGGGCTAAGTATTGGATACCAGGATTATAATGTTTAGGTGATTGTTTTTGACCAGTGAAAATGTTAAGGACCAAAAGATCTTTTCTGTGCAGATCTCCATGATTCTATGGCTCGATAAGAAGGGGACCAAAGAGAAGGTAATAAAAGCTGACTTTTCCTGCAACAATCACTTGCCATGAAATGATAATGATGTGAATAAAATCAGAGAAAAATTCAGAATAACGGAACAATCCTTTCTAGGTTGCAAACATAAACTATCCTCCAGCCTCGTGCATGTTGGGCGAAGGAGAAAAAGACCATCAAAACAAACGTAGAGCAACGTGGCAGCCTGCCTTTTGAATCCATGGATCATTCCGAATAAAAGTTGCTAAATTTATGTATTAAATAATGCCTTAATAGTGAGCGTCTTTAAGAAAGAATCTGTGCCATCAAGAGAAAACAAAAAGGAAATGCCTTCTGACGAATTCCGATCGATTTGATTTGTCCTGTTACTGGAATTTTAAAAAATTAACTATTATGATCAGAGGATATTCCAGCCCATTCTTTAACTCATCTCTGATTTTGGTTTGGGTTACTGCATAAATAAATGGGTTAATGCATGAACTCAATAACTGAAGCATATATCCGCTCTGTTCAATGAAAAATGTGGAATTCTGAAAACTGGATCCTGCAGAATAAGTAAGATTTGCACTTCGAACGTAAAGGATATTGACAAAAAATAACAAATACAAAACGAGGAAACTTCCTGAGATGGCGAACAGCAAAACAATCGATTTCCTTCGTTTTTCAACCTCTGGGTCACTTTGATTCTCTGCATTGCCTTGGTTTCGGAGTCTCCGGCGGGTTCTGTTAGCCACTAGAATGTGCCGGACTGTTAGGGCATTGAGCAGTAGAATCAGAATGAATGGAAGACAGGGTGTTAAAATCGATCGAATCCAGTCATATGCAGCCCATGCAGGCGAATTGTAATATATTGCTTTTATGACACAGAACCAAGGTATATTATTAATGATGTACCTATGTTCCAGTTGCAAATATATAAAGATATTTTTCACACAGCTCAGTGAAGTCACGATTCCTATAACCCACGATGCCATCTTCTCAGTGCAATATTTTATTTTTATCTGCTGACAGGAAATAGCAATAAAACGATCAAAGGTGAAAGCAACTGTTAACCAGGCAGAACAGTCAATGACTGCCATGTTTAAGGCAGCGCGAAAACGGCACACTGGTGTGATAGAGAGAAAACTGGATGGGAAGTAAATACCAACAATGCGGTTTAATATCACAGCTGTTACCATAACGAGGAGATCTGTCACCCCCATGGACACGAGGTAATAAGTGATACATCCAGAGAGACCACATCTTCTTCGAGACAGGATCACAACAACTGCCAGGTTAGCTGAAAGTGTAAGAGAGAGATTTCTTCTTGAATGGGAAACTTATTGTACTTCATCCCAAATGAATCACCATTTGATAGGATTAAGTGCACAATTTCAAAATTTGAGAAGTTTTTGATCAGTATATCTCATGTTCAGCAGAATTAATTTTAGAATTTGTAATTATCCTCTAAGTTCAATTCAACCAAGTTGTGTGGTAATAATGAAAAAAAAAGGATAAGCAAAAGACAGGAAGGAATTGAAAACTTATCATGCATCCAATGACTTCACACAAATAAATATCACACAAGCTAGGCTCAATGGAAAATATTCAAGAAAATAAGAATCACAGCAACAGACAATAAATCTGGAAACTAACTAGGAAATGAGTTCAAACTCATTTGAGGCAAAGTAGTTTTGTTCAATGATTCGTTGTTAAATCTTCCACTGCTGGAAAAATATCTTTTAATTGTCAATAAAAAAGGATCACTGAGAAGATAATGGACTCACTAACTTCAAAGAGTTCATCTTGGGAAAGATGCAATGGTAGATCGAGGAACTCCACTGAATAGTCACATGACTTCAGGTGCATTGATCTGAACAATCGGAAATGACAGCTAATAATATCTTGTTGAGAGAAAGAGACTCATAGCCCACGACTTCATTCATGCTTCACTGCACTTTCAAGAGAAATTGTCAAAGTTATCAGATTGGACTTGTGAAATAGAACCTTGCAAATTTGATGTAAATTGTCAGCGGATTTGCAAATTAACTCAACACAGATAAAATAGTGACTGTATAACTGTCTGAAATATTCCCTGTTACCGAGAATAACTGACAACTTAGATCTTGTAGCAGCAAATGTAGCAGAGGTAAGTGGTACTAAATTAATGAGCGTTCGTGGCTGAGAACACACACACTTGAGTTTAGTTCCTGGTGCCAAGCTCGTCTGTTCCGATCATTTTTTTTTCTTCTCTATTCAATTCTTTCCTCTTTTTTGGTTTCATTTTGAGTTATTTTGTAATTCTTCATACCTGCAGGAGGGAGCTCGATTGTGGAAGCAGTGATGGCAGTGGCTGGAGGCCGAGAGCAGCGAAATGTTGGTCAGATGTGAGGCAATTGGTGTGCTCGGCCTGAAGTCTGGTGGTCAGTGGAATTGTGAAAACGGCTGGGTAGTAGTCGGCAGCGACATGGCAGTGTGGAAGTAGTGTGACTGAGAGAATGAGTCCTCCCGAGGAAAGCCCAATATGGAGCAACTGCAACTCCATGGTGAAAGAATGTCTGTAATTTGGAACCTTACATTTCCTTGCTTAATCACCTCTTGATACTAACAAGGATTATTGTTGAACTTTTAACTTATTTCTTTGCTTAACTTGTCTATTCTTTACCTAAGTTTATTTGTTTGCCTGGCTACAGTGTATCCAAGATGGCACCGTGAAAGGCAACATTGCAAACATTTCACTGTATTCCTGTATCCCTGTGTCCATGTGACAATAAAACCTGATTCTAATTCTAGTTCGAACGCTGCTCTATGAGTCTGAGAAAGGTGAGTATGTGTATATTAAAGGCATTGGCATTGACAGTCCATCTCAAAACATCTTAATTAATAATGTGACTTCAATAAATGCAATCAGTAATTGCAGATGGGAACTATTCAGTCCTGCAAAACAACACGAACAATAACTCAGTTGTAGTAATTATACTCTCAATGGCAAAGTCATTTGCAGAACAAAATTGCATTACAATGATAGCATAACTCACAGAGAAAACAAAGACAATAATGTAAGAGAACTTCTTTTCAGATGGTAAACAGACAATATTCGAAGGATGGTGTCATTGCCAAATATAACTGCATCTACGACATTATCACTAGTAGACAATTTACATACAACATATTGACAATAACAGGATTAAAATGAACTTGCAATAAAGAAGGTATTGACACAACAGAATGCTATTTGCCACTTATGCTCAGAGTTAAATCGGAAGATAGTGCAATTGAATCGATTAAATAGCCATGACGATAGAAAAAAAAAACAGTCCAAGATTAAAGGGTATAAATCAAACATGTAATGTGTCTAGTATGACTCAGTAAAAGGATGACGTATCAATTGTTATGACAAGGAGATCGAACCCATCGCTAATAAAAACTAAAACACCCAGAAAATCTTGACTCACCTTGCGATATGTTAAAATTGTGAGTGAAAGAAAATCCTTGATTTCTACTTTTAAAAACACAGTTTATTTTCCTGACTCGAACAGTGAACACGAAACAACTCTTCTCCAAGACTCAGACAAAAACTGTTAACAAACCTGAGAACCCTTTTTTTCTTCATAAGTAATAACTTTCTAACCCCAAATCCATGAAAAGACTTCTCCAATAGCACACTTATTCAGTATTAAATTAACATAATCTTTCAAAGTCCATATAGTGTTTTATTCTGTCTTCCTTTCGGTCCTCTGAATCTGTTCTTTCCTTCCATTTTTCCGAATCTGCTGTTTCTTTTCATCTTTCAGATTCTGCTGTCTTTCCCTGGGCTGTCTTCTCTGATTGTCTTTTTTTTGCTGTGCGTATCTTTGTATAAAATTAATCTTATAAACCCTTGTATAAACCTTTAATAGATGGCTCCTTCTGAAAGTTTTGAGAGCCTCTTCTGATGACGTGTGATTGATGGACAGTTAGCTCTGACGAATTTTCAAAATGCTCTTTCTTTTCCTCAATGCTCACACCCTCTCATTGGTACCATGTCAGCAATACAATCAAGTTTAAATTCAATTGTTTTTTGTTGTCCTCAGCATAACTTAAATTAACTGGTGAAATTCAAATCCGTTTTCCTGAACATCAAATCACAACTCCAACCCGATTGCTACCTGCTATAAATTCTCAGCACTCTCTCCCCTTGTTGGTTTGTCACAGACACGTGCTGTCACAATCCCTCAGCTCAGAAACAAAAACCCTCTGTTAAAATGAACATACACTTTTTCGACTTCGTACCACCACGATCAAATCGAGAAGTTACACATGAATATCATAAAATTATGTGAGTAAATGGAAGATGACATGATCATGAAATGGTGAATTTTCTGGAAGCTGCAAGAATGAACACGTAGATCCGTTGAAGGATGCACACCACACTAATTACGTGAGAGCTATATTCCCATTAATGGTAGGTCAGGTATCTGTACCATGGGAAGATCTCATGCATCAAACCAATGAGTTACATATTCTATAATTACCCTAAGTTACCTGGAACTCCGATTGTAGCAAGTACAGGATAGTAAATGGCAAACACCAGACCTTTTGGTAGTTCGTGCATTTCTATCTGATACTCTGAACACGGTCTCTGATTCAGTGCAGAGTGGTCGCATTTATACCTGATTTTGGTGTCCAGGGAGACCATTAATTAGATTGATCTTTTACATTTACTTAATTCATTGAAATATCCAATTTAGTTCATTAGTGCTCTGCAGCTGCTTTGTTTGAGACAAGATTCGCTTTGTTTAATATTTTTGACACAAAGATAGGAATAATACTTCATCTTAAAATAAAACTTCAACACCTGGATACTTGGCTAACTGCACGACAATGATATTCACTACTTACAGTGCTATTAAGTACGAATTTTCCAAGAGAACCACTTCCAGGCTTCCACTCAGGATTATCATTCTGCCAGCATGATCAAGATATCGATACAAAAATGGTGCATTCAATCGTGTTTAGATGAGTTGCATGTAATCTTACAGACAGTTATATAGACCAGCCTGGTGAAACTTATGGCAATATGAGGATTCCACAACGTTCATATTTAAGAAGCAAATTAAGTTCAAGACAATAACCAGCAACACAGTAGGATCTCTTCAATCATGGCTAACTTTATCATGGGTAATGGTGATTCAGCAATTTAGTGTCAGTATCGATTGAGTTCTTAGCACAGGGCAAGGTTAGTCCAGGAAATGTGCATTCAGTTTTGTCAAGCTCAATTTGGTCCAACAGTACTATATTCAGAGCACAATGCTTCCGTTTTGCATTATTAAATTCAGTGTTGAACTTTTCGTAACATAGTCCATAGTGCCAGTACCCGACAGCAACACTTATAGTTGGTAAAATAAAATGCGGCATTATTTCCTTCAGTTGCCAATTTCAGTTCAAGGTAACGGCTGCCTTAACTTCACTCAGTTGGTAATGGGCCTGTAGTAAAACTGAAGATGTTCAAACAGTGACGCAGATGCTGGCAGAGTATTTGTGAACAAATAAACTGTTCTTATGCATTTATTTCAGGTTTGCAAAACATGCCATAGTTTGCATTTTATCTTCAAGTGTATCAGGGACAGGGACAGCTGACATCCGCAAATTGATCACATTTAGTATTCTTCGACGAAATATATGCATGATAAATTTTGACCATTCTGTTCAGTTCAACTGGTCTTATCACCCTGCTGTGAAATCCCAATGTTATCTCACTTGTTGAAACATATGGCTATAAACAACTCATTCACCTTCTCAAGCCTGAGCCACCATGCACTTTTACATCTTGGTGGATAACTTAATTCAACGCTATGTTCTCACGTCATACCCATATCATTGGCGAGATTAGCATGGCAAAAAAATCACAATCACTTGAAACTGCTCCCCTGAGCGTTCACAGAACCTGATTGTTGAGACTTATAACCCTCAGACCGGGACGTTCTGCTTCCTCTCAACCCAAATGGCTTCTCTGTGAAACCGTGCTCCCTGATACTTGATCCAAGTCAGGGGAACTTGGTTTCCATTTCTGCACCTAACAGACCTTTTGTCGCTGTGATTATTTCAAGAGAAAACCTCTCATTGTTTGGAATTCTTGAACATGCAATCATGGTTTCTTCAATGTATGGGTCAACAAGAGTTCAGCTACCTCAGGAGTGCAACTGTAGATATTCCATCACTTTTTACCTTTGTTGAAGTTTTTACGAAGATGTTTTCCACTTTGTACCGTTACGTTGAGTTTATAGAACTAAACCACTTCTTTGTAAGCGTCGAATTAGGAGATGAATTACGATTGAATTTCACATTCCCCACTACTGACGTCTGGCTAACAACGAGTTAGTTACCCAACTTTTTCGCCTCACCAGTCTAACCCCTAAATTCCTCCAATATTCAAATGGAATTTGGAGCAGCCAATCTTTAGTCACAGTTTCAGAAGCCATCAAAGATGATACAATGATATTCTGCTCACTCTTCTGGCAGTTTTCCCACCAATGTCAGTTACAGATCAGGGAGTCACACTAATTTCTCATAGTAGGGTTTCAGGAGCCTATAGCAAAGAAGAAACCTTGTTCAACACGATTACAACAGCCAGTTTAACTCCATTTTCCAGCACTTGACTGGTAGTCTTTTACGCCTTGGCATTGCAAGTGCATACTTAAATAGTTTTGCCTTTTTGTGCTGTGAGTTCTGGAGTCTGACCACCCTCTGAATTATAAAGAATCCTCACAACCCCTTTAAAATCCCTGCTCCATACCGTAATCGTCATCTACTGTCCATTAGTCACTCTAGCCAGGGGTAAATTTCATATCTCTCTACCTTACCTACGACCCATTATGATTTTTTTCAATCATATCCCCTTTCACTCTCTGCTGCCTCAGGGAAAATATATCTCGTGCATCCAAAAAATAAACACACCCAGACATTTCTAGAAAAACTTCAGCAGGTCTGATAGCTTCTTTGGAGAAAGCTGAGGTAAAGCTATTGATCTCTGACCCTTCTTCAGAACTGCAACCTGAAGCAAAATGGAAGAACCATTACCTTACAGAAACGAATCAAAGCACGCCAAAGGAGCTCTTATGTATGATCACAGCCTTTACAGTGCAATTCCATCGATATTTAGGACGAGGGCGGGGAAAGGTTCCAACAAAATAAATCACACTGCAATTAACTAGAATGGTCTTCTTTTTTGCCACAACAGCAAGCATTGATCAGTAGACTGAATGCAATATTTCGTGACGAGACCAACTGATGAGAATTTTGGCTGCAAAAAGATACCACCTAAAACGAAGGGATCGAGCGAGTCCACAAAGAGGCAGCTTTGACATAGTAACCAAAGCAAAAATGACAAACCGAACAAAATTTCAGACAGGCGAGGTGGTTTCACGTGGGGAATGCAGCATCACGGTAATGTGTCCGGGGAGAATGTGATTTGGATGTTTGGGATTAACAGAATGGACTGAACTACCTGCTTCCACACTGTATGAATTCTATGGCATAAAAGGTGGTTATTGATGTCAGTGAGGTGCAAATTCTATGAGCTGAGGTCTGATGAAGAGTCAGATAGACTATAAACTTTAACTTTCTGTCCTTCTGGTGGATACTAATTGGCCTGCTGTGATCTCCAGCAGTTTATATTTTATATTTTCCATGCAGGATTGCGATCTTTCTAGGGGTGAAAAACTCAGGTGCCTGAATCTTGGTGAATCAGAGGCAAGTTTTCCCCAGAACAGCATGTGCCTTTCATTCTGCGATATAAATGAAAAAGAAAATCGACACAATGTGGTTTGGTAGACTGCCTATCATTTCCTCAATTTCAGCGCAGCTTGAGTCTGTCTTCCACAGCACGCACTAATGTTCGTGACTCTATAAGCCAGGAGGTTCATCTGATTTTGCAAATCAATTTATTCCTGTTGACAGAATGAAATACGAGTGGGTACTGCGCTTTCAAATGTGCACACGTTTCTCGACTCCAAACAATCATTGAAGCCTTTTGGATTTGTTTCATGAATTTGGAGACATGGCAGACAGCAACTGAAATATGACTTTTATAGACTGCTTTAAGATTACATTTAACAGCGAGATTAAATCTGGAATCAGTTGTGTACTGGAGCACCAGTAAATCATGCTTCTGCTTGACTTTGAAACAGGTCACTTTCACGTATTAAGTCAATGCCATAAATAGTACACGAGCAAAATGAAATAGGGCAAACAAGTTGTGCTCGTACAAATGATTACGGTGTGTGCACTTAAATTCTGCTGATATTCAGAACTGAAGCACAGAGAAATTCAGCAAAACTTCACACTGAACTTATGTGGATTTCTTTTTCACCACAACAGCAAATATTGCCGAGTAGATTAAAATTAAGATTGGGTGACGATAATGGCAGTAAAATAACGAGCTCTGATCACTTCTATCCGCAAGTGGCTACACAGATAAACAGGGGAAGCGCTGTTTTAGGGAGGAGCCCTTTGAAATGTTGGGCAAATGTGACAACTGATACACTGCAGATGATCACAGTCATTTAGTAAGATTTGAGGACCCAGTAATCCAGAAGAAATGCAATAGAATTTGTATTTAACCCCTGCACAATCCTGTGAAGATGGTCAGCGAAGAAAAACATTAAAACCGAAACAAACAACGTTTTGAGATGACGATTTGAAGGCGTCTAGAATCAGTCCAGGCAAACATGAACGGTGTCTGCTCAGACATGATTTTCTGAAACTACAGAAAGATTTGAATATAGGATGTAAATGCGAATATTAGAAGAGAATTGAATCCTTACACTGTGGAAACAGATCTTTCAGCACAACAGGACTACCCCAACCATCTGAAGAGCATCCCACCCAAACCAATTCCCTTACCCTAAATTTTCCATAACTAACACAACTCACCTCATATCCCTTGGCCCCACGAGACAATTTAGCATGTGCAATTTGGAATGTGGGTGGAAACCAGAACATCCAGATGAAGCGCACACAGACACAGGGAGAACATGCAAATCCCACGTAGACAGTTGCTTATTTGAACCCGGGATCCTGGTGCTGTGAGGCAACTTATATTTTCATAAGCTTTGTGTTCTGAAACTCTCTGCCTATTTTCCTTCACCACCTTTTTGGACTGATTTTGTGCTCCATTATTAATCACTATTTTAAAAACAGTCATCTCTTATTTTCCTTTAATCTTCTAAAGCAGGAGTTTGCTAAACAATGCTTATGATGTAATGGCAGTACTTGATTCCTGATGAGGGTGTTATGAGTTCAGAACACTGATAACAATTTATCTCTCATCCAATTCATTCATTTTCCTTATAGTGGGAACGTTTTCATCAATTTAACATTGTTTATCATTGCAATATTCTCGTTTCTGAAACTTCACTTGTATTCACAAAGTTTTATTGACACTTTTATTCACAGCGTTTCCTGGGTATGATGTGCTCAATTGCCTTGCCTGTCATAATTCAGTTAACTCAAGATTCTTTATAAGTTTATGCTGAAATGATAATCACAGAACATTTAATTTTGGCATGTCAGCAAATTGTAGCTGGTCCTATTAAAGATGTATTACTGTGAACAGGGAATCAGCGAGTTAATGTCTTTTGCTCTGTCTCATAATTAACCTCAAACATTTTCTGGGTCTGTGGATTAACAGTCTAATGATAATGCTAATAGGCCATTGCCTCCCCGAACATTATTTGGATTCCTGATGAAGACCCTCTACTCGAAATGTATTTTCTGAAGCAGGGCGTATGCTCGAAACTTCATCTCTCCTGCTCCTCGGATGCTGCCTGCCAGCTGGGCTTTCCCAGTACCACACTCTTAGACTCTGATCTCCAGCATCTGCAGCCCTCACGTTCTCCTGAGTTATGGTCATCCTCACGTTAAAATCAACAGCTGCCTCTCTTATATGAGAGAATGGATGATGGTAATTTTACTTTAACTTCTCCAAAAATGCTTCTCCTCACTTTTTCGGGATTACATTTATTTGTACCTGTTCATCCCATCTGAGCAGCCTGTCTATATCATCCCTTCTAAGCCTTTCCTACTTCACTATTTACCATTCACGCAATCTTTGTGTCATTTGTAAGTTTGCTGATCGTACCTCCTATAAATAAGTGTTGTCCATGCAAGGAATAAAATCAAGGGTGGTGATGAAAAGGGCAGGAAAGAGGGGCTGGGATTCAGCATATCAACGAGGATCTCATTGTTGGTCCGAATGGCCCACTTATGTTAAGACGTTTCATGTCGCAATCCTTGTTTGAAACAGGGACAGAGACGGAGCAGTGCTCTGAAAACTTGTGAGTTGAAACAAACCTGTTGGATTATAACCTAATGTCACGTGAATTATGACTTTATTCACTACAATCCAATGACAGCATCTCCACATCTTGAATATATTTAACGATATGGCCCCAACATCTTTCTGTGGTAGAGAATTCGAAAGGTTCGCAATTCTCTGAGTGAAGAATTCCTTCCTCATCTCAGTCCTGAATGGCTTATACTTGATTCTTATGCTGTGACCCCTAGTTCTGTACTTCTCCACAACCGGGACCATTCTTCCCACATCAAGCCTTTCCTTTCCTATTAATAGTTTATATGTTTCTTCGAGATCAACCTCCCCCCCCCATTCTTCTAAATTCCAGGAAACACAAATCTTTCATCACATGCTCGTCCGACTGTCCTAAAAAATCATTTTAGTGAACCTATACTGATTTCCCTCAACAGCAAGCATATAGTTTCTTAGACTAAGACACCGAAACTGCACAAAATGCTCAAGATGTGGCCTTACCAAGGCCTCGTTTAAGTGCTGAAAGACATCCACCTCCTGTACTGAAATCTCATGGTTATGGAAGGCAGCGTGGAATTAGTTTACCTGACTGCATGCTGCTTCTTCAGCAATGGTTCCAGATGAAACGCTTATCACGTTGCATCTCAACATTTCATAAACTGTGACGTGGTGTGAAGGTGTAGAGGTGTACTGTACCTTCGAGAGAGAGAGAGAGAGAGAGAGGGAAGAAGCTTTCAAGAAATGACTGAAAGTGCAGAGGGCCCTGAACAAAATGAAAACTATTACACTTGGTTGAAACAAATAGCAGGATGTGCGTTGCCATGGAACAAAAACAAATTCAAATCCGGCCAAACAGGTTAAATTATGCCCAGACACCAAAGTCCAATCGAATTTGAATTTAGTGTTTTGTTAACATTGAACCAATGAAATGATCTGATGCGTGCGGGCATAAAACCGGATATTTTGAACAGTCAGAGGGAGAACTGCCAAAAAGACCACTAAGTGTACATTCCTAGCCGAAGAGCTCTTTGTTGGTTGCCTGTCCACAAGACATTTGTGCAGCTGAACACCAAACCCAACTAAGAGAATAATATACAGAGGACAGCCTACAATGGAGAATTGACAAAGTTAACTAATTTTGAAATGTGTTCTTTCTTATATTGTAAATCTTAATCGTGTTTTTAATCTGACCAGTATTAAAGAGTGGGAAGCAAAAGATAAAGTAGTTGTAAATAGTTGTTGGATTTATTATTATCTGTTGGACTTAAAGAATAAATTTCTTAATTTTTACTTTAAATAGTGACCTCTGGGATGGTTCTTTGCCTTTCGAAGTTTAACAGAGTAAGGCACGAGGTGAGCTTCTTTGTGCCTCAGGTTCAAACTTGCAGAGGGGTTTACCCTGTGTCAAAAAAGTTTGGTGGTTTTCATCCGTGGTTTGAACAGATTTAGACAGATCCAATCTGTGATTTGGAGAGGCTGGAATATATTGGGTTACGAAAAAAATGCCCAGTCGATTTAAACACTTGCCTGTTTTTGTCCTAGATGTTTAAATAAAATGTAGGTAAGACACTTTGTTAAATTTCATTTAAAATTTAAAATTAAATTAAAAGTGGGAGAAATGGCTCCTCAAATTTATAAAGAAGTTTTGTGTTATGAAGATGCTTCCCAAAAATACCAAGAAAGATCAGAACGAAATCAAAATATCAAATTTTTGGAATTAGCAAATAGTTTAGGATTGGGTTTAATTGAAGACAAAAGTAAGGTTGAAATTGTAAGGAAATTACTGAAACACCTAGTTGTGTCAGAGAAACAGACAAGTGTCAGTAGCGTTTGAAAAACGTAAATTACAATCGAAGAAAATGTAGTTAGCAGATAAACAAAGGAAGAGAGAACGGAAAAGAGAGAGGAGAGAGAGAAGAAAGGGAGACAGAAAGAGAGAGAAGATTTTTCGCTGATAAAAAGGGAGAGAATTTGAACTTGAGAAGTTGTGACTCAGTGAAATCAAAATAACATTAAAAGAGAAGGCAGTGTTATATACAAGTATGTCAACACTCAACGACGTTTTGATGAGAAAGATATCAAATCTTCCTTTTTACATTTGAAATATTGGCTAGACAGAAAGGGTGGTTCGAGGATTTATGGGTAATGCTAGTCCAGAGGCAGAGTTTGTGAGGTTTTTGCCACTCTGTTAGATGAGGGGTCAAGAGATTATGAAGAGGGCAAACATGCTATTTGAAGTGCTTATGAATTAATACCGGAAGTGTATGGGCAGTGATTCAGAAACATAAAGAAGGAATCTGGTCAGACTTATTTTGAGCTCGAAAGAACTAACCATAGTTATTTTGATAGGTGGGTGCAGGCTTTCAAGATAGTTAAGACCGATAAGGCTCTAAGAGAGATTGTTCTGATGGAGGAATATAAAAACCCACTTTCAGGTATGATGAGAATTCACGTGGAGGATCAGAAATCTCAGGAAGTATGAAAGGCAGCAGAATTAGTGAACAAATACCTGTTTGTACATAAGACAAGCTTCCGGCCATAATTTCGTTCTGTGAGGGATACAAGTTGGGAAATGGGGAGATCCTATACGACAAAACAAAGAGTAGCAAACACTGGTAAGAGTTTGCCACAAGTTCAAAAAGAAGCCCAAGTGGGTGGAAAGGAGGTGAAAGGCCTCAGTTTGTTTTCACTGTGGTAACGTCGGACACGTAAAGCCGGTTGTTAAAGAAAGGCACTGTGTGAAAAGATGTGGTAATAAAAGCTAAGCCACTGACAATATTGAAAGTAGTAACAGAAACCCCAAGAATAGCCGAGGATCTGCAGGAGAGTGCACAGCCTAGGCAGGGGCTGGGTATGGAGTTAGTGCCTGAGCTCGATAAAGAATTCGCCTCTGTTAGCAAAGTTTACTCAGAAAGTACAGCGGGAGAAGGACAGAAGGTTGTAATTTTGAGAGATATAGGATCTAACTAGTCTCTAGTAGTAAGAGAAGAGCGAATTTGCACTCTTTCTGATCTGTTACCCGAGAGTGTGGTAACGTTTTGGATAGATGGACAGAAATTTAGCGTTCCCCGTATAAGATTACATGGGAGTTCCAACTCAAGACTGGGGAAGCAGCAGTGGAGTGATTGACAGAGTGTCAGTTCCAGGAATCCAGTTTGTTCTTGGGAACGATTTAGCAGGGTTCAAGTTGAGAGTGACACCCCTTGTTGTGGAGAAGCCAAGGAAGATCATGAAACTGAGGAGTTAAATAAAAAACACCATGGAATTAACCCAGACTACGCAGTAACAAGATATTACTTCCATTCGTCATAACAGGAAGCAAAAACTAAAGGGAAAGGTTTCGGAGTTGAGGTTGAGTTAACAGAACTTGTTATAATGGCCCATGCAAAATCCTGAACATGCAGAGGGTGCGCATCATCCTGAATCCCAGATAGCTTCAGAAATGTAACATCAAACCTTGACGACCATGTTGAGAGCATACTGTCTGGATTGCCTGAATGATTGGGATAAGTGTATCCCATTCGTTTTGTTGACCATTAGAGATGACCCAAACGAATCTACTCCATTGACTCGCTTTGAGTTAATATTTGGGCATGAGTTGACGGGCCCTTTGAAATTAATTAAAGAGAAATTGACAAGAGAAAAGTTGGAGATTTCACACTTCGATTATATATTGGAGGTGAGGTAGAACTTTATTCGAGTAGTTGAGTTAATTCAACAGTAACTAAAGAGAACATATCATAGAATGAAGCAGATGGCAGATATATTAAAAAAATGAGACTTGGACGTTTTTCAGAGGAACGTGTTACCATTTTTAGCAATGATAGGAGATCCCTTCAACACCAGATTTAGTTGTCCCTATGAAATTGAGAAACCGTTTAATCTGGCGAAATATCTGGGAAAGATGCCAGTCAGAAAAAGAAACTATATCGGGTATATCATGTGAACATGTCGAAACAGCATTATACTTGGGAGAATGAACTGAAGAGACAAGTGTTAGTTATGGCCCCGCAGAGTGAGTAATGAAATGCAGATGTTGTAGATTTTGGTTTGCCTCAAAATTTGTTAAAAAATGAAATAGCCCTGGAGAAGTGGGACAGGTTACTAAACTCTCTCAGGAGCAAAGTATACAATTGAAATGCTTGTGATTGCAGTATGAGGACATATATAGGAATCATATTGGCAAGTCTAATGCTATTGTACATGAAGTAGAATTAGGCAATACTGTTCCGGTAAAGCAACACCCCTATTGTGTTTATCCTCTTAAAGACAAACAGGTCCAGATGGAGGTGAAGGCCATGCTCAATGAGGGTATCATCGAACCAAGCCAGAGTGAGAGGAGTTCGCCGATTGTCTTAGTCCCAAAACTGATGGGACTCAGCTAGTTAGTGTGGATTATTGGAAGGTCAATGCCGTTGCAAATTTGGACTCATATCCAATACTGAGATTGCAGGACTGCATCGAGAAAGTTGGACAAGCCAGTTACATCGCCAAGTTGGATTTACTGTGTAGTTACTCAAAGTTTGTGAGAAGATTTGTAGCTCGGGTGCTCGTTGTTGTGGTTCTGTTTGCCAAGCTGGGAGTTTGTGTTGCAGACGTTTCGTCCCCTGTCTCGTTCCGTTGTCTTTCTCTTCGGTAAACTCTGAATCAGATAAGTGGATGACACCTTTGTAATCACTAAAAACAAAGAAATAGAGAACACACCGGATCATCAATGCCACACTCACAGGAATCTGATTCACGAGAGAGGAAGAAAAGGACAACCAACTCCCATTCCTAGACGTGATGGTACAGAGAACACCGAACGGAGAATTCACCACAAAGATATACAGGAAAGCCACACACACAGACCAAGTCCTGAACTACGAAAGCAACCACCCCAACACACATAAAAGAAGTTGCATCAAGACACTATTCAAAAGGGCCACAACACACTGCAGTACACCAGAACTGCAAAAAGAGGAAGAAGAATACCTATACAATGTAGTCGCCAAAAACGGATTCCCGCACAATTTCATCAACAGATGCCGAAGAGAAAGACAACGGAATGAGGACAGGCTGCAACCCAAAGGACTAGCCACACTACCATACATCAAGAGCATTTCCGAACTGATAGGCAGACTACTGCGACCACTAGGACTCATAACAGCACACAAACCAACAGCCACTCTCAGACAACAACTCACCAGGATGAAGGACCCGATACCCAGGATGAGCAAAACCAATGTAGTGTACAAAATCTCATGCAAGGACTGCACAAAACACTACATAGGACAAACAGGAAGACAGCTAACGATCTGCAGCCAGGAACTCCAACTAGCCACGAAACGACACGACCAGCTATCCGTAGTAGCCACACACTCAGATGACAAGCAACATGAATTCGACTGGGACAACACTACTATTATAGGACGAGCCAAACAGAGAGCAGCCATGGAATTCCTTGAGGCATGGCAGTCATCCACAGATTCAATCAATAAGCACTTCGACGTGTACCCAATATACCGGCCACTGCAGCAGACAGCTGGAAATGACAACCGGAAGCGGCAGGTACCAATCACTATAAATGCCGGAGGAAACATCACAGAAGTGCTTCACAGGAGGCTCCCAAGCACTGAGAATGTCACCTAGACAGGGGACGAAACATCTGCAACACAAATGTGTAGTTACTGACAGTTACCTTTATCAGACATGACGAAATAAATTTCTGCATTTGTAACCCCAAATGGGCAATATCGATTCAAAGTTATTCTCTTTTGGAATAAAGAATGCACATTCTGATAATTGCACATTGCAACGACTCATAAGCAGTGCTGTGGTTGGGTTAACAAACAGTGCAGTCTATTTGAACGATAGTTGGTGAGTCCTGGAAATCTTTATTAAACCTGGGAAGACCACGTGGTACAGTTGTCAGAGCTCTTTGAAAGAATACAAGAAGCAAAACTGGTAATAAACTTAGCCAAAACTGAATTTGTGAATACAGAGGTGACGTTCTTGGGGCATAACATCACTCATGGAAAGGAGACCCCATGGAATGCAAAACGAACGCTATTAAGGAATTTCTATGACCAAATTCGAACTAAAAATGCATGCCTTGATTCTTGCCAATAAATGGATTCTAATGGAAGTTTGTTCCAATTTTCAGCAGTGTAGTGTCAGCATTAATCGATTTGCAATGGAAGAACACAAAGCTTCGTTGGACAGAACAATGCTAGGAGGCATTTGACAATTTGAAATCAATAATAACTCCCAGTTTTATATACACGAAACTTTTCGGAACCTTTCAAAGTTGCCATCGATGTTACTGACGTAAAAGTTGGAATTGTAATGCAACAGGAAGTGATAATAGAATTGAAATGCCAGTTTTTACTTTTCAAAGAATCTCAACATCGATCTGAGGAAATACTGCACAATCAAAAAAAGGACTATTGAGTTTGGTCCTGGCCTTACAACATTTTAATGTGTACCTCATGAACAATGTCTCAGAGATGGTTGTGTACATGGA
Organism: Chiloscyllium punctatum; assembly: GCF_047496795.1. Lineage (NCBI taxonomy): Eukaryota > Metazoa > Chordata > Chondrichthyes > Orectolobiformes > Hemiscylliidae > Chiloscyllium > Chiloscyllium punctatum. The sequence continues at coordinate 129,770,585 of NC_092742.1, forward strand.
TCATAATCATTTTGAATTCTTGGAATGCTTAAAGACAAGAATATGAAACCATTCCATTGAAGTCTTATTCCATTGGGATTACAGACTTTTAATTTCCAATTCATACATTTTTCTAGTCATATGAATGCAATTGCAGATGAATTATCATGGAATTAACGATAAAGTATAGATGAGATTGGTACCTATCCTATATATATATATATTATACGTATATATAATGTGAGATGAAGTTAATATGAACTTAGATTGAAGACATATGAAGACACCATGAAATTGTGATGAAGGACTAGCAGAAGAAGAAGGAGCTGCATTTTCATTATAACAGTTCATTTTCTTTTTTAAAGGGGGACATATTATGATAGTGTACATGTGAATTGTCCCTGAGAGAGAGAGAGAGAGAGAGAGAGAGAGAGAGAGAGAGAGGGAGAGACAGAGAGAGAGAGAGAGAGAGAGAGAGAGGAGAGAGAGAGAGAGATAGCAAGGACTGACCAAAAGCAGAGAGAGTGCTCAACAAGGTAAAAGTGTAACACTTGGTTTATACAAACAGCAGGAGTTACCATGGAACAAAAGGAAATTCAAATTCGGTCAATCAATATTTAAGTTTAAAATTTAACATTTAAATTATGCAATAGATACAAAAATCCAATCGAATTTGAACTTAGTGTTTTGATGACAGTCAGCCAATTAAATAATCCGATGTTTTGGGTTATAAAAGCGGACACCTCGAACAGTTAGGGGGAGAACTGCCAAGCAATTACCAAGTATAGCATGTTCGCCAAACAGCTCTCTGAAAGGTACCTGTCCATACGAAAATTTGCACAGCAGAAGATCGAAGAGAGATGACCAAGTAAAACCCAAAGGAGAATCTGCAGAGGAAAATCTCTAGAGTAAAATCGACAAATGGTTTTGAAGCTTGATTTTAAAAAACAATCTGAATTGTGTTTTTTTTCTCGCACCAGTTTTGTAGAGTGGAAATTAAAAGATAGGCTTCAGGGAAAGGTGCTGTAAATAATGGTTTTAATGTTCTCTGTTTGATTTAAAAATGAAATTGTTAAAGTTCAATTTAAATAGTGAAATCTGGGATAGTGTTTTGCTTCTCAAAATTTAACAGGTTATGTTGCAAGATGAGTTTCTCTGTGTGTCAGATTTTAATGAGCAGAGAGTATTACCCCGTATCATAACACCATGTTCAAAGATGCTGCAAAGTTATCTGTTAAGGCCACAGCTATTTCCTCTATCACTTCCCTCAGTAACATGGGATAGATCCCATCTGGACCTGGGGACTTGTCCACCATAATGCCTTTTCGGGTTCCTTACATTCTATTTCTCCTTATGCTGACTTGACCTACAGTAATCAAACATCTATCGCTTACCTCAACGTCCGTCATGTCCCTCTCCTCGGCGAATGCTGATGCAAAGTACTTGTTAAGAATCTTATCAATGTTCTCTGACTCCACGTATAAATTTCCTCCTTTGTTCTATAGTGGGCCAAGCATTGCTCGAGTTACCGTCTTGCTCCTTATATATCAATAAAAAGGCTTTGGGATTTTCCTTAACCCTGTTTGCTAAAAATATCTCATGACATTTTTTAGCCCTTTTATTTCTTTGTTTGAGATTGGTCCTACATTCTGATATATTTCCAAAATTTCGTCTGTTTTCAGTCATCTGGACCTTATATATCTTCCTTTTTACTCTCAGCTAGTCTTACAACTTCACCCTTCATTCATGGTTCCCTAATCTTGTCATTTCTATCCCTCATTTTCACAGAAACATATCTCTCCTTCACTCTAATCAAACTTACCTGAAAAAAAACCGCCACATATTAAATGAGGGCATACCTTCGCATCGTTACTCCTGATCTATATTCCACAGCTGCTGCCCAACTTTGGTATAGTTGGCCCTCCCCCAGTTTAGCACTCTTCCTTTAGGACCGCTCTCCACTTTGTCCATGAGTATTCTAAAGCTTTAGGAATTGTGATCATTATTCCCAAAGTAATCCCCAACTGAAACTTGAACCACATGGCCGGGCCCATTCCCCAATACCAGGTCCAGTCTGGCCACTTTCCGAGTTGGACTATTTACATACTGCTAAAGCGAACCATCCTGGATGCTTCTGTGTGTCAAATAGATCCCAGGTTTTGTGCTCCATGAGACTACGTGTCAGAAAAAAAATCTCCTGTTCTGTAAGTCAACCCTTGGTTTCTCCACGTGTTGTGTCTGCATATCTGACTGAACACTGACATATTCGCCTGATGAATGTTTTCAATATAGAACATAGAACAGTACAACACAGTACAGGCTCTTTGGCCTTCAAAATCGTGTCGATGTTTTATTCTACTCTAAAATCCGAGTAACGTACATATCGTTTATTGTACTATTATCCATGTGCCCATCCAAGAGCTGCTTAAATGTCCCTAATATATCTGACTTTATGGGCCCACCACACTCTGTGTTAATATCCTACCTCTGAAATCTCCTCTAAACGTTCGTCCAATTACCTTGAAATTAGCCCCTCTCCCCAAATGTGATCGACATTTCTGCCATGGGAAAAGTCTCCAGCACTTCACTCTATCTTCAGGAATGAAGAAGGACTGATGCCCGAAACATCGATTCTCCTGTTCCTTGGATGCTGTCTGACCTGCTGCGCTTTTCCAGCAACAGATTTTCAGCTATGTCTCTCATCATCTTGTACACCTCTATCAAATCACCTCACATCCTTCGCCACTCGAATCAGAAAGACCTTAGCTCCCCCAACATTTTCTTCCTAAGACTTGCACTCCAGTCCAGTCCCTCTCCATCCTCTCTAAATCTTCCACATTTTTCCTGTAATGAGGAGACCAGAACTTAACACAATATTCAAAGTGTGGTCAAACCAGGGCTCTATAGATTTACAGCATAACATCACAGCTCTTAAACTCAATCCTCCTGCTAATGAAAGCCAACACACCATAGACCTTCTTAACAACTTGAAAATCTTCATTGGCAATTTTGAGGGATCTATGGACGGTGGACCCCAAATCCATCTGTTCCTCGACACTGCCAAGAATACTGCCTTTAACCTAATGCTCTGCATTCAAATTTGACGTTCCAAAGTTAATCTCTTCGCACTTTTCCAAGGTGATCTTATCTGCCACTTATCAGCCCTGTACTGCATCCTGTCATTGCCCTGTTGCAACTTACAACAGTCCTCCACAATATTCACAACTCCACCAATCTTCATGTCTTCGGCACAGTTAATAAACCACCCTTCTACTTCCTCATCCAAGTTATTTATAAACATCAAAAAGAGCAGAGTTCGCATGCCCAATCCCAGCAGAACACCACTGGTTACCAAGCTCCAGGCTGAGTACTTTCCATCTAACACCACCCTTTGTCTTCTTTGGGCCAGTCAATTCTGTATCCATAAAGCCATGTTTCTCAGTATCTCATGCCTCCTTACTTTCTGAATGAGAGTACCATAACTAACCATATCAAATGCCTTGTTATAATCCATGTACACCACATTCATTGCTGTACCTTCATCAAAGTGTTATCTCACATCCTCAAAGAATTCAATAAAGTGTGTGAGGCTTGATCAAATTATAGTTTTACAGGTAATCATAAATATTGTCTCTCAGAATTTTCCCTTATACTTTGTGCACCACTGATGTATGACTGACTCTACCATAATTTTCCGGACTATCCCTGTTCTCTTTTGTGAAGGGAACATTTGCCACTCTCCAATCATTTGGCACTACACCATGGGAAAATGCGGACGCAAAATTCATCTCCAAAGGTGCAGCAATCTTTTCCCCCCGCTTCCTGTAGTAATTTATCTACCCTTACGTTTTCAAACTTTTAATTGCATCCTCCTTCCTAACATCAACCTATTCCAGCATATCAGTCTGTTTCATGCTGTCTTCAGAAATGTCAAGGCCCCTCTCAGGAGTGAATACTGAAGCAAAATATTCATCAAAGATCTCACCTACTTCTTCCTGCTCCATGCAAAGGTTCACTTCACTATACATTACACAAGCTACCCTGATGTTCCTCACATAAGAGTATAATGCCTGAGGGTTTTCCTTAATCATACCTGCTAAACCTTTCTCATGTCCTCTTCTAGATGCCCTAAGTCTATTCCTCAGTTCCTTCCTGGCTACCTTGTAACCCTCTAAAGCCCTGTCTGATCATTGCCTCCCCAAACTTAATGAACCTTCCTTCTTCCTCTTGACTAGATGTTCCACATCCCTTCTCACCCAAGAATCTTTCAACCTACCATCCCTTCCTAACATCTCCTCAGTGCAACAATCATGTCCAGCACAATCTGCAAGTAGTTCCAAAACAACTTCCACATTTCTGTCATGCTTTTCCCTGAGAACATCGGTTCCCAAGTTAGGTACCCCGATTCCTGCCTAATAGCATTGTAATTCCCTCTCCCCAGTTAAATTATTTCCCATGACCTCTGCTCCTATCTGCTCCATGAGTATAGTAAAGGACAGGGAATTTTGATCACAAATGCTGAAATGCTCTCCCACCAAGTGATCTCATACATGACCCGATTCGTTGCCAAGCACCAAATCCGACATGGCTTCCCTCTAGTCAGCCTAACGACATATTGAGTCAGGAAGCCTTCCTGAGCATACCTGGCAAGAACTGCACTATTCAAACGATTTGAATGAAGAATGTTCTAGTCAATATTAGGGAATTTGAAGTCAACAATGGTATATGCCGTTACTTCTGCACTTATGCAAAATCTACCTTAAAGTCTGCTCCTCCATGTCTCGGTTGCTGTGAGAGAGTTTGCAGAAAACTCCCAATAAAGTGACTTCTCCTTTCCTGTTTCTTACTTCCACCCATACTGAATCTGTAGGAAAACCCTCTTCAACAACCTCCCTTTCTACGGCTGTGATTATATCCATGATTTGCAATGCCACTCCCCCAACGTTCTTACCCCCCCCCCCCCCCCCCACGCTATTCCTTTTGAAACATCTAAACCTCAGAGCATTCAACAATTATTCCCACCGTTTTTATATTAAAATCTCCATAATGGACACAATATATATATTTCCAAGTACTGATACATTTTCTGAATTAGCACCCTTAGCCTGATACTCCTTGCATTAAAATAGACACACTTCAATCCATCACACTGACTGCACATTTGCCCTATCAATTGCCGATCTCTACTCACAGACACTTTTTCATGCTGTGGCTGGCTGTTCAGTACCGACTCCATCATCTGATCTGCACCTCTGCCTCAGATTCCGAAACACAGGTCTACTTGGGCATCTTAGGTGGCACTTTATAAGTTAGTCGAGAATGCAGTGCTGCAAAGGCACAGCAAGTCAGGCAGCAACCAAGGAGCAGGAGAATCAAATTTTCAGGCATAAGCCCTTCATCAGGAATGAGGCTTGTGGCACGGGGTCTGAGAGATAGAAGGTAAAGGAAGGGCTGGGGGCAGGTACCTGCGATTGTGATAGGTGGATGAAGTTCGGGGTGAAAGTGATAGGTCGGAGAGACGTGTGTAGTGGATTGGTGGAAGGAAGGTGGACAGTTGGGACCAGTTAAAAGGGCGTTGATGTGTTCGTGGCTTAGGACTGGGATAAGGTGGGGGCAGTGGAAATGATGAAACTGGTGAAATTCACATTGCTCACGTGTGGTTGGAGTGTTCTAAGGTGAAAAATGAAGCGTTCTTCCTTCAGGTATTGGTTTTGCTGATGCAGGAGGCCCAGTGCCTGCATACCATTGGTGAAATGGAAGGGAGAGTTAAAGTGTTCAGACACTGGGCGATGGGGTTGGTTGGTTCTGGTGTCCCAGAGATGTTGTTTGAAATGAGCTACAAGTTGTCAATAGAGAGGAGACCACATCAGGTGCAACACATACAGTAAATGACATGTATAGAAGTACAAGTAAATTTCTGTTTGACAAGGAAGAATCTTTTTGGGCCTTGGAGGTGAGGGGGCAAATGTGGGCGCAGGTTTTTCACCTCTTGCAGTTGGATACTGGGAGTGTGTGGCAAATTAGTGCGTGGCGTGGATCTGACAAAGGTGTTGCGTAGGGAATGATCTACTTGGAATGATGCTAGGTGTGACGTGGGAACTATATGCCTAGTGGTGGTGTCAATTTGTAGGTGGCAGAAGTGGCAGAGGATGATGTGATGTATCCGGAGGTTGGTGGCATGGAAGTTGTGGACTGGGGTTCTTCTGTCCTTTTTGTTTTAGGAGGGGTGGGGTTCAAGGGCAGTGGTGTGGGAAATGGAGGAGATGCACTGCAGGGCATCATTGGTCATGTAGAAGGCGAAATTGTGGCCTTTGAAGAAGGAGGACTTCTGTGGTGGAAGTGATCCTCTTAGGTGCAGATGTGGCAGAATGGAAGAATTGGGAATAAGGCATAGCTTTTTTACAGGAGGCAGAGTGGGAGGACATGTAATCCAGAGAGATTAGTATTGGTGGGTTCGTAGTAGATATTCGTGTTTAGTTGGTTGCTACTAATTGAGATGGAGAGGTCCAGTAAGGGTTGGGAGGTATCCAAGACGGCAAATTTGTGCTCGGGGTGGAAGGTGCTGGTGATGTTGATGAACTGTTCAACCTCCTCCTGGGAGCCTGAGCTAGCGCCAATACAGTCATCGGTATAGTGGAGGAAAAATTGGGAATTGTGCTCGTATAAGTGTGGAAAATAGACTTTTCCACGTATCTGACAAATAGGCAGTCATGGCTAGGGCCCTCTATATTGAAGGAAGGAGAAGTTGTTAAGGATGAAGACCTATTCAGGCAAGCGGATGAGAGTGTCAGTGGAATGGTACTGGGTTAGTCAGTGTGAGAGGACGAAACAGAGGGCTTGCAGGTCTTTGTCATCGTAGATCGATGCGTACCGGGACTGCATGCCCATGGTGAAGATAAGGCATTGGGTACTGGGGAAGTGAACGCTGTAGACGTGGTGAAGGGCGTAGGTGGTCCCTTAACTAAAGGGATTTGATGCTGTCAAGATATGGAGGGTTGAGTTTGATGGGGCAGGAGCAGGTTGAGACAATGGGTCAGGCTTGGATGAGAAGGGTGGACAGGTTGAGGTGGCATAAGTCACAACAGCAGTTAAAAATGAAGAGATCAAGGGCAGGTAACGGACCATTTTCTTTTAACCCACAGACTCAGATAATATTCTCTGGGCTTGGGTTTGAATCCTGCCATGGCTGATGGTGGAATTTATGCATTATAAACATTGTGAGTACTTTTACATTGACATGGGATGCATTTACATTAGTGTGCGGTATGGTAGCGCAACATTGACTGAAAAGGCTAGCTGAAACACAACCCAACAGAATAAGTGAAAAGTATTTGGCTGGGAAAGGAGTAAGGAGTGTTAACTTGGGAAAATGTACTATAACTGATTGGAATTGAAGAACGATTTAAGCAAACTCAAAGGTAATGCATATTCATTCAACGCTCGTTCACCATTTCAGAGACCTGTAGACCTGGACAAAGTCTTCAGCGCTGCCTATATTCTGGTGAATCTGAGAATAATCAAAACTTTCATACATCGAGCAGACAAATATGTTTCCTGAAATCTCTATGTGTTTATTTTAATAAAACTTAAATCCTAAATGCCCCTGATCATACACGTCTGCGTCATTACTTTATCTCTCTGTTTCAAGTTAAATGAATGAGTTGTGGACCCCATGGATTTTCCTTGTCTGTTTGTCGAGGCCTCTGAATTGCATACCTACAAGCTGACCAGTTGGTGACACTAACACGGAGGTCACTCCAGTTATCACTGTGCAACTGAGAACATTATCGATGGCTTTTCCTGTTTACTTTGATATCGTTGAAATAATTATGGTTGGGATCATTTGTAGCTTCCTATTTGTTTGAGGCCCCTTTGTTTTGTTTTTATTTGTTCCTTATTCAGAAGGTTTGCCTGTCCTTTATGTTGAGTCATTGATTTCTCTGTCTGATGATTGTTTCAGATGTAGATAAAGTTCACAGTTCAGAGTGCATGCGTTTTCATCTCAATCTGGTACCCAGTCATTATATTCACTTCTGTTAACCTTAACATAAACTTTTCATACTTGCACATGCTCTTTCTTTATTATCCGTCTCAGAACATTTTGAATTACTTCGTCTTTTAATCTATTATTGGAGAATATAATCATTGTTTATCATTTGGTGAATACTTATTGGGAACTATTATTTTAATGATATTACATTTGAAATAATGGTTGTGACAGCTGTTTAATTGAAAAGTGTGGTAATCACTGGGTAGGAGTTGCAATGTTATTCTCGTGTTCTTAACTTATTGGTGACCAATTGCTCGAAAATCATGAACATAAATTTCAGCCACAATAAGAACATTGCTGCGTAATTTTGTTTGTAGGGTCTGTATACGTTCGGAATAAGCTTTTCTGTCCTTTAATTTATTTGATCTACCGATGGTGTGCGTGGTTTTCTTTTAATGCTTGTGTATATGGTTATAAGTGCCTCTTACATCGCACTTGCCCATGTTGGAGTTTGTGCATGACTAAACATCTTCATGTTCCTTTAGTACTGGTATGATCATTCATACGTCGAGGGTGTGGTTCTCGGAAAACACATCAGGTCAGGCTGCATCCGAGGGGCACTATTCATTCCCGTGTTCATGTGCGTAAATTGTAATAATTTAACAATGTGCAAGCATAATCTTGTTAATGTGCAACTTCGTTGATGACTGTTTAACTTTTAATGTCTTTGTGTTTATGTGTTATATTCATATATGCTCCATAAATGTTAGTATGCAACTTTATGTTTTGATGGATGTTTATATTTATGTGATGATGTCGGTTTGATTGGTAATCTATCCTAAAACATCTCCTCATATGTTTGTTTGTGTTATTGGGTGTGGATGTTAGCTGCTGCTTGTGTCATTCTCCTTATTTTATAAATGCCTCATTTTTGTTGATCTATGCACTTACGTGGCTGCGAGTGAGACTCTGAAATTGTGTGCATGTGTGACCGCATGTATGTGCTGATCACTGCGGTTTAAAAATAAATAATTAAGCTGCCTCTGCAATCATGTGTTTGTCATTGTGAAAATGGGAAAATAATGATATTAATGTTTACCTCTGTGTTCATATGTGCCTATGAATCTGCGTGTGGGAGGACATTGTTCGAATGTTGTATCAGTCTGATTATGCATGTGTATTTGTATGCATTACATTGTATGATTGCACATGTATTCATGTCTATTTGCGTGTTAACGTGGATCTATGTTTTTTATGGCTATGTGTGGGTATTTCTGTCCTTTTGTGCATGTGCTTTTCTTTCTGTGTGCATTTTTGAGTGTGCTTAGATGACCGTTCAAGTATCATTTGCTTGTATGGCTTTGTGTATGGATGCGTGTGTGATAGCTTATCTGTATGCACATTTATATACGCGCATAAATATGTATCTTCAGGAGAGAGCCTGTGTTTGTGTCTTTCTATGTGCATTTGTAAGCATCTCTCTGTATCTACGTGTTTCTGCTCTTATATCAGACTATATTTTTACTATTGTTCTAACTTGAATGGATTGCCAACAACAAGACCTGATGGTGGAGGGAACATTTCTCGCCCGTGTGGAGAGATAAGTGCTTTGTGAGCAATTTCTTTGTTGTAGTAATAGAATTTCTGTCTCTAAGATAAGAGACCTAATTTCAAACTCCCACTGTTCAGCGATGTATGATAACATTTCTGAATATGTTTCTTAGGAAGAACCTACTTATGTTCTGTACGTGAACAAACAACATCAGGTGTTCGAATATCAGTATTGATCACATGTGCTCAGAAAACTAAGGCAAAACTATGGAATACAAACTGAGAAGATGTAAACATCAGTTTTGGATAATGGTGAGTCAATGTTAACAAATGATTAACCGAGACAAGGGTGGCCAGTATGCGCCAGAGATTTAATTTTGCATGGAAGTTTTGAATCTTCGGACAGTAAACAAGCAGCTGACTGTTCCTGTTAGTAACTGGGTTACATTACGAGGGCCTCTACTACAGACCGTTACTCGTTCCCTCTCTTATTCCCTCTGTTCCAAAGCAACAACGTTTCTTTCGGTTCTCTTTGGTTAGTACTAATGCACTGGTGCAAGATCCCTGGCAGTTCGACAGAATCAAATGTTGCTCTCGTTGCAATTGGTGCCCACAGCAATTCTTTGCTGTTCGAATGTCCCAATCAAAACTAATATTAAGAGTCTGTTAAGTTTATGTTCCCAATTGGTGCAATGTTGTCGTTTAAAGCTGACATGAATTATGTAAGAATGGGCAATTGGTGAAGCAGGAACACTAAGTTCAAGGTTCGTGATCTTCACTTGACATAAAAATGGACATTTCAATTGTTAAGATGGATACAGTACTTTGCAGAAACCTACAATGAATGAGCTTTTCTCTGTCTCTGACGCAAGGTGTGTCCAAGTAGAGAGCATTAACTGCACAAGACACGAATCCTGGACCCACTTTATACTGGACACATGGAACAGAAATAATACTGGGAGACAGTTAATCAAACGGATGTGTATTTAAATCGCAATTGGAGGAAAAAAAGAACGTTATTAGTTTTGTTGAATTATTAAATCGAACTTTGAGATTTTTATTGACATGAATTAACAGTTTCTTCAGTGCAAGTGAAATGTACACAAAACTCGGTTTATCACCGGATTTATCGACTGTTCTGTTGGTGATCTTCAATGGGATCGCTTCACGTTAAACCACACAGGAGTAAGAAACACCACTGGCCCACTTCCCTGCTGTAATGGATAACAGGCTGCACATGAAGAAGGAGGTGTTCTCACTCTCTGACATGACATATGTGTTCTTGCAGTTACTGGGATACACCCACTGCTCATCCACTTGACGAAGATCTCTCGGGGTGAGAAACCTCTCAGTAAACAGGTGAGGGAGAGAAACCTGTGAAGCAAGAATTTTTCTGTTGATGGCAGGAGGACAGATGCTGATGGATCCAGTGGATTTATCATTGTGGAATATTTTAGAAAAACATGAATCAACTATAAAAATTCAGAATCAATATTGCGATTTTACTAAATATTAATATATGCAAGTTTTAATTTGGGATTTATTCACTATCATGTTTTAAAGAAGCAGAATGGTATCCATTCTATTTATTAAAATAAAAAGTGCAGTTTAATTCGCAAGTCGCCTCCATGTTTCCAGCCCACAACTAGGACATTCTGTCCATTAGTCATTGCCAATGTTTGCATCACGCACCAGGCTTCTTCCCACACAGTCGGGCTTAATCAGAATAGAATATCCTTTGGTCTGACTTTTTCTTAAGCTGCTACTTAGGTATCCTGCCATCAGATGCATCATTAACGCTTCCAGTTGTATCAAACTCTGCCATTAATGTGACTGGATCTAAATTGCACATGTGGTAATTTCTGTTTTAATCTCGCCGCTCACCTTTCTCCTTGTGGATGGAATCTCTCTGAGGAGTCAGTACGTACTGGTGGTTCACCACACATTCCGAATTAACACCACTCTGTCAGGCTTCAGTAGAAATGTCGAATTTGCTGATAACATAGTCAGGACTTTCTCCAGGCCGGTCAGAAACCTCTAATTTCGGAGGCCGCTTTTCTTGTATCCAGGTGACATTGAATCCAAAAGGAAGTTTGGTCACAACGCAGGTGAACGTCACCGTTGCTTCTAGTAAGACCTGTTCTACTGGTACAATTTTAACTGTGATCATGGTACTCGGTATTTTCTATGAAACGAAAGTCAAAACAATGAAAAATACCTCTGTCGGATTAAAACGCCCCATTCTTCAGGTTATTTCCTCCACCTTCGAAATGGCAACTTCCAATTATTGCTGAAACGATGCTTACTATTGTTTAGCTATTTCGATTTGTGAAAACGTTTGTGATTACTTGTAACATATCCTCTGCAAATATTCCTAAAGAACATTGGCTTTACAAGTGAAACTTGTGAAAATGTAAAATCATACATACCATGATGCAATCCATGGAGTTATCTTTCACTTAAGATAATCTGTTCATACTTGAGATAAAAGTAATCTGACTAGAATGACTTCATTTTTCTGTTCATGGTCCTTGCCTGCAAATGCTGCTGAGCATGCTGAGTGCCAAGTCACATCCCCAAATTTGATCTAAAGCAAATCAATCATATTCATTCTGTTTGTTCTCATGCATTTGCAGAGGACAAAAAGTGTTGCAGGAGGGGTGGACGGCCACAGAAATTCTGTTCAATCTATTCAACATTTTCGAAAATAATTTATCCTATTGTTGTGAGATTTTTCTCTAAACTATGCCATGAGATATTATTCCTCATGTGTCGAATTTAGAATAGTTCTAAAAACAAGACACTGAATTTCTTCGTAAAACAAAAAAAAAGCAAGGAGTGTCTTAAATTAACCTAAAAACTTGATGGAAATTTGCGGCAGCATTATTCAGACTTCCCCTAGTCACTGTGTAAACATGACCCTCGTGAAACTTGGCTGAAACAGCCTCACTTCATTCCTGGTTCATTAATCCCTACTGTAGTATTCCGACCAGAATTTATTCTCCTGCCACATCCACTAATTACAGACAGCATCCTAAAAACGCTCAATTAGTACACGTTTTTCCTTGTTAATCAAATGTTGCCCACTTGATCTGTAGCCTGGTCTCATGAATGAAGTTAAAGCACTCAGCACCAGGGAAAGTCTTTGCCACACAATGTTCAAGTCCAACCGTCAATCCTGAGCAGGGAATGAAGCATTGAACACATTTTGAGTTATTGTGAAAAAAGGGTCTCTGTATATTTTTATTGTCTCATTCTGAGAACACAGGATCGTAGGAGGGAGGAGCAGAATGATGGTATTCGACCATTCCAGTCTGCTCCATCATTTGATCATGGCTGATATGTTTCTCAATCCCATTCTCCTGTGTGCTCCACTGACAAATGAATCTATCTCTGTCTTTAATACGCTCAATTACTTAGTGTCCAAAGCCCTCTCCAAAGATTCGCCACCATCTGGCTGAAGAAAGTCCTCCCCATCTCAGTTGCAAATGGTCCTCCCTTTGACTCTGAGGCTGTGCCGTGGGGGCCTGATCTCGCCTCCCGGTGAAAACATCCATTCCACATTCACTCCAACTCACTCTCTCAGTATTTTCTAAATTTCAATGAAATGCCTCTCTGAACCCGCCCCCCCCCCCACTCCGTTTCCCCCTCCCACACACCACCCCTGCACACCTTCCCCCCTTATGATTGATAACCATTACCAGGCATGGATTCGGCACTCTGACTGCCCCTCGCAGTATGGTCAGCCAACAAACTATTTTTAAAAAACAGTTCATTGTCTATATGTCTTCAACATAGAAGGAAACATGTTTTTTTGATTTGGCATAATATTGAATTATGAGCAATGCTAATGTAACACAAACTAATATAAGAGACACATTGCATGTTGGCGAATTAGAAACTGCACTGTGCTGTTTACCATGTTTGATAAGTTTGTATATCTGATCCACATCCGAGTTCAGAATGGCTTGCAGTTCTCTTGATACATGTCTGTTGCTTGGGGTGCAGTGATGTCTTGACTGAGTGTCCCCTTCATGAGTGGCCTGGTATGTTGTACCATTCATCATAGGGTCTGTCTGCCGATTCGTCATCGAGAAATTCGTTTCACACATTGGAGAGGTGAAGAAGCCAGAATCCAAGTGTCAGCCATTCTTCGATCAACTAACGGAGATTGACTTTGGATGGACATCAATGACTGAACAGACGATGGTCGCACATTTGCTGCTTGCCGTTTCCTCACTGGAGCTCACAGTTCGGAGAAGAGTTGGAGAAAAAAATGCCTGAACCTTTGTGTATGAATTATCTGACATTCGGTTCTTATGTATGAAGTTTTATTGTGGATAGCAGATACTAGCCTCTATATTAGGAGGATAATAATTGTGCACAAGCTCGGAACCACAGAGGGAGATAAGCAGGACGATGGGAAGGGATCTGACAAATTAGCGGTCACAGAAAAGTAGTCAAGAAGGCACAGAAATGATAGACAGGTTAAACCAGAAGGGAGATAGCAAGGTTACATGATATTTATTTTAATCAAAAATGTCTGATGAGCAAAGTAGATGATTTAATGGCATAAATGAAGAAATGTGTAATTAATGTCACTGCGACATGTTGATAGAGGGACAGAGTGGCAGTTCAATATTCCAGGATATAGTGCCTTCAGGCCAGACAGGGAAAGATATAAAATGGCTCGGGGTGTTTGAGAATGTCGTTGTTCACTACTACAAGAGAATATGTGCATATGGAAAACATGGAAAAATATCGTGATTTACCTTCAGAAATTAGGATATATGATGTAATATTCTGTGTTGTCTTGCTGAATGAGAATAGTCATATTTCCAGAGCAGCTAAAATGTATGCCAAGCTGTTGAGCGATGCAAAGGATTAAATTGTTAGGTTTCTGGCAATAATTTAGAATTCCTGTCTCGCATAAGGGATGTGCCAAATAGTGTAGAACAGACAACGTGGAACCGTTATACAGGACGGAGGAAGGGATAAACAATGAAGCCACAAACTTGTTAAACTACGTTCAGCGATCGGGAAACTATTGGAACTATTGAGGAGTACAGTTAATCTTCATTTGGAAGATTAATCAACAATTTTTAGCAGGATTTTAATGAGGGAATTCATGTCTAAACAATTAGTTGGTAGGTTTCAAAGAGAGAACTTGACGTCGAGATGACAGCAAAGATCAGAGCAAATGCTATCCGATTTAATTAGTCGCCTTGGATCCAGGACTGACAGAGTGGCAGGTAGCAGAGAATAATGTGGGCGGCATGGTGGCACAGTGGTTAGCACTGCTGCCTCACAGCGCCAGAGACCTGGGTTCAATTCCTGACTCAGGCGACTGACTGTGTGGAGTTTGCATGTTCTCCCCGTGTCTGCGTGGGTTTCCTCCGGGTGCTCCGGTTTCCTCCCACAGTCCAAAGATGTGCAGGTCAGGTGAATTGGCCATGCTAAATTGCCCGTAGTGTTAGGTAAAGGGGTAAATGTAGGGGAATGGGTGGGTTGCGCTTTGGCGGGTCGGTGTGGACTTGTTGGGCTGAAGGAACTGTTTCCACACTGTAAGTAATCTAATCTAATCTAAAAAAAAATAATGGTAGTAGAATGTTTGTGTGACTGTAGTAGAATGTCCAGTCGAGTTCTACAGCGATCAATGTTGATTTCCTTGCTTTTTCTCTAATGTACAAACTGTTTAGACTAGAATGTAATAAGGTTGATCATGATCATGAAAATGTTCGCGTTGGTACGTAGTGAGCATGATAGCTTTAGATTGCAGGGAGATACAGATAGGTTGGCTATATGTGCTGAGAAGTGGCAAATGCAAATCATTCTGGATAAGTGTAAGGTGATTCACTTGGGCAGAAGAAAGTGTGAGGTATTACTTTTTGAATGGTGGAACTCTGGTAAAGTCCGAGGACCTTTGGTGTGCATGCCCACTGATTGCTTTTTGTACAGGGGCAACGCCATCTGCAAGCTCCTCTCCAAACCACTCGCCATCCTGATGTGTAAATATATCATCATTCCTTGAGTGCAAGTGGGTCAAAATCCTGTAATTCCCTTCCTAAGAACGTTTTTGGGCCATTGTCATTCAGTAAGGCAGCTTATTACTATTTTCCGAAGGATACCTATAGACGGGTAGTAGCAACCACCATGTCCCATAAGCCAATAACAATAAAGGTGGTCGAATGATAGTTCGATAGTTCGAGAAAGTGGTTAAGTAGGCATTACAAGTACTTGATAAGCAATCACAAGGTTTGCAGTAAAGCCAACAATAACGACAACAGTTGGATGAAATGAAACCACAATCATGGACATAGCAAAGTTTTGAAGCACGTTCCATTGCTCAGTACTGCACGTCGGAGGGCTACGTCTGTACTTCCTACATGGTTTGCCCTACTGGTTCAACAATAAGGTGCTTTTCGTTTCCTCTGCTGAACCTGACTAAGACAGCAATCAGCTGTATTAAAGCCTCTTCAGAAAGAACAAACATGATTAGCTGAGCAAAACGGTAGGTATTCACAAAGGTAGCCGATGACCATATTCTTGTGGTACATACTTAACTTTTCATATTTTAAACAAGAACTCAAATGGTGCAAATTACAATGGTGTGTGGAAATCTAAAAAAAAATGGAAACGTGGGAATTAATTAGCAGGTATGTCAGGTTCTACAAACAGAATTGCATACATATTTTAGATTGGCGATTTGATGCAAAGTGTCCCGTGACATTACTGTAAGCTGCAAGATAATTCTTCCCAGTATGCCATTCCAGTATTTATTCATGATGTAAAGTGTCAGATTTATTGAATTTCTGTATGTAGCAGCTTTTTTTTTGCATTTCCAAACGCGGGATCACAGTGATTATATCGCTGAGCAGTATTCCAGAACACCAGTTTGATGTTCAATGGACAGGGTTTGGAATGCTACCAGTTGCCGAGGGTGAAATTTGAATTCAGTGAAATCCTGGAACGAAAAAGCAAGCCTAAGATTGACATTGCAACAGGGTCAATGGAAAAATCCAAAATCAGCTGGTTCAATAAGAACTATTAGAAAATACATCTGTCGCCTTTACGTTGTCTGACCCAAATGAGACGACAGATCCACTGCAAAGTGATTGGCTGTCTTCTGAAGTGGCCTTTGCAAGCTACACAATGGGCAGTTAGGGATAGGGACTCAGTGCTGACCTAGCCAGCAACGTCTACACTCCATGAAAGAATAAAAGAAAATATAAGCATGACAAAACATAGACAAGTTGCAGAGCTGGGCTGAGAAATCGCAGATGGAGTTCAACCTGGATAAATGCAAAGTGATGCATTTTGGAAGGTCGAACACGAATGCTGAATTTAGGATTAAAAACAGAATTCTTGGCAGTGTGGAGGAACAGGGAGATCGTGGTGTGCAAGTACATAGATCCGTCAATGTTGCTACCCAAGTGGACAGGCTAGTTAAGAAAGCATATAGTGTTTTGACTTTCTTTAACAGGGGGATCGAGTTTTAGAGCTGCGAGTTTTGCTACTGCTCGACAAGTCTCTGGTGGGACCACACTTAGAATACTGTGTCCAGTTCTGGTTGCCCTACTATAGGAAAGATACAGAGGCTTTCGAGAGGGTGCAAAGGGATTTACCAGGATGCTGCCTGGATTGTAAGACTTGTCTGATGAAAAAAGTTTGAATAGGCTCTGAAGTTTCTCTCTGGAGAAAAGGAGGAAGAGAGGAAACCTGATCGAGGTATACAAGATAATGAGAGGAACAGATGGAGTAAATAGCCAGAGACGTTTCCCCAGGGCAGGGTTGACTGGCATGAGGGGTCTTAGTTTTAAGATATTAGGAGAAAGGTATAGAGAAGACATCAGAAATAGGTTCTTTACACAGGGATTTATGAATGCACGGAATGCGTTGCCAGTGGTGGTGGTGGAAGCAGAGTCATTAGGGACATTTAAACGATTGCTGTACATGCACATGGATAGCAGTGAGATGAGGGAAGCGTAGGTTAAGTCATCATATTTTACATTAGGGTTAGTCCTCGGCACAACTTCGTGGGCCAAAGGGCCTCTTCTCTGTTTTATCTTTCTATGTTCTAAAACCTCGCAACAACTACATCAATAAAATGAAGTTATTGTGGCGGTTCCTGATGTCAGTTCAAGTGTTTTATATGAATATTCTAAAACACACTTTGAGCTATGTTGAGACAGTTGGATATTTTCCTGTCGAAGTGGACTACAATGTAAATCAGTGGGATATTCAGAGTAAATCCATTTCGACAGCAATGCTCAGTTGCAGAACCTCCAGAACTGAATTCTTAAACTCAGTTAAACTTTAAAATTGTATTTCCCTTCTGGAAGTAAATAAAGTGTGCTGCACTTGATGTTTATGAAATTTCTTTTCACTTCTGCAAACTGTCAATTTTCTTAACATAAGCATACTTCAATTTGAACCTCATCAATAAATAATTTCGTTCATCTGGCTTTGCTGTCATCAACTG
The DNA here is from genome assembly GCF_047496795.1 of Chiloscyllium punctatum. Lineage (NCBI taxonomy): Eukaryota > Metazoa > Chordata > Chondrichthyes > Orectolobiformes > Hemiscylliidae > Chiloscyllium > Chiloscyllium punctatum. The sequence goes on from NC_092742.1 coordinate 129,788,587, forward strand.
TTCTTTGAAAGTAATGAAGAGTTTATGTAAAAAACATCGAAATAGAACTCTCAGAAAAATTTATAGATCAAACAAAACTCCAGCTTATATTTCCACACAAGGAAAACACAAGAATCGTGGCTAAAATACAGACAACTCAATGGAATCCAATATTAATTTATGTTCGGCCTTTTAAAATAAAAAAAAAGTTACATGAATAGAGAATCACAGTGATTGATGAACTTTTAGAACATAGAACATAGAACATAGAAAAATACTGCGCACTACAGGCCCTTTGGCCCTCGATGTTGCGCCGATCCAAGCCTACTTAACCTACACTAGCCCACTATCCTCCATATGCCTATCCAATGCCCGTTTAAATGCCCATAAAGAGGGAGAGTCCACCACTGCTACTGGCAGGGCATTCCATGAACACATGACTCGCTGAGTAAAGAATCTACCCCTAACATCTGTCCTATACCTACCACCCCTTAATTTAAAGCTATGCGCCCTCGTAATAGCTGACTCCATACGTGGAAAAATGTTCTGATTGTCAACCCTATCTAAACCCCTAATAATCTTGTACACCTCTATCAAGTCACCCCTAAACCTTCTTTTCTCCAATGAAAACAGCCCCAAGTGCCTCAGCCTTTCCTCATACGATCTTCCTACCATACCAGGCAACATCCTGGTAAACCTCTTCTGCACCTGTTCCAGTGCCTCCACATCCTTCCTATAGTATGGCGACCAAAACTGCACACAGTAATCCAGATGCGGCCGCACCAGAGTCTTATACAACTGCAACATGACGTCAGGACTCCGGAACTCAATTCCTCTACCAATAGAAGCCAGTATGCCATATGCCTTCTTCACCGCACTATATACCTGGGTGGCAACTTTCAGAGATCTGGGTACATGGACACCAAGATCCCTCTGCTCATCCACACTACCAAGTATCCGACCATTAGCCCAGTACCCCATCTTTTTGTTACTCATACCAAAGTAAATCACCTCCACTTACCCACATTGAACTCCATTTGCCACCTTTCTGCCCGGCTCTGCAGCTTATCTATATCCCTCTGTAACCTGTCACATCCTTCTTCACTGTCAACAACTCCACCGACTTTCGTATCATCTGCAAACTTGCTCACCCAACCTTCTAGCCCCTCCTCCAGGTCATTTATAAAAATGACAAACAACAATGGTCCCAAAACCGATCCTTGTGGAACACCGCTAGTAACTGCACTCCAATGATGAACCTTTACGAGCAACTTCTACCCTCTGTCTTCTTCCAGCCAGCCAAATCCTAATCCAAACCTCCAACCCACCCTCAATGCCATATCTCCGTATTTTTTGCAGTAGCCTACCATGGGGAACATTACCAAACGCCTTACTAAAATCCATGTACACCACATCTACCACTTTCCCCTCGTCCACCTCCTTAGTCACCTTCTCAAAAAATTCAATAAGGTTTGTGATGCTCGATCTGCCCTGCACAAAACCATGCTGACTATCCTTGATCACATTATTCCTATGCAGATGTTCATAAATCCTATCTAAGATTTTGCCCACAACAGAAGTGAGGCTCACCGGCCTGTAGTTACTAGGGTTATCCCTACTCCCCTTCTTGAACAAGGGAACCACATTTGCTATCCTGAAAAAAACCCTTTAATTTCGTGATACATTGGCATGGCCAATGTTTCCTATTCTCTTTGTCTCTTCGCCTCCTGTTTTTCCCCCTTCTTTTTTGTTGTATCAGATGCCATATTTTGCCTCTCCACAATCAATGTTTTATTCAATAATAAAGTCAATGATTCACCAACATATCCTCTCAGCCTAATCCGTCCATTTCTTTCTAGAGATTTGAGTCAGTAGAGGAAGATTTTCTCGAAAACCTGTCAGTGTATTCTGTGCTCTGGAAGTGCTTGATGGTAACACAACGAAGTGTCCTTGCTCAGCCTCTAACTTGTAATCTGGGAAGGCTGTAAGGCTTTACTGTGTTTGTGTTGAAATGGCTTTCCATTGTATCTCTCCAGTACTATTCTTGACTGAGGAATATTTGATGGCTCAGTGTAATGCATACTTAGTCTATAATTAACTTTTACTATACATCTCAGGGAATGTTTAATATTAAAGTTAGGAGGGCGGCTTACTCTGGATTGAAACTGTGTTGTACAACTCCTGGGAGTACTTTTTTAGGGAATCTTGAACGAAGGTCTACTTTGCATCTAAACCAAACTATATTTGACATGATTGCGTTACATAGCACAATGTTGAGGGAGGTCTATCCAACACATAAGTGAGCTGTACACTCATGGAAACATCTGATGTAACATTATAAAGGGATTTGAACTCCTACCATTGCCTTCAGATTTCAGAATGCTTGAGACCAGAATAAAATGGAACAAAACTTCTGTCGAAACTTTGGTACACTGGTTGATTAAAATCTACTGACACAGACACTCAAACACATGCACAAAACATCTTTTAACATACCTTGCAGTGTTTATGAATGAGCTCTGAGCGAACTTTACAAGGTGATATTTGCGACATGTGTGTATTCCAAGCTCCACATGCCTACAGGGTCTTTGATGGGGTTGTCGTAATGTAGTTTTAATTTGTCTTTAATCTTCTGTTTAATTGTCTGACTATGGTTGACAAATATTGAGCAGAACAGAAGTGTTATAAATGTACTCACTGCTTTAGACAAAGAATGCGATGCCACCAAAGAGAGATAAATAAAATCTGTCGATGATGTTATCAAGTCGAGTCTTTTCCAATGAGGACGAGGAATTGAAGTAGCTGGGCAGTTCTTGTAAAACACGAAACTGAGGAATTTTAAAATAAGACGTATAGTAATTCTGACAAGACTAATTTAGAGGAAAGGTAAATTGTAAGACACTAAGAAGTGGAACCAGAAGCAGGTCGTTCCGCCAATTGAGTTAGGTCATCCATTCAATGTCATCATTGTTGAACTGATAATCCTCACCTCAACATTTCAGCCTTTTCCCTGAAAACATTGATTTCATTACCGATTCGAAATCTGTCCATTTTACACTTGAAAATACTTAATGACTCAACCTCGGCAGTGTTCTGTGCTAAAGAATTCCACTGATCTACTACATTCAGGGAGAAGAGGTTCTCTTCTGACTTTAATTTGTGACATCTAATTCAGAGTCTGTATCCCCAATCGAACATTCTACCAACATTTCTGCATTTCACCAATCATGTTTCCTGAAAATTGTAGATCTTTCAGAATGTTACCTCTGACTTTTCCATGTTCCAATTAGTACAGGCCCAAATTATTCAATCACTACTATCAAGACAGTCCCTTCATCCTCAGGATCAGTTTACTGAACCTCACGTGGATTGTCTCGCACTCCAGGGTATCACTTATTTGGTATGAGTCACAGAACAGTTCACAATGTTTAGTTTTAACAGAACTTTTAGTCATAGAGCTGTACAGCACGTAAACAGATCCTTCAGTCCAACTCATTTGTTCTGACCAGGTATCCCAATCTCACCGAGTATGATTAGCCAAACATTTGGCCCACATTCCCCCAAATGTTTCATGTTCTGAAACCTATCCGGGTGCCTTTTAAATGTTGTAATTTTACCCTCCTCATCCACTTCCCCTCGAAGTTATTCTATACATTCACCACCCTCTGTGTGAAAAAAGTTACCCTCGGGCTTTTTTCAAGCATTTCTCCTCTCACCTTAATGTTATGGTCTCTGTTTTTCAACTCCCCAGTTCTCAGAAAATGACCTTGGCTGTTCACCGTATCAATGCCCCTCGTGGTTTTATAAATCTTGTTCAGGCCATCCTTCAGCCTCCTTCACTGCAGGGAAAAAGAGCCCCAGACGATTCAGCCTCACCCTGTAGCTTAGGTGCTCCATTTCTGGCATTATTCTTGGAAACATTTTTTACACCTTCTCAAATTTAACATAAGTTTTCATATAAAAGATAGGCCAGAATTGTACACAGTATACTAAAAGCGGCCTCATAAATGTTCTGCCCGTCCAAAACATGACATCCCAGCTCCTATACTTCATGCTCTGATCACTGAAGGTAAGCGTGCCATTTGCCTTCTTCAACGCCTTGACTACCTGCAGCTCCACTTTCAAGGAACGACACATTTGCATCCTTTGGTATCTTTGCTCAGCAACACTTGCCATGGAACAGCCAATATTTGCATGAAAGGAGGAATTTTCAGCATTACTTCGCGTGAGGTCCACTGAAGATGTTACCTAGTAAAGTAACAAAGCGTCCGGAAATGTACCTTTCAGCTCAGCGAGAGCTACAAAACCTCAACCAGAGCTACAAATCTTCTCATTACTTGCACGAGTCCTGCCCTGGTTTGCCTTACGAAAATGCAACACCTCATATTTATTTAAATTAAACTCCATGTGCCACTCACATTCACAGAGTCAAGGATTCAGGCATCATGGAACCAGACCCTGTGATCCATCAAGTCCATGTCGACCATAACCTCAAACTAAAGCTGTCCCAAATGGCTGCACATGTTCCATTTACCGCCAAACCTCTTATTATTGTACTTGTCCAAATGTCTTTTAAATGCTGTAAGTGTACCTGATCCATGACATCCTCTGTAGTTTCATTCCATACACGAAATACACTCCATGTTAAAAAAAAGGTGCCCCTCATGTTCTTTTTAAATTGTGCTCTGCACACCTTCAAAATACGTCACCTATTCTTACAATCCCTCATCACGGGGGAAGACACCTTATATATGTTCCCCTCCTGATAAAAAAACCCTCCACATGATTACCCATCGACCTCTTACAATTTTTCAGTGAAGATGTCCCAGCCGATCCGACCTCACTTTGTAACCCAAACCTTCTGTAACTGCAAAACATCCCTGTAAATGTATTCTGAACCGTCTCCACTGTGATAATAGGCTTCTACAACAGTGCAAACAAAAGTCGACAGGGTACTCCAGAAGACGCCTCACCAACATCGTGTCGAACGTCAATATGACTTCCACAACCTTTAATCAAAGGTCTGAGGAATGAAGGCAAGTATGCTAAACGTCTTCTTAACCACCCTACCTACATGTGATGCTAGCCTCAAACAATCGTGTACCAAAACACCTCATTGGCTCTGTCCTACAACATTACTAAAGGCCTTGTTTGTATTCGTCCAATTCCTGTCCTCGTTTGTTTTAATAGAATGCAATGCATCTCATTTATTCAAATTAAATTCCATTTGCACTCCATAAGCCATTGCACAAATCAATTAAGATCGTTTTGTGATCTTTCAAATCGTCTTCACTGTCTATGCTACAATCAATTTTGGAGTCATTCGCAAATTTTTCGAACTAGTCTCAGCTAAATCATTTACATAAATTATGAGCAAAAGAGGACCAGCAGCGATGCCTGTAGGACACCCAGGGCGCTGAAAGAGATGGCAGAAAAATAGCAAATGCTCTTGTGACAATTTAATCAAATTCGATGGCTTTTTGGGCAGTTACAGCAGATTGGAAAGTGGCAATGTGACGCCACTGTTTTGAAAAAAAGGTAGACAAAAGACAGGTAACTATGGGCCCAGAATCTTTACTTCTGTATTGGGGAAAATGTTTGACTGTATCATCAAGGAAGAGGTATCGAGGTAGAAATTGTCCCATCTGGCAGATAAAGTAAAGATTCTTGAAAGACAGGTCATGGTTAACTCATTTATTGGAAATCTTTGAGGACATTATGAGCGTGCTGGATAATGGGGAACTGGTGGATGTGGTGTGACTAAATTCCAAAAGGCATTCAATAAGGTGTTGCGCAGAAGGCTGCAGCATAGGATGAAGTTGCACAGTATACGGGCAATGCATCAGCATGGGCAGAAGATAGGTTAACTAAAAGAACGGAAAGACGAGAGATATACAGGTGTTGTCTGGTTGGCAATCAGTGGGTGGTGAAGCATCGCAGGCATTAATGTTGGGACCGCATATGTCTACAATTTTTATAGCTGTTTTAGGGTTATAGACCAAATGTAGTATGCCAAAGTTCGAAGAAGACACTAACATTAGTGGTAGAGCAAAGTGTGCAAAGGCCACTGTAAGCCCGTAGAAGGATATAGGTAGGTTAAATGAGTGGGCACATCTCTGGCAGATAGAGTACAATGTTGGATTTATAAGGTCATCCATTTTGACAGGAATAACAGCAAAGTGGATTATTATTAAATCGGGAAAAGTTGCAGCATTCTGCTGGTCAGAGGGTCATGGGCGTCCTTGTGCTTGAAACAAACCGTTGGTTTGCATGTTCAGCAGGTAATTAAGAAGACAAATTGAATATTGTCCTTCATTGCTGGAGTAATAGAGCTGAAACATAAGTACCTTACTTTGTAGCTGTACAGTGTGCTCGAGAGACCATAATTTGAGTAATGTCTCCTTACATGGCAAAGTTGTTCTGGCACTGGAAGGGGCGCAGAGGAGGTTTACTAGGTGGATTTTGGAAATGAGTAGGTTGGCTTATGACAAGGGATTGAGTAGACTGGGACTCTCTCAAATGGAATTTAGAAGAATTGGGAGGGAGAGATGTAATAGAAACATTTAAAATTATAAAGATGATAGAAAAGTCAAAAGCTGGATGGCTGATTTTACTGATGGATTTAAATTAGAACTGGGACGTAGCCTCAAAATAAGAGGGAGTAGATTGAGGACTGGGTTCAGGAAGAACGTCTTCACCTAAAGGGTTGTGAACCTGTGGAATTTCCTGCCATCGCAGCAGTTGAGGCTACCTTGTTGAATGCTTTTAAGGCAATGATAGATAGACTTTTTGAACAGTAAAATTATGAAGCATTATCGTGTGCCTGTGGGTACGTGGAGCTTAGTCCCTGGAACGATCATCCATGATCTTATTGAATGGTGGAGCGGGCTCGTAGGGCTACATGGCCTACTCCTTCTTGTATTTCTTACATTCTTACGTTGTTATGTTATAACACGCTTCAATAAAAAAAACACTCCACGACTATTAAATAAAAACACAAAGAACTCCGGATTCTGTGCATGAGAAAGAAAAGCAGAAACTGTTGGAAAAGTTGACAGGTCTTGCAGCATCAGTGCAGAATTAGGTTCACCAGTCTAATACTCCCTGGTTTTTACTTACAGCCTTCTTACATACTGCCACCACATTCGACAATCAGCAGTCTTTTCGCACATCATCCATGACATTCAATGATACAAATATTTCAGCAAGATGAAACTCTTTCCTAACTTCTCACAGAGATCTGGAAATCACCTGATCGGGTCTCAGAGATTTATCTCTGTTTTCCCACTTTACGACCTCCAGCACCTCCTCTTCTGTATGATTAACTCTTTTTAAGACATCACTATTTCTAAAGTTCCTTAAGTACTGTGTGCCTTTCTACTGTAAATATTAATGCATAATCTTCGTTCAGTATCTCACTCATCTCTGGTGAATCTGCTTTAAGTAGCTGCATTCTCTCCCTAATTAATCTTTTACACTTAACAAACTGATGGAATTTCTTGGATTCTACTTGACACTTTTTGCTAAAGCAAGTTCATGTTCCTTTTCTTACCTTCACGATTTCCTTCTTAAATATACTCCTGCTGCACTTCTAACCTTCTCGTGCTTCATTCGATCCCAACAGTCAATATCTGATATATGCCTTCTTCTTTTCCTTTGCCAGAGTCTCAATTTCTCTCCCTACAGATAGAACATTACTGAACTATACAGGTCCTTCAGACCTTGACGTTGCATCAAACTGTGAATGCAATTTGAGGTCTACCTAACTTACACCTTTCAAATCTCATTCAAGAGTCTACCCAATGACCATTTAAAAGCATTTAAAGTTCATGAGTCTACTATCGGTGCGGGCAGTGTGTTCCACGCCCCTACCACTCTCTGAGTAAAGAAACTATCTCTGACATCTGTCCGATATCTATCACTTCTCAATTTAAAGCTATATCGTTTCGTGGTAGCCATCGCCATCCAAGGAAAAAGGCTCTCACTGTTCACCCTATCATCCCTCAGATTATTTTATATGTCTCAACTAAATCACCCTCGACCTTCTTCCTTCTAACGAAAACAGCCTCAAGGCCTTCAGCCATTTCTCGTAAGATCTTCAATCTGTACCAGGAAATCTCCTAGTAAATCTCCTCTGAACACTTGCCAATGCTTGCACATCCATCTTATAATGCAGTGACCAGAACTGTACACAATACGACAAGTGTGGCCACACCATAGTTTTGTACAGATGCAGCATAACCTCATGGTCAATAAACACAATCCTTCTACCAACAGAAACTAACACACCGTATGCCTTCCTAATAAAAACCTATCAAGCTGCTTGGAAGTTGTAGAGGATCCATATACCTTGAGACTGAGATCTTTCTGCTCATCTACACTACCTAGAATCTTACTAATAGCCCAGTACTCTGCATTACTATTACTCCTTTTAAAATTAATCACCTTCACCTTTCCGCATTAAACTCCATTTGCCACTTCTCAGTCCATTTCTGCAACTTAACTGTGTCCCTCTGTAACCTATAACATCTTTTGTCTTTGTCCACAACTCTATCGACTTTAGTATCATTCGTAAATTTACTAACCTATCCTGCTATGCCCTCATCCAGGTCATTTATAAAAATGACAAACAACAGAAGATCTAAAACAGATCCTTCAGTACCCCACTAGTAACTGAATTCCAGGATGAATATTTCCCATCCACCAATCTGTGTCTTCTTTCAGCTAGCTAATTTCTAACCCAATCCGCAAAATCACTCTCAATCGCATGCCTCCATATTTTAAGCTACTGTGGGGAACTTTACCAAACGCTTTACTGAAATCCATATACACCACATCAACTTATTTTCCCTCATTCACTTGTTTGGTCACCTTCTCAAAGAACTCAATAGGGTTTGTGAGGCACGATCTACACTTTATAAAATCGTGTTGACTATCCTGAATCAACTTACTCCTTTCTATATGACTATAAATCCTACCTCTTATAACCCTTTCCAACACTTTGCCCACAACTGAAGTAAAGCTCACATATCTATAGTGTCTCTACCCCTCATTTTGAACAAGGGAACAACATTTACTGTCTTCAAGTCTTCTGGCACTATTCCTGTATGCAATGACGACAGAAAGATCAAAGTCAAATTCTCGGCAATCTCCTGCCTGGCTTTCCAGAGATTCCCAGAATGAATACCATCCAGCCCAGGGGACTTACCTATCTTTCCACTTTCCTGAAGTGCTAACACCTTGTCCTCGTGAACCTCAATGCCATGTAGTCTCGTACCCTTTATCTCAGTATTCTCATCAAACACATTTTCTTTTCAATTGTGACGTAAATATTCAAATAGTGCTTCCCTGTCTCCTCTGATTACACGCACAGCATCCCATTACTATCCTTGTTGAGCCCTTATCTTACTCTAGTCATTCTTTGTATTCCTGATATATGTATAGAAAGCCTTAGGGCTTTCTTTGAAACTATCCACCAACAACTTCTCATGTCCTCTCCTAGCTCTTCATCTCTCTTTCTTTGCGTTTTTCCTGATTTTCTGACTAACATGTGGCAACAGTCTTGCTCTTCACATAAACAAGGACATATAATCTCTGAACTAACCTTATCTCATTCTTAAAGACCTCCCACTTCCCGATTCTCCCGTCACCTGTAAATATCCTCCCTCAGGCATGTTATCTAAGTGCCTGTCTAATACCATCAAAACTGGCCTCACTCCAGTTTAAAACATTCATTTTTTTGATCAGTTCTATCCTTTCTCGTCACTATTTTAAAACTGATAGAATTATGATCTCTTTCCACGATGTGTGTGCCCCCATGGACATCTGAGTAAATTGTCGAGCCATGGTTCCAATGGAAGATCAAGCATTATGCACTCTCTAGTAGGGGCATCCACATATTGAATGAACAAGTTTTCCTGGAGACACTTTGCCATTCAAGCTCTTCATACTCTGACAGTCCCAAACTATGTTTGGAAAGATAAAAATCCCTAAAATCATTCAATTCTCCTTACAGGTAGCTGATATCTCCTTACATTTTCGCTTGTGAATTTCCCAATGACTATCGGGAGGCCTGTTTCACAATCCCTGCAAGGTGATAACCCCATTCTTATTTTTAATTTTAATCCATATAATCTAACTGAGCATCGTAACAAGAATATCTTCCCCAAATCAAGCCGTAATATCCTTCCGAACTAAAAACGGTACTCCATCTCGACTGTTATCCCCCCGTCAATGATTTCCATTCCAACTGCACCCGTAACGTTATGCTGCAAATTCTGTTCAGCCCTGAGTAACATTTCTGCAATAGTATTGATATCCCAATCGCACGTTTCCATTCATGCCCTATATTCATTTGTCTCACCTGTGAGGCCTCTTGTGTTGAACTAATTGCAATTCCGCCGTATTACCTCGTTCTTGCAAAGCTGTCGTCTGCCTTGACTCTTAGAATTGTTCACCTTATCGACTGTACCAACCTCAAACTTTTTTCTTTTCTCACTGTCACGTCAGTTCCCATCACCCCGTTACGAGCTTAAAACTTTCAGAGTACCCGCAGCAAATTTCCCAGAGTAATATTAGTGCACTTCTAATTCGGATGAAACCTCTCCCTCTTATACAGATCAATTCTATCCCTGATGGGATCCCAATGATCGAAAAATGTGAATTCTGGCCTGCAGCAGCTCCTCAGCCACGCATTCACGTTCACTATCCTTCTATTCCTCCTTTCAAACTCCCATTAGTTTTCTTTTTAAAATAAACACCGCCATTAAGTTTGCCTTCCTCATTGACATCTGAAATTAAAAATTTTCTTTAATGATTCCATGATGAGGACTCCCAAATTTGCTGTGTAGATTTCTGAAATGAATCTCTTCTTAAATAATATTCAGCCACTCTATTTTTCCTGCCAAAGTGCATAACTTCATTTTTGTAATGTCTATTATCATTTATTTCGTCCACATCGCATTAATCTTCAAAGTTTCTTGCTCACTGTCTTGTCCTATTTGTACCCCTCTGCAGACTTTGTACGTCATACTCAAAACTTGTCTCCTCTCCAATGTTTGGGCCAATCACGAACTTGCTATGATATATTCACGTGCCTTATCTAAGCCATTAATATATTTTGTAAATATTTGTATCCCCAGACTGATTTATGTGGTACTCACTAGTTACAGGTGGACATCCTGTAAAATAAAACTCTTATTCGAAAACTCTTACGATTGTAATTTAACAACACTCTTTCCACGTTAATATCGTTCTTCCAAAACGACTGGCTATTATCAAACTTATGCATGGTTCCTCTGCGAGCTTTGTTAGATTCGAAGCAGCCTTTTTGTCACACACTAAAAGCCTGGAAACCAATTTTAGTCTCATGTTGATGTCTGCTTGCTAAGCTCGTACTTTCCCAGGCTCAATGAGGTTGTTGGCCGTGCAGCTGTACTAATACCTAATAAATTAATTTGTTTCCGGCATGGGAAGGCTCTTCTTTTACAAGAACCTATTGTAAACTAAAACCTGTTGATCAGCTACCAACCAACACTGTCCAGATACTACGTGACTGAGGCTAATGACTGGGCAACGTGCCTAATTTGCCCATTAACCTGCAATTCACCATTTGCTAATTGTTAAAACGATTGCAACATATCTAATCACGCAACACTCTGTATCTCATCAGAGTGACTTGTGACTTTTCGGTCGACCTGTCTCTCCCCGTGAGCTCATGAACACAGTCAATAATGTCAAGGTTGCTGTGGCACGGTTATTAATCTAAATTGGGCCACTGCGAGCGAGTCACCCACTGCATAATTCATTTCATCCCAAACAGTACCTTATCAAATGCCTTCGGATATCTAAGTATATTAATCACTGCTTACTCCATATTCTCACAGAATTCTAGTGTATTTATAAGGCAAAATTTCCCTTTCTTGCAGCCTCTTCATCATGTCATGTACTTTTCAATATTCTGCTGTTACATCTTTTATTATATACTTCTCCATTTAATAAATTATCTTCAATTAAGTGGCCTCAGTCAATCATTTTGCGCATTTACTTTTTTTTTGAGTAAAGGCATTGGTTGAACGATCTCATGTCAGACCTCACTTCCATCTTCTGGAGAAGCACTCCCATTACATTTACTGTGAAAGTGTCAATAACTGATGTTTATCTACAACTGTATTGAGAAGCAAATCTGCTCTTGTTCTAGCTCATCACGTTCCGTTGGCCCTCACAGAATTTATGAAGCAACTCATTCAAAGGGGACAAGGCTACTTAGCAACAAATCAACTCAAAATTTGAGCAAAATGTCTTAATTTCTGGTCATGTATTTTTTGTGATGGTGTGGAGTCTGAATGGGTAGAGTAGAGAAATACCAAGGGGTGAAAGCATTAGTGGGTGTAATATACAGAACCCCAAACTGCAGTGGTGATGTTGGGAATTGCATTAAATAGGAAATTAGAGATGCAGGGGATAAGGCAATATTGCTGATCATTCCTGATTTTAATCTGCACAATGATTGGGCAAATCAAATTAGCCACAATACCATAGAGGAGGAAAGCCTGGAGTGTACACGGGATGGTTTTCTTGACAAGTATATCGAGGAACCAACTAGAGAATAGGACATCTTTTAGTGGGCCCTGTGGAATGAGAAGGGAATCATTACCAATCCAGCTGTGTGAGATCCCTTGGGGATGAGCAATCGTAACATGATAGAATTTTGTAATCAAGATGGAGAGTGAGCTCACTGATTCGGAGACTAGGGTGCTGAATCTTAATAAGGGAAACTGAAATTATGAGGCTTGGGTTGACATTGATAGATCCTGGGAAGTTACTTAAAGGGCTGACAGTGGATAGGCAATGGCAAAGATTCAAGGAAGGGCATGGGGGAGCTGCAACTACTGTTTCTTCTGTCTGGCACAAAAACAAAACAGCTTAAAGGGCCAATCCATGGCTTAAAAAGGAAATTAGAGATAGTATCCGATTCAAGGATGAAGCATTCAGATTGGCCAAGAAAAAAAATAGTTCTGAGGATTGAGAGCAGTTTAGAATTCAACAAAGAAAGAGTAAGGGATTGATTAAGAAGGAGAAAATAAAGTATGAAAGTAACCTTACGGGGAACATAAAGACTGACACTAAATGTTTCTACAGTATGTGATACGAAAGAGCTTGGTGAAGACTAAGGCAGATTCCCTACAGATGGAAATGGGGAATGTATATTAGAGGACAAAGAACTGAGCGACTGAATACATGCTTTAGCTCTGCCTTCACTAAAGAAGACAGTTGTCCAGGAGATTGGTGAGGCTACTACTTTGAGTATTCTTTCCAGTTTTGATCACCTTGCTCTGGGAAGGCTGTTGTTTTATTGGAAACAGTGCAAAAGAAACTTCCAGGAATGTTTACAGGACTCAATGATCTGGGAGAGATTGGACAAGTTTGGACATTTTTCTTCACAGCGTAGGAGGCTGAGGCATCTTATAGAATTGTATAAGATCATGAGAGGCATGGATAGGGTGAATACACTGCCTTTTTCGCAGGGTTGTGAAACTAGAGACTAGAGGGCGTCAGTTTAAGTTTAGAGGAGAACGAATAAAAGAGAACCTGATGGGCAAATTCTTTTACACAGATGGTGGTATGCATTTGGAATGAACTGCAGTGGAAGCGTTGAGGCAGGTGCATGATCAACATTTAAAAGGACATTTGGATAACTACGTGGATAGGAAAGGATTGGGCAGCCATAGACCGAGATTTGTGAAGGTTTATAGCTCAAGTTGGGGTTTAGGGTGTAGGTTTGCTCCGTGAGCTGTAAGTTTGATATCCAGACGTTTCATTACCTGGCTACCTGGCTAGGTAACATCGACAGTGGGTGTGTGTGTGTGTGTGTGTGTGTGTGTGTGTGTGTGTGTGTGTGTTTGTTATGTATCTCTATGTTAAACTGCATGGACATTTCAGTGTCTGTGGCTATGGGAAGCATTTCATATTTCCTATGCAATCACTTTCATTGTTCGAGGTCGCCGGCATGCTCTACTCGATGGCAGGTGCACAAATGCATTTCAGATGCAATGTGACTTTACTGCTTGACAAAGAGGCAGTTTCTATCACGAAGTGTTGGATGACAGCTACAGAATGTCATTCGGAGTTATTCACTTTAGTTTTGGTGTCTGAGGTGATGTCTGTTCATCCTGATAATTCATGTCAAACCAAAGGAAATATTCCATTTGTCTCAGCCGGTAGGGAATCTCTCCAATGTATAGACGATGTACAGGGCCTTCATGTCAATCTTGAGGTGAATGCTTTGGTCTATCATTAGTTGCCTGGCTGGAGGAATTCATGGCAGAAAGTAAATTCACAGGTCACGTGCTTTTATTCTGTCGACATGCCTAAAACACATGTATTGGATGATTTAGGGACTCTCCTTTTGAGAGGGAGCGTATTCGAGATTTTGTCATGGCACCTCCCAATCTGAGCACTCCAACTGGGATACCTTCGCCCACATCTCAGTAAAACCCAACAAGCCCTACATGTCTCCATGCAACAACGTAAAATGAAACAAAATACCTTTTCACTCCTCTATCCGCATCCTGCAGAACCACAAAACCCCATGCATGTGCACGTGCCTCTCAGGTTCTTTCAGTTGTCCTGCGTGGACTAATGAAAGTGACTGTTGTTGTGACAAGGCTTCCTGTAGATTTTGTGCAGTTAGAAGCACAACTTCAGTAGTCATTCTAATTCAACATACCTATCATGAATTATCTCAAGCTCTAATTACATGACATGGATATCACTGTTATGCGAATCATGAAAGCATTGGAGACCATTAATAGATCGATAACAAGGTTACAAAACGACCATTTGAAACAGGTGGAAGATGAAATAATACCGATAAGCAAGTTAGAGAAGAATATCAGAGATCGTATTTGATTAAATGGTTGAGACAAAACAAGAACAGATTAAGGATAAATCGAATATTTCTAGTTTTGAGAAAATAACTGAGTTATAACAGAAAGATCAAAAACTGCAGCAATTATGTTGAAAAGCATACAAAGGAGAAGAATTAGAGTGCAGTCCCGAATGTTACAATCTTAAAAATGATGTATTGATGAGGAAATGGAGACCATCACATATTCAGGCGAAGGAGAAAGGGACAGAAGTTCATCAAGTTGTATGACTCGTGGCTTACAGAAAGAAGCTGTGGCAGGTAGCACGTGAATTACCTATAGGTCATTTAAGAGTAACAAAATCTCAAGCCAAAATACAAAAACATTTTTACTGGCCTGGGATGTAGTTGAGATTTGCCAAATATGTCACAGCAATCATGTAATTGGAAAACTGCAAGCAGTAATAAAACCAAAACCATTGATACTCATTCCTGCATTTGAGGAACCTTTTACAAGGGTCTTAATTCATAACGTCGGACCCCTACCTGAAACAAAACATGGGAATTAGTATTCGTAACAACAATAGACATGTTCTTTAGATTTCCAGAGGCCATTCCTATTGTCCAATATCACTGCTACAAGGATTGTAGAAGAGTTACTCTTGATACAATTAGATCAAGGGTCAGATTCCACATCAAAATTATTTAGGGAAGTTATGGACAGCTTAGGAATAAAACAATTTAAATCCACTTCTTATCAGCAAGGATCATCGGGAATGTTAGAAAGGCCTCAAAGTTTAATACCATATTGAGGGCTAATAATAAAAACTATCCAGAAGTTTGGATAAACGAATTCCATTTGTGCTATTTGTTTTCAGGGATGTACCAAAAGAACAGCCCAATTTCAGTCCATGTGAATGCACTTTTGGGCATAAGGAGAGACCACCACTGAAATTAATTAAGGAAAAATTGGAGAGTCAGCGTTCAGTTGCCACAAATTTGGACTAAGTGTCAAATTTTAGTGAATGATGAAATTGAGTGGGGGAGTCATGTGGCCAGCATTTAAAAGTAGCACAGTTTTGATGGAACAGAAAACAGATAAGAGATCAAACAATCACAATTTTGAGTACAGAGATAAATGGTTAGCATTACTTCCAGTGAGTTGGAACTTTAAACGCAAAGTTTAGTGGAACTTATCAAATTGGAAGGATATTAAGTGAGTTGAACTATTGGGTAAGGACTCCAGGAAGAATGAAATCTCAAGATTAGATTACTTACAGTGTGGAAACTTCAGCCCAACCAGTCCACACAGCCCCTCTGAAGATCAACCCATCCCCCACAATTTGCCCCTTCACCTAGCACTATGGGCAATTTAGCATGGCCAATTCACTTAACGTGCGCATGTTTGGACTGTGGGAGGAAACACACGCAGACACGGGAATGTGCAAACTCCAAACAGAATGTCGCCAGAGGCTAGAATCAAACGTGGTCTCTAGCACTTGCGAGGCAGCAGTGCTAACCACTGGGCCTCCGTGTCATGTGAGCATGTGGAAAAGGTATTTTGATAGTAAAGGAAAACAAAACGAGAATGTCTTATTGGTAACAACACAGAGTGAAGCACTGGGTTCAGAGCATTCTGAATTGGACATTCCACGATTTAAATTGCAGAATGATGGAGATCTCATAAATTGGGTTAAATTGTTGAGTTAACTTCCAGAGAGAAGTCGAAATGACTTGAAATATTTATTATTATTCCATGGGAAGATAATATGGGAATGAATGAGCAAGTACTAATTTAGTGATGCATTATTTTGATATAGGAAATTCTGTTTAAATTAGGCAAAATCCTTATAGATATAAACCACCAAAGTTGACACAGCTTCAAAGAGAGATTGAACACATTCTGAAACAGCATAATCAAACTGAGTTGTATCAATTGGAGCTCACCCACAGTAATGATCCTCCCCATGATTGTGTGTAGACTATCGTAAAGGCAATGCAGTTACAAAGTATGGTTCAAGTCTGATTCCATGCTTGGAAGACTGTGTTGAAAAGGTGGGACAAACATCTTCTATTTCTAAGTTGGACTTACTTAGCGATGCCTGTATCCGAAAGAGTGAAGACAATTTCAGCTTTTGTATCACTGAATGGACGACATAATTTAAAATCGCGCCACTTGTATGAAAAATGAGTCAACCATACTTCAAACCTAATCAATAAAGTAATTTCTGGATTTGCCAGTCGTGTGGTATATATGGATGACCTTGTGATTTTTAGTCACATGTGGAAGCAACATTTGCAGCATTTATCAGAATTATTCGATCGACTTTGGGAGGCATGCATGGTGATAAACCTGGCTGAGTGTGAATTCGTAAAATCTCAAGTTATGTTCCTGGGCCAAGTTATCAGAGATGTGCAGATGGCCCTGCCCATACCATCGACGAAGACAGCAGCACTACAACTTCTGGGATTAAACGGGTGTATTGAAAGTTTGCGCCAAATTGTCGTGGTATGGTTGCTCCACTGACTGACTTATTGAAGAAGTGCTTGAAATGTCAGTGGACAGCGCATTGCCAAAAGGCATTTGACAGTCTGAAAGCTGTGTTAATCATTTCCCCCGTGTTAACTGTGCCTAATTACATAAAACTAATGGGAATGGCTATAATCTGAGTGATTTCGGTGTTGGTGCTGTATTTCTACAATAGAACGATGAGAAGATAGAACGACGCATTAAGTATTTCTTCAGAAAATTGAATATTCACCAACAAAAACCATGGTTGAGAAGGAGATCTTGAGTTTGGTTTTGGTGTTACAACATTTCAACTTTTATATTAACAGTAGTGGGACAAGTGTCGATACGGATCATAATCCATTAAAATTTTAGGAAAGAAAACTTCCACAATGTTTACATGTAGCTTATTACTGCGGCCATTCAATTAGAAATTTGTGCTCGTGTCAGGACGAGAAAATGTAATTTCCCATTTGTTGTCATGGCATGGATGATGATAGATAGATGCATTTGATGGCAGGAGTAAATGGACTGAAGTAGAATGCAATAGTGAATAGTTGCATGGTTAGAGTAGATGTAACGTATATGTATTGGAACACAATGATAAGAGTAAGACTAAAGATTCTAAAATGAAACCACCTTTGTAGATTTATAACGTTGCAGTATAGTTACTACACTGGTACCTATATGACAATTTGGAAAATTGCTCAAGGATGTCCTGTAAATAAAAAAAAGGACAAATTAAATCCGGTCCGTTACCATCACATTGATCTACTCTCGATCATCAGCAAAGTGATGGGAGGTGTCATCAACAGTGCTGTCAAGCTGCACTTTCTCAGTGTTAACCTACTCACTGACGCCCAGTTTGGTTCTTGTCATGGCCACTCAGCTCCTGACCTCATTACAGCGTTGGTTCAAACATGGACAAAAGTGCTGAATTCCCAAAGTGAGGTGAAAGTGACATCCCGTGATATCAATGCTGCATTTGACTGAGTGCGGTTTCAAGGAGCCCTAGCAAAACTGGAATCAAGCAGCATCAGGGGGCAACCTCTCTGTTGGTTGGGGTTACACGTGACATGTAGGAAGATGGTCGTGGTTAGTTGATGTGAGTCACCACAGCTTTAGGACACCTCTGCAGGAGTTCATCATTATAATGTCCTGGGCCCACACGTTTTCAGCTGCTCCATCAATGACCTTCCCTCTATGATAAGGCCAGAAGTGGGGATATTCACCGATGACTGCATAATGTTCAGCACCATTCGAGATTCCTCAGATAATGAAGCATCCCCTGCCTGAATCCAACAAGATCTGTAGAATCTCTAGGCTTGGCCTAAAAAGTGTCAAGTCATATTGTCGCCACTCAAATGCCAAGCTATTACCATCACGAATAAAAGACAACCTAACCACTGCCCATGGCACTCAATAGAGTTACCAACGCTGAATTCCCGACTATCAACATCCTAGGAGTTATCAACGACCAGGAATTGAACTGGACTTAGCACATGAATACAATTGCTACAAGAAGAGGTCAGAAACTGGGAATATATGACAAGGAACTCACCACCTGACTGCTCAAACCCTGTTCATTTACAAGACACAAGTCAGGAGTGTGATGGAATACTTCCCACTTTCCTGGATGAGTGCAACCCCATCAAATCATTCAGGGCAAAACAGCGCGGTTGATTGGCATTACATTAACAAGCATCCACTCCCTCCACCTGACACAGTCAATACACACTGCTGCTACTTTTCCTGGCCTGCAGGAATTCACCAAAGATCCTCAGACAACCATTTCAAAACCCAGGACTACTTTAATCGAGAAGGACAAGGGCAGCAGAAAAATGAAAACACCATCGCCTTCAATTTCCCCTTCAAATCACTCATTGTCATGGCTGAAATATATTGATGCTCCTTCACTGTTTCTGTGACAAATCCCTGGAACTCCCTCTCTAATGGCATTGAGAGTCAAGAAGGCAGTTCAAGAAGGCAGCACATCACCGCATTTTCACGGGCATGTAGGTACAGGAAAGAAATTTTGACCAACTAGTGACACTCGCTTCCCACAAAATGTATAAAATGAATAAATAATGCTGGTTCATGTTTTACGTTGAGTGGGTGTGGTGGTGAAGACGTTGTCACTTAAAAAAATATATTTTCTCCTCGGTTTTTGAAGAGAGGTTGTAAAGGCAGAGGTGCCGAAAAGTCGGGAAAGACTTCAGATAATTTTTTAAAATCAAATGTAACAATCGAACAGGTTAGGTCAGTTCTCCAGTTCAGGTTTTATTAGTTTTGTTTTGGCTGTGGCAGTCTGAAGATGTTTTGCGCATCAGAAAGTTGCAAGCATCATTAAGTGATTCCAAACTGATTTACTCTGAAATTTGTCTGGATGGTGTTCCCTCGTGCCTCTAAGAATCTGTGTTTGTATTTACGTTTTCGCTCAGAGATGTGTTTATGTGCTGTTAATACAGTGGAAGTGTTAATTAGTTACGTTACTGTATCATTTATTTTGTTGAGCATCTGATAGTTAATTCATTCTAAATTCCACTTTATTGTTGCTAGCGTATTAGCAATTCAAGTAAATTCTGTTTTGCTGAAAGCCGAGTGATTTGGCCAGTTCTACCACACCTGGAACACACAGGTCAAATGTGCCATGAAAGAAGAAAAAGTGCCATGAAAGAAGGTCTTTGCGACCTTCTTAAAATATGTGAGGGAATATAGACTGCTCCATAACAAACACAAAAAGGGTCACTGCAGCCTTCAGGACTTGATATTGAGTTCAGTAATATTATGACCACAGCACCTTCTCCAATATCCTTACCCTGCGCCACAGGCAGTGGGCGTTGTCACCATATGGACTGCTACCAGAACCAACGATTGTCAGTTACTAACTGTCTCTATTAAGCAGCTGTTGATTCTCCCAGGCTGACATTTACCCATTGATTTCTTTATTCAACTGATGTTCTCTCTCTCTCTCTCTCTCTCTCTCTCTCTCTCTCTCTCTCTCTCTCTGTGGGCACCTTCTCCACCCATCATTCACTCCTCCCCATCTCCCCACCCCATCTTCAGCAGACATACTAGTTTTTTTCCGAGCTACAGTCAGTTCTGAAGACATTTGATCCGATATATTGACTCAGCAGCTATGTCAACATCTGAACAGAAAACAGTATATTTTTACTAATTAGGATTTTCGTTTCCGATTTCCAGCGCCCAGTTATTTGTTCTTTTTTTGCTTGGGTGTACAACAATCCTGGACCAGGATGCAGGAGGAGTGCATGTTTTTGGTTTGTCACTTGGACTGACAGGAATGGACGTGTGAATGTCACATGACAGGGTCTGAGAAAGGGAGGATTTTCACACAACAAACTGCAAACAAAAGAAATGTTTGTCCCTTCAGCTCATTTCCACACACTGTGTAAACATTACTTCTTCAAGTTCCATTTTTACAGATCTTGCCCAAAATCTTAACTGTGCTTCCTTTGGAAAGACAAATCGTGAAATTAACTCATGTAATCAAAATGTGAGAAAAACGCAGAAAATATCAGGCAGAGAATCTGTCATTTTGAAGCAATTCGTGGCCATATCACCATTACACTGATGCACCTTGGAATCCCAGATTTGTGAATGCAATTTGAATCCCACCATTGTTTTTCCCCGCACAGTATTAGTTTGGGCAGTTAGATTACTAACCTGGTCCATGATAACCTCAGTGTGTTTAATACTGAGAGAGACAGCCACTCAACCAGGGGAACAGTTGAGGCTATCAGCTAATAGATGTCGGTCAGCAGGCGAAAGATCAACAGGCAGAGGTTTGTTCGCACGGACAAGGCAAGTACTGAGAGGGTATGTTGATATGGTATGAGGATTAGAAATCGGCGAGATGTAAGTTGGGATACAGGCAAGAAGGAAAGTGAAGGGAGTTCAGACCGATTGAGCTCGCAGAACGGAAAACAACACAAAGGCAGCTTATTTGATGGTCACTATTTGGGGTGTGGAGGAGACAGGAAAGTGGGAGCCTTTCACGAGCAACTAATTGGTGCTTGAGGTTCTAATGAAAGAATTAAAAATATACTTAACAATTCATTGATTGGTATTTTATGGAGAGCACTATCCCCCAAAAACTGGACTTAGTTTTTTAATGTAAATAAAAACAGGCCGCAATGAACATATTCAGTTCTTTACATGATGAATAGCGAAAGGCATTTCAGTGCAGTTCCTTGTGAAGTTGTTTGACTGAGCACATCCTTTGCCACACTCCGAGCAGCTTAGCGAGTTTTGTGAAGACTTGTAGCTCTGGGTGAGTTCTGAATGTAAGTTTGCTTGATGAGCTGGAAGGTTTGTTTTCAGACATTTCGTCACCATACCAGGTAACATCATCAGTGAGCTTCCGGTGATGCAGTTGTGTGAGTGACCCACTTTCAATTTATGATTTCAGGTTTCCTTGGGTTGGCAACATCATTTCCTGCAGTGATGTCATTTCATGTGATGATGTCATTTCGCAGTCTTTTTGTCAGAGCTTGGTGAATAGTGTCTAAGTCAATGTGTTTGTAGATAGCGTTCCGTTTGGAATGCCATGCTTCTAGGAATTATCGTGCATGTCTCCGTTTGGCTTGTTCTCGAATGAATGTTTTGTCCCAGTCAAAGTTGCGCCCTTCCTCATGCCCTGAGAAAATGAACAGGAAATGACATCATCACAGGAAACATGTCACCACAGAAAATAGCATCACCACCCAAGGAAACCTAAACACATAAATACAAAGCAGGCCATGCCACCAGTGCTTCATCCAGAGGCGCAATGAAGATGTTACCTAATATGGCAACAAAAAGTCTAAAAATGAATCTTTCAGCTCAGCAAGTAAACATACATTCAGAATCTCAACGTGAAATATAAATCTTCTCAAAACTCGCTATTCTCAAAACGTATTCTGAATGTGAATGAAAACAAAAGAAGGTAGTTTTACTCATTGCAACACGGAGTGAAGAGCCAAATAGAGGATTCGAAATCGATATTCCTGAAATTAAACTGGATGATGATGTAGTTGTGAAAAATTGCGGAAAACAATTCCGTTAACTGATCGAGAAAATCGAAATGACCTGAAAGAATTATTGCTAACTCCTGGAAATATACATGGAAATAGCTGGGAAGTACTTATTTAATTATGCATGATGAAGATAGAGGAAATGCAGTTCCAATTAAGCACGGTCCATAATGACGTAAACCCTTTAAACAACAACAAAAAGAAAATTACAGCACAGGAACAGGCCCTTCAAATTTCAAGCCTGCACTGATCCAAATCCTCCAACTAAACCTGACGCCCGTTTTCCACTTATCTGTATCTCTCTGTTCCTTGTCCATTTATGTATCTATCTAAACCTATCTGAAATTACGTTATTGTGTTTGCCTCGACCACCTCCATTGCCAGTGTATTCCAAGTAACTGTCACTCTCCACGTTAAGTCCTACACAACTGTAACATGAACTACCAGCTCTTGTACTCGAGACTACATCCGATGAAGGAAAGCATGCCGTATGTCTTCTTGACCTATCTATCGAACTGCGCTACAATAATTGTGGAGCGTCCCCACTTCTGACCTTGTGATAGAGGGAAGGTAGTTGTAGAAGCATCTCAGACACTACCATTAGTGACTTCTGCAGAGATGTCCTAGAGCTGAGATGACTGATTGTCCACAACCAGAACCATATTCATTTGTGCCAACGCTAACTAGAAGTATTGATGGAAGTATTGACGCTAACTAGCAGAGTGTTTGTCCTCTGATACCCATTGATTTCAGTTTTGCCAGGGCTCCTTGATGTCATACTCGGTCAACTGCAGCTGTCACTCTCATCTCACCTCTGGAATTCAGCTCTTTTCTCCATGTTTGAACCAACGCTGTAATGAGATCAGGAGCTGAGTGACTCTGGCGAAACCAAAAATTGGAGGTCACTAAGAAGGTTGTTGTTGAGCAGCTACTGCTTGTTAGCACTGTTGCTGACACCTCCCATCACTTTACTGTTGGTAGAGAGTAGGCTGATTGGGTGGTAATTGGCTGCGTTGGATTTGTCCTTTTTTTGTGTGTACAGGGCATAACTGGACAATTTTCCACATTGTCAGGTATTGGCCAGTGATGTAACTGTACTGGAGGATCTTGGCTAGGGGACCGTCAAGTTCTGGCGCATGCGTCTTTAGTACTATTGTCAGAATATTATCAGGCCAATTGCAATTGCAGTATCCATTGTCTCGAACCTTTTCTTGATATCATGTGGAATGAATCGAATTGGCAGGAAACTGGTATCTATGATGCTAGAGAATATTGCAGGCGCCCCTTCACTATCTGTTACTCCACCACCTGGATCATCCACTCGGTATATCAGAATGAAGATTGTTGTGAATACATCAATCTTATCTTTGCACTAATGTGCTGGATTCCTCCATCATTGAGGATGGAAGTATTCACGCTGGCTCCACCTCCAGTTAGTTGTTTAATTATCCACCATCATTCATGACTGGGTGTGGAAGGACTGCAGAGCTCAGATCGATCTGTTGGTTGTGGGATTGTTTGGCTCTGTCTATCACTTTCTGGATATTCCATCTGACACGCAAGTCTGACATGCAACCAGGTTGACACCTCATTCTTAGCTATGCCTGATGTTGCTCCTGTCATGCCCTCCTGCACTCTCCATTGAACCAGGGATGATTTCCTGCCTTGATGGTATTTCTTAAGTGGCATTATTCCAGGCTATGAGATTAACAGATTGTGTGGAGTGCAATTCTGCTGCTTTCAATGGCCCACAGTGGCTCATCGACGCCCAGTCTTAAGCTGCTATGTCGGATCAAAGTCTATCTCATTTAGCACGTTGATAGTGCCACTCAAGCCAATGTAGGTTATTCTCAATGTGAGGGCGGGACTTCGTCTCCACAAGGACAGTGCGGTGGTCACTTTTACCTATATTGTCATGGACAGATACTTGCACAGCCTTCACATTAGTCAGTAAGAAGTCACCTATGTTATTCTTCATTTTGGTTCCTTCACCACCTGCCACAGAGCCAGTCTGACAGTTATACATTTAGAACCTGGCTAGCTCGGTCAGGTGTGCTGCTGCCGAGTCATTCATGGTCTTGGACATTGAAAGCTTCCACCCAGAAGATATTCTGCACCGCAACCTTACCAACTTCAGTGCTTCCTCCAAGTGTTGTTCAATATGGCATACTGATTCAACAGCCGAAGAAGGATCGTATGTGATAACCAATAAGAGGTTTCCTTACCTACGTCTAAAGCAAAGCCACGAGATTTAATGCGGTTTGGAGTCGATGTAGAGGTTTCCCAAGGCAACTTGGCCCCAACTGTATACCACTGTTGCTTGACTAGTCTGTGAGACAGCTCTGCAACATCTGGGTAAAAGTGCCGAAATTTGGAGAGCTGCACCTAGTTTGAGGCCAAGTTGTCCATATAGTTTCATTTCTTTGTTGTGACTTCTAGCGATTGATACAACTGAGTATCTTGCGAAGCTATTTCAGAGGACAGTTAAGAGTCAACCACATTACTGTGGCTCTGTATCTCATGTAATCTCGACCAGGTAAGGATGGCAGATTCCCAGTCTTAATAATCATGAGTGACCCACATGTTTTCGTCCGACAATTGGCAATGGTTTCATGGTCATCGGTCAACCTTAACATTAATTTCAGTTTTTTAAAAACATTGAATTCAAATTCCACAATCTGCTGTGGCAGGAGGCGAACACTGGTCGCCAGAACATTATTCTGGCATTCTGGAATAATTGTCAAGCAATAATATTACGGGGCCATCACCACCCCTTTTTTCATACTCTGCTGCATTGTCTGACAGTTCCTTCACTATCTGTTACTCCACCAATCTTCGTGTAATCTTTAAACATGCTAATCAGACCACTTACAACTTCCTTCCAATCAGTTATGTCTATCACAAGCAAAAGTGGTCCCTGCACAGATTCCTGTGAAACACCAGTGGTCACAGTTCTCTGTTTTGAGAAACCGCCTTTCACTTCTACTCTCTGTCTCCTACTGCCCAGCCAGTCCTATCTCCATCTACCTAGTACACGCTGGGGTGCATGCTACTTCACTTTCTCAATCAGCCTATCATGGGAAAGCTTGTCAAACGCCTCAATGAAATCCATGTATATGACATCTCTAGCCCTTCCCTCATCTATCAACTTTATCACTTCCTCAAAGAATTCAGTAACGTTGGTAAGGCATGACCTTCCCTGCACAAAAGCGTGCTGCCTTTCACGGACAAGCTGATTTTCTTCCAAATGGGAGTAGATTGTATCCCTCGGTATTTTCTTCGGCGCTTCCCAAACGACCGACGTCATGCTCACGCTCTATATTTACCTGGAGTATCATTGCTGCAAGGACATCTGTTAGATCCCCAGATATTTCCTTTCTCGCTTCTTTCAGAAACCTGGGATACTTCCCATCCGAACCTGAGCACCTCTTCATCTGAGTGCCTTTTAGAATACCCAACACTTACTCCTTCCTTATGCCAACTTGACCTAATGTAATCAAACATCTATCCCTCCTCTCAATATCTGTTATGCCCTTTTCCTCAGTTTACACAGATGCAAAGTAATCAATAAGAATCTCATCCATTCTCATCTGACTCCACGCATAACTTCCCTCCTTTGTCCTTGAGTTGGCCAACCCTTTCTCCAGTTATCGTCTCCCTCCTTTATACGAATAAAATGATTTACGATTTTCCTTAACCCTATTGCTAAAATTAGCACAAATTAAAAACGTGGTTGAACATGTGCTCCAAGAGGACATCAGCAAAGTGATTTGATGTGACGGGATCTCACCCATAGTTATATTGCAAAAAACTGGTGGTACTTGGACTATGTGTGGACTTTTGCAAACTCAGTGCAGTTACAATGTCTGATTCATATCCGATTCCACGTTTGGAAGAATTTATTGAAAAGTTGGGACAAGTGAATTACATTT
This sequence comes from Chiloscyllium punctatum, assembly GCF_047496795.1. Taxonomy (NCBI): domain Eukaryota; kingdom Metazoa; phylum Chordata; class Chondrichthyes; order Orectolobiformes; family Hemiscylliidae; genus Chiloscyllium; species Chiloscyllium punctatum. Next base: position 129,814,909 of record NC_092742.1, read on the forward strand.
CTTTATTGGGAATTTATTCAGAGGATACTCAGGTATATTTAGCGTAAAGACAAAAATGATTTAGGCTTTGTAAATTGGAATGGACTGTATCAACTAAAATTCATGCGATTCGGTAGAACAAGTATGCTAGCCACATGTCAAACAGTAAACCATAAACTTATTTACGAATTACACAGTTACGTGCTTTGCATCGATGACCTGATGATTTTCAGTCATATAGAAGGAACATCTGCAGCATTCAAAAGTATTCTAACAGGTTCGGCAATCAGTATTGCTGATAGACCTGGCTACAAGTGAATTTCCCAAAGCCCAAGTCATCTTCCTGGGACATGTTATCGGATATGGGCAGATGGCCTCAGGAAATGTAAAAACGAAGGTTATTTAGAAGCTTTCCATGCCATCGATGAAGAAAGCAATTCATGTGACTGACTTGGTCGAATCAGAAATTTCACTGGATTTTAGCAATGCAGTTACTCTACTCACTGACTTACTAAGCAATCGCAAGACATCTCACTAGATGGCAGTCTGTCAGAAAGCATTTGACAGCCGATTGCTGTCAACTACACCCCAGCGTTGGCCACACTAAATGATGCAAAGCCATTCGACCTGGCGATTGCTGTGAGTCATCTGGGTGTCGGTGCTGTACTCTTACAGGAAAACAACAAGAATATAGGCAAACCTGCTGAATATTGTTCCAGGAAATTGAACGTTCATCAACAGAAATATTCGACAATTGAGAAAGAGAGTTTAGCTTGTTGTGGGCGTTACAACATTTCACCATTTATGTTGCCAGTAATGTGTCTGTGACATTCATATACACTGGTTGCAACGTTCCACACTTTTTAGATGAAGCTTACTATTCCACCTATTCAATATGAAAAGTATACATGTGTCAGGATGAGAACACATGAACGCCAATACACTGTCGAGACTTGGATGAAAAATGGATGCATTCGGTGATAGGAGTGAACAGACTGAAATAGAATGTAATAATTCATGTTTGCATGTTTTTAGTTAAGGCAATATGCATCTATTGTAATGAGCGAACAGTGTAAGACTAAAGGATTTTAAAATGAAGCCAATTTTGTATATTGATGTCTCATTTCATTTACGGGGAGGAATGACAATACTGCTCCTTTAACAAGGTTATGTTGTCTGTATTTTTTTCAAAAGGTGTTGTAAAGTCAGTTGTTCCGAAATGGCAAGCAGACACTGCCTACTTCACCAATCAGAGGAGGCCTTTACATTTTTTTAAAGACAGTTATTCAATGAAAGAGGATTAGCCAGTTCTCCAAGTTCAGTGTTTTTTTCGTAATTTGCGTCAGCTTTTATCAGGAAGTCAGTACTTGCTGGGGATCTAGAGAAGTATCTACATTGAAAACAGGTTCCATGCTTCAACAGAAGTCATGCCTGAACTTTTTGTCTGAAATTTCTGCACCCTGAAAGAACCTGTGATTGAATTTACCTTTTGCCAAGCCGTGTGCTTATGATATACTGCAGGAATCGGAATAGCATTGTTAAGTTGTGACAGAATCGGTTGTTTTATCAAATAAGTTATTCTAAGTTTTGTTTTCTTTCGTTCTTCTTTCATCTGTAGTATTTAAATAAAGTTTGTTTTGTTTAAACGTAAGTAATTTGACCAGTTGCATCCCTCCTGGAATACGCATTTTTCATATGCCTTAAAAAATGTAAAAAGTTAGGTTCTATGCTACTATCTTAAACGTGTTGATTGTGTCTGGTCTGATTCATAACAAAACTGGCAGTCTACTGAGCATTTTCAAACTGAGATGTTAGATCAATGTTACCAGTTTCAAACCATTTGCAATGAGAATTAATCTTGATCGAATTGATTGGTTGAGGGTGCTTAAAAGAGTTACTGGCTCCTGTAGCTGACAGACGTTCTGGTGAAAGGAATACAGAGGAACCACGATTATCTGACTACCAATTATCTGAAATTCAGATTATTGCAAGGAGATCTCGAGGTCCCGATGGAAACATGTCATCAACGTTTCCAACAGTGATCACGTCTTTTGTTTCCAGTAATTAAGCAGGCATCGTCCCCAAATGACTGACCTCCTGCCCTCTCCCGCTCCCCACACTTTCAGAAAATGAAACCCAGATGTATTCCGTGCCCATGGGAGCATGTTGTGAAAGGTTGGGAAACGCTGCCAAGGTGGAGTTGCAAACATGAAAGCAAGGGCGGCCAAGTAGCTGTTCAGAATTTAATGTTAGAAACCAATTCCATAAAAAATTCTCTTTGCCTTGCTGGGGAATATCAAGTTACAAACAAATCAGATGAGAACGCTTAATCATGAGATTTAACTGCATCCGTCTCTCATCGCTCATCAGCAAGATTCTCATCTCAGAATTAAAGCAATGCGTGAAGAATCTGACATTGTTGGATCCATCCGCTCACTGTTTGTGACTCCTGACTCCAGTCCTTGTAATAATACTACTTCAAAAAGAAAGGTTGTATTTGATTGTTATTCCAATAGACGTAACCATTAATAAACAATAATCATTAGCAAAGTCACATTAACTTATCTTTATTGACTGACAATTGAATCGGGCTATGACTGTGACAAAACTGAATCTTAAACGCCAGAATACCCTGAATGCTGGCAGCAATTTTTACAGCTAGGATTATACCTGTTACTTGTGCCATTTCATCAAACCAATGCAACATCACGAGATGCAAGTTTCTCCAACGAAGGGCAGATTTAGTTGGAACAGAAATTACGTCCGCAGCCAATGAGAAGCATTGCTGAAAGCTGGGACTTGAAATTGACAGTGAACATAAGCAGTCCCACAAGGTACTGATGTGAAATTTTCAAATTCAAAACTAATCCACCCAGTCACAGCTGCTCCAGAGTGTGGAAAGGAAGCAAACCAGAAAAACCAATATCCAGCCTCCTGAATCGAACAATAAGTTCTTACAGATCCTGGCACAGAGTAGAATGATGGGGGAATTGCCCATCCGAACAATACACCTTTCTCTTCTTGAAGTGGCAAGAGCATTGCCTCTGACGTTCCCACTAACCTGTGTAGTTCCGAAACATTGAAAGCATTTTTGTTGCTGCAAATATCACCTCAAACCTCGTGCTGTCTTAAAGACAATGAGCTAAGTTAGTTTTGAAAAAATTGAAAAGTGACAAATTGTGCTTCAGCTACGTTATTGTCAAATCCGCAAGACACAACTATAATGACATGGCGGTGAACCCGTCTTCTGATTAAATCAAACAGCCATAAAAGCTAACCTTGCCTCATAACATGTTAAATTATGAGTGACAGAGAACTCTCCAAATTTCACTATTTAAAGAAAAAAGATCAATTTATTCTTTAACCCTAAAAGTGAACGTTAAGTAGCAACTGTTTATAACTGTAATTGCCTTTCTCTTAAAGGTTCCTTATCTATATCCAACTCTATAACAACATCCTGCTCCAAAAAAACCACGATTAAAATTATGTCAATTTATTTTCAAAGCAACCCAGCAGCTGTTGTTGTCCATATCTTTCTTCCTTCAGCTGTAAATCACCCTAGAAGGTTTTAGATCTTTTGTTTCAAAGATGTTTCATAATAAAATGGTAACTTTGTTAGACAGTGTTGTGCTGGCAGTTACTCTGACATTGGTAGTTAGTCGACCCCTGAAAACATGAAATTCAAATTCAAATGGGTTTTAGTTTCCTGGGGAAAATTTAAACTGGTTGGTTAAATTCGAATGAATGTCAACATAGCAACCAAAACTCAGGTATTTCTTTTCACAGTGAAATGATTCATGTTTTCACTTTTTCAATAAACTCTGAGATTGTTAATCAGTCACATGACAGGTGCCTGCAAGCTCTCAGTGAAAAATAGCTATTATTCTTTCTTAAACGTATAGTACACGCATTCTACTTTATAACACCTTCCCCTTGAAGAAAAAAAGTGAACCATCATAATGAAACCATTACTTCATTTTATTTTCCATATCTTCATTTTTTTCTTCCACCTTCATCTCCCTCTCACATTCTCAGCTGACTTTCCCAAAAGCCCACCCCTTACCCAGTCCACAAGCCTCATTCTGGATGAAGGGTTGATGCAAGAAACGTCGATTCTCCTGCTCCTCGGATGCTGTCTGATCTACTATGCTTTTCCAGCACCACACTCTCGACTTATGATAGTGGTATCTTGTTACTGCACAGTCTGGGAAAACTCCAAGCTAATTTTCTTTAAACTCCTCAATTCCCTGGTTTTCCTTTGGCTTCCTCGCAGCAAAGGCAGTCAGTCCCGACTTTGGATCCTGCTGAGTCGTTCTCAAGAACAAACTATATTCCTGACACAGACACTCTGTCAATCACTCTCACATTTACTTTCACAGTCTTGAAATGGCACTCCAACGTCATCTTACACAAGGCAACGCTACATTTCTGTCCATTTAAGCAACAGGTTATCACTTTCTCGCTTTAGAGTCAGAAAGAGTGCAATTACGTTCGTCTCTTACTATTAGAGACTGATAAGATCCTGCACCTCTCAAAGTTTGAACTTCCTTCCGTTCTCCCTTATTCTTTCAGAGTCAACTTCAAACACAGAGGCGAAGTCTTTATAGGGATAAGATGCTAATTCCATACTCAGCCCCTGCCTTAGCTGTACACTCTACTGCAGCTGCTCGACCTTTCTTGGGGTTTCCTTAACTACTTTTACTGATGCCGCTGCTTTAGCCTCTTTACCACATCTTTTTCGCACAGTGCCTTTTTTAATCGAACAACACTGTAATTTTACATGTCCCACTTTCAGGCAGTGAAAATCCCTTTCTCTTGTGTCTTTCTTAAAGTACTGGCACTGTAATTTTTTGTGTCCCACTGCAAAACAGTGAAAACACCAGAGGTCTTGAACCTCATTTCCATTCTCCTGGTCTCTTTTTTTTAACGTTTTGTGAACGATTACCAGTGTTCCTTACTCTTTATTTTGTAGTGTAGGATCTCTCCTAGCCCCAGTTTCTCTCCCCCACAGGACAGAATTCTTTCTGGAAGGTAAACTTTGCATTATGCACCAATGTATATTCATCTCTCATCTCCCCAGCTCATCTCACTTCTTGAACTTTATGTTCATCCACATGAACCCCTGATGATGGGCATATGCCTAAAAATGTCGATTCTCCTGCTCAGCAGATGCTGCCTGACCTGCTGTGCTGTTCCAGCACCACACTCTCGAGGATAAATTGTTATCACCACCGAAAATGTGTTTTCATACTCCTCCAGCAGAATTATCTCTCTTATAGCCTCATAAATCTTATCTATTTTAAGGACCACACCAACCTATTCAAATTACTATGTTTAATACTTTCAAAATCAACATAAGTCTGACCTGTTCCTTCTTCATGTTTCTGAACCGCTGTCTGTACCACTTCACAAGTACTTAACATAGCCTGTTTGACATCTTCATAATCTCTTGACCCGTCACTGCAAATATCTCACGAGCTCTGCCTACCAACTTTGTCTGAACTAGCATTATCCACAATGTCTCGGAACAGTCCATCTGCCCAGTCATTTTTCCAGCTGAAATAAAGGAGGTTTTGACATCTTTCTCTTTAAAATATGGCAGTGTTTTAACATAATTGTATGCATCACTATCCTTGCTTTTCAACTCCATTATATTCGCTTGGCTTTCTTGACTAAGTTGCAACTTCTGAAGTTCAAATTCTCTCTCTCTTTCTCTTTCTTCTCTCTTTGTTTAGCTAAGAACCTTCTCGCTCCTTCATTTCCTCTTTCTCTTTCTTCTCTCTCTCTTTCTCTTTCCCTCTCCCTTTATTTACCTTATAACTCCATGTTTTCTCAATTGTAAATGAAGTTTTTTTTTTCCTAATTGAACTGCACTTGTCTGTTACTCTGATGCATTGCGTCATCTTCTGTCTTTTGCAGCAAAGCTGTTTCATATGAACAAGGTACGTTCAATAGAAAGTGTTGTGCTGGCAGTAACTCTGATATTGGCAGCTTATCGCTCTATGGCTATTTCTCTCAATGCCTGCTTGCTTGAACCCCAAACATTGATCATCTCATTGGTTCAAGGTTGGCAATAGCAATACATTCAAAGTCAACTGTGTTTTAGTTTCCTGCACCATCATTTAAATTGATCGGTTTAAGTTCGAATGGTTGTCAACATAGCAATGAAAACTCAGGTATTTCGTTCACAGACAAGTACACAGACAGGCTCTCAGTGCAAAACAGCTTTCATTTCTTCTTCAAGGTAGAGTACATGCCTTCAACTTCATGGCACAACAAACAAAGGCAAACACAGTTCCTGATTCAATTCAATGATCTCCGCTTTGATAAGCTGCCAATTTCACTGGTGAAGAAAACGCATTTGTCCTCAGGTGCCTTCTTCAGCATTGCTTTCTTTTCTGTTGGTGCTTTTCATCATTTTTTTCGCTTTTATAACCTACTCCAGTGAGATATACTTTTATGCTTTAAGTCATGGTATCTTCGAATGAGGAACCTAAAGAAATTCAAACGAGTAGCTTCTGCTCATTTCTAGCATGGAGTCTGGAAACAGAAGTTGAACCTGCCATTTCACTAACATCCAGTAACCCAAAACATGTCCCCGTTCTTATCAACCTGACCTGTACTTCCTGCAGTATATCTATTGAGCAACAACAAATTAGTTGATTCGAGTACTTCAAATCGAAACCCGGTGCAACAATATGAGCCATTTTGAAATTTAGAGAGAGAAAAGGTAGTTCTGAAGTTAACTGGCACAAAAGCACATACACATCAGATTGCAAGTCTTACTGTCAGCATCACTGGCAATCTAGTGGTTAGGATTCAGTGCTTGTACTGTCCAGTCCCAGGCACAATGTCCAGGCAGAACAAGGGTGTCCACTCTTGTCTAAGTGAAAGTTAATCCCTGATCAAAACTAAAAACACATACTGAATTTGTCATTATCATTCTAATGATAGTTTCCTACTATCTAGAAGGACAATGAAAGCAAATACGTGAGAAAACTACCTCTTACTTTCTTGAATTGGAAATATCTCGTTGTTCTTTTCTCTCCCAGACAGCATCAGAGCTGTACCTACGTGCAAAGCAGTTTAAAAAGTAGCTGGTCACATCCATCTCTGGAGTCATAAGGGATGAGCAATGAATCCGATTCAAATGAGTGAAGTCTGTATCCCAGGATTCTTTTAAAATGTAGTTTTTGATTTGATTCTTCCATTCAATCAACTGTAATTTCAGGAGTGAAGCGAGGGAGTGAAAAGAGATGGAAAAGCAGTGATTACTGGAGAGTAGGGAGTGAGTCTGGAGTTTGTGTTGTGACACTCAGTGTAGTTGCTAATGCGTCAGCGTTTATTGCCTACTGTTAACACTGACTTACAGACCAATCCTATTCAATTAACCAGAATGAACCTCTTCCTCCTGCGAGTTTCCGTCCGTGTGAATTAACGCAGTTAATGTGCCCTGAGCGGATGAACACGTTATCTTTATCCCATCATTTCAGCACGTGAAATTAACCCTTTTAAATCAATGCAAAAGGAAAGATCAGATTACTTACAGTGTGGAAACAATCCCTTCGGCCCAACAAGTCCACACCGATGCGTAACCCACCCATTCCCATACATTTGCACCTTTACCTAACACTACAGGCAATTTAGCATGGCCAATTCACCTGACGTGCGCATCTTTGGACTGTGGGAGGAAACCGGAGCACCCGGAGGAAACCCACGCAGACACAGGGAGAATGTGCAAACTCCAAACAGTCAGTCGCCTGAGTCGGGAATTGAACACGGGTCTCTGGCGCTGTGAGGCAGCAGTGCTAACCACTGTGCTACCGTGCCGCCCCAGTTATGTATTTCTCTATGTTTTCACTTGTGAATTGTCCTTCTTTTGGAAAAGTGCAAGGTTATTGAAGTTATCACTGAACAACACTAAAGCACAAAAACATTTCAGTAATAGATGAATTGATTGGTATGAAGGATGCCAATGCGGAGCTGCAGCTCAGTTAGTTAAAGTGCGAGTCTAGTAATTAAGAGATGCTGGGTTTATATTCAGTAATGTCTAAGCACCAAATAAAAACTTACTTTGACTAACTCATTCTGCATTACCATGTTGTTGGCCGAGTGAAGTGTCTGATAACACCGAATAAAGCAGAGTCCTTCACAGGTTACCAAAGGATTCAGTGCAGTTTTGCCCAAGCGTCTGGGCAAATATCAAACTTTACAACCTTCTCAAAAGGGTAGGAAGGGGGCCAAAAAGGTCAAATTTAGGTCGGTCAGCCGAGCATCTAGAATTCTAAAATTGTTGGAATCAGCTATTATAAATATAAAACTGATATTTGGAAAAACGTAATCTAATTAATCAGACGCATCGTAGCTCAATGAAAGTGAAAAAAGTATCTGTTTACTTTGTATTAGAGCTTTTCGAGCAATTCTCAAATAGAGTGAATAGATGGTAACCAGTAGATGCATCATGTTTGGACTACTGGAAGGCATCCAGTAAGATATCTCAAAAGATTAACTAAGACCAAGTTGTTGGAGAAAGAATACTCACATGGATAGTGAATTGGCTAATCAGTAGGAACAAAATGCATGATGATTAAGTGTTCATTTTCATATTAGTAACCTGGGACCAATGGAGTTCCACAGGATTTAGTGTTGGTTCCACAACTGTTTGTATGATATATTAATGAGTTCGAGGAAGTCATTAATGGTTACTCAAATCTGGCAGGAAATATTTGTATGCAAAACAAGTTGTAAGAGGGATACAAATACTTTAAGACAGATATCAAATCGATTAGGTAAGTAAAAAAATAGTTGGCAAAATTGGAACCACTAGACAAGGTAGGATGTTCTGGATTCTGGATTAGTAGTGCTGGAAGAGCACAGCAGTTCAGGCAGCATCCAAGTAGTTTGGAAATCGACGTTTCAGGCAAAAGCCCTTTATTCCTGATGAAGGGCTTTTGCCCGAAACGTCGATTTCGAAGTTACTTGGATGCTGCCTGAACTGCTGTGCTCTTCCAGCACCACTAATCCAGAATCTGGTTTCCAGCATCTGCAGTCATTGTTTTTACCAGGGAGGATGTTGGCCATGTTTACAAAACATCTTTGTGACCCTAATTTTGACTTTTCATCTGTGATAATTTTCACCATCAATACATTTCTCCTTGTCCACAATTGTTTTATGGCCTGGAACAAGACACTTCAGTCCATTATGTAGGTGCTGACCATCAAGTATCCATCTATTCAATCTCATCTTCCGTCATTTGGCCTAGAGCCTTGTGTACATTGATGTTTCAACGGCTCATTGACGTTTCAAACACTCGTCTCAATGACATGTTCTGTATTATGCAGGAATCACAAATTACACGAAAAATGGAACTGTGGTTTAAAACCGTCAAACTGTGAGCACACACCCTTGATGACTGATCTGCATTTTCATGGAAAATTCTTCTGGTGTTCTGAAGATGTGTCTCTGGATGGGAAGCTTTAACTTTGCTTTCTCTCCACAAATGCCCCAGACCTGCTGAGCTTTTTCCAACAACTTCTTCATTTGTTTCTGATTTCCAGCATCTACAGTGATTGCTTCTTTTTTTTGTTTATTGATTCCAAGAATGTGCGCAGTGCCTGTTATCCCCTATCACAATGCTACAATGGATAATGCGTTTGACATACAGAACAGGAGAGCGTCAACTGGAATCCTTCCAGGCTTGTGTGTATTTTGCCAACGTTGTCTATTACTTCACAAAATGAATGAACCACAGCTGGTCAGCGAGGTCTATAGTACAGAAAATGGCTCTTGGGCTATTCAGTCTATGACAGTCAAAGACAAATACTTGCATGTTCTAGTCCTATTTTTAAGCACTTGGCAAAAAGCTTTGACAACGGAAGTGAAAATATGGATACTTGTTAAATGTGGTGAGGAGTTTTGTTTCCTCAATCTGAATTGACCTGAACCCCTACGTTTCAGATTCCCACCAATCACTGGTTCTGGGCCAAATATCCACCTTTATGTCTCCTGTCAGCTACTTGTAATTTATCCAATAACCAAGAGGAGGAATGTAAAGCTTCCATTTCCATCTATCCTCTGCCATATTCAGCAGCATTTGAAAAAAGATGGGGAAGTCCTTATTTCATTTTTTCCATTGCCTTAATCTCTAGAATGACACTATAACCTTGCTTTTACAGTGCCGTATCCCTTTGGAGCAGAGGAAGAGCGAATCATTGATGAGTTTGTTTGAATCTAATCACTTTGCAGAGTTCTGAAGGCTTACGTGGTACAACATCACGTGGTTCATGGTTTCTCTGCGATATTTGAAATTAACATCCATTAAAAAGGAAAAAAAAGAAGATACATTTCTTTTGAAAGTAAACACGAATGGCATCATATGTAGAGAGAGAAGCAGAACTATCATTTGAGGTCCAGAAAACACTTCCGCATAGCTTTGTCTAAACTCTGCTTTACCTTCACAAACAGAATCCCTGCAGTGAAAAAGCTCATCGATTCCATACTAATCCTCTGAAGAGCATGCCAGCCACACCAACACTGCTGTCCTTACATTGCAACCTTGCATATCGTAGCTAACCTATGTAGCCTGCATGCTTTTGATCTGCGGGAGGAAACAGGAACATCCAGAAGAAACTTATATAGACACGAGGAGTATGTACAAACTACATACAGATAATTGCCTGATGAAGAGGTTATGCTAGAAATGTTGATTCTCCTGCTCGTCGGATGCTCCCTGAACTGCTGTTCTGTTCCAGTACCACACTCTTTGACACCGCCTGAGGATGGAATCCACCCTGGGTAACTAACACTGTGAGACAGCACTGCTAAGTACTGAGACATCATGCAACCTGTAACCTGCTGAATTCCGCAGGACTTTCACATTTTGGTTTAGATTTTCAGCATTCACTTTTCTTCGCATATTCTTTTTTTAAAAAGAAGATATAGAAATACCATTGCGGATCCTCATTGGGTATGAGTTCTGTTTGGGGAACATTTTACTGAACCCATTGACAAACTGGAACTATGCCCCAAAGATTCGCGATGGAATCAAAACATTATAACTCTGCCCCTTGGATGGTCAAGCTGCTAACGTTTTTTAAAAGTAGCCGGACGTGCTGAACACTGGGACTGGCGATCTTGTAGTTTGCAGGATCCCCAAAAACTAGATCTTAGTGACTTACAACTTCAGCTTGCTGATCTTGCAATTTTGACAACCTGACAACGAAGGGAAAGGTGGTTTGCCTGTCTCAGCTCAAATGAACAATTCATGCTCCATCTCCTCTAATCCTGCTTCAAACGCATTTTAGAAAGCTCCAGTAACCTGAAGACCAGATTTTCTGTTTTCTTTCCTCCATATTTTCCACCTGATAACTGACAATATTTTCCAAACATCTCCTCAGGATTCTCTGCCTTGCAGCATGTCCTGGGGTAAGGAATTTAGGTTCTGTGGAGAGATTCTCAAGGTTGGGTTTGTTCTCTTTGGAGCAAAGAAGATTTACCGGAGATTCCCTGTTGCTATTAATAATGATCGGGGAGGGGAGAGGGTGGAAAGCAGTGAAGATGGGCGAGTTAATGGAGTAGATCTGGAGAAACTGTTGCCACCACCTCAAGCCATTTACCAGAGCACTGAGATACTCTTTGAAGGACAGATTTGCATTTATATAGCCTCACTTTTCTCATTCTTCTGGTAAATTTCCCCTCCCTCTTAAAATAACATGATATAAATGAATTCTGCTGCCAGTCTTCCATTTATTCAATCTTAATACACGATTCTCTTCGAAAAGTAACTGTCACTGAATCTGCTGTCAACACATTTCCCAGTTTCTATGCGTTTCACTCATAACAACTAACTTACATAATCAGCCAATTTTGCCAACGGCTCTTTCCAGACAAGGAAACACGAAAAGCAAGCAATGGTGTTCACAGGTCATCACTCAGATTGGGATCAACGGGAGTGATATGTGTTCATGACTGGAAACGCTAACTACGGAGAGGAAAATTAAAGAGTCCAATAGAAAAGTAGGTAGGGATTTCTAAATCAATGGAATCAAGAGATCTGTTGAACCTGGGAACTTTAGCAAATTTGACAAATGGTGAGTAAATATCAAGGCATCAGGAATGACAGTCTCAATTTTCTCCCATAGATGTCAGTTGCAAGGAAAACATTGCTGTTAATTGAACTTTCCATAAATTCTTACAGTAAAATTGGGAAATCATTGGAAGAACAAATAATTATTGTTACCTTAAGAGCTGAAGGAGAGTCATAATGGATTGGAATTGTTCACAGGTACTGTGCAGGTATAGGTAGTCTTGGGATAAGGCATATTTTGGCAGCAGGATTTGCTTATAATGTCACTGAAGAATTCGGGAATGGTATTTTTGAGAACAAGTAAATCCTCGGGCAATGGCACTGTCCCAATGGGCATTGTTTTCACACTTCAATCTGCACATGCACCGATGTCCATGTCAATTTGTGTATGTGCCCCTGTCCACTCAGTTCTGCACTTGCAAACATCAGTGCCGGAATGCGTGCCAGCCAGTGGCTTCCCATATCTGCGCTGATATCTCTTCACTAGTCTTCGTGCCATCCTGCACTGACACAACAGTTTTCTTTGTGGCATACAGTACAGAGAATAGTCTTCTTACATTTTTAATGCACTGCGTTAAATTTAAATTTGTTTCATGAATAAACATTATTTCAAGCTTCGTTAGGGTGGGTTATGAGTGACCTTGAGTGAAATTTCTTGCTGATCTGCCCCAACCCCTTTTAGAATCAGAGTCATAGAGCCATAAAAATGTATAGCGTCGAAACAGACACTTCTGTCCTTCTCGACCATACCAACCGGGTATCCTAAAATGATCGAGCCCCATTTGACAGCGCTTTGCCCGTATCCCTCTAAACCCTTCCTATTCATATACCCCTCTACACCCTTTGTCTATCCATGCCTCTCATGATTTTATAAACCTCTAGAACGTCACCCCTCATCGTCCGACACTCCAGAGAATAATTGACGGACACTCATCACATGAGTTACACAGCTTCATTTTAACACTATACATCGAAGGACCAGACGTTGGTCAATGAGATCATGGCAGATCTGATCATCCTCAAGTCCATCGTCCTTTCTTTTATCATGACCTTTTATTCACTTTCTGATTAAAAAGAGAGAGCCGAGAAAGTTGATGAGTCATATTTGAAATGTATGGCGCTGGAAAAACACAGCGAGTCATGCAGTATTCCTGATGAAGAGCTTATTCCTAAAACGTCTGATCTCCTGGTCCTCGGATGCTGATTGACCAGCTGTGCTTTTGCAGTGCCGCACATTTCGACTCTGATTGAGAATGTCTTTCTATCTCACCCTTTAATATATTTAATGACCCAAATTCGACAGCCATATGTGCTAAAGAAGAGACTCCTCCTCATCTCTGTCTTACTGAGGGCTTGCACCAGTCCTAAGATCATGCTGTTTCATCCCAGACTGTCCCATAAGAGAGAAAATTTTCTGCATCTAACCTGTAACCTATAATGCCCTCCTTCTACAAAGTCCAGCGGTGCTCGGATTCCTCCCACAGTCCAATGATCCAGGATTTGCCGTGTTAAATTTTCCCATGGTGTCCAGGGATGTGTGTGCGTGGTGGATTAGCCATAGTTGAAGTTGTGTTTATCAGTTATATGAAAAAGTAGGACGCTCTTGTCAGGGTCGTTTCCTCAATCTGAACTGCAGGAATTCGACGTTCACGTGCAATATAAACCGTGTCGTCATGGATGACGGGTTAGCCTGTGTCAAATGAACCAAAGAAGCCTGATGTAACAAGATGCAAAAGGTGAGGGTGATGAAAAAGGTTGGAAGAGTGCAAGAAGGAATTGGATAGGATCCAGAGTGATGTAAACACAGATGTGGGCAATTTTGATTCATAGAAACATGGAGGTGGCCATTCACCCCTTCGAGTATGCTCCATCATTCAACACAATCATGGCTGATCGTCCAAATCAGTAACCTAATCCTGCTTTCTCCCCATAACCTTTGATCGCATTCACCCCACGCGCTATATCTAGCCACCTTTTGAATACATTCAACGTTTAGAAATCAACTACTTCCTGAGCCAATAAACTTACCCCTCCGCATATCTGTGCATATCCATCCTAAGTGTGCACCATGTATCCTCAGACTATGACCCCTGTTTCGGGATACACTCATCATCGGGAACATCCTCTGTGCATCAAGCCTGTCTAGTCCTGTTAGAATTTTATAAGTGTCTATGAGATCCCCTCTCATTCTTCTGAACTACGGTGAAAATAATCCTAACCTCGTTAATCTATCCTCATATATCAGTCCCGCCATCCTTAGAATATGCCTGGCAAACTTCACTGCATTTCCTTGAGAGCAGGAGCACCACGTCCCTGCGTAACTGCAATAACACATCCCTGCTCCTGTACTCGACACCTCACTTGATGAAGGTCAACATACCATTTTCCTTATTTGCCACCTGCTGTAATGCATGCTTAGCTTCAGCGAATGGTATAGCAGAGGTCCCGGGTGTGACTGCACACACACTCTCCCAATTTAGAGCCATTCAGATAGTAATCTGACTTCTTGTTTTTGGTTCCAGAGTGAATAACGTCACATATTTCCATAATTATGCTGCATCTGCGATTGATTTTCCCACTCACCTAACCTGTCCAGATTGTGATGAAGGATCTCTGCATCCTCTTCACACTTCACTCACCCAAACAAGTTGAAATCATCTGAAAACTTCGAGATGTTACAATTTGTTCCCACATACAAATCATTCATATATTTGTTTCAAAGCTGGGGTCCCAGCACCAATCCTCATGACATCCCACTTTCGTAGTGTATTCCCCGCTCCCTTGGTCCATCTTTGCTTAATTCGAAACTGCTCACAATCCTTATCTATTAGTGTTCTTGGCCAATCTGTATGCTTATTCCTTGAACTCGATACTTTCTCTAATTTTCGGTTTAAGCGATGACATTGGCCCTCTTATCCTTCTGTCTTATCCTTCGAGAAGGACAGAAGAATCGTTTTGTGCCAGCCGACAGTAAAGAGTTGCTGCACCACCCCCATGCGTTGCTTGAATGTTTGCCATTGCACTTTTACTGCTATCTCTTTAAATTAGTCTCTCTAACCTATATGAGCCCAAACACGCCTCATATCTTCATAGTTTTCCTTTAGTAAGATGCAATAATCTATTCACTGAATCAACCTTTCTCTCGCTAACTTGATAAAAATTTCTATACTGTCGCTCATCCCCAAGGCGTTTCACACAGCTCTATTGACTGTGATCCTCTTCTCATTGCATCGTACCCAAAGCTTTTCTCAAAAGCTGCTTTTATTGTCCTTGATTTCTCTGCCTATCATTTTTCTAACTTACTTTTTTACTTTTTGTTTTTGTCTTTGATACCTCCTTCTCTGACTCCTTACATGGGTTCTGCCCACCGGCATGTTAGTTTAAACCTTTCCCAAAACGTCCAGCAAATAGACCTCCAAAGACATCAGTTCTAGTCTTCCCCAGGTATAATTCGTTCAGTTTGTACAGGTCTCACCTTCCCCAGAACCTGGCTTAACGCCACAGTAATCTGAAACAGTTCCCCTTACACCATCTTTTCGGGCTATATTCAATCACAATATCCTTTCATTTCGACATAGACTAGTAGGTGGATGGGCAGTAATTCTTAGGTCACAACCTCTGAGGTCCAATTTCTTAACTTTCTTCCCAGTTACCAATATCATTGGTACCAATATGTAACACAACAACTGGTCGTTCACCTTACCCCTCCAGAATGTTTTGTACCTGCTGTTAGGCACCCTTGTTGCTGGCACCAGGGAGGCAAAATACCATCCTGGAGTCTCGTTTACAACCAGAGAAGCTTATCTTTTCCCTTTACAATTGAGTCCCCTATAACTGTTGCCCTGGAACACTTTTTATCCCTCGGCACTGCAGCAGAACCTAACGTCGTGCAATGAGATGTCTGCAACGGTTTTCTCCTAAGAGGCATTTCCCCTCAACAATAACAAAAACGGTATAACTGTTTTCCAGTGGAAGCGCCAGAGGAGATTGTTGCTCTACATGCCTATCTGTCTTGCACTGCCTGGTGTTCACCAATTCCCTTCCTGCCTGCAGAATCTGAGCCTGTGGTGTGGCCACCGCTCTATACGCGATATCCATGATACTTTCTGCCTTGCACATGCTCCACAGTATCCCCAGCCGTGACTTCAGCTTTGAAGGTTGAACTATTACTTGACAGCACTTCTGATACAAATGACTGTTTGATCGTGTTAAATTTGCCGATGCTAATCCTAATCCTGACAGCTTGTCAGCATCGTGGCGGCCCTTGGGAATGCAGTTTGCACTATATGGCAGAACACATCTTCAGAATTTGCAAATAGCACACGAATTTACACTGCAGTGATCACGGAAGAGAAGAGCAGCAGATAAAGAGGATACAGGCAGATGTTGTTAACAGTGGATCTGAGCTTGAAAGCATAGGATACTCTGTGCGCGTGGTTTCAGGTGATCATCTGATTCACATTAGGTAGAGGATGTTTGTTCATGCGACCAATGGAGATACCAAGACTACCCTCGCTCAAGTGTGCCTAAAGAGGGAAGAGGTATTGGTTATTCTAAAAGGCGTTAAGGTGGAACGTACCCGGTTCGATGTGTATGAATCCCACGTTACTGAGGAAGCGAGCAAGGAAATATTTGGGACCGTATAGATATCTTTTCGCCATCCTTAACACGGATGAGGGCCAGTGGCGTGGAGGATTGTTAATGTTCTCCCCTTGTTTAAGAAGGGTAACTGGAATAATCCAGATAATTATAGACCGGTGAACCTGGCATCGGCGGTAGGGAAACTGCTGGAGAAAATACTGAGGGATAGGATCTATTTCCAACCGGAAGAAAATGGGCTTATCAGTGATAGGCAACATGATTTTCTGCAGAGAAGGGCATTTCTTACCAACTTAAAATAATTCTTTGAGGAAGTGACAAAGTTGATTGATGGGGTGTGCTGTTTTGTAGATACCATATACATGGACCTCGGTAAGGTGTTAGTAAGGTTCCCCATGGTAGGCTGATGGAGAAGGTGAAGTTGCATGGTGTCCAAGATGCAATTTCTATATGGATAGATGGTTAGATGGGTTCTAATTAGCTGGACAATGGGAGAAAGAGACTAGTGGTGGAAGGGAATTGCTCAAAATTGCGAACTGTGATAAGTGCTGAGACGACTGTTGTTTGTGACATATATAAATGATCCGGAGGTACTGGTGGTCAATTCACGTAAATGCAAGATCATGGAAAATCGAAGGTCCAATTCAAGAGTGAAATATATAGTTAATGGAAGCACCTGGGGAATATTGATGTACAGAGATATCTGGGTGTTCAGATTCATTGTATCCTGAAGTTGACCACGCAGGCCAATAGGATGATAAAGAAAGCATACAGCTTGCTTTCCTTAGTTGGACAAGAGTTTGCAGGTCATGTTACAGTTGTATAAGACTTTGGAATACTAAGTACAGTTCTGGTCGCTACCATTTCTAAAGTATATAAATGCTTTGGAGAGGGTGCAGAAGAGTTTCACCAAGATGTTGCCTGGTATGGAGAACCCTAGCTATGAAGCGAGGTTGAGTCGTTTAGGATTATTTTCATTTGAACCACGGACGTTGAGAGGAGACCAGGTTGAGGTTTCTGATTACTTTAATCAGTTCCAGCCCAGCTTCCCTTGTTAGCATTCTGTCAAAGTGTGTTGAGCCTTTTAGCGATAGCTGAGACAAGTTGGCTTCTTTTGAAATAACTTCCTGTTGTTTCACAACAACCAGAGTGTGCACAGCAAGATGCTCCAAGCAGGTAAGTAACTACTTCATCATTTTCATTTTTTGGTGTTAATTTAAAATAGGAATATTTGTTCCATTATAGACAGAAGAGCATTCGTGTTGAAAATATGTTGAAGTTTTGATGTCTCCTGGTCTGAAAGTGGAAGAAATTGAGGACTGCAGGTGCTAGCGATCAGAGCAAAAAGTGTGGTGATGGAAAAACACAGCAGGTCAGGCAGCATCGGAGAAGCAGGAGAGATGACATTTTGAGCAGAGGCTGTTCATTAGCAATGTGTGTTTGGGCGGGGTTGCAGGGTGCTCAATGGGGTTGAGAGATAAATGGGGTGGTGGGGGTGAGGGACGGTAGCTACCCTAACCCTAACCCTTCCCAACAGGCCCACCCTCGGCCCATTATTCCTTCAGCCTCCACGCTCAACCAACAAACATCCATCCCACGTTAATGCATGAAACATCAGCCATCCTGCTCCCCAGAGTGCAGCTGATTTGAGATGTATGGACTGCAGTGTATTATGAAAAAGAAAAGCTGCTTATAGGATCTTTCCTCTTCATTCTCTGACTGTGTCTAAGCTGAAGTTGTTCCTTCAGTAAAATAGTTCACTTTGAACATCAATCCAAATTCCATCTTTGGTGCTAATCTACAATCTGGCTGGGATCAGAATGGCGACATTTTCCTATATTTGAATAACCACTACCCAGTTCCCATCCAAATGTTAGCTACAAATTCGATTTTTGATGCAGGTTAGATTCTCACACAGCTGTTTGTGCTTGTAGTTTAACCAAAATTACTCATTACACAGGGATTCCCAGCAATACAGCATTTAAAACTTCCTCAGAACAGAATGGGATGTGTTAGGAGAAGAGAGATTCCCAGTTCTCCACCCTCGGAATCTTCTATGAACAAGGGCGCACGTGGATGGAAAAGAGAGGTTCAATTGTTAGAACTGGTGGCATTATAAATGTTCCTTCAGAAATTAGATAATTCACAATTAAGCCCAAGCATTTTAACGGGAATCCTAATTTTCTGATAGATTGAGACAATAACATTGTCCAAACATTCCTTGAACTCATTTTTTAAAAATATCTCTCTCATCTCGCTTTTGATTTCTGATTGTCTTGTCACCTGCTGTCTCCCATTTCACTAACCTTAATCTTGTTAAGCTACTCACCAACACTGATACACTAGAACATACAGTTTAGCAGCAAGATTGGCCATGTGGCTGCTTGGACCTACTCCACTATCAATAAGATCATGGTTAGTTTAATTGTGGTCTCAGTTTCTGGTCTACCACCTTGTCGAACAAGAGTTTGAACATATCTGCATTGAGTATCTGTACTGACTGCCATTATTGTGCATTGCCAAATTGAGTGTGACGGGATCATCCTCACAGGAAAAGAAATGTCCTCTCATTGGAAACCTAGTAAAATTCAATGGATATTTTTCAGGTTGGAGGGATGTTTGGAGTGCAGTTTCCCAGGGATGGATATGGGGACCCCTGCAATTTCCCGATTTTTAAAAATTATCTAAGTCATAATGTGGAGAGGCGATCTGAAAATTTGTAGATAACATTGAATGTGGAAGAATTTTAAGCTGTGAAGACAGATAGTTTCGAACTTTAAAAGGGTATCAACAATTTGGAGTGAGCGGACAGTTGGCAGATGAGGTTCAATGTGAAGTGTAAGGTGATTAACTTTGGTTGGAAGAATATTTGATGCCAATTTAAAATAGGTAGTACAATTCTAAAGTAGCATAGGAATCTGAGTGTACACGTGCACAAATTATTGAAGTTGGGAGGACTGATGGAAAGAACATAGAATATAAGACATAGAAACATGCAGCACAATACAAACCCTTTGACCCTATATGATGCACCGACCTGTGATACCGATGTGAAGGCCATCTAATACACACGTTTCCATTACTATTCACATATTTATCCAATGGCCATTAAGGTTGGCGAGTGTACCACTGTTGCAGACAGGGCATTCTAATTCTGGCTACTGTCCAATGTCTATCAGCCCTCAATTTAAAGCTATGTCCTCTCATGCTAGCTATCATCATCCGAAGAAAAAGGTTTTCACTTTGCACCTAATCTAATCCTCTGATCGTCTCGTATGTCTCCATTAAGTCACCTCTTAACCTTTTTCTCTCTAACGAAAATAACCTTAATTTCCTCATTAAATTTTCCCTCCACACCAGGCAATATCTTGGTAAATGCCCTCTGCACCCTTTCTAATGCTCCACGTCCTTCTTATAATGTGGTGACCAGAACTGTACGAGATCCTCCCACTGCAGCTGCACCAGAGTTTTGTACAGGTGCAACATGACGACATGAATCCGAAACTCAATCCCTCTAGGAATAAACGTAAACAAACTGTACACCTTATTAACAAGCCTATCACCCTGGGTGGCAACTTGTTGGATATATGCACAGGGACACCGAGATATCCATGCTCATCCACATGAGCAACGATCTTCAATTAGCCCAGTATTCCTGTTAATCCTTGCAAAATGAATCATCTCACGCTTTTCAGCATTAAACGACATTTGCCACGTCTCAGCCCACCTCTGCAGCTTATCTATGTCCCTCTGTAAAACACAACATTATTTTGAACTGTTCACAACTCCACTGACATAAGGATCATCTGCAAATGTACTAATTCATCCTTCTTGGCCCTCATCCAGGTCATTTATTAAATAAAAACAGACAACCAGCAGTGGTCCAAAAACACATGCATGCGGTTTTTTTTCTGAGCTCCAAGATGAACATTTCCCATCAACTACAACCCCCTGTCTTATTTCAGCTAGGTAATTTCTGATCCACACAGCTAAATCACCCTCAATCCCATGCCCCTGTATTTTCTGCAATAGCCTACTGTGGGGAACCTCATCAAACGGTTTAGTGAAATCCATATACACCACATGAACCGCTTTACCCTCATCCAGCTGTTTAGTTACCTCTCAAGGAACTCTCAAGGTTTTCGACTCACAACCCACCCTTTTCTAAACCATGCTGAGTATCTCTAATCACATTATTCCTTTCTGGATGATTAGTAATCCCATCTCATATAATTCTTTCCAACACTTTAACCACAATTACAATAATGCTTACTGGTCTATAATTGCCAGGGTTGTCTCCACTCCACTTCTTGAACAAGGGGACAACATTTGGTAGCTTCCTGTCTTCTGGCACTATTGCTGTAGACAATAATGACAAAAAAAATCCAAGCCAAAGGCTGAACAACGTCTTCCCTCTGCTCCCTAGAAAATCCTCCGATAAATGCCATGTGACAAAGGGAAATTGTGTATTTTCACACTTTCGACAATTGCTCAAACCTCCTCCTTATGAGTCTTAACCCTGTCTATTCCAGTAGTCTGTATCACAAGGCAACATTATCTTTTTCCACTGAAAGTACTGACAAACAATATTCATTTAACGCCTCTCCTGTCTCTTTGAAATTCACGCACAAATTCCCACTACTGTCCTTGACAGGCCGTAATTTAATTCTAGCCATTCTTTTATTCCTGACATAGATATATAACGTTTCAGGATTTTCCTTGTTCCTACTTGTCAACTACGTCTGAGGTCCACGCTGACTGTTCTTAGCTCTCCATTTAGGTCCTTCCAAGCCAAGTTACAGCACTGAAACATCCTAACTGAGCCTTCACGTCTCATATTTACAAAAGCCTCCTTTTCCCTCTTCATAAGATATTCAACTTCTTTACGAACCCACGTTTCCCTCGCTCAATTCCTTCCTCCCTTCCAGATAGGTACATACAGTTGCTCTTGCATGAACAACTCCACATTTCAATTGTCCTATACCCTGCAGCATTCTTTTCCATACTATGCATCCCAAATCTTTCCTAATCGCATCATAATTGCCTTTCACTCAGGTTTATCTCTTGCAGTTAAGAAATCATACAGTGTTCTCACCTATATTAAGAGGGGCATGGAGTGTGGTGGCGATTTGAACTTGTTGGATACTGGCTGGGCCTCAGTTGGAGTACTGGATACAGTTGTGGATTGATGACCGTCTATGGTTGAATAATCGACTCTCTTGTTCTTCAGATTCTGCCTGGCCTGCTCTGCTTCTTCTAGCACTACAGTTGAACGACTCTGACGTCTCCACCATCTGCAGTCCTCACTAACTCAGAGTTATGGATTGCAAAGATGTTGGGAGATGGCAGAATTTATTTCAAAGAATGATTCCTGGAATGAGTGTCTTCAGCTATGAAGATAGACTGAAGATTCTGAAAGGGTTCCCCTTGGAGAGAGAACATGAGAGGAGATTTGATGCAGCGTTTCAAAATCATGGGTGGTCCTGAATAGAAAGGGAGTTGTTCCCACACATGAAAGAATAAGAACAGAATAGAATGGATTAGAGTTACATGCAAACAAAGCAAGGATTACGTTGGATTATTAACACGAGATATAGAACATAGAAATGTACAGTATAGAACAGAGTCTTCGGCCCATGACATTGTGTCGAGGATTATTCATAACCTAAAAACAAATAACCTAACCTACGCGCCCCTCAATTCACTGCTGTCCAAGTCCATGTTCAGCAATTGCTTAAATGTACCAAATGATTCTCGTTCCACCACCACCGTAGACAATACATTCCATGCATTCACAATTCTCTGTGTAAAGAACCTACTTCTAACGTCTCCTCTACACCTTCCTTCTAATATCTTAAAACTATGACCCCTCGTGCCAGTCAATCCTGTCCTGGGGAAAAGTCTCTGGATATTAACTCAATCCATGCCTTTCATTACCTTGTATACCTCGAGTAGGTCTCCTTTCTTCCTCCTCCCCAGAGAGAAAAGTCTGAGCATAGTCAACCTCTCTTCATACGACAAGCCCTCCTGTCCAGGCAGCATCCTGGGAAACATTCTTTGCACCCTCTTCAAAGCCTCCGTATCTTTCCTATAATAGGCAACCATAACTGGACACAATATTACAAGTATGGCCTCACTAGGGTCTTGTAGAGCTGCAGCAAAACCACATGGCTACTCAACTCGATCCCCCTGTTAATGAAAGCCAAAACACCATATGCTTTCTTAACAACCCTATCCACTTGTGTGGCAACTTTGAGGGATCTATGCACTTGCACACCAAAATCCCTCTGATCTTCCATACTGTCAAGAATCCTGTCTTTAATCCTACATTCAGTACTCAAATTCGACCTTCAAAAATGCATCATTTCGCATTTATCCAGGTTGGACCTATCTGCCATTTCTCAGCCCAGCTCTGCATCCTGTCTATGTCACACTACAGCCTGCAACAGCCCTCGATACTATCACCGGCACCTCCAATCTGTGTGTCATTGGCAAATTTACTTACTTACCCCCCAACCTCCTCATCCAAGTAATTTACAAAAACTACAAAGAGGAGAGGCCCAAGAACAGACCCCTGTGGGACACCACTCTCCACTGACCTCCAGGCAGTATACTTTGCCTTTGAGATATGGGGAAACACGAAGATTGGCTTTAGGTTATACAACCATTGTAGGCATGATGGTTCGAGTGCATCCCTGCAATTGTGATCTGAATCTTAATTCAGAGATCCTGCATTTTTACACTGTGTCACTCAGAACTGTTGTTTTCCAAAAGGAAAATATCATTTCAGCAGCCACTCTTAAAGATTCCTAAGCATCCTATGCCTTAATAAGATCACATCACAATCCCACTTAAGGTGAGTAAAGCTAAATATTATTTCCCAATCAGAGTCACTGCGTCAGTACGAGCACGACAGCTGCACATGCTGCCTGTACTACAGTTTTGTTGACAAAGAGAGCACAGATAATACGGGGCCTGTTAAAGGAGAAGTGGCGAACACGATATATGATTGGACTAAATACGCGATTGGTGCCTTCTTGTTTAATTTGAGGCATACCCTGAGCACTTTGATGATTTTGTTCCCACGCAGTTCAGAAAGAAGGATCACCAGAACTGAAACATTAACTTTTATTTACCTGACAGATACTGCGAAATATGCTGAGCTTTTCCAGCAACTTCTGTTTTTGCCATTACGTCTGAGTGCAGGTATGTTTTTTTTACAAAGGAGACATGCAGTCTCTTCCCAGGCCCCACACTCACTCTGTGCCTGCACATTGACGTCCAGCCATTGCTTGCAGACCATGTATAATCGGTTTTCCCTGCCCACTATTTGAAAGAGGGGACAGGACTGGAGGTTGCATCAGAAGAAATTTGCACTGCACTCAATCAGAGTGATTCAATTACCCTCCGTCATTAGCTGAAAGTTTGCCTGAATTGGAAATATGATTCTGTGTCAAAATCCAGCAGAACACTGAAGCGTTTTGTTCCATAAGTCTTGTCGAAATTTTGTTTCCAATGTCCAGCTTCTGCAGTATTTTGATTTTATTGTTGATGAAAGGCCTTTGTATTTGGAGAAAGGAAAGTTCACTTGAGATCTGATTTAAGTGATCTAAATCATGAAGTTGTGAAAGTGTTCGCAGAATCAAGAAGCAGAGGACATTAGTTTAATGTTATCAGCAATGGAAGCAATACTGACGAGGGTTGTATGTTGCCAAGACTGGAGAAAATGAAGAATTTAATCAGCGCACAGACTTAAAAAATCAGATTAGCAAATATAGCTTTTAAGAAAATGTTTTAGAACAACAAGTTCTGGAGTCAGCCTGACAGCCAGCTGTACTGGACCTGATGACGTGCATTGCTGAAAATGTGTTGCTGGAAAAGTGCAGCAGGTCAGGCAGCATCCAAGGAACAGGAGAATCGAAGTTTCGGGCATCAGCCCTGCTTCAGTAATAAGGAAAGTGTGTCCAGCAGGCTAAGATAAAAGGTAGGGAGGAAGGACTTGGGGGAGGGGCGTTAGGAATGCGATAGGTGGAGGGAGGTCAAGGTGAGGGTGATAGGCCGGAGGGGGGGTGGGGGCAGAGAGGTCAGGAAAAAGATTGCAGGTTAGGAAGGCGGTGCTGAGTTCGAGGGATTTGACTGAGCGAGTCTGTTTGAGAACGTGGCTGAAGAGCTTCTGTGCAGAGGAGATGACCTGGGGTGTGCAGTGAGAGAGGGACTCACTGAAATCCTTGTAGAGGGAGGAAGAGAGTTTCTTCAAGGAAGGCATCCTTGTAAGAGGATTCGCAGTAGAATAAAATCTTCCCTCGAATTCCTGCAACATATTTTCAGCTCTGATCTTCAGCCTCTGCAGTCCTCACTTTCTCCTGATGATGTGCAGTATTCGGATTCATGAACAACCTCACAGCGAAGTCACTCGCAGGTATCAGTGATCCTAACCTGATAGCTTTTACAGTCACTTTCCAGGAGAGGATTGAGCATGAGACTAGTATTACAATCTTAAATTTGAACAGTCGAAGGTATGACATCAGAATGAATGGGAAATGGAAATTTATGTAAGAGACAGTTCGGAAAATATTCCACACCATTTTTAAAAAAATATTCTTTTAGTGAACTTCGTCTTTATTGACATGGTAAGCTTTTATTTCTCATCCCCAAGTGACCTTATCAAAATGGCAGTGAACTGTTACCTTGAGGTGTTGTGCATTTAGTTTCGAAACACCAACAATTCTGTAAATGAGGGACTGCCAGAATTTAAAAAAAATTGTTTTCACACCAAAGAGTAAGGCGACACTCCTGGACTCGCTTACTGGAAATTATTAGGACTAATGTTACGTATGTGATCCAGCACGTTTCAATGTGGTATACCAAAGCACACTGTCCTGCAGTCACACAGTCTTCTGCCATCACCGTCTGTCTCCTAGCAGTCAGCCAATTTTGTATCCAACTTATCAAATAACCCTGAATCCCCTGTGCTTTGACATATATTTTATTTTGTGGACTTTTCTTTTTGCTCTCATGGCTTGGCAGACATGTGGAGAGTATTTGAGGAGCAGTTGTTGCGAGTGATGCACGAAATTGTTCCTCTGAGACAGGTAAGAAGGCGTAAGATTAAGGAACCTTGGATGACGAGAAAAGATGAGCTTTTCTTGAAAAGGAATAAGGCAGCTTACGTAAGGTGGAGGAAGCAAGGATCTAACACAGCTTTAGTGGATTACAGGTTTCTGGAAAGGAGCTCAGAAATGGACAGACGAGAGCCAGGATAGGGCACGAAAAAGGCTTGGCAAGCAGGATTAGGGAGAAGCCAAATGCATTTTACCTATACGTGAGGAATAAGAGAATAATTAGGGAGAAGGTAGGGCCGATGACGGATAGCGTAGGGTACTTGTGCGTGGAGTCTGAACAGATAGGGACAGCCCTAAATGAGATTTTTGCTTCTGTTTTTACCAAGGAAAGGGACCTCGTTGTGAATGAAAATTTTGATGAGCTGGGATACAGTCTTGACCAGATCAAGATTGTTGAAATTGACGTGCTGGAAACTTTGGAAAACATTAAGATTGATAAGTCCCCAGGGCCAGACCAGATTTATCCCAGGCTGCTCCCGGAAGTGAGAAAGGAGGTTGCTAAGCCACTGGGGAGGATATTTTCCCTACTCCCCACGGGAGTCGTACCGGAGGATTGGAAGGAAGCGAATGTTGTTCCTCTTTTCAAGAAGGGTAATAGGGAAATCGCTGGCAATTACAGACCAGTCAGTCTTTCGTTTGTGGTCAGCAAAGTTTTGGAAAAAAATCTGAGGGACAGGATTTATGAGTACTTGGCAAAGCACACTTGATTAATAACAGTCGGCATGGCTTTTTCAGGGGCATAACATGCCCCACAAATCATTTTGCGTTCTTTGAGGAGGTGGCAAGAAAGGTCGACGAAGGTCAGGCGGTGGATATGGTGTATTTGGACGTCAGCAATGCACTTGATAACGTTCCCCATAGTAGGCTCATGCATAATGTCAGATAGTATGGGATACAGGAAGATTTGATTATCTGGATTCAGAACTGGCTGGCTGACATAAAGCAGAGAGTGGATGTAGATGGAAAGTATTCTGACTGGAGGTCAGCATTGAGTGGGGTCCTGCAAGGCTCTGTTCTTGAGCTTCTGCTGTTTGTAGTTTTTTTTAAATTACTTGATGAGAGGTTGAGGGGTGGATTAGTAGATTTGTAGGTGACACAAAGGTTGGAGGTGTCGTCGATAGTATCGACGGCTATTGCAGGCTGCAGCGCGGCTTGGACAGGATGCAGAGCTGGTCTGAGAAATGACAGATGGAGTTCAACCTGGATAAATGCGGAGTGATGCATTTTCGTAGGACGAACTCGAATGCTGAATATAGGAGTAAAGTTAGGCTTCTTGGCAGTGTGGAAGAACAGAGGGATCTTGGTGTGCAAGTACAGGGATCCCTCAAAATTGACACCCAAGTGGATAGGGTTGTTAAGAAAACATATAGTGTTTTGGTTTTCATTAACGGGGGATCGAGTTTAAGAGCTGCGAGGTTTTGCTACAGCTCTACAAGTCCCTGGTGAGACCACACTTGGAATACCATGTCCAGGTCTGGTGGCCTGACTATCTGAAAGATACGGAGGCTTTGGAGAGCGTACCACGAAGGCTTACCAGGATGCTGCCTGGACTGGAGGGCTTGCCTTATGAGGAGAGGTTGAATAAGCTCGGACATTTCTCTCTGGAGAGAAGGAGGAAAAGAGAAGACCTGATCGAGGTATACAGTGATAATTAATGGAATAGATAGAATCACCAGCCAGTGACTTTCCACCAGGGAAGAACTGACTGGTAGGAGGTGTAATAGTTTGAAGGTACTGGGAGTAAGGTATAAAGGAGACGTCAGAGGTAGGTTCTTTAAACAGAGAGTTGCGAATGCATGGAATGCGTTGCCAGCTGTAGCGATGGAAGCAGAGTCATTAGGGACATTTTAGCGACTGATGGACATGCATATGGATAGCAGTGACTTGAGGGATGCATAGGTTAAGTTATTATATTTTACATGAGTATTAAACTGCGGCAGAACATGGTTGGCCAAAGGGCCTGTTCTGTGCTGAACTTTTCTATGTTCTATGTTCTGTGTTTAACTCTGTTGTTGTCTGTCTTACTGCAAATCTGTTCAAATCTCTCCATATCACGGACTGGACTTGCTCAAAACTGTCCAAATCCCGGGCAAAACCATCATTGGACTGTGGGAGGAAACTCATACAGACTCGGGGAGAATGTACAAATTCCACACAGACAGTCGCTTAAAGCTGGAATCAAACCTGAGTCACGAGCACTATGAGGCAACATACTAATCACTTAGAGATTCAATCTGCTATTACAATTTGGAATAACAAGATTGGTCTGCAACACTAACAGAATGATACTTTCCAACAAAAAACAAATTGGCCAATCACCTAAATGTGCGAAATGGTTTCATTATCAATGCAATGCCAGGCATGTAGGCCATATACCTGAGGTCTGGCTTATGACATCATGTAGCATTTCCCTTTGTGCATTTGCAACGACAAGGTACTGGCCATACTCAACCGGTTCATGAGTGGAAACTGACAACCACGGTGATCAGCATTTGATGTAGTTCTGTAATTGGAAAACATTTTCAAAGTATTCCATAGTTATTAATTACAATTGCTACTTACTAATAATTACACTGACTGCCAATTTAGGGTTTAAAAATACCGATGAAGAAAGGTTACACTCGAAATGTCCACTTCTGCACCTCCTGATACTGCCTTTCTTGCTGTGTTCTTCCAGCCACCGGCCTTTGTACTATCAATTTATAGTTGTCTATCCAGCTGACAGTGGAGTGCATTTGTGAGCACTGGAAACTGTGTGCGTTACTATACAAGGCTCAGTATTTTTTGCAGACAGAAAGAACTTCTACATGCACTGCACCTGTTTCCACTCTAAAAAGAAACCACGGCGTTAGCCATTCGGTGGTTAATTGCTCAGTACAATGCCAATTAAATATCCTTCCTGGTTTAAAACATAAGGAAATCTATCAGATTTCTGCTCCAGCCCCGCAGGATTCCATATCGTTGAAATCAAAATAGAAAGTTGCACCGAGGATTCAAGAGAAATCAGATTTCAAACGATGCAGATTTCCAGCCAATTTGAGAACCATGGGTTAATTCCCACTCCTCAATTACTTCGATTGTTTGGAAGACCAGCATTCAAACTTGGTGGTCCAACCATCAAGAGCGTTATTAAATCTCGATATTAGGAGTTGAGAAATACTTCTTAATCCGTTCCTAAAATGCCATTTTGCACACATTTTGCCACATTTAATCGACTGTCCAAGGAAATGACTCACAGGCGGCACAATAGCTCAACAGGCGGCATGGTAACACAGTGGTTAGCAATGCTATCTCATACCACCAGGGTCACGAGTTTGACTTCATCCTCGGGTGACTGTCTGTTTGGAGTTTGCACATTCTCACCGTGTCTTCGTGAATATCCTCCGGTTGCCACTGTATCATCACACAGTCCAAAGATGTGTAAGACTAGGTGAATTGGCCATGCTAAATTGCCCATAATGTTCAGAAATGTGTCGGTTTCGTACATCAGTCAGAAGAAATGTAGAGCAATAGAGTGGAGAAATGGGTCTGGGCGGGTTAATCTTTGGAGGGTCCATTAGGGCTTGTTGCGCCAAATGACCTGATTCCACACTGTGGGGACTCTACGATTCTGTGAAGGTTATTTCCAGATTACCCGATTGTGTCGAATTGTCGATCTCTTGGTTAATTTAAGTCATACATGGAAGGAACGTTTGCCACATTTACCAGACTTGTTCGATCGACTTTGGGAGGCAGTCTTGGTGGTATACCTGGCTAGAATTGAATTTAGCAAAGGCCTAGTCATCTTCTTGTGCCACGTTATTGGACGTAGACAATTGGTCCCATGCAATACAATAACAAAATTAATTGGCGAGATTGTCATACCAACGACAAAAGTGCAGTATAATGATTCCTGGGCTTGAGTGGATTTGATCGAAATTTTTGTCCCAAATTTTGGCTGTGTGGCTTCTCCACGCACTGAATTGTTAAAGACAGCCAAGCTGATTCAGTGGACAGCGGAACTTAAGAAGGCATTTGACATGCTGGAAGATAATTTTTCCCACTGCCCCGTCTTCGCCACACCTAATTAAGCAAAACTAATCAAAGCAGCTATCAGAATGTGTGTTGTGGGTTTGGGTGCTGTGCTGTCATGAGAAGACAACGAAGAAAACAAAAAGATCTATTGGGTAGATCTCCAGGAAATTGAATATTCATCAGCAGAGATATTCGACTGTTCAGGTGCAGACTTTGCGTTTGATGTTGGCATTACAATATTTCAATCTGTATGTTACCAGTAACGTATCTGAGATAACCAGTACACTGATCATAGCCCATTCACGCTTGTACAGAATTTGAAGGACAAAATTCCAGACTGTTTAGATGGAGGTTGATGCTACAGCCATTCAATTTGAAAATAAACTTTGCTGCTGACTCATTGTCGCGATTAGAACGAGAAACGGAGTTGTTCAGTAGCAGGAGTAAAACAGATTGGAAGATAATGTAATAGTCCATGTTAGCATAATTCTAGTCAACTTAAGGTATATGGGTGTTGTAGTGTACTAACAAATTAAGGTTAATGGATTTTAAAATTAAGCCATCATTTGATGTTAATGAGTCTCCTTTTGAGGGATGTGGGGGATTGATCTACTTGAAAAAGCTTTTAAGTGAAAAAACAAAACACTTGTGCAATGTAAGGACGGTGACCAGTTCTCCAAGCTCATATTTACTTTGGTTTACAAAGTGAAAAATCACACAACACTAGTTTATAGACGAATAGGTTTATTTGGAAACGCTAGCTTTCAGAGTGCTGCGCCTTCATCACGTGGTTGTGGAGTATAAGACCATACGACACGGAAGTTATAGCATAAGTTTACAGTATGATGCAACTGAAATTATATATTGAAAAAGACCTGGATTGTTTGTGAAGTCTTTCATCTTTTAGAATAACCATGTTGGTTTCACTTGTTTCATGAGTAAATCTCAGAACTTTTTAAATAAGTTATATTCTCAAATGAACTTTAACAATAGGTGCCATGTCGCCTCAGATAATTCATTGAAGATGTGAGGCGCCCTGTGTAAGGCCGTCTGTGCCCAATGTTGAGACTGCTTCTATTTCTAAAAAGAAATCTATTTGAGACGACATGACACCTATTATTAATGATCAATTGAGAATATAATTTCTTAAAAGAAGTTCTGGGATTAACATGTGAAAAAACTGAAACCAACTTGCATATTATGAAAGATGAGAGACTTAAGAAACAATCCAGGTCTTCTTCAATACATAATTTCAGTTACATCACACTGTAAACTTCTGCTATAAATTCTGTGTCTTACAACCTCATACTCCGCAATCACTTGATGAAGGAGCAGCGCTTCAAAAGCTAGTACTTATTATAACCTGGCATCGTGTGAATTTTTAACCTTGCACAGCCCAGTCAAACACTAGCACCTCTAAATCATTACTGTTGTATGGTTAAGTTTTAGCAGGCAGTCAGTGGTGAAGATCCTGCAACTGAAGTAACAGATCCATGTTGATCATTCCTATCTCTTCTATATTTGTTTTTTTGCATTGGTTGTTCATTTAGATTGTTGAAAGTATATGTAATAGCATCATTAATTTGGTAGTCTGTGGAGGTTTTTGGACAATTGATTTTGCATTTTGTTCTCTTTTCTTTGCATTTCATTCGTTGAACTTGAATATAAATTCTATTTTGTTTAGAACGAAGTGGTTGGGCCCGCTGCATTACTCCTGGAGTATCCATTTATTAATATGCAAAAAAAAAGACGAGTAAAGTTAGGTTCCCGGATACTTTCTGGAAATGTTTTGAGGGGTCCTGGCCCAATCCATAGCTACTACTTTTCTGAAATTCCCTAAACTAAAAGCTCCAAACATCGCAAAAATGGGTTCCCAAACATGAGGCAGAATTCCACGTTAAGAAAATGGCTAAGGACTCCTCATGAGTCAACACTATAATTTGCGTTCCTCGGAATATTACATTTTCTTTTGCCCCAAACTGCCAGGATTCTGAGCATTCGATGAGATGTTTTAATTTCCCAACTTTATTCGACCTGAATCTGACTGTAGTTTCGTATTTACATCTTTTACCAAAGTCTATGCACAAATATCAGGGCAGATTCACACCTAGAATCAGGAACCCTGAAGTAAAATCTATGCAACTTTTGACTTCATTTCAAATTATCGAAAGAAAATCCCGTGGCGTGGCCAGGAAGATGAGGAGAAAGTCAGTTGACACAGTGAGTATTGCGGATTGCCTTAGCAGGAGTTGGGAAGAGGTTAAGTAAGAAGTGGAACAGTATTTCAAACAGCAAAGAAACACCAAAAAAGAAACATCATGGATCGAATGGTCTCTCACCATGTGGGAAGATGTGATGACAGCCTACAAAAGGCTCATCTGTCTGACTCGAGGAAGAAATGTTTCCAACATGTCTAATTCCATATCATGAACAGGTCTCCAACACCTTGCTGAAAATTTGAAACTGAACACATGGAGTGCATGGTTGTTTTGCAACAATTGTGACACACCACATATGATTGGATTATCTCATGTGGATTGGACCAGTATTTCGAACATCAGGACAGATTTGTTATTTTGCCACGACTCTGTTCTGTCCATCTGGGTTTGGACTTTCAGTGACCAGACACCTTCCGCTTTCTTCAGCTTCTGGAAACATTTCAACAATAGGTTGACGTGTTTCTGATATTTACAAAACTGAATGACATGGGAGATGCAGCTGTTTGCGTGAAAACAATGCAGTGCTTTCCCTCGACTGTTTTCACTACATACTTTAAGGCCTCGTATACATCATGGAAAACACACACTGACCAATTGGCTGCGTTCGAAAATACCTTATGTCTCACTACAAGTTTGATCCCGAGCTTGTTGAGACGTACTGCCGTTTTATGTTGGTCTTACTCTGTCATTTCTGTCCTTCATCAACTGCACTCTTGTGGTGACAGTGAATATCAGAAGCAGTCTTCTTTAAATTAGGGATTTCATTGCCTCTGGAATAGCACTGAGTTCAGCTATTAAACATGGCGTATTCCTGTCTCCATTTTATTCTCATTTATTTATTTTGAATTGATTTATTTCAGACAGCAGTACATCTCTTCCAGGAGCATATTTTTGTTGCTGTTGTTTTCTGTTTCTTTTCATATCCTGTCATTATTCTCTTTGATCTCGGGGAACTCAAACTTCTGTTATTCAAATCCTCCTGTCTTCCACCAATTCGCACATTCCCCCTCTGGCCATGTCCCTCAAGCCAAATTGCACCCCCACACCGAATATGCACCTCAAGCAACAACAAGATGAGAGAAGCTGAGTGGAAGAGGCGTGTGGAGAGGGTGACAGAGGAGGGAGAGAGAATTAAGGGGGATACCATTGGAGAAACAATGAAAAAGAGATAACAATGGAAGGAAGAGACAGAAAGGGACAGTGCGAGAGTGGAAGGAAGGTATGACAGGATTGCAGATAATTTAAGGAGGTGATATCAGATTGGGTGTCACCAGAGGAGAAAGCTCGGACAGAACAACCACAGTTCCAGATTTCGGCCATGATCCCCACCTTCACCTGAGGCCCTTCGAAATTAACATTTTTGTCATTAACAAATTTAAGTTTTAGATACAGTCAAGTAGAATGATGCCTTTTGTCACTGGTCCCTAAGTTAAGAGGAATATTGAATTGTGTCCCTGTAACCCACTGAAAAGCCAACGTTATTCCCAGTCTGTTCACTTGAGACTGCATTGCTGAAGCATTGACTTAAAATGAGAAATCTCTGGCGGGATTGATTAATGAGTGTCTTTGATTAATTGATTAAGTTGAGTACAGTAAAGGGGTATTTCAGCACATTCTTCAGCTGCTGTCTGAACTTGGTCTGGGTCACTGCATAAATTGCAGTGTTTGTGCAGCAACTTAGGAGCTGCAGCATGAATCCCAATTCTAGGACGAACCAATCGAGATACAGAGCGTCATACCCAATCCGCCACATCCGTCTCCATATACAAAAAAACATTAACATTGACCATAACAGGATGAAATTGGCCGAGATCACAAATAGTAAAATTATGGATTTTTTTCGACTTTGCATTTCTCTGTCACACTGAACATCCATATTTTTCTGTGCCCTGAGTCTACTGCGGGCTCTGCTACTCACTAAAATATGTCTGACGGTGAAAGCATTGAGCAGCAGGATCAGGACAAATGGGAGAGCCGGGGTGAGAATGTTGTGGAGGAACTCGATTGCAACCCAGGCACGAGACGAATAAACACTTAATGTAATCTCACAAAACCAAGGGGTGTTCCTCAACAAATACTCACCTGTGAAGAGAAAATACCAGAAAATGTTCTTTAAATAGCTCAGCACAGTCACTGTACCCAGGACCGCAGCCACAGTTTTTTCACTACAATATTTATTTTTCAGCTTCTCCCAACAAATGGCCACAAATCGATCAAAGGTGAAAGTGACTGTGAACCAGACAGAACAGTCAGTGGCTGAATAAAGCAAGACAGCATGGATATTACACACACGGATGGACTTCAGAAAATGAAATTGTTCCCAATAAACAATGGGAACGTGTCTCAACATCAGGTCGAGGATAATGACCAGTAGATCCGCCACTGCCATGGCCCCCATGTAACGTCTGACGCATGGAGACAATCCACAATCTTTATAAAGCAGGATGAAGATCGTCACTATGTTCACTGCGAGGAAGGCAAACAAACAAATTACATATCGGTTTGGGAGGCAAAATTACCAAATGATTGAAGATCTATTGATATTATCAAATGTGTCACTCTATATAGAGATTTAATAAAAGACTTGGAACTGAAATAACAAATGGTAAGTTCTGAATTGTATACAAGCATATTTTGTACAGCAAGCGAAACCCTCCATCCCCAGATGCACAGACACGCATCCATAGTTATTCATCCAGTTAATTTGTAAATGTTCCCACACACTCAAACAGTCGATAACAACACAGGACACCTGTTCACAGTTCCGAACGCAGTGGACGTAAACATTGCCATCCTGAAAGATTTTCTCCCAGTTAAATAATGGCAGAATTTGGAAATTTATGCGTTTTCGTCCAAGTTACGATGGATGAAATGGAAACGCATGGAAAACTTACTCACCCCTTTTTTGACCTGAGTTGATTTGGAAACAGTGTCCACTTCTCCTTGGAATGGGAACTCTTCCCTCAGGATCTAGCCTTTCATTCAACTAATTGCCATCCGGCCATTCAGAAATAATATTAGTTACAAATTACTCTGGAGAGTCTCTGTTATACAATGTCCCAGAGAATGCCACTTCAAGAATTTTCTTGGTGACTCTATCTACAGAGTCTTCCACGTAGATTTCCAGACTATTTCTACTTTCAGGGAACGACCACTTTTCACCCAGTGCACAACACATGGAGGTGGGCAGGATTGTGCTTTATTTTCAAACACGCAAGGATACAGGCAAATTTGGCTGACTGGACAGAGAATTGGCTGGCTGAAAGAAGACAGCGAGTGGTGTTGGATGGAAAGTCATCCCCCTGGCGGTCAGTGGCTCGTGGTGTCGTGCAGTGATCTGTTTGTGGGCTTCGGTTCTCTTGTAGATTTTATAAACGACGCATGAAGAAGTGGAAGAGTGGATTAGTAAGTTTGCCGATGACACATAGGTCGGCAGTGTTGTGGATATTTTTGAGGGCTGTTGCAGGCTGCAGCAAGACATTGACAGAATGCAGGGCTGGCCTGAGAAGTGGCAGATCGAGTTCAAACTGGATAAATGCGAAGTGGTTCATGCTGGAAGTTTGAAATTCAATGCTGATTACAGAGTTAAGGACAGGATTCTTGGCAGTGTGGAGGTGCAGTGATATTTAGGGGTCCACGTACATAGATCTCTCAAAATTACCACCCAAGTTAATTATGTTGTTAGGAAGGCGAATGGTGTTTTGGCTTTCATTAATAGGTTGATTGATTTTAAAAGTTGTGAGGTTTACCTGCAGTTCTATAAAAGCCTGGTTAGACCACACTTGTAATATTGCGCCCAGTTCTGGTCGCCTCATTATTGAAAAGATGTAGATGCTTTCGAGAGGGTGCAGTGGGAATTTAGCATGATGTTGCCTCGATTGAAGGGCTTGTCTTATGAAGGCAGGCTGGGTGAGCAAGGGTTTTCGCACTGGAGAGAAGCAGGAAGAGAGGTGACTTGATAGAGGCGTACAAGGTAATGAAAGGCAGAGATGGAGTAGAGCGTTTTGAGATGATTTGTAGCTCAGGTTGAGGTTTTGGATATAGGTTTGTTCGCTGGGCTTGAAGGTTCATTTCCAGACGTTTCATTACCCTACTAAGTAACATCTTTATTGGGCCTCAGGGAAAGCAATTTTGAAAATTCATGCATTCGATTTATATATTTGGGTATGTTTGGATTGGTTATGTCTTTTCTTGTGGTCATGTTATTTCCTGTGGTGAAGTCATTTCCTGTTCCATTTCTCATGGGGTGGTAGATGGGGTCTAACTCGATGTGTTTTTTGATAGAGTTCTAGTTGGAATGCCATGCTTCAAGGAATTCTCGTGCGTGTCTGTTTGGCTTGTTCTGGGATGGATGTGTTGTCCCGGTCGAAGTGTTGTCCTTCCTCATCCGTATGTGAGGATACTAGTGAGAGAGGGTCATGTCTTTTTGTGGCTACTTGGTGTTCAGGTATCTTGGTGGCTAGTTTTCTGCCTGTTTGTCCAATGTAGTATTTGTTACAGTCCTTGCAAGGTATTTTGTAAATGACTTTGTTTTGCTCATTGTCTGTACAGGGTCTTTAAGTTCATTAGCTGCTCGTTTAGCTCCAAACACACTTAATCAACAGTACCTTCAGTCGTGAAATCTCGGAATTATTCCATGAGCCACATGCAAATTGTCACAGAAAGAAGAAAACTAGTTTAGTAAACGTGTCAGTAACCCAGTGGTCCAGGAAAGAAGATTGCCATTTAGAGTGATGCGGTCCCGAAGCGCGGACACTGGCCCTTCGGCCCAAACTACTCCATGCTGAAAAAAATGCCCTCTAAAACTAACCATACTTACCTCCAGAAGGTACACATTCTTCGAAAACTTCCATATCCATGTATGTGCCCAAATGCCTTTCATATATTTTTAATGTACTAGCGTCAAACACTTGCATTGGCAGATCTTTCCATATGCATACCATCCTCTGAGTGAAACAATTATCCATCATTGGCCCAGATTTCTCTTCCTCTCCAAACTAACACCCACTCTGTTTTCGATTCAGGGACCCCGTGAAAAAGACTGAATGCATTAACCCTACCCATGCCACTCATGTTCTAATACAATTTGATGAGATATTCTCCTCTAACCTCGTCTCCTACACTCAAAGTAGAAATGTCCTAGCTTGTTCACACTCTCCCTAAACTTAGACCTTTGATTCCAGCCAACATACGTATAAATTTCTTAGGCAGTCTTTCCATTCTAATAGCATCCTCCTTTAGAAAGGTAACCAAAAGTGAACTCAGTAATGGATGACCGGACTGACCAACGTCGTGTACAAATGATTTTTCTTCATTTGTGGGACTTAGGCGTCATTGATGAGCCAGCATTAATAGCCGATCACTACTTAGAACATGGAACAAAGAACATTTGGCCCTCAATGTTGTGCTGACCTGTGAAAATAAGCTGAAGCTCATCTCGCCAGCACGATTCACTTTTGTCCATATGTTTACCGAATGACCATTTAAATGCCTTTCATTTTGGTGTGTCTTCAACTGTTGCAGGCAGGGCGTCCATGTCCTTGCTAATTTCTGAGTAAAGAATCTACCTCTGACATCTGTCCTACATTTAACACCCTTCAATATAAAGCTATATCCCCTGGTACTAGCCAGCACTATCTGAGGAAAAAGGCTCTCACTGTCCACCCTATCTAACCGTTTGATTATTGTATATCTCAATTAAGTCACCTCTCAAACTTGTTCTCTCTGACGAAAACAGCTTCAAGTCCCTCAGCCTTTCTTCATAAACATCCTTGTTAATCTACTCTGAATCTTTTCCAAACCTTTCACATCCTTTCAATAATGCAGTGACCAGAACTGTATGCAATACTCCAAGTGCACCAAAATTTTGAACATTGCAACATGACCTCATGGCTCTGAAATGCAATCCCTCTACCAATAAAAGCTAAGAAACCATATGACTTCTAAACAAACCTATCACCTAGGTGACAATTCTCAGGGTAGTATGTACATGGACATGGAGATCTCTCTGCTCATTTACACTAACAAAAATCTTACCAATAGCCCAGTACTCTGTATTCCTGTTACTCCTTCCAAGGTGAATGGTCTCACACTTTTCCACATTAAACTAGATTTGCCGCCTTTCAGCCGAGCTCTGCAGCTGATCTGTCTCGCTCTGTAACCTGCAACATCCTTTTGTACTATCCACAGAGCGACGTTCGCGTCATCTGCACATTTATTAAACCATCCTTCTCTGTCCTCATCCAGGTCATATATAAAACCGATAACAAGCAGGCACTTACTTGCGGTTCAACACTAGTAATTCAGCTTCAGGATTAACATTTCCTATCAAGAACACCCTCTGTCTTCTTTCAGCGAGACAATTTCTGATCCAATTTGCCAAATTACACTCAATCCCACGCCACCATATTTTCAGCAATAGCCTAACGTGGGGGACCTTATTAAATGCCTTATTGAAATTAATATATATCGAATCAACTGCTTTATCCTCATCCACTTGTTTCATCACATTCTCAACCAAGTCAAAAAGGTTTATGAAGCACGAGTCGCCCTTCAGCAAACCCAGTTGACTATCGCATATCAAGTTATTACTTTCTCGATGATTATGAATCCTATCACTTGTAAACATTTCAAACAATTTGCCCACACACTAAGTAAGGCTCGTTTGGTTGTCTCTACTCCCCTTCTTGAACAAGGGACAACATTTGCTCTCCTCCAGTATTCTGGCAATACTCCTATAGACAAAGCCTCTGCAATCTCCTCCCTGGGTTCTCAGTTAATCCAAGTTTAAATCCGATCAGACCTGGAGCCTCTCAAAGTTATCTTCACACTTTCCCGAATTGCTAACACTTCCTTCTTGTGAACTTCAATCCCGTCTAGTCGAATGGTCTGTATCTCGGTATTCTGCTCCACAACACTGCATTTTTCCAGCTGGAATACTGACAAAATATATTCACTTTGCAATTCTCCCATCTCCTCGGACTCCACGCACAATTTCCCACTACTGTGCTTTATTGACCCGAACGTTACTCCAGTCATTCTTTTATTCCTGACATAACGATAGAAATCTTTAGGTTTTTCCTTGATCGCATCTGCCAAGGAATTCTCGTGTTCCCTGCTGGCTATTCTTAGCTCTCTCTTTCGGCCTTTCCCAGCTAACTTGCAACTCTGAAGCGCCCTAACTGAATCTTCGTGCATCACCCTCACATAAGCCTTCTTCCTCTTGAAAACAGATTCAATTTCTTTCGTAATCCATGACACACTCGCTCGACCATTTCCTCCCTGCCTGACAGGTACGTACTTATCAAGGGCATGCTGTTGCTGTTCCTTGAATAAGCTCCATATTTCAATTGTACCCATCCTCTGCAGTTTCCTTGTCCATTTTATGCTTCCTAAATTTTCCATATGGCAACATAATTGTCTTCGCCCCAGCTCTAAATCCTGTCCTGCCGTGTATACCCGTGCAATGCTGTGCATTGCTAAAGTAAACATAACCTAGCTGTGGTCATTGCCACAGAAGTGCTCACCCTGCTTCTACATTTAACACCGAGTCTGATTCATAACCCAGTGCAGAATCTAATGTGGCCTCGATTCTTGTTGTTTTATATACAAACTATGTCAGGAAACCCTCCTGAACAGAATGGACTAAAACTCACCCCAGGAAGGAACTCGATCTATAATATTTCCAGTCAATAAAAGGAAAGTTAAAATCTGCCTTAACAACTACCCAGTTACTCTCAGTCCTTTCCTAAATCATTTTTGTTATCCTTTCTTCTACATCGCTGGAACTAGTCGGAGGCCACAGAAAATCCCAAAAGGGTGAACTTTCCTTTCCTGTTTCTCATCTCAGCTCATGTGTTCTCAGCCGATGCGTCCTGAAACGTCCTGTCCGCCACTCTAATATTGTCTTTGACGAACAATGCCAAACCTCCCCCTCTTTTCCCAACTTCCCTGATCTCCATGAAACGTCTAAACGCTGGAACCTGCAACAATCATTCCTCTA
This sequence comes from Chiloscyllium punctatum, assembly GCF_047496795.1. NCBI lineage: Eukaryota > Metazoa > Chordata > Chondrichthyes > Orectolobiformes > Hemiscylliidae > Chiloscyllium > Chiloscyllium punctatum. The sequence continues at coordinate 129,854,930 of NC_092742.1, forward strand.
ACCAGCGCCACCCTTGACCCGGAAATGGCCACAATATCGAAGTCCCAGGTGTCAACTTATTCTGCAGGTTTATCTACGTTGAAATAGACTCACTCAAAACCAACTTTTTGCTTGCCTTGCGACCGTAAGAAGGTGACCTTGAGAAGGTCGCTGCAGTCCACTTGCTGTGAGTTGACAAATAATGCTAGTAGGGAGGGAATTCCAGGATTTTGACCCAACAGCTGTGACAGAGCACTGGTTGTGGCGGGATTGAATGTTTATAAACGTGATGCCAATCAAGTGGGTTATTTTGTCCTGGATGTTATCAAGGTTCTTAAGAGTAATTGGCTCTGCAACCATCCAGGCAAGTTATTCTGTAACACTCGTAACTTGTGCCTTGCAGACGATGGATAAACTTTGAGTTTTCAGAAGGTGTGTTGCTCGTCGCAGTATCCTAGTCTCTTACTTGCTCTTGTAGCCACTGTATTTATGGTGTGAATCCAGTTGGGTTTCTGAGTTTTGGTAACTCCAAGGATGTTGACAGTGGGGAACTCAGTGATCATAATACCGTTGAATGCCAAGGGGTGGTAGTTCGAGTGTCTCTAACTGGTGATGGTCATTTTCTGGAATTCGAGGGGCACAAATATTACTCGCCACTTGTCGCTCCAGCCTGGATATTGTCCAGATCTTGTTGCATTTGGTCTTGGACTGTTTCAGTATCTGTGGTGTCGCAAATGTTGCGAAATACTGTGCATTATTTGACGTCATCCCCAGCTTTGAACTTATGACAGAGGGAAAGTCATTGATGAAGTGGCTGAAGTTTGCTGCACCTTGGCCACTACCCTGAGGGACCCCTGCAGAGATATCTTGAAGTTGAGAAGACTGACCCTCCAGAACCACAACCATTTCCTTTGTGCCAGGCATGACTATAACCAGCTGAGTTTTGTTTTGCCCAGAGGTGCCTATTGATTCCAGTTTTGCCAAGGTTCCTTAATGTCATCCTTAGTTAATTGCGGCATTGAAGTCAAGGGATGTTACTCTCACTTCACCTCTGGAATTCCGCTGTTTTGTCCATGTTTAAACCAATGTTGTAATGAGATCAGGAGCTGAGTGATCCTGGCTAGACCCAAATTGGGCGTCACTGAACAGATTCCTCCTGAGCAGCTGCTGCTTGACAGCACTGTTGATGACACTTTCCATCAGCTTTCTTTATGATTGACAGTAGGCTGATTGAGGGCGGGGGATGGGTATAAGAGGCCTGGTAAAATCTGTCCTGCGTTTTGTGCACATGACATACATTTTCGGGAAGATGCGAGTGGTGTATCTTTACTGGAAGAGATTGGATCAGGGATTGGCAATTTCTGGAACACACATCTTCAGTAATATTTCTGGTATGTTCTCACAGCCCATTACCTTTCCAGCCGGATTTTGAGAGCGCGTGGAGTGAATCGAATTGCTTGGACACTGATATCTATATATTCAAGACCAGAAGAAATGGATGATCCACACGGCACGTTTGACTGAAGGTGCAACTGCATTAGCCTTATCTTTTGCACTGATATGCTAGGGTCCTCCATCATTGAGGATGGAGATATTTGTGGAGCCTCCTCCTCCAGTGTGTAGCCTCATAGTCCACCATAATTCCCGACTGGATGTGGCAGGACTGCAGAGCTTAGCTCTGATCCGTTTGTTGTGGGATCACTTCGATCAGTTTATCACTTGCTGTTTATGCCGTTTGACATGCAAGTAGTCGTATTTGGTAGCTTCAATAGGTTTACACCTCATTTTTAGGAATGCCAATTGCTGCTCCTGGCATGACCTTCTGCGTTCTCCTTTGAAACAGGGTTGATCCCCTAGCTTGATGGTAATGGTTGAGCGGGGGATTGAGCAGACCATGAGGTTTCAGATTGTGCTGGAGCACAGTTCTGCTGCTGTTTATGGCCCACAGTGCCCCATGGATATCCAGTCTTGAGCTACTAGATTAGGTCCAGGTCTGTCTCATTTAGCACGGTGATAGTGTAACACAACGCAATGAAAGTTATTGTCATTATGAATGCGGGACTTGTCTCCACAAGGACAGTGCGGTGGCCACGTTTTCCAATACTGTACTGGACAGATGCTTCTGAAGACGGCAGATTAGAAAGAATTAGGTCAAGAATGTTCTTTATCCTCTTGTTGGTTCCTTCACAACCAACCACAGATCCATTTACCTCCTTCAGTATCCGACCGGCTCGAACAGTAATGCTGGTGTTGCTGAGCCACTGTTACGGATGGACATTTAAATCTCCCTCCTAGACTATATTTTGTTCTCTTGCCACCCTCAGTGCTTCCTGCAAGTGTTCTTCAACTTGGAGTACTGATTTCTCATCCGAAGGAGAATTGTATGTAGTAACCAGGTTCAGGTTTACTGTCCATGTTTATCCTGAATCCTGAGACTTCATGGCATCTGGAGTCGATGTAAATGTCAACCAGGGTAACGCCCTGTTGGCTGTATACCTCTGTACCGCCTCCTCTATTGGGTCTGTCCTATCAGTTGTTCAAGACACATCCAGGAATGGTAATCATGGTGCCTGGGATGTTATCTGTAATGTATTATTCTGCAAGAAAGACCACGTCAGGCTGTTGAGTGACTAATCTGTGAGATACCTCTCACAAGTTGGGCACTATCCCCCAGATGTTGGCAAGGTGGCTTTTGCCTGGTCGACAGGGCTGTTTATGGTTATGTATTTCCCAGTTGTAAGGTTGATGCCATGTGGTCCTTCTGACTTCATTTCTTTGTTGTGGCTTCGTAGAGATTGTTACAATCTGAGTGGCTTGCCAGGCCATTTCAGTGGACAGTTCAGAGTCAATCACATTGCTGTGGCTCTGGAGTGACACGCAGTCACACCAGTTAAGGATGGCAGATTTCTTCAGTGAAGTAGAGAGGTGTTTCGGATAATTGATGATAGTCTTTGGTCATCAGTCGTACCTTAATACCAGTTTGTTACTTGAATTCAAATTCCACCATCTGCCCTGTCAGGATTCGAGCCCTGATCCCCAGAACATTATTCTAGGTCTCTGGCTTAACAGTCAAATTATAATACCATTCGACCATCGCCTCGCCCCTCAATCTGCCACATAATTTCCCAACTACTATATTCAATGTCATGATAGATGAGGGCCAGTGTACCAAAAGCATTCATCGCTGCCCTGTCTATCCGCGTCTCCACTTTCCGACACAGTGCACCTCACTGCCACGGTCCCTCTGTTTCACTACATGCATTAAAGTTCTACCATTCAACGTAAAATATCTACCTTGATTTGACTTTCCAAAATGTACGTCCTCAAACTTGCCCGTACTAAACTCCATTTGTCCTTTCTCAGCCCATTTCGCCATCTGATCAACGTCCTGCTGCAATTTCTGATCACCTTCCTCACTCTTGGTAATAACTCCTAATTTAATGTTAGCTGCAAACCGGCTAATTGTGACTTTTACCCTGTCATCCAAATAATTGATATAGAAAATAAACAAAAATGATTACAGCACCGACCTTTGAGACACTCCACAAGGAAAAGCCTTTGGTCTGACAAGCATCCATCTACTTTTACCCTCTACTTCCAACCAACAAGCCAACTGCTTATCCAGTTTGCCAGCTCCCCCTGGATTCCATGTGATCTTAACATCCAAAGCATTGAACAATGTGAAACCTTGTCAAAGGCCTTACTGATATTCATGTAGACAATGTCTACCGCTCTGCCGTTGTCAACTCTCCTGGTCACTTCATCAGAGACTCTAACAAATTTTATGAGGAATAATCTCCCATGCATAAAGCCATGCTGACTATTTCTTACCAAATCCTGACTTTCGAAATGCAGCATAGCTTATTTTTCAGAATTTTCTCCAATAACTTGCCCACCTCAGATGCTAGGTTTACTAGTCTGTGGTTCCCAGATTTTTTCTTTTCAGCCGTTCTTGAATACGGGCACAATATTATCAAACCCTCCAGTCTTCTGAGATCTCACCCATGGCTAACGATGTTGCAACAGTATCAGCCAAAGCCCCCGATTGTTTTCTCCTGATACTTGCAGTGTTCCAGGATGTGTCTGGTGAGAACGAGGGGATTAATCCACCTTCATATATTCTAATACATTCTCGACTGTGATATTGATCGTCGCAAAGATCACCACCATCCTCCCCAAGTTCCCAAGTTTTCGTGTATTCCTCCAGAGAGAACACAGAGGAGAAATATTCATTAAGGATCACATGCATGTTCTTCCATTCTACACTGACATACCAACTTTCGTCCTTGAAGGTTCCTATTCTCTCTCGTTAATCTTTTTCCTGTCATATACTGAAAGACTCTGTTTTGACTCACAATCTTCTCAGCCAAGGCTGTCTAGTGCCCGATTTTCGCCGTCCTCATTTCCTTCTTCAGTAAATCCCTTCGGTAATTTCGTGGGGCAATGTCAACAGAACCGGCTCAGGAAGGAAATTGACTGTTGAGGATGGGTTCCACCGGAATTGGTCTGCGAATAACACATAAGGAGAAAGGATTAAACAGTCTGGACTCGAAGACTGGAAATTAGTTGAAGAGAGGAGGGCTCAGGCAAAGTTTTTAAAGTCGGTTGAACAAGTAGCGGCATGGTAGAACAATGGTTAGCACAGTTGCCTCACAGCGTCAGAGACCCGGCTTCAATTCCCGCCTCAGGAAACTGTCTGTGTGGACTTTGCACATTCTCCTCGTGTCTGTGTGGGTTTCCTTCCTCGGTCCAAAAATGTGCAGGTTAGGAATTGGCCATGCTAAATTGCACTTAGTATTAGTTGAAGGGGTAAACGTAGGGGAATGGGTCTGGGTGGGTTGCTTTTCGGAGGGTCGGTGTGGACCTTTTGGGCCGAAGGGCCTGTTTCCACACTGTATGTCATCTAAGTAAAGTCAGAGAGAGAGTATGGAGCAAATCAGTAATCGAACTTCTCGCACTGGATATAGGGGACAAGAATAAGATGGGAGACAGTGAACACAAGATTGACTGTGGTGCGCCTAAAATGCATGCAGCACAGGGAACAAAGTAAATGAGTTGAAAATGCGTGAAGCTCAGACTGAACTTGAATAGTAAAATGTTTTTGGGTATCACAGAGACTTGGCTGCAGGAGCATCAGAGCTAGGAATGCATCGCCTCTTGAACGGGCAGAGCGAGCAGGGATACCTTATTAATAAAGAGGAGAATTACATCAATAGAAAGAAGTCACACATAGTCAGAAGACGTAGAATCCAGGTGGGCAGGTTGAGGAACCACAAAGTGAAAAAAAAGAGGAATGGTGGGAAGGTGTATGCAGGCCTCCTACCAATAGTAATAACATGAGACAGAAAATATATCAGGAGAAAGAAAGCCATGTAGGAAAGGCACTATTACAATAATCACGGAGCATTTACTATGCAGGTGGGTTGAGAAAATCAGGTTGGTAGCGAATCCCAGGAAGAGGAATTTGTGTAATGCATGCGATTTTTTGGGACCAGTTTGTGCGTGATTGATTTGGGAAAACACAATTCTGGGGTTGTGACGTGTAATGAGGCAAACATGATTTGGGAGCTCAGCGTGCAGGAGCCCCTTGAGGGCAATGACCACATTACGGTCGATGTCACCCTGCAGTTTGACAGGAATCGGATCAAATTGCACCATTGGCTAAACGTGGTGACAAATACATGACAGAGGAGCTGGTCAGAGATGAATGATAAGCAACGAAAGTGCTGGAATTGCAATGGCTGGAGTATCTGGGGGCAATTTGGCGAACAGAGCAGAATTCATCCCAAGGAATAAAACAGATACTGAGGGGAGAGTGAGAGAACTTCGTATTTGGATAATGTAACAGCGCGTTGAGGGCGGGAGGGAGAGAGAAGATGGGAAATATAGGCTGGTTCAGTTGACCACGTGCAATGGTCAGATTTTGAGTCCAGGAAAAAGAAGGAAATGTGGCTCACGTACAGCCAGCTAGAATCAAGAGAATTCTTAGCAGTATATGGGGAATACAGTAGTTTACTGAAGGAGGGATCAGGAGAGGTAAACGGGGGCATGAGATAGCCTTGGCTGCAAAGATTTGGGAGAATCCAAATAGGTTATTTACGTATATTAAATGAACAATAATAACTAGTGAGCGAATAGGGCTCCTCAAGGATCAAAGTGGACATGTATGTGTTGAACAGCAGATAGGCAAGAGTCCCAATTAACATTTTTCCTCTTTGTTCACCATGAAGAAAGATATGAAGATGTGGCAACTTGAACAAGTGAGTGATGATGTCGTGGAAGCAGTTCATATCACAGAAGAGGAGGTGTTGGATGTAAAAGACTGTTTGAAGATGGATAAATCTCCTGGTCCTAATCAGATATATTCGAGAACAGTGCAAGAGACTAGAGATTTAACTGCGGGGGCCTTGGCTAATATTTTTGCACATCTGTAGCCACGGGTGAGGTTTCAGAAGACTGCAGGGTAGCGAATGCTGTGTCACTATTCAAGAATGGCTGCAAAGAAAAGCCTGGGAACTAGACACCAGTATGTTTAGCAGCTGTGGCGGTTAAGTTAATTGAGAAGATTCTGAGGCATACGGTATGCATGCATTTGGAAGGACAGGGTTTTATTAGGAGTGCTCAGGGTGGTTTTATGAGTGGGAGAGATGAGCAGGAATAAGGGCAGGAATGAGCAGTTAACATAAGGTTGACTGTGTTGCATATGAAATGAATGCAACACACGGAACAAGGTAAATGAGCTTGAAGCTCAGATTGAACTTGAATGCTAAAATGTCTTGGGTATCACAGAGACGTGGCTGCAGGAGCATCAGAGCTGGAGCAGTTACATGTTTGTTCAAAGTCTTTGATGAAGTGACAAGGAAGGCTGACGAGGGCAGCGCAGTAGACGTAGTCTGTATGGATTTTAGTAAGGCCGTTGATGCGGTTCTATGTGACAGGCTGTTTTGGAAGTTTAGGTTGCATGGAATCCACTGGGAACTGTCAAATCTGATGCAAAGTTGGCTTGACGGTAAGAGGCAAAGTGAAATAATGGAAGGATGCTTCTCAGACTGGAGGTCTGTGACTCAAGGTTAGGTGCCTGGTCCATTATTGTTTTTTTGTTATCTACATCAATCGTTTGGATGCGAATGTAGAAGGCATGAATGGTAAGTTTGCTTATGACGTTTAAATAGGTGGAATCATGCAGAGTAAGAGCTTTTATCATCACTTGCAGCAGGACCTTGATCAGCAGGGACATAGTGCCAAGAAATGACAAATGGAGTTTAATATAGATGAGTGTACAGTCTCGCATTTTTAGAAGTCCTATCAAGGAGTTTAATGCTGAAAGCTAGCGCTATAAGGATTTTGAATTGGAGGGATCTTGGATTTCAGGTTCGCTTAAAATGGAATCATAGGTAAATAAGGCAGTGGAGAATTTTTTGGCTCACTAGCCTTCATCGAGCAGAGCACTGAGTGTAGAAGTTGGGAAGTTATTTTGCATTTGTTCAGGGTGTTGGTGAGGCCACACTTAGACACTGTTTTCCGTTGTGGTCACCTTGTTAAATAAAGAATGTCATTAAACTGGAGCAGTGCAGAAGGCATGTGGAAGGATGTTGCCTGCATTCAATTGTTTAATTTATGAAAAGAGTTTGGACAACCTCGAACTCTTTTCTGCAGAGTACAGTGGACTGAGGACTCTCAGATAGAAGTGCATACGTTCATGAGTGGCATGGATGCGTTGAATGCATTTAAGCTGTTCCCCAGCGTTTCAGAATAGAAAATGAGATGACCTCCGTTTAAGGATAGAGGGGAAAGAGTAAAAGGGAACCTGATGGGCAACAATGTTACAAATAGGTTCCTGCACCTATTGAAACAGCTGCCTGTGGAAGTTGTTGATGCAGGTACATTAACAACATTGAAAAGGAATTTGGACTAATACATCGTTCAGAAGGTTTTGGAAGGACATGGACCAGGTGCAGACAAATGGTGTTCGGGTTGACGGACATTTTGGTCAGAATTGACCAGTTAGAGCCAACGGCCATATACCAATCATGTGGGATTCTATGACACTTCTACTCTATTTAGGATGGGATTGCAGAGTTTTTGGAAATGCATGGTAAAATGCAACTAAGTCAGGATGGCTTCATCAAATAAACCTCATGTCTGATCATTCTCTTCGAATTCCTTGAAGAGGTATAAAACAAGTTAGTCTAAGGGATCCAGTGGAGATGATCATTTTCGATTTGCTGAAAGCATTTGTTAAGTTACCACAAAGGAGGCCACTGCGCAAGATAATATGCCATGCTGTTAGAGGCAAGAGATTGACATGCACAGAATATTGGCTAACTGGCAAGAAGCCGAGTTTAGGGATGAAGGGGCATTTACCAGAATGGTAGAAGTGACTAACAGAGATCCGCAGGTGTCAATATTGGGACCATCTCCTCTCCTCATAAGACAAAACCTCCAACCCAGGCTGCATTCAGGTAAATCTGCACCCTTTCTAAAGCATCTACATCCTTCCTATAATGAGCGAATAGAATTGTACACAACATTCCAAGTGTGATCTAACTAGTGTTTTATAGAGTTGCAGTAAAACCCCGATCCACTGTTCATGAATGCCAAAACACCATGGGCCTTCTTAAAAATAGAAACCTAGCAATTTGAGTGGCAACCTCGAGGGGTCTATGTACATGAACTCCCTTTTTTATAACAAACTAAGTGGCTTTATTGTTCTTTGGATGAGGGGAAATAGTGCATTCTCTTGAAGACAATGGAGATAAAAGTGACAATAGGCAAACCTTACTCGACTGATGTAGTTAAATGATGCAGATCTCTACAGATTATTGGTGGACAAAACCATGATTTTCTGACTCAAAGCCAAGCGTTTAATTCATTCATTCTGCTTTCATTATAAACAGTTAGCTATTCTTCAAACATCAGACTTCATAAAATATTGTTACTAAAAGAAACTGTTCAAAAATATATAAGATTTTATTTTATGCTTTATGTTCAAGTTTTATTATGTGTCTTGTTGTTTTCTTTATTAATGGACTCAAGCATTTTCAGAACAAAGGATATCAAGCGAACTGGCATATGTTTGCTGCTTCCTCTCTCTCTCCTTCCTTTGGCAATGACTTGGCCATTTCCCCAATCATCTGCAACCCTCCTTGAATGCGCTGAGCTCCAGAATACTTCAATCAGGACCTACCCTTTCTCTGCAGCGACTTCACTTCAAAGCGATGGATACGGGCCATAAAATCTCAATGATGCATTATGGATTCATTCCTATTATTTTGTTCAAAACGTCCCTTGTAAAAAAGACTGTTGCAAGGTATTTCCTCCAAAAACAGTACCGTACCTTATATATATATATATAGAAAAGCACCACAATCTCGACTCTGATCTCCAGCATCTGCACTCCTCCTTTTCTGCGAAGTTCCAGTAGATAAATCAGAGTTAACGTTTCAGGGTGATCTTTTCTCAGAACTGACAGTAGTGAGGAAAAGTTTGATTAATTTGCAGAAGATGCAGTGGTGAGGGGTGGTAAGAAGTCATCAAAATATGTATATAGACACCAAAGAGAGAAAAAGCAGAACAGTTGGAAAGATAACATTATGGATAACCATCTGGCTGAGAGTGTGAATATGTCTTAACGGACACTGTTGATGGCTAGCAATAGGTAGTTTCCATTGCAGGCTATGTGATAACGTGGCCGTCTGTGTGGATTTGTGAATTAGGACTTGGGAGTGTTCAGGCCCAAACATTATTGAACTCTACATTGGATCTGGTGTGCTGCAGATTCCTGAAGCATAAATGAAGTTTGTTTTTCTTCCGAATTTCATTGAGCTTTGCTGGAACACTGCAGCAGAGATGTTGGCCATTGAACAGGGTGGTGTGTTAGAATGTTAGGCAGTTGGAAGCCTGTGGTCCTTTTTATGGGCAGAATTTCGATGTCAACCCAGCCTACCTTTTGTTTCCCTAGTGTAGAGGACACCACATTGTGAGCAGCAAATTCAGTAGACGAGATTATGTGTAGTGAAGTTAAAACACTGCTTTACCTGGAAGACATGTTTTGACCCTTAGATAATGGGGAAAGACATAGTACTCCGCTGGTGGTTACAGGCAAAGATGAATTTTGTCTGTAGGATATGTTGGGAGTCAAGAGAAAAATGTACCAGGGTGTCACAGATGGGGCAACTCCTGCAAAATGCGAACAATTGAGGGGAGGGGAACATGTCTCTGGTGTTGGCATCTCGCTCGAGATGGCAGAAATGTCACCTGATGATCTACTGAATTTAGATGCAGGTGGGTTGGTTGGCAAGGACAAGGAGAACCCTATTGCATTTGCGGGAGGAAAGAGAGGGTTTGAGGTTGGATGTGGGGAAGATGTGTCGGACCCAGTTCAGGGTCAACAATGGTGCTACTGCGTTTTCCGTTAATGAAGACGATGGACATTTCAGGGACTCCCTTCTTGAAGTTGGGCTCATTGGAACATATGGTGTGGAACTAGAGGAACTGGCAGAATGCAATGGTTTCTTTACAGACAGCAGGTTGCGAGGATGACGTGTCCAAAGATAGCTGTGAAGTCGTTGAGCTTTTTTGCTGTTTATTAGTGGCCAGGCTATCCCCAGAAATGGAAACAGAAATGACGAGGAAGAGAAGTGGAGATTCAGAGATAGACCCGGTGAAAATGTGGGCCGGGTGTAAATTGGAAGCAAAATACATGAACCTTTCCAATTCCGGACGAGACCGCTAGGCAGCATCGATGATACCGTCGATATATTGGAGAAACAGTTGTGGGTAGGGATCAGAATAGGACTGGAACAAGTAATGTTCCACTTAATCCACGAAGAGTCAAACATAACTTGGCCCATACTGGTACCCATGGCCAACACTCTGACCTGAAGAAAATGGGTGGATTTAAAAGAGAATTTGTTCAGAGTGAGGACAAGCTTGGCCATTCGCAGGACGGAAATGGTAGGAGGGGAGGGTTCACACCTTCGATTCAGGATGAAGGGGAGAGCGCTGCGACCATCCTAGCCTTGACTGATAACATCTTATCCCAAATAACACTACGTAGCTCCTTCCTAATGCTGATGTAATTCGTCCCCAATTCAGTACCTCCCCCCAATGTCCTCATTCATAGCTATCTTAAAACTTAACGAGCTGTGATCATTCTTCCTATTTTCACCTCCCTAGTCCCATCCCCTAAAGTACCCAAACTTAGTTGAGCCATTCTCTCTCTGTTTTTTTTAAATAAAATGAGAAATTTCTGCAGGTTGTTGTTATATTCCATGCCATTTTCCTTTATTGTCAGTTTTCTTCCTCATGATTGGCTTTTCATTCAACCATTGCTGGGTCCTAAAGCGAAGATTCAATTTTCCTGGCCCACAAGTATTTTTTTTTAAATTCCTGTTTTAGTTTTTGATTCGATCCTTTCATTGACTGCCATTTCTAACTACAGGATCATCTTCTTATCAAGTACTTCATTTTCAGAAGAATAAATATTTCCTAAGTATTTTGAAATATTGGTTTAAGTGTCTGACTTAGTTCATACACTGACCTACCCCTTAGCTGTATTCAACTTTCCCTTTCATCAACAAGTCAGTCAAAGCTCCTAAGGCGCCTGATTCTGTACATTGCTTCAAAGCGATATTTCGTCATATGATCAGCTGACGCAGACATTCAATGGAGAGACACAGACCCAATTTCAAAGGCAAAACATGGCAGGAATTATACACTTAATGGTTAGGTCCTGCAGTGTGTACACACTGCTGAACACAATAACCTTGGAGTGCAGGTTCATAGTACCTTAGAAGTAGACTTACAATTGGACAGGATATTGAAGAAGGCTTTTGGTAAGCTTGCCATTATTGCTCAGTGCATTAAGTATCAGAGATGGAAGGTCATATTGCAGCTATAGAAGACATTGGTTAGAAAAGTTTTGGAATACTGTGCGCAGTTCTGCTCTCTCTGCCTCAAGAAGCATGATGTGAAACTTGATAGGGTTCAGAAAAACAATTACAAATACATTGCAGGGTTGGAGTGCTTGGACCATCAGGATGGTCTGAATATACTTGGGATTGTTCTCCCTAGAGCGTCAGATACTGATGAGTGATTTTCTAAAAACTTTCAAAATCAGGAAGGCATATATCAGAGTGGTGAATAGTTATGGTCTTATTGCTGAGGGCAGTAGGACACAAAACTAGACTGCATAGTTTAAAGTGAGAGGGTAAAGATTTGAAAGAGACCTAAGTGGCAACGTTTCCATGGTTGGCACATGCATGAAAGAGCTGTAAGAACACGTGGTGAAGGCTGGTATAATCACTACATGTAGAAGGCATTTGGATGGGTATATGAATAGAAAGCGTTTGGAGGGATATGAGCCTAATGCTGACAGAGTGTACGAGACTAACTGAGGATATTCCATTGGCATCGAAGACTTGGACTGAAGAGTCTGTTTCCATTCTCTGTGATTCACTGACATGAGGCAAAGCTGCTGAAGCACAATGTCCATCATGTAGTCGCTCGGGTACGTGTATTTTAGCACAAACAGTTACACGTCATTCTTTCAGCACCTTGCAACAACGGCATCACTGTACAGAGCCCACAATTATAGTTCGGGAGAAACTCAGAGTTCCGAAAAGAAATGTCATAGAGGGTTCAGAGGACTAAGAAAATTAAAGTGGACGCATTACCTCAGTGGAAGCACGTGCAGATAACTGAGTTCTGGGTGGTGGGTGTATGGGGCATGGTAGGTCAGCGGCTAAGGTGTGTAGGGTGAACGCACAATGTAGGTCATTGAGTTCAGGGATGGTGGGTGAATGGGACTGAATAGGTCAGTGATGACAGGGGTGATGGGGAAACGAGACAGTGCTGTCCAGTGAGTACAAGGATGAAGGGTGAGTGGAATAATGTAGGTCAGTGAATATAGGGATGATGGATGAACGGGGCTGTATAGATCATTGAGTACAGGGTGATGGGTGTGAAAATTCAAATTTTGAATCCTGGCTGTTGTTAGAAGCAATAAATATATAAAAATAAGAATAGTTTCCCAGGAAATGTAATTGGATTAGCCTGCTGTCAATCTTGTCACCTTATTACATTAATTGGTATTTTCTTGTAATTAAGACTGTACTATATTTTTTAAAAGACATATAAAAATGCTTATGGTTCAATTGTAATTGTGAAGTTTCGCCACAGAACACAGAAACTGTTAACCGCAGCCTTTTGATTGATCTTGAGGCTGAGAGGTCCCGCCTGGGATCTAGATCTTCAGGTGAGCAGGGTTGTGTTGGCCAGTGACTATAGAGGTGAACGGTTAATGCTACAGCGCAATTCTGTGAGCGCAGTGGTGATGGATGAACGGGACAGTGAAGGTCAGTGAGTACAGTGGTGATGGGTGGAAGGCACCATGTAGGTGAGTGAGTAAAAGTTGATGTGTGAATGGGACAGTGAAGTTCAATGAGCAAAGATGCAAAGGGTGACCAGGACAATATAGGTCAGTGGGTATAGGGGTGATGAGTGAATTGGACAGTGCAATCATTTAGTACAGCGGTGGTGGATGGAAGGCACAATGTAGGTCAGTGATTACATGGGTTTATGGGGCAGTGTTGGTCAGTGAATGCAGGTGTGGTGTGTTAATGGGACAGTGTGTGACAGTGAGTGCAAGGGTTTTCGGTGAATGGGACAGTGTAGTTCACTGAGTACAGGGGTGTTGGGGGAATGGGACAGTGGGGTCAGAGAGTACAGGGCTGATGGATGAATGGGAGAATGCATATTGGTGATTGCAGGGGCATTAGGTGAATAGAACAGTGCAGGTTACTGAACACAGATGTTAAGGAGGAATGGGATAACGTACATCAGTGAGAACATGAGTATGGATATTTGGAACAGAGAAGTTCAGTGAGTTCAGGCATGACAGTTAAATGGAACAATGTTGGAGGCATGCAACAGTGTTTGTCAGTGAGTACATGGCTGATGGGTGAGCAGGTCAGTGAGTAGAATTGTGATGGATGAACAGAACAATTTAGATCAGTGTGTACACAGATGATGCATGAATGCGACAATCTATGTCAGTGAGTGCAGACGAATTAGCTGGTTGGGGCAGTTTTTCCGACTGAATGCAAGGGTGATGGGGGAATAGGACAGAGTTGCTGAATGAAAACATTGGTATGTGTGTATGGAAAAGGGAAGGTCAGTGATTTCAGTGGTGATGAGTAAACAGGGCAGTATAGATAAGTAAGTACAGGGAAAATGGGTGAACGGGAGAATATTGGTCAGTGAGTGTAGAGGTCATGAATGAATGACGCAGTGTCGATCAGTGACTGTTGGGATGTTGAATGAATGGTCCAACACATGTTTGCGAGTGCAGAGGTGACTGGTCTAAGGAAGAATATAAGAGTTATAACACAGAGGGGCACGCCCTGCTAGTTAAAACCTTGCACCCAGAAAATCTCACCTTGCCTCATAAGCATGTGAAAACTTGAGTGACAGAGAACTTCCAAATTCCACGATAAAAAGAATAAAAGCTTTTTTAACCCTGAAAGGAATCATTAAACAACTATTCACAATACAAGGTCCTTCTTTCTCTTCACTGATTAATACCTGCCTCCAACTCTATAACAATATTGTGTTCCAAGCAGACGCTTATTGAAATTACATCAATTTAATTTCAAAACCACCCAGTTGCTTTCAGCATCTGCGACTTCGTTCTTTTGGCTACCAATTCCCTTGGATCACCTTCATTTATTCTTTTTACTGCGAGTATGTTTCATATGAAAAAAAAACCTTTGATATGGAGTGTTTCCTAATTTCTTGGAACTATCTTGATGAGAGTTGCACTCTCTCCAAATTTCAAAATGCTAGTACTTTTATACGCCCAGTGTCGGATCATGTCATTGATTCCATGTTGGGAAAACAATACAGTCAAATTTCATTTGATTTTGGTGGCTTGGGGCATAATTTAAACTATTCATTGATTTCGAAAAGTTGTCAGAAATGTAACGAAAACACAGGTACTCAATTCACAGCCATATTTTGCCTATTTTCAATTTGCCAATCCACTCTGGGTCTGCTATCTAGTCATATACAAAGGTGCTTGTAATCTCTCAATTCAGAACAGCATTCTCTTTCTCTCTTAAAGATGGAGTAAACGCCTTGAAATTCATAACATAGGTCGGTAAGTGTATGCGTGATCTGGGAACGGTACAGTGTGTCAGTGAGTAAGAGGTGATAGTTGAAAAAGACAATGTACCTCAGTGTGCATGGGGTGATTTTTGAAAGGCACTATGTAGGCCAATATGCACAGGGGTGATCGGTAAACAGCACAATGCAGATCAGTGAGTCGAGTGGTGATAGGTGAATGTCCAGTGTAAGTCCGTGAGACAATGAGAGTTGAATGAGGCAGTGTTGGTAATTGAGTAAAAGGGGTAATCTGGGAACAGGACAGTGTAGGTCAGTTGGTATAGTGCAGGTGACTGGGTATAGGGAGATGAGTGAACAGGACAGTGTAGGTCAATGAGTGCAGATGTGATAGTTGAATGTGGCAGTGTTGGTCATTGAGTACAAGAGTGATGTGGGAATGGGACAGTTTTGTTCAGTTGATGGTTGAATGTCGAAGTGCAGGTCAGTGAGTGAAAGGGAGATGAATGAACGGGACAGTGTAGATCTGTGAGTATAGGTGCAACAAGTGAACGGGACTGTGTAGGTCAGTGCGTAAATGGGTGATGGTGAATGGGACAGTACACGTCTGTAAGTGCAGGGGTGATGGGTAAACAGGATAGTGTTCTTCAGTGATTTGTGTGGATGTCGTCAACAACACAGTGTAGATCAGGCTGGCTGAGTTCGATTTCTTGTTGATTCAAGTGAGGGATAATGGTTTACAGATTGAAAATTGCTGTTGAGAACACCATGAGATGAGCCAAAACCGTATTTACTTCTTGAGTAGTGTCAATGGACATATATGATGCTCCTGAGTCTTATGTTGAGTCTCATGTTACATTCAACTCTTCGCAAAAGCTGCACACGAACAGATCTAGGCTTCCTCAATGATTAGTTTTGTTCAGAAAATGTGCCTGGAAAATCCTGACTGGATCAGAAAGTTTCCCCTCAACTATCCTGACATGTTTCCTCAAACTCCGTTACTTCCCAACAACAGAACATAACAGTAGTGACACTATGGTTTTAAGAGGTGCAAATTGTCCCTTTGTATGAAGAGAGATTTTTTTTAACATAGAGGTGAAGATCAGTCTAACAGAGCCACTAGAGAAAGCTGTTTGTTTTAGCTTTGATTTTTTTTTAAAGTTAGAGCAATAGATGAAACCTGAATGGTTATAAGCGAGCTCTCACCGAACCAGGAATTTTAGTTTTAACTTGCAGTTGCTGTTGGGGTCTTGAAGAAGTGAAATTTATTCTTTTCCCCCTTTCACTTACAGCTAAAAGCTGGAGCTTCTCTGTCTGCTATGCGTGTTGCATGCAAGACAATTTGTTTTCTGAGTTTGACTTTTAACGAAGGTGTCTTTATGAGATATTGCCATCTTGGAAACATTTAATTAGTAATAGTTATTGTATTTATTATTCTGTTAAGTTTTCCAACAGCGTTAAATTATTCTAATTCCGTCTTTCTCTTGTTGCATTTAAACTATAGTTTTTAAAAACATGTGTAATTTCCAAAATACTGGTAATTTGACCAATCGAATTGCACCTGGAAGCAACACCTTACATTTAACTTTTTAGTGTCTACACTATCTTCGGAATATGTGAATGTGGTTTGCTTCGTTCATAACATAAGAAATAGGATCAGAAGTCGGTCATTCCACAACTCCAGCCCTTGTAATTCCATAAGAGCCTGGCTGATGTACTGCAGTACCCAACTGCCGTTTCATGACAACTCCTTACGCCCCTCAACTCGCTGACGTAGTAATACCTCATCCACATTGTCTGTAAAAGCATTCAGTGATCTAAGTTCTGCAGCTCTCTGGGTTA
Organism: Chiloscyllium punctatum; assembly: GCF_047496795.1. NCBI lineage: Eukaryota > Metazoa > Chordata > Chondrichthyes > Orectolobiformes > Hemiscylliidae > Chiloscyllium > Chiloscyllium punctatum. Next base: position 129,871,874 of record NC_092742.1, read on the forward strand.
AAGAAATTGAGGCATGCAAAACCTTCTGAAAGAAGAAATTTCCATTCATCTCAATTTTAAATCGATGTCCCATGTTCTCTATTTTTGTACCCGAGTTCGAGAATACGTGCAAGAATGAAAACAACTTCACAATATCTACCTTGTCAAGTCAACTTCGTACCTGGTACTTTTTATTGATGTGACCCCTCACACATTTCAACGACAGTAAATAATTGCCTAACCATTTGAGATGCTCTTGATAATTCAACACTGTCATCCCAGGAATCAGCTGAATGAATAAAGATAGTTACTTGCTGCACCCACATGCTAACTTATTAGTTCATACACAGGTGATACTTAATCCTTTTATAGTCCACTTATTTTGGTCCCCTTTCCATTAAATAATAGCTTGCTTTGCGATTCTCAGTGTCAACGTGTATGACCTCATACTTTTTTGTACAATAAATTGCATTTGCCAGTGGTGACAATTTGTGATTGATATGTGAAACAGCAAATTTAACTGTATATAGGTACCTGTAGCAATAAATCTAAGCCGAAAATCTCACTCACCTCATTTTTATCCTCTTCTAGACTTCTTACATCATTATTATAACTTTCCCTCCCATCTACCTTTGTGTCATCTGTCAGCTCGGATATATAATGCATTAGACCTCTCCGTCAACCAATATAGATTGTAAATAACTGATGGCATGTTACTAGTAGTTGTTTTCCTCCAATAGATATATGCTTTTAAATTGAGAAAAGCCATTAATTGCGGCTGTCCACTTTCTATGTGTTAGGTTATCCTCCTTCCATGTCTATACAACATCTGTCACCCTGCGAACTCCTGTAACATCTAATCCTTTATTTTGTATTACATAATAAAAAATCCTTGGAAAGCCAAACACACTCTCTCAAACTTGCCGTTCATCAAATCTGCTTTTTCTGTTTCCCATGAAATATACGTATTTTTTGCATGATTTTACAGGGTAGAGCGTGAGTTCGATTTCATTAAATGTTGACTTTGGTATGCTTTTGGAAATGCCCTGCAACCCCTAATAATGGAATATAACAGATTCCGAACAATAAGTGATAGGCTAACGACCTAAATGCTTTCTGTTTCCCTTTTGTCTTGAAGACAGGTGCCATATTAGAGGTTCAGCAGTTTCATTGGAACCCTCATGCAATCTCGAGGTCATTGGAATATTTCAAATGAGGTTGGCAGTAGGTCTGAAACCACTTATTTTAAAACCAAGCATCAGTTGCCGACGACTTGTTTACCCTTAATGTTATTTGCTTATCAAAAGACTTGCCTTACATTAGTGGCAGCTAAAGACCTTTCCTCCCGTTGCCATTTTGTTTCTTGTCTTAGAAGTCATTGTACGATCTTTCCCTGCAAGAATTGATGGAAAATGCTGATCGAAATTATCTGCTGGCCTCTGTGTTGTCCATTAACTTACTCGGGTCACACAGATTGTTGAATATTTATATTGTGCGTGTGCGCGTGTGCGTATCTTTTATATATACATACATACACAGAGAAAATCTCTTGCTGCATGTCTTTATATTTCTTACCAATTTACTTCCATACTTTTTCTTACTTATCTGCACTTTATATCAGCTGCTTCTAATTCTGAAAGTACGCATCAGAAATCTGGCCAACAATAATTCTAGCCAATCTGAGTTCTTCAGTTTGTGATTGAATACTTTCTTTTACAGCCTCTGTGAACCACGGATAGTTCAGCTTCTTATCGAGTCCTCCTTTACCACCAGAAGCAATCACTGCTGAGCGTTATGAAATGGGTCTTAAATGTCTGCACCTGTACATCCACTGACCTTACCCTGATGGCGTCAGAAAAGGGAAAGGGAAGTACAATTTTGTCAACCGACGAGAGAACTTCTTCCTTACGTCTGAGACATTGTGATAACACTTACAGAGTTTCCCCAAAGACTGCACAGGAAGATTGGAAAGGAGGAGGTCAGTCAATACGTTGAGTCTCCGCCTTTTCTAGTTCGCAATTGAACATCTCCTCAAATCTGCTTTGGACTGGATGACAGACCAAAATCCACATTTTTGGGTCATTCTTGGGTAAATTTGGCATATGGCTGAACACATGATCAACTGGAAGTGACTCAATTCTACCAGGTTCTCTCACTCCGTTACTCCAGTTCCAGTTCTGCCACATTCCGATGGGAAGTCTCTGGCATGTCTGACTCTTCTGTCAATCAAGAGATTGTCGCCTCCTAACTCTAGTGGTCAAGCCTTTCAGGTGTGACTGATTAATCTCGCATACTTATGAACTCATCTCTTCCCCTCCTTTGCAGAAGAATGAAAGAGAAATCCCGTCCTTATGTTTCACTGCAGAAATCTTGCATTCAAAGCATCATTATCGACCCAATCCAACAACTCCAGTAATACAGCAGATCAGAAATATCTCCCCCTCCCGTCCACTACCATAATTTCACAGGGACCACTCTCTCTGCGACAACCTCGCAGGATCTGCAACACTTGCCATTCAAGTCTTTCCTCGTTAGTGCCCAATGCCCCAAACACGTCCTTCAGGCGAAACAGCATTCCACTTGTACTCTTTCAATCCTGTCTCCTGTCATTGTTGCGCACAATGCAGTCTCCTTTACATTGGCTAGACCAAACAGAGATTGCTTTAAGGTACATTCCCATTTTGTCTGCAGGAATAATTCCGAACTTCTAATTTATTCCCATTTTAAGAAATAAACTTGTTCTCATGCTAACGTTTTTATCATGGGCTGCTGCAATGTTCCAGTGAAGCATAATCTAAATTCGAGGAACACTTCATTTGATGATTTGATACGTAATAACCTGTAGGACTTAATATTCAATTCCATTACTTCACAGTCTGTCCTCAATATGACTATTCACCACTTTTTCTACATTTTTGCGATCTGGTCTTCCTATGACCTTGTCTTGTTTGTGTCGTGTTTATCTTGCAAAAGACAAAATTCCATTCCCCATTCACACCCTAATTTACACCTGATTCTATTCCACCCACAATGAAAAGGCTGTTATTTTCTTTAGGAATGCAACTTCATACACCCTGCTTCCCATGATCCTACCTCTGCTATGTAATTAAGTAGCCCACTTTCCAACCCTTTTCAGTTCCGACGAATAGTAACAATTGACTAGAAATTTTAACAGTTTCTGTGTCTCCGCAGGTGCTGCCAGATCTGCTAGGTCTCTTCGGAAACACATAGACACAGAAGAAACTTTCAGTAAAACTAAGCACTGTGGATATCGAAAATCTGAAACAAAAAAAAATGCTGCAAAAACTGTGATAATTGAAGAAGCGTCATTGGACCGAATATTAACTCTGCTTTCACTCCACAGATGCGGCCAGACCTGCTTAGTTTCTTCAGCAACTCCTGTTTTTGGACAAATTTGAAAGGTCTGTGTCAAAGCTGCTCAAACAACCCTTCCAAATAGAAGTCCACACACAGGAAGTGAACAGGAGCACAACATGCACAAATTCTTTTGTTTTAAGGAAACTAAATGAGACTGGCTTCACTGACACTGCAGAACTGTTAATCATGGTCATGGAGAGAAACAGAGGGAAGCACATTCACTTTGTACACAGAAGATGGCACTAATCAAAGGGAATAGATCCAGAGAATACGTCAAAGGATTTTGAGAAATGTGACAAATTGGAGACGTGATCAAAACGATCTTCTCAGAAGAATGAGAATTTTTAAAATGAAAATTTTCACACATTAGAAACCCCAGAGTCGGTCACTGAGTACAGAGGTGATGTGTTTCGATGTGAACTGAGAGTGGCAGCTGAATTGCATTGCAAATATTACAGATCAAAACTTGGCATTCATGTGGTGTAGACCACAGCAGCAACAGAAGCAAATTCGTATTCAAACACAATCTGTAACTTTTTACACAAGATGATCCCTCAATCAATCATTACCATCGACCCAATCTGTGCTTCAGAAACAAGTGTGTTTAATCATGTTATTGTAAGAACCATGTGTGCCTAATACTGATGACGATCCGTTAAAGCATTTGGACGCCTTGAATTCCAAACAGAAAAACGCCATTTGGTAGAGAAGGCAAAATGATCCCAAGACCAACAGATCCAATAATCCTAACCATAAATGGTGATGAATGACTTAATAAGTCACAGGATGCAGAGGTTCCACAAATATCCCCTTCCCTGTAGAACAGCTCTGCCCATCCGTATAAAGGACAAGGATATAATATCTGCACAATCCACCGTCAAAGAATGTTGAGCTTTGCCCTCATTATGATTCCAAAGATTGACAGGTGTCACTCTTCAACCAATTCGATTTGGTGCATGGTAAGTAAAATCAAAAGCTGAACTCAAGAGTTACGGCAAAGGCAAGTGAACCTGACACCATTCCTGCAAGATGTCTGAAGACCTGTGGCCCCGGGGAAGCTGTTACATTCCAGCTTCAACTATTGACGTCTGCCCGTCAATATCGAAATTTATTCCACTACATCCAGCCCCCTAAGAGGAGAAGAAATACAATCTGACCCACTTGTTTCTCCCTTAGTCTCATCATCATAATCAAATTGATGAAAGCACTTTTTGACTGAGCTGTCAAGCAACAGAAACAAACTGCTCAATTTCGGTTCCATGCAGAAATGGTGTTGTTGCACGAATGTCACTGTATTAATAATCCAGACTGGGCTAATGCTCCGGCAGCAAGTGGAAGTTAGTGACAATTAATCCTGTGTCAGCAATAGTGACATTTGCAGCCAATGATGATTGCAAACAACAATGTGCTTCACTAATACCCGTCCAAGAAGCAACTCTACCGGGCGTTCCTGGTCTAACATAAAAGTTACTCCAGACACACAGACGTGATAAACTCCTCAATTGTCTCTGAAATGGCTAAGAGTGACACTCAGTTGCATCTAATTTGTCTGAGTTATTTCAATAATAAAACCAGAGTAAACATCCAGCCTCAGCGATGGCGTCAGAAAAGGGAACGGGAAGCACAATTTTGTCAATCCATGAGAGAAATTTTTCTGTACGTCTGAAACCTTGTGATAACACTTACAGAGATTCCCCAAAGTCTGCACAGGAAGATTGGAAAGGAGGAGGTCATTCAATAAGTTGAGTCTCCGCCTTTTCTAGTTCACAATCGAACATCTCCTCAATTCACTTTTCCCACACAATGTACATATCCCTTAATGTGAGTAAACAGCAGAAGAAATATCATATAAGCACTGTAGTGTTTCCTTCAGTGCAGTGATTTCTACTAAATATAACAATGACTAATCCTCTTTCTCCACACCATCCACCTGTTCTCTAACTCTAATAGCTAGAAATCCTTACATACATTCAGTGCTGTGTCTTCCACAGCCTTATGTGGTAGAGAATTCTCCAGGATGCACAATCGCTGAGTCCAGACATTTATTTTCATCTTAATGGAGAGTAGCCTGCCTGCAAATAAAAAGTGGCCCCAAGTTTTAGAAGTTGCAGCCAGGGGGAATATCATCCTTTCATCCAATCTGCCTTCTTCCATCAGAGTTTTGTGTATTTCACCAACATCTTAACCCACTTTGCTAACACTGATGGATTAGAGGCTCAATCGTCTCACACTCTGTTCAGAAAAGTCTGTCACGATAGAGATCAGCCTAGTCATCCTTTGCTGTACTCCATCTATATATCTATATGTTTGATAAGGAGACCGAAATTTCACACAAACCTGCAAAATGTTCGAGATGAGGTCCTCACAAAGGCCCTATGCAAACTTACTTTGGTACACAAGTTACATTAAAAGAAGGTCAACGTGCAATTTATCTTTCTACGTGCTTTCTGCTCGTGAAAATTTCTTTCAGTGACTGGTGTACAAGGAGATCCAGATCCTTGTTAATGTTACAGGTACCCACTTGTTGGGACTATGTAAAGTGATCGTTACTTCTGGCTTCAGAAGTTACATGAGTCTCAGAGGTCTGCCTAGATGAAAGCAAACAAAAAAGAAGCATAATTCCCTTTATACAATAACATTATTCAATCAATCCCTTCTCTTATTTTAGAACGCAGTTCTACTTTTGCCATCAAGGTTCACAACGTCACATCTATCCACATTGCTTTTCATCTGCCACATATTTGCCCAAATCCCATGTGCCTGAATCATTTCCGCACGACTCAGAATCCTACAATGTCTAATGCAGTTAGCAGACTTGGAAATCTTGCATTAGTTTCCCTTAATCAAATGCTGGATTTGTATTGTGAATAGCTGGGGCCCAGATACCAATCCCTGTAATATCCCATGATCCTTCCCCACAAGAAAGCATTGTTTTATACATATTTAATGTTTGCTGTCAGCTCTCTTATTCTAAAAAATGTTAGGTTTCTTAAACCAAATCTCACAAGATTTGATAATCCACACTAGGCTTGAGATTTTAACAAAAATGCTCCTGATAATCTAAATGTGTTACATTTATTATGTTTCCGTGATTTGTCTACGAGATGTTTTTCATAACTCTATGCTGGTTTTCAGTGTCAATATTTTTTCTGAAAACTATTATTTACTAATTTCATTCTATTCCTTCTTTTCTCACAAGATTTCGTTTCCTAGTATTACTGGCGAAATCTTTTTGTTCTATTTTCTTCTGTGAAGACAGAACTAAAGTCATTGCTTCACAGTTCTGTAATTTTCCTGTTCTCTATCCGTCATTCTTTGGCTTCAGAGTGTAAGGAAACGAGACTTATTTCCTCTCACCTTTCACATTGGCTTACCTTTAGAAGGTATCACAGTTCAGTCTTATAAACCTTGTTAATATACGCTTGAGAAGCCCAAAAATTCCTCTCTTAAGCTTGATCTTGCATAATCATGCAATCTGTGCTAGACCTTTAACTAGGTTACATTGTCTTTGGAGTATTTTTCAGGTGATTGTAAAATTATAATTTCGGAAAAGTCTGGGCTTGGATAGGTTATAGGGCTAGTTTTATTGTAGCTAATAGACACTGCCTCATTGAGTAGGCATTCATGTTTTTTTAAAACAAAAACACTTGGAAAATGATATAGGAGTGTATAGTTCTCCAAGCGCAGCTTTTCTCTGGTTTGATTTAGTTTTATTTTGCAGTCTGGTTATTCACTGAAAGCAGTCAGACAGTTTTGAGGCTGCTGGTCCAAGGAACAGCTGCATGGAAGAGGGTGCTTCATGGCGCAACCACTCTCTCTCTCTCACTCGCTCGCTCTCTCTCTCTCATCTCTCCTGTATGACCCTGTGATTGATTTTAAGTTTTGTGCCAAGGGCATGTTTATGGGGATGGTAGCAAATATTTAGAACAGCATCATTAAATTGGAATAAACTTCTCAGCTTTTGCATAGGTTAAGTTATTCAGTATTCCATTCTCTTCTTTTGTATTACATTCGGCAATCTGGTAAATAAATATTGTCTTGTTTAAAAGTAAATGGTTTGACCAGTTGCAACTCAACTGGAAAAACCTGCTTAAAACATCTGTCAAAGTTAGGGTGCAGACCGCTTTGCTCAAATGTTTTGAGGTGGTCTGGTCTGGTCCATAACAAATCACAGAAGTAGAGATTCTGTACAATCGCAAATAGAGTCTGATCTCCATTAGCCCCACTTTCCTACATAAGGCTTGTAACCATGAAATCTATTATACGTCAAGTCCCATGGTCACTCGGTCCTTCTGGGAGATTTCCTGGATTTTCTTCCATGAAGAACGATGCAACAGAACTGTTTAAATTGCCAGTCATTTCTTTCTCGTCATCCTTTTTCATATGTCATTGCATTCACTTTTCAACATTTGACCTTGCATCTATTTTCCTTTCACATATTAATATAAGCCGCTCAGCAGTTCTTACGTTTCTTTTGAGTTTATTTTCTTGTTCTCCTATTTATTTCTAACCAGTTTACTGTCTTCCTTTGCTGTGTCTTAAATCTACGACTTATTTTTATATCTATGATATCATTTTTGAGCATCTTCCTTCGATCCAAAATAGTCTTTAACTTCTTTCCTTAACTGTTGTTGAATTGTCTTTATTTTTCGCTCTTTATATCTTGTAGATTAGATGTACTTGATGGTTTGGAGAAGATTTGTAGTTCAGATTGTTGACCAAGTTGTCGGTTTTCTCGCTGAGCTGGTGAGTTTGTTATCTGATGTTCTGGCACAATGCGAGACAACATCACCAGAAAGCATTGTTATTCTGTCCCGCTTGTTATTTATGTGCCTTGGCTTGTTGTGGTGGGTCGTATCATTTCCTCAGAAACAAAACCAGCTTTCATGACTCAGATTTATAACCATAAATTGTTAAAAAAAACTAAAATGTTTTGTATTGAGACGTCAGGTGAAATTCAAAATATTATGAACATTACTCCCAAACTCTCCTTAATATCAAGGTTTTCAATTGGCTATTCTGATCACCAAACATAACTGCAAAATAGGCTGATATCTACATTGGTGCTCAACAAACTCTTTTTAGGCAAACATTTGAGACATGTTCAAGGATTTTTTTTAACCCAGCATGATCATTCACTTGGATTAACGGTTGCAACTTGAATTAATCAATTATTCATGCAAAACTCACAAATTTCTATATCTCATTTCGTGTTTGATGAAACACCCAACATTTGCATTTCAGTTTTAAATTTGCTATTAAACTGTCATCAATGTTTTCTGTTTCTTGATTTTTCTAAGCTTCACCTTACCAGAATCAGTAGAATCTGTGCTCTTTTTCTATTTATCCATTTTGTGCAATTTGGACATCACCGGCTGGCCAGCATTTTATTGGCCACCCCCAGTTGCCTTTGAGAAAGTGGTGGTGTGCTGCCTTCTTGAACTCCTGCAGGCCAACTATTGTGGGTTGTCCTAAAATGTCATCAGGGAGGAAATTCCAAAATTGTGACGCAGCGACAGTAATGTAATAGTGGCAAATGTCCAAGTCAGAATGGTGAGTGGCTTGGAGGGCAATTTGAAGTTGGTGGTGTTCCCATATATCTGCTGTCCTTGTAATTCTAGGTGGAAGTAGTCTGGGGTTTGGAAGATGTTGGCTGAGGATCTTTGGTGAACTTCTTCAGTGAATCTTGTATCCAATCGGTGATGGAGGGAATGGATGCTTGTGGGTGTGGTGCCAATCAAGGGGGATCTTTTGTCCTGAATGGAGTCAAGATTCTTATTATAATGCAGGCAAGTATTGAAGTATTTGATCACACTCCAGATTTGTACCTTGTAGATGGTGGACCGGCTTTGGGGAGTCAGGAGATGAGTTACTCGCAAGAGTGTTCCTACCCTCTGACCTGCCCTTGTAGCCATTGGATTAATGTGCTGCATCCAGTTGATCTTGTAATCTATTTTAACTCTCAGGATGTTGACTGTGGGGGTTGGGGGGGGGGGGGTGTGGAGTGGTGGGGAGGCGTAGTTCAGTGATGGGACAAAAACTTTGGCGCTGGATTCTCCTGCAGCTCGGATGCTGTCTGACCTGCTGCGTTTTGTCAGCGCTACACTTCTCAATTCTGATGTCAAGCATCTGCAGTCTTTAATTTCTCTTCGATTCAGTGATGGTACCATCTTTGAATGTCAAGGGGCAGTAGATTCTCTCTTGTTGGTGATGGTCATAATCTGGCATTTTTGTCATGCGAATGTTACTGGCTACTTTTCAGTACAAGCTTGGATATTGTCCAGATCTTATTGCAATAGACAAGGTTTGCTTCAATGTCTGATGAGTTTCGAAGGGTGCTGAATGTTGTGTAATCAGTGAACATTCACACGTCTGACTTTATGATGGAGGGAAGTTTATTGATGAAGCAGCAGTAGTTGGTTGGGCCGAGGACACTATCCTGAGGAACTCCTGTGTTGGTTATCTTGAGATTAGATGACTGACCTGGAGATCACGGCCGTCTTCCTCTGAGTAACAGTGAGGTGTGCTCTGGAAACTTTTGTGTGAAATACTTGGCAAAGGCTATCCTGATGGCGAGATCAAGTCACCACATCTTATTCATTGTTCTCAAGCACCATTGTGACATTTTCACCAGTTCTTCCGTTTTGCGGTTGTAGTGGAGAAGGGCAATGATCTTTCAGCAAAGCTGTGCATATCATGGAATATTCCTGAACACACGCACCAAGAAACCCCAAAATGCTGTGGCCAACCACTTCAAATCTCCCTCCTACACCATCCAGGACACACAGGTTCTGGGTCACTCCCACCACCAAATCAACATCGCCTGCCAACTGGAAGAAAATACCTCTTATTCTGCCTTGGGAGCTTTAAGAACATGCCATCTACATCAACTTCACTAGTTACAAATCTCTCTTCCCCTCACCTCATTCCAGATCCAACTCTCTAGCTCGTCACCGCCCTCTTGAACTGTCCTACCACTCCATCTTCCTTCCCACCTCTCCACCCAAACTCCCTAACGACCTATCACAATTACTCTGCACCTGCCTCCATTGGTCTGCCTTCCCATCTACCTTATCCCCAGCCCCACCCCACACTCCTATTAATCACTCATCCACTATTCTTCTCGACATTCCTAATAAAGGGCATCTGCCTGAAACACCAACTCTCCCACTGATGAGATGCTGCCTGACCTGCTATGCTTTTCCATCACCACACCTTTCGACTGTCCATTCGTCCAGCCAGCTCAAGTTTCTCTAAACGTGGATGGATCTTTGAAGCACAATGTATTGGTGCTGCTTTCCAGAATCTTACTGAGAAGCATTTCTTAGTAGTCTGCACGTTTGAAGACTTAACTACTAAGATAGTATAGGCTGAGGTTAGGAACAGAAAAGGAGAGGTCACCCTGTTGGGTGATTTCTATAGTCCTCCAAACAATTCCAGAGATGCAGAGGAAAGTATAGCAAGGATAATTTTCGTTGGAGCGAGAGTAACAGGGCAGTTGCTGTTGGGGACTTTTACTTTCCAAACATTGACAGGAAATACTTTTGTTCGAGTACTTTTGTCAGCTTTTGCCCAATGTGTGAAGGATTTTTTCCTGACACAATTAGTATACAAGCCAACTAGGGGTGAGACCACATTAAATTTGGTAGTGGGTACTTAACCTGACCAAGCGTTAGATTTGGAGATAGGTGAGTATTTTGGTGATAGGAACCACAATTTGGCTATATCTACTTTAGCGATGGAAAGGGACAGGTACATATGCAGGGGAAGAGTTAATGCTGGGGAAAGGCAATTGTGATGCGATTAGGCAAATTTAGGATGCATACAATTGGGAAAAAAACTGCAGGGGATGAGTATAATTGAAATGTGGAGCTTATTCAAGGAACAGCAACTGTGTATCATTGATAGGTAAGTACCTGTCAGGCAGGGAGGAAGTGGTTGTGTGAGGGAGCCGTGGTTTACTGAAGACGTTGAATCTCTTGTCAAGTAGAAGAAGATGGCTTGTGTTAAGATGAGATGTGTAGGCTCAGTTAGGGCTTTTGATAGTTACAAGTTATCCAGGAAAGATCTAAAGAGAGAGATAAGAAGAGCCAGGAGGAGACATGAGAAGTCGTTGATAGAATCGAGTAAAGCTCTGTGTCGGTATGTCAGGAATAAAAGAACGACTAAAGTAAGATTAGGGCCAATAAAGCATAGCAGTGGGAAGCTATACATGGAGCCTGAGGAGATGGGGATGTGCTATTCAAACTGAAAAAGACAATTTTGTCGAAGACAATGCTCAAATAGATGGAATTGGCATTCACAAGGGGGATTTGTTAGCAATTCTGCAAAATATGAAAGCCCCTGTGCCAGATAGGATTTATCCTCAGATTTTCTGAGAAACCAGGGGGGAGATTGAAGAGGCTTTGGCTTTGATCATGTTGTCATTAACATCTACAGGAACAATGTCAGACGACTGAAGATTAGCAAGTGTTCTTCCCTTTTTCAAGAAGGGGAATAGAGACAACCCTGTGAATTATAGATCAGTGAGCCTTACTTCAGTTGTTGGTAAAGTGTTGGAAAACGGTATGAGAGATAAGATTTATAATCATCTAGAGAGGAATACGTTTTTTTAAGGATAGTCAACACGGTTTTGAGAAGGGTGGGTCGTGCCTCACAAACCTTTTTGAGTTCTTTGAGAAGGTGACCAAACGGGTGGATGAGGGTAAAGCGGTTCATGTGGTGTGTTTGGATTTCAGAAAGACTTTTGATAAGGTTCCCAACTGAATATGAAGGCATGTAATTGCGGGTGAGTTCGCAGTATGGATCAGAAGCTGACTTGCTGAAAGGGGGTGGTTCTTGATGGGAAATGTTTATCTTGGCTTTCAGTTATTCGTGGTGTACCACAAGGATCTGTTTTGGGGTCACTGTTGTTTGTCACTTTTATAAATGACCTGGATGAGGGTGTAGAAGGATGTGCTCTTAAATTTCTATATGACAATAATGGCGCTGGAGTTGTGGATTGTACTGAAGGATGTTGCAGGTTACAGACAGACATACATAAGTTGCAGAGCTAGGCTGACTGAAGGAAAATGGCGATTAATGTGGGAACGTGTGAGGGGATTCATTTTGGAAGGAGCAAAAGGAGTGCAGAGTACTGGACTAATGGTAAGATTCTTGGTTATGTAAATGAGCAGAGATATCACTGTGTCCATGTACATAAATCCCTGAAAGTTGCCACCCAGGTTGATAGGCTTGTTAAGAAGGCATATAGTGTGTTAGTATTTATCGTTCACAGGGTTGAGTTCAGGAGCCACGAGCTATAAAAGCTCTAGCGTGGCCGCAGTTGTAGCATTGCATACAGCCCTGGTCACCACAAACCAGGAAGGCAAAAATCACACAACGCCAGGTTATACCCTGACAGGTTTAATTGGAAGCACAACTTTTCAGAGCGCTGCTCTTTCATCGGGTGGTTGTGGAGTACAAGATCATAGGACACAATATTTATAGCAAGCGTTTACCGTGTGAGGTAACTGAAATTATGTATTGAAAACGACCAGGAGTAATTGTTAAGTCTCTCATCTTTTAGAATGGGCATGTTGGTTTCATTTTTTTTCATACGTAAATCCCAGCACTTAATTAAAGATACATTCTCAAATGAGCTTTAATAATAGGTTCCAAGTTGACCCAGATTTGAAGGTGTGAGGTGCCCTGTGTGACGCTGTCTGTGCCCCAATGTTCAGACTGATTTACAGAATCTTTTATGGAGTCATGCAGTTTTATCCATGCCCAAACCACTAGATCTCCATCTATCACTTTTGTAAGAGAACATTAAATGCTGGAGCCAAATATTCAGGCGAGAGCAAAAGAGATGCCAAAGTAATTTACAATGAAAATGGAAGAAATGTACAAATTGATATGGATCTGTTTGGTGAATAGGCAAACATTTGGCAGATGAAATTTAACATGTATAAGTATGCGCTGGTTCATTTTGGTCAGAGAAATAGAAAGACAACTTCTTATTGAAGTGGGAAGAAAGTTCAGAATGCCTCAGTGCATGAGGAACAGGGTATACCTGTTGCTATCAAAGAAAACTCGCCAACAGATACAGCAGGAAATGTGAAAGACATGTGCAATTTCAACATTTATTTCTAAAATAATTAAATATAAAGTCGGGAAGCGTTGCTGCAATTATCCACGTCATTAGCGAGACTGCAACTGGAGTACTGTGCGCAGTTTTGATGCCCTGACTGGAGGAGTGATGTAGATGCATTGCAACCACTTCAGACAAGATTCACTGTATTGATTTCAGGGATGATGAGCTTGTCTTACGAATAGAGGTTGAACAGTTTCGGCATATATTCTGTGGCGTTTAGAAGAATGAGAGCGTATCTCAGTGAGATACGTAAGATGCTAAAGGTAAATGAGAATGTGAATGTGGATATTTCCTCATGTGGAGCAACTGAGATGAAGGCATGAAAGTTTTAGGATAAGGCACAGCATTTATAAAACAGGAAGAAGGACATAGAACACAGAACGTTGGAGCGTCTGTACATGACCTTTGGCCCTCGATGTTGCACTTACTGTGAAGCCAATCTGAAGCCCATCTAAGCTACACTATGCTATTATCATCCATATGTTCATCCACTGACCATTTAATTACGCTTAAGGTTGGCTAACCTGCTACAATTGCATGCGAGGCGTACCACGAACTCACTACTCTCTGAACGAAGAACCTAGCTCTGATATGCGTACTATATCCATCTCCGTCTGAATTTAAAGCGACATTGCCTTGTGCTAGCCAACACCATCCGAGTTAAAAGGCTCTGACTGTCCACCCTACCTAATCTTCTGACCATCTTGTAAGTAACTTCTCTCAAACAATCATGAATGTGTGCAATTTTGACAATGCTGCCACTTCAATAATTTTGGTTTGTCCGGTTTTATTTTTGAACTGGTGTTGTAAAGGCAGATGTGCCTACTGTCACTGGTCAAAGTCAATAGGTTAATTGACTTCCTTTTTTCACAAACAGTTTAACACTGGAAGGCAGGTATTCAATTCTTCGAGATCAGGCTTTTTCTTGTTTTTATATGTTACAATTAGAAGCTGTTGGAGTCCGAGAAAGCTACAAGCTTTGGTAAATCATCCCTAACTGTGACTACTCTGCAATCTAGAACATAGAACATAGAACATAGAACAATACAGCACAGAACAGGCCCTTCGGCCCACGATGTTGTGCCGAAATTCTAACCTAGATTAAGCAGCCATCCATGTACCTATCCAAATGCCGCTTAAAGGTCGCCAATGATTCTGACTCTACCACTCCCACGGGCAGCGCATTCCATGCCCCCACCACTCTCTGGGTAAAGAACCCACCCCTGACATCTCCCCTTAACCTTCCACCCTTCACCTTAAATTTATGTCCCCTTGTAACACTCTGTTGTACCCGGGGAAAACGTTTCTGACTGTCTACTCTATCTATTCCTCTGATCATCTTATAAACCTCTATCAAGTCACCCCTCATCCTTCGCCGTTGCAAGGAGAAAAGGCCGAGAACTCTCAACCTATCCTCGTACGACCTATTCTCCATTCCAGGCAACATCCTGGTAAAACTTCTCTGCACCCTCTCCAAAGCATCCACATCTTTCCTAAAGTGAGGCGACCAGAACTGCACACAGTACTCCAACTGTGGCCTAACCAAAGTCCTGTACTCTCTGGATGTTGTTTCCATGCTGGAGTATTAAACTATAGATAAGAATCTGGGTCTGAATTTACCTTTTCCCCAAGGGGTGGGATTTGCAGGTTATTGCTGCAATGGAATAGTCAATTATTAATCAGTGCTGTGTCTATTATTCAGTTAAGTTTTCTAATTGTTAAACTAATATCAATTTATATTTCTTTTGTTTGTGTTTCAACTATAGACTTTACATAAAACATTTTGCATTATGTCAAATGATTTGACCAGTTGCATCTCATTCAAAACATTCACTTCACATTCAACAAAAAAAAAGAGATAAAGTTTGGTTCAAGGGAACCTTCTGAATTGGTTTGAGGCTCGAGCCTTTTACATAACCCAGTTCCCCGCCCTAGAATGCCGTGAATGCAGGGATCATTTAGTAAATTTGAGTTTTCAGAGTACCGGCAGGAAAGTGGAACTGGGGCCCAGATAAGATCAGTCTTGATTGCTTTAAATGGTGGAGCAAGCTCGAGACGCAGAATTACCCATTGACACACTTATTTCTTATTCAGCCCATTGAATGCACTGTGCAGGAATGTGGAGGACGGGGTATCAGGCAGATAATTGGGATAAATCTGTTTTCATCAGATTCACAGAACGTAAACTTTGGAGTCATCCAGTGAGCAACGATGGGCCCTCAACTATTTACTAGGAGAAAGTGAGGACTGTAGATGCTGAGTACCAGAGTTGAAAAATGTGATGCTGGAAAAACACAGCAGGCCAGGCAGCATCCGTGGAGCAGGATTCATGAAGAAGGGCTTATGCCAGAAATGTCGATTCTCCTGCTCCTTGGATGCTGCCTGGCCTGCTGTGTTTTTCCAGCACCACATTTTTCAACTCAACTATTTACTGTCTATTTCAATAATTTGGAGGGGTGTAACAACTGCACTGTACAGATGATTGGTGAGGACACGAAGAAAATTAGGAAATTAAGTTATCAAGGAAAGATGGAGGATCTCGGAATGAATATAAACAGATTACATCAATAGATAATATTTTGGAATTTGATGTGGCATTTAACCTGTTACTTTTATGTTTAAGGAGAATGAAAGACATTATGTAACTGAAATGCAGAGAGGTTAAATGATTTTGTGACCGCGTGTGTACAGGTTGATTCACTCTGACCCTTTCAGATTTAGAAATATTGCTCTCTCTCCCTAACGATCTGCTCCATGATGTTCCCAGAGACCCCATTGCTCTCAATTCGCATGGGATATTGTTACGTGGTTGGTTGGCGGTGGGGAGGGTTGAGGGGAAAGTGTTCTGAGTCGTGTGTCAAGGCGACAGCCTTTATCCGAGACAGCATAGTTTCTTACTATGTGGAGACCCTAAGTGGATGGAAATGACTGATTGCTTTTGAGTGAAAAGGCTGCAGCATCTGCCAGAACAATGAGCATTCACCAACATGGTGTACTGTGCATGGTCGCACTGTAACATCAAAGAAGTAAAAGGTTTTGCCTCTCTGCATAATATGTGGAACTTGCAAAACTAAGTATACCATCGGGGATACGGCTATCCGAGGAAAAGAAAGACGTACCCTGCAGCTACCTGTTCTCGGAGAAAGCATTGTATTCACCTCATCCACCATATATATGCTATGCACGTCCAGAGCATAGAAGCTGAATTCAATTGAGATTCTAACAAGCACAGACAGCACCGTCCTTCCCTTGGTTTGAAGCTGCAAGTCGTGTTCAAGCAGGTTACGTCACTCTGTAACCGGTTCCTTCTTCAATCAGGGTCACATAACATTTTGTTCCTGATTTAGGTTGATCTTGGGAAGCTATTCTTGGAAAAGCAGGGATGAATACGGCAAATCTCTTTGCCCAAACATACTCACTCTATGTTTTTAGAACTTCCACTGTCTGCAGCTTCTGCTCCATTTACCGTTCATATTGTTAAACCAGATGCTGCAACAACCGCACCCACGCTCTATGCAGAGTTGTGTCATCAAATTTTCATGTCTCCCTGAATGTCTGCGGCAGCTTACAGCACAATTTCCAGTAATCTACTCCCAGTCCCTGCACTATCCTTTCAATAGTTGAAATCAGTCAGATGCAGCTCAGTTGCAATTTAGATATCTTGACTTGATGAACAATATTCGAGGTGCTTCCTCGTGTTCGTGTACACATGATCAGCCAAAAGGGACAGACACAGGCATTCAGTGGACAGGCACACAAGTTTCAGGGACATATCTCAGCTGCGGATACACGCTAATCAACATGAAGCATTACATGGAACACTAGAAAGTGAACGACAGCCTGACACATCCCATTTCATGGATGTTGAGCTTCAAAGTGCCAGCAGTTGGTACGTTGGGAAACAAAACAACAAGGTCTGGGAAAGATACAGAGGGACAGAAAGATTCATATAAAAGATATTTAAAAAACTGGTAGGATGTTGTGGAAATATAGGCGGAAAGAATCGTAAGTGAGACTAACAAAAGAACCTTCGATGACACATTGCGACCCCACAACCACTTCCATCTATAAAGACAAGGGTAATAGGTACTAAAGGAACACCACCACCTGCAAGTTCCCCTCCAATTCAATCACCACACTGACATGGAAATAAATTTCAATTCCTTCAAAGTCTTTGGTTCAAAATCCTAGAATTCCCTCCTTACTGGCATTGTGGGTCAACTCACAGCAAGTGAACTGCAGCTCACTACCACATTCTAGATCCATGGAATCTCTCCCAAGTGGAAACAGGCCCATTGGCTCAACAATCCAAACAGGGACAACATGTGATATTCACAGAGTTAATCACCAGACGCTGCAACTTTAAACCATGCCCGTGGAGCTGTAAGGGAGCAGTGCTAACCATCAAGCCACTGTTGGGATCGGCTTGCAACGCTGGCCAGGCAGTTACGCCCACGTAACCATTGATGAAAAAAAGGTTCTAGATGGTCGAAATCGCAAGAATCGAACATTGAAACAAAAATACCAGATCAAATCAAACCAGAAATGGTTTGTTTCATAAAATTCTGAATCTGCCTCACAGAACTAGCCCAGACAAAATAAACTTGAATGAAATTACAGCTCATCATGTAAGGCTGTGCAGGCTTCTCCATGAACTGGAATACCTGCTCAGCATGGGTACCATTGCAAACCTTTGCCAGTATATTTGTTCTGAATTTGCACTATTTAAATGCCTCTCCCGAGGAACTTTACAGTCCATGGCGTCGGTGACAGAAAATGGTGCTACTGAAAGTCCTTGTCTGTACATCCTCATTGTACCAGTACAAGGCAAAGCGTTTTATGTGTGTTGTGGTGTGGGAGCGAGGGGGCTGATGTTGGCGAGTGGTGATACATGTCAAAGTCGCTGTTGGAGAGAGGGAACACATGTGGAGGATATCAGCTGATTTATGAACAAATGAGAGGGACTTGGGTAATCGACAGAGAGAGACTGGGCACTTTGGACTCAAACCTACACAGAATACTGTGCATAGCAATGATGGATGGATGGGCTGCTGGTTTCAGGACGGATATGAGCCATGCGGTATCGACTAAACTTTGCTTATACATGTTTGACGCAGATTATTTACATCATAATTACTATAATTCGTCGTTCAATGTTAAATTATCGTGATGAGCTAATGAATTATATTCAAGAAGTGTTGATCATTGAATATAGGAATGGTGAGTGAATGGTGTCAGGAGTCAACTCATGTTCAAAGGGAACACCACATTTGTGATTTGTCTGTTTCAGACCCAGCTATTGGCCAGGGATGGAATATAGTCAGAGGAAAGGAATGGAGTTAGTGACTAGTACTCAAGACAGTGACCTCTATGCTTTGAATAATCAAATAACAAAGAGCAGTGATACAATAAATCCCGGGTCACATTTGATACTGAGTAGGTCAATAAAAAGACCCACGAGGGACGCAGCCAGAAACGATGAGCGACATAGTGAATGTTCAGATAGACTCAGATAGTTCGCAGTGGAGTGCAGAACGGATATCTGGATTCAGAGTCTCAGCAAAACAACAATAGCAACAAGGAAATGAAAAGAACAGTAACACAGTCATAAATAAGAAACAAATAGTGAGACTTACCAGGTACACCAATGATAGCTAGGATAGGATAATAAAAATATTTAAGCAGGTACAGTACATATCGGATTCGTGTTGATAACGGCCATTGATAAAAATATAGAGAAAGCGCAAAAGCAATCCCAGATAAACTTCTGTCCACTGCTGTCATATTCCAGTCTGATGCTCTCAGATTCTGGTCCAGCGTTTTAAAATTCCAGTCTAATATTCCCTGATTCTGAACTCTCCTCACCCCTCTCTCTGGAATGATGGTCCCCTATTAGTGTTGTTGCTGATACTCCCACTCATACAATGGCATAAATAGTTGAACGGAGCCCATTTATGATTAAAAGATGTAAACCCTCCACTGTGATAAATGAAGTCCATGGGGATTGATATTAATCACAGCAGTCGAAAAAGCAGGTTGAGTTAACCCCTTCCTTACATCACATTTCATATCCCAATAAAAGGGAATATTCATTCAGTCTGGATTGGTCAATCGCATAGAGACAGGTGGAGGTCATTCAGTCCCGAAAGTTGTTATATCGAAGCAGCAGGTGGCCATTCTGCATCTCACATTTGCAGTACAATACGCATTCATTCAGCCTCTTGAGCCTGTTCTGTCAGAACAGGAGGATGCCATTCAAATCTCGAAATTGTGTCACAGCGCAATTAGTTTTAAATCGTTATTGAGAAGAATAGATCTATCGACCTGACATAGAATCATACAATTCCAGCAGTGTGGAAACAGCCCATTTGGTCCAACAGGTTTAATACACCTAACCTACACATTCCTCATCAATATTGACAATTTTGCTTGACCAGTTCACCCAACCTGCACATCCTTGATCTATGGGAGGAAACCAGAGTACTGAGAGTAAACAGACACAATCACGGGGACAATGTTATTTATTGAAATGATTTTAATTTAAATATGAGAGTAATAGTACATTTACAGGTAACACCAACGTTAATAGTAAATTCGACAGTGAAGAAGTTTATCTCAGAGAACAAAGGTACCTTGATTGGGTTGGCTGAGGACTGACAAATGGAGTTCATATGTGTGAGGTGTTGCAATTTAGTAAAGCAAATTAGGACATACCTTGAAAAAAACAATGGTCGGGTCCCGTGAAATGTTGCTAAATAGTGACATTCAGAGAAACTATAGAATCCGTACAATGCAGAAACAAGCTATTCAACTCATTCCGAACCTCTGAGGGATATTACAACATGCACATCCTATTCTATCCCGTAAAACGATACAGCAACACAACTTAACCTGCTTATTCTTGAACACTGTGGACAATCCATCATGGCCGATCTTTGGAGTGTGGGAGGAAACTCACATAGACATGGCATGAATGCGCAAACTTCACACAGGCAGAAAACCAAGGGTGGCATCGATTCCAGATGCCCAGCAATGTGAAGCAGCAGTGTTTTCTACTGAGCCACTGTGCTACATTGGTGGCAGACTCGCAGTTCCTTGTACACTGAGTCAAAGTTAGACTGGGTAGTGAAGAAGGTGTTTGATGCACTTGCCCTTATTGTTCAGTGAATTGAATCTAAGAGTTGGGTTGACATGGTTCGACTGTGCAGAACATCAGTTAGTTTAGTTTTGGAATATAGTGTTTGATTCTGATCTACCAATTATAAAAGTGTTGTTAAACTTGAAAATATGAAGAAAATTATGTTATTGGGTTGAAGGCTTTGAGCTCTATGGAGAAGCTGAATGGTCATGGGTTATTTTCTCTGGGAAGTTGGAGGGTTGAGGGAAGACATTCTAAACTTTTATATAATCATGAAGGGCATGTATCAGCCAAATTGCCAAAGTTGCATTTCCAGCGAATGTGATTTCAAACTTAGAGGCCATGGGATTAAGTTAAGATGGCAAAGATGCAAAAGGGACCCAACGTGCAACGTTTTCACGCAGAGGTTGGTGCATGTGCAGAATGAACGGCTATAGGTAGTGGTGAACCTTGGGGCCATTGTGACATTTAAAAGGTATATGGAGGGTTTTATGATAGGGAAGATTTTAGAGGGATATGCACCAAATGCTGAAAGTGGTACTTGATAATGTTAGGCTACCTAATCGGCGTAGATAAATTAGAATGAATGGTCTGTTTTCATGCAGTACGTTTTTCTGGGTCTGGAAGTCAATAATTGGAGGAAGCCATTCAGCCTCTCGAGCCTGTTACAGAGGAAGAGGAGGAGGTCATTCAACCTTTCGAAACTGTCATGCAGAAAGAGTAGGAGGTAATTCACTCCCTTGATTATTTTACTGAGGAAGAGGAGGTAGCCATGCAGTCTCTTGAATCTGTTACACAGGAACAGGAGACCATTTATCTTCACAAGTCTGCCATACAAAAGCACAGCAATTCCGTTTGTTTGCTCAATTATAGAGAGAAAGAAAAACAGAAATACATCTTTAAGATTTTGAGGACATTTTAAGGAGCAGAAGAAAAGCTTTCAGTCAATAGAAGCTGTAAGGAACGTGAATGGTCCATTGTGGCCCTCAATTCCATTCCATGGGAGCAGCTGGAGAACCTGTTAATCAGGAGCAGGAATAGGACATGCATTTTCATAAACCTGGCACACAAGAACAGTCGGCAGTATTTCAACTGCTCTGGACTGGATTACAGGAAAATCTGGATGTGATTGAGCGCTGGGATCCTGTTTCGGAGAAACAGGAGAAGTGGACTGACTCCCCAGCGGTATGATACTCTGGGAGAAAAGGCGAATTGGTTTGTTACAAACTGAAATATATGAGTGAGTTGTAGGAAAAGGCCATTAAGACCTGACCAAAAATCCAATAAGATGTTGGTGATCTGAATGTGACTCCTCCTGATTCCTTCTTACAGCGATTTATTTCTCTGCAGCATCTGCTCCATTCTTTGGTCACGGTGCAGATCCAGATGCAAGTACTAGATGAGGTGCGAGGGAGGAGCGAAGGACTGCTGTGAAATTGAGTAATAGCGTTGAAAACACTTACCTCAGGAGTCCGTGCATCCATTTGCCGAGAAGTGCAAGGGAAGAGCGAAGGACTGCTGGGAAGTTTTTCAGTGGGTGGGATCTAAACCCGAGTCCTTACACCGCAGGGCCTCGCTCCCACCCACCTTCTCTCACCTTACTAAGCGTCTGTAATCTCTGAAGGTTTGAAGTTTCTCATTACTTTTTGTTCTCTTCCTTTGTTTAGTCCTGTGCGGGCTTTCCTGTGGATGTCAAGAAGGGTAATAGGGAAATCCCTGGCAATTACAGACCAGTCAGTCTTACGTCTGTGGTCAACAACATTTTGCAAAGAATTCTGAGCGATAGCATTTATGAGTACTTGGCAAAGCATAGTGTGATTAAAGGCTGTCAGCATGGCTTTGTGATGGGCAGGTCATGCCTCGCAAATCTTATTGAGTTATTTGAGGAGGTTACAAGACAGGTCGACGAAGGTCGAGCAGTGGATGTGGTATATATGGACTTCAGAAAGGCATTTGTTGAGGTTCCTCATGTTAGGCTCATTTATAAAGTCAGGAGGTATGGGATACAGAGAGATTTGACTGTCTGGATTCATAATTGGCTGGCTAACAGAAGGCAGAGAGTGGTTGTCAATGGGAAGTTTACTGCCTGGATGTCGGTGTTGAGTGGGGTCCCACAGGGCTCTGTTCTTGGGCCTCTGCTATTTGTAGTTTTTATAAAGGAATTGAATGAGGAGGTTGAGAGGTGGGTTAATAAATTTTCTGAGGACACAAAGGTTGGAGGTGTCGTCGATAGTATCGTGGGCTACTGCAGGTGCAGCGTGACGTAGGTTGCAGAGCTGGGCTAAGAAATGGCAGATGGAGTTCAACCTGGATGAAAGCGAGGTGATGCGTTTTGGAAGGTAGAATCCAAATGCAGAATATAGGATTAAAGACAGGATTCTTGGCAGTGTGGAGGAACAGTGGGATATTGATATGCAAGTACCTAGATCCCTCAAAGTTGCCACCCAAGTGGATAGGGTTGTTAAGAAATCATATGGTGTTTTGGCTTTTATTAATGGCGAGGGTCGAGTTTAAGAGCTGCGATGATTCGCTACAGCTATACAAGTCCCTGGTGAGACCACACTCGCAATACTATATCCAGTTCTGATCGCCCTACTATAGGAAAGATACAGAGGCTTTGGAGATGGTGCAAAGATGGTTTTCCTGGATGTTGCCTGGACTGGATGGTTTGCCTTATGAAAAAAGGTGGAATATGCTCAGGCATTTCTCTCTGGAGAGAAGCAGGAAGAGAGGAGACCTGATTGTGGTATACAAGATAATGAGTGGAATAGATAGAGTCAATTGCCAGAGACTTTCGCACAGGGCAGGATTGATTGGTTCGAGGAATCTCAGTTTGAAGATATTAGGTGGAATGTATAAAGGCGACGTCAGAGTTAGGCTCTTTACACAGAGTTGTGAATGCATGGAATGCGTTGCCAGATGTTGTGTGGGATGCAGAGTCATTATGGACATTTAAGCGACTGCTGGATATGCATATGGACAGCAGTGAGTTTAGGCATGTGTAGGTTAAGTTATTATATTTTACATTAGGATTAAACCTCTGCACAATAAGGTGGGCCAAAGGACCTGTTCTTTCCTGTAAGTCAACAGCAGCTCGAAAAACAACCTTCAGGAAACCATCAGCAGCATTTCTACGATGTTTACAAAATTCAGAATTAAGTCAAACGCCACTCAACTACAAGTTAGGAAACTGGTCTGAACCGACAACCAAACGTTAATTTGAATTTGAATTTTTCGCGCAGTGGGTGGTACGTGTGTGGAATGAGCTGCCAGAGGATGTGGTGGAGGCTGGTACAGTTGCAACATTTAAGAGACATTTGGATGGGTATATGAATAGGAAGTGTTTGGAGGGATATTGGCCGGGTGCTGGGAGGTGGGATTAGATTGGGTTGGGATATCTGGTCGGCATGGACGGGTTGGATCGAAGGGTCTGTTTCCGTGCTGTACATCTCTATGACTCTACACTGGTGATTGTTTACCAAAGGTTAAAATAAAGAAGCCTAAGAGGATGGAAAAGAGGTGAAAGACTTCGGATGTTTTCACTGTAATGGAGTAGGAGACAGGAAATTACAGAGCTGGTGGTTTAAGAAGGGCACGGAGAAAAAATGTTTTCACTGCCATAAAATGGTGCACATAAAGTTGCAGTGCTAGTCATAAGGGAAAGGCACCGTGGGAAAGAATGTGGCGTTAGTGAAAGTAGTAAATCATTACCAAGAAGACCAGAGGAGGTGAAGGAGAGTACACAGCCTTTGGCAGGGACTGGGTTTGAAGTTAGTGATTGACCTCTACAAAGACTTTGCCTCTGTGGGTAAAGTATACTGAGAAAGAACGGTGGAGAAGGGAAGTTAGTTATAATTTTGAGAGATACAGGATCGAACCAGTCTCTAATCTGAACGAATTTGCACTCTTTCTGATCTGTTACTCGAAAGAGCAGTCATTTGTGGGATAGACGGATAAAAATTTAGCATTCCCCTATGTAGGATCAAGTCGGAGTGCCAACTCAGGACGGGGGAATGGAACAGTTGGAGTGATTGACAGAGTGTCAGTTCCAAGAATGCAGTTTGCTCTTCGGAGTGATTTAGCAGGGTCCACTGGGAATGACAACACTTATTGTGGAGACGTCCCAGAAGACCTACCTAACCCAGAAACGGTCTCAGTGCCTAAAAAAATCGAAATCCTTCTCTGGTACACCATTTCTCCAGCCATTCATCGAGCTGATCTCTCCTCTTATTCCTGCTCTCACTAGCACATGACACTGGGAGCAAGTCTGACATTATTACATTTGAGGAGCTAAAGGTGTCTCTGATCTGCCTATCTTCAGCTTTCAGGCCCGCATCCATTTGTTTAGCAATATCATTGGTACCGGTGTATTCCACGACCACTCGCTGTTTACCCTTCAGCTCCATAATGTCATGTGGCCACTCCATAATATCTTGGATTCTGGCACCAGGGAGGTAACATACCATTCTGATGTGCACGTCAGGTAAATTGGCCATGCTAAATTGCCCGTAGTGTTAGGTAAAGGGGTAAATGTACAGCAATGGGTGGGTTACGTTTCGGTGGGTCGGTGTGGACTTGTTGGGCTGAAGGGCCTGTTTCCACACTGTAAGTAATGTAATGTAATCTAAAAAGTGCCTGCTTGTACCCCTAACAATTGAATTCCCTGTCATTCTCTTTCCTTCTCTTCCATGCAGCAGAGCAATCTGTGGTGTTGTGAACCTGGCTATTGCTGATTTCCCTTCAGGGGCCACCCCACCTGCTCCCACCCACACATAAACCAAAGCTGTATACAGTATCTATTTGAAAAGGGGATAACCACCGGGGACTCCTGCATTACCATCCTGGGACTTTCACTTGATCTTATGCTCACCTATTCCTTTTCTTCCAGTGTAATCTTCACCTACAGTGCGACGAACTCACCAAACATGATGTCCAAAACATTTTCCGTATCGCACATGCTCCACAGTGATTCCACTCACAGCTCCAGCTCAGAAAATCAGTTTCCCAGTAGCTGCAGATGCACACACCTCATGCACACATAGCCGTCAGGGACGCTGGAAGTGTCCCTTATTTTCCACATTGGGCAAGAGGAACATTAATGGGTCTGAGGTTTTGTGTCACAACGACTCTCTTGATTCAGCTAGTTTCTCCCGTGAAGATAATTTCAATGAGCTAGAAACCTTTTCTTCACTTCAAGAATTTCTCATATAATCTAAAGCCCCAATTTATATTTAAGATGATATGTTATACTTTAAAAATTCTTAGAACGTGCTCCGCATGTATCATTTACAAATTAGATGTTCCAATTGGGACCATGTGATATTATGAATGGACCTCGTAACATGGCACTGCACAGGCGGAATTGCCACTGACGTGTCAGCTCATTGGCCACGCTCCTCATTCACTCCCATTCGTTGGAGGACCAGCTGGTTCCATTTGGTCCACCAGTCCCTCCGCCTCTTCCTATTGGTCGGAAGATGCCATTAACCAGCAGGAACCCATTGTGAGGTCAGTGGCAGGACCCTCCCTCTCCCTGAATCAAATCTGGAAGGTTTGTCGATGGTGTCAATCAGGAACAACAGGCAGAAGATGCTGGGAAAACTCTGCAGGTTTGGCAGCATCTGGGAACAGAAATCAGAATTAACATTTCTGTCCAGTGACCCTTCCTCAGAACTGATGGTAGCTGGGAAAATTGGAGTCCCCACAGTGAGTAAGCAGGGCCTTCAGCCCAACAAGTCCACACTTACCCTCCGAAGAGTATCCCACCCAGACCAGTTCCCCTTCCCTATTAGTCAACGTTTCTCTTGATTAATGCACCTAACCTACACATCTCTGAACATTATGTGCAATGTACTTTGGTCAATTCACCTAACCTGCGCATCTATGGACTTCAGGCGATAAGAGTTAAAGTGCAAGTAATAGATGGAAACACGGCCCATAGAGAGACAGGAACATGTGGAAAGATAAAGGAGTGGACAACGACCTGGCTGGGAGGGTGAAAAGTGGAGGGGGCTGGAACCCGTGTCTGGCAGCATCTCAGCGGAAGTGGTGGAAATGGCGGCTGATGAGTTATGTTATTTCTGCAATAAAGACCCTGAACTTCCACTTGTCTGCCACTTTAACACACGAGCGAGTTCCCTGGACAACAACTCTGTCTCATGCTTAATTCAGTGTTCCAGTGAAGTATGATGCAGACTGGCAGAACACTCCAGAGCACACTAAATTGCCTCCTACTTCAAGGACAACAATTTACCCGCCCATGTGGTCAACATTACCCTCCAGACATCTCTTCCACTTTCGAAATGAACACTCCACACTTTCAACCAAACCAAGGATAGAATACTCTTGGTCCTCACCTTCCACCCAGATACAAGGCCATATCCACTGAAGATCTGAACCCCCTTGGAGCACCTCTCTGTCTCGGGATCGGTCAAACGAATCGTTAGGGGTATGGTCTGTTTAAAGCAAGGTTACGAGTTTAATAAATTAAGGCAACCTGGTGCACATATGTCTAGCAACTCCGAGGTTAACAGCTTCTGTGTTTCGTGGAGAAATGGCGCAATTACATTAGAAAATTACACATTATTAACATTTTTTAAGGAGATAATCCAGCCTTAATTACAAGAAAAGACCAAACACCTTTAATAAGGTGCCATGATTTACAGCAGGTTAATCCAACGATATATCCGGGGAAAGGGTACTTAATTGCAAGAAAAGTTCAATCAACTGTAATAAGGTGACATGATTGACAACAGGCTAATCCAGTGATATTTCCTGAGAAACAGATTGTTATACGCACAAAATCACCCCATTTTTGCGAATTACATGCTAGTTCAAATACCAAATCACTGTCTTATAATTCATATTATGAAAAATCTACTGTATTCTCTTACCTTCTATTTAGCTTAAAGCAGCAAAGCAACAACACAGGTTCACAGAGTCAAATCATTACTTTCTGCCATTTTGTTATGTTATCGTAAATTGAAAAGCCATTTTTTAGTTAATAAAAATCTATGTGTACTTGTTCCTTCTGACAGTAGACTAAATTCATTTTTAGATCCTTACCACCACCTACAATCAGACCCCACTAACAGAGATATACTTTCCTCCCCATTCCTTTCAGCATTGTGCAGACACCATTCCCTCTGCGACTTCCTCGTTAGGCCGATACCCCCAACAACCCATCCCGACTGAAGGCACTTTGCTTGTCACCGAAAGGCGTATAAAATCTGTGCCCACACCTCCCCTTCACTTCCATCCAACGCCAAAAACGATATTTCCACATTCAGCAGAGTTTTTCATGCACATCCAATAACCTCACCTATTGTGTCCTTTTGTCTCGATAATGGTCTCCTCTATACTAAGGAAACATGATGCAAACTTACGGAATATTTCAGGCAACATTTCTGGGACACATGCAACACCCAATCCCACCGCCCTGCGGCTGATCACTTCAACTCACCCTCCCATTCCGCCAAGGACATGCAATTCCTGTGTCTCCACCACCAGCAAATCCCTGCCACCCGACGACTCGAGGAAGAACACCTCACCTTCTGCCTTGGGATCCTTCAACCACACAGCACCAATGTTTCCTCATCTCCCTTCACCGACCGTATCCCAGATCCTGTCCTCCAACTCGATTCTGCCCTCTTGAACTGTACCACCTGTTCACCTTCCTTTTGCAATTATCCACTCCCTCTCACCATTGCCCCCACCTGAACCTAACGATTGCCATCGCAGCTACATGCACCCCCCCACACCCGCCTACACAATCTGTCTAATTATCTCTCAGCCCGCTTCCCCAACCCTGACATTCCTGACGAAGGGCTTATGCCCAAACGTCAATTCTCCTGCTCGTTGGATACTGCTGACGTGCTGTGCTTTTCCAGCGACACACTTTAACGCAAGATAGAAGAATAACACCACATCTTCTACTTGAGGACCCCACAGCCATCCGGCCAAATTATCGAATTCAATAATTTTAGATCCTGAACCCTCCCATGTCCTCGGCACCCACCCCACACACCAGGCCTTTCTTTTACATAGCCTGCTATGATACACGATATAGGGCAAGCACAGAAACAAATATTCACCCTCACCATAAACAATTATTCACTCTCCCCCAGCCAGGTCGTTCTCCACTCCTTTGTCCATTTGCTCCTATCTCTTTGAACTCTATCCCCACTTATCATTTACTCCCTAATCCCTAACTTCTGCATATAAACCGACACTTGTTTTCTCATTAACATCAGTTCTGAGAATGGGTTATCATATGTTAACTAATAATTCTCTTCACAGATACTGCAGATCTGCTGAGCTTTTCCAATACTTTCTGGTTGTTGTTTGTGATGAGGATTCTGGGTAATCCAAGATGTAGGACGTGAAAACTTTCTGGCTGTAACAGCTGCTCCTTTTTTGATGTATTTTAGGTGTTTTCTTGAATTCCAGGTGCGGCAATTGTTGTTTTATATGCTTTGCATTATTTTGAAACTTTGGAGAAAAACAAGTCAAAACAATAGCAGTTTTAAAAGGGAGAAGAGACAAAGGAAGCACATGGTGGAGTCAGTGCAGGAGAGACAGAGAGAAAGTAACTGACACCACAGTGCACCTGCGCAGTTACTACCTTTAAATTTATTTATCGCTGGACATCAGAGTGTGCCTGGGAAAATTATCGAATAGTAAAACTCACAACTGATTTTGAAGGAACAGTTTGGGCGAAGTTCACAGCACAGACACAGATAAGTGAATTGCTTAAAGGATGTGGGTTCTTTCTTGATTATATATTTTTCAAGATATGTCTCTTGGGGTGTAGGTTTGCTCACTGAGCTGTAGGTTTGATATCCAGACGTTTCATTACCTGGCTTGGTAACATCATCTGTGGCGACCTCCAAGTGAAGTGAAGCTGTTGTCTCCTACTTTCCATTTATATCTTTCTCCTGGATTGGGGTTCTTGGGGTTTGTGGTGATGTCAAAAAGGGAGTTGCGGCTCAACACATAGGCTGTCTTGAGGGGTCCTTACCTCTCTCGAGACACTTTTCTTGTTCTTAATGTATTTATGAAAAGACTTTTGATAAACATTAACCATATTTTCCAAAGTAATATCATGTCCCCTTTTTGCCATCCTGATTTCTGTCGTAAGTATGCTCTGACTGTATTTATTCTCTCGGGACTTTTTGGATTTTAGGATTGGAATAAATGCAAAATTTTACATCTTGATAATAAGAAACGAGGACAGAACTTAAACTGATTATAATTAGGGCCCTGTGTAGTGATATGGAACAAAGAGACCGAGGGACTCAGGTTTTTGAAGTTTGTGTCACGTGTAGACAGGGTGATTATGAAGGTGTTTCGGACACTTTTCTTCGTTGTTCAGACCTTTGAGTGTAGGAGTTCGTTTTATTGAAGTTGTACAGGATGTGGTTAAGGCCTCTTCTGGAATTCGGTGTCCAGTTCTGGTTGCGCTGTTATCAGAAGGATATCACTAAATTGCAGCGGGTTCAGAAGAGAGTTTTCAGAATGTTGATGGGAATGGATGGTTTGAATTATGAGCAGCGACTGGATGGGTTGGGAATTCTTTCACTGGAGCGCAGGCGGCTGAGGGGTGATCTTATTAGAGGTTTATAAAATTATTGGGGAGGTATAGGAAATGTGAATTGCAGCTGTCCTTTCCAGGAGGGGGCGTGATTCAAGACTGGATACAAACTTTATAAGGCGAGTGGAGAAAGGCTTTAACAAGACGCTCGGGAATTTAATTTTTTTTTCACAGAGAGTGGTTCCTGTATGGAATGAGCTTCCAGGCAAAGTGGTAGCTGTTAATACAATTCCAATTGCAGGGTGGCACAGTGGCTAGCACTGCTGCCTCATACAGCCAGGGATGTGGGCACGATTCCGGCCCTGGCTACTGTCTTTGAAGGGTTTACACGTTCTCCTGTGTCTGCGTGGGTTTCTTCCAGGTGCTCCAGTTTCCTTCCACAGTCCAAGGATAAACTGCACAGTGTTCAGGGATGTGTAGTTTAGGTGATTTAGTCAGGGGTGGATATAGAGTTGGAGTATAGGGTTCTATGAGAAAGACATTTGGATAGCTGCATTGTTTAGAAATGTGTGGATGGGTGTGGACCAAGTGGCGGCAGGTGAGATGAGTTCCAGTTTGGAATGATGATCGACATGGATTGGTTGGACCACAGGGTCTGCTTCTGTGTGGTATATTTGTTTATGACAAATGCTTGGTATATTTTAATTCCTCTATCCTCACAAATCTATCACTGCCACCTCATCCAGCCTTACAGCTCTTCCTTATCGTTATTTCCTCTCCAGCCTCAAATCCCAAACTATCTCTGATATCACTAACATCACTACCTCTGTAACAGCCCCCAACCTCACCATCCTACAGAACTCTAATATCTTCCAAGAATATTAGCCTCACGATTTCTAATCTCCTTGAGACTCTCCAAGCTCTGTGTTATGTGTCTTTCTTTAGTTCCAGCCATGAGCATACCCTCTGTTTATTTCACGCCTGATGATGGCAATATCAGATGTCTGTGCCCCCAGCTGCAGAATTTCCTTCTGAACGTATTAGTCGCTCTTTCTTCCCAAAACCATCAAACAATCATGTTTCAACAAATCAAATATCACGTTTTCTGACCTTATTTCAAATGTGACTTGTCGTATTCCTATATTAAGCATCTCAGCGGTCTACAGGGTAGAAAAAATGACTCTCCGGTCCATTGGGTCTGTGACATAAAGAAAAAATACGACCTAACTGTCCTAAACTACTTTTCAGTACTTGGTCCAAAGTGTTATCTGTCGTGGCATCGCAAGTGGACACCGAAATACACATTAAATATTTTCAGGACTTCTGTATCTCCCACCCTTACAGACAGTGAGGTATAGTGAAACTGTTGCTCTATAATGACATCACCAAAGACCAGCTGGGTTTGTGCAAAGCAGAGATCACTCAGACATTGGGAAGGGCGGCAGCTTCCCTGAGATCGGGCACAGATGATTTACCAGGACGGTCCAAGGAATGGGTTATTTTAGTTGCAGGGTTATGGTTGTTGATGATGCACATCAATAATATCCATGTGCAATAAACACATTCTCGACTTCTCCCCTTGCCTGGGCTGTGGTAACCTTCACTAGTCATCTCTCCCTAATGAGAGAGTAATCCTATGGTCTGATAGGACAATTTTGACTTTACCTTTTACACAATGATGCCTTTCATTCTCCAAAATCCAGTGAGTAGGGTCCCAACCTGTTGAAGCTTTGGTTACAAGATAATCTTTAAAAAACGCGGATCAATTCAGTGAATCTTCTCTGAAATGCCTCCAAGAAAGTGAGATTTTTTCCTTATACAAAGGGCCCAAAGCTGCGCACATTACTCCAGATGTAGTAGTCTCGCCAGCACTTTAAAAGTTGCTCCAAGGTATATTTGACCTGGTTGACGTCGTTGCACTGATCCTCTCCACGACCTTCATGATATTATGAACCTCAACAACATCATCTCTCAGTCTATGACACTCCATGGAAACAGCCCCAGCCTTTTATGCCTCCCCCTGTAGCTGAATCCTCCAACCCTGGCAACATCCTTGCATATCCTTTCTGAAACTTTAAAGTTTCAAAGCACCCTAATGATAGGAAAGGAGGCCAGAATTGCACACAATTTTCCAAAGTGGCCTAACCAGTGTCCTGTACAGCAACATCATGACCTCACAACTCCGAAATTCAAGGCTCTGACAAATAAAGAAAAACATACTGAATACATTGTTCACTGTCCCATCTAACTGCGACTCCACTTGCAAGGAAATATGCACCTGCACTCCAAGGTCTCTCTGTTCAGGAAGACAAACTTACTGCAAAGTTTCACATTCCTCTGCACACTTTGCTCTGCCACTCATTTTACTGTCATTGGCAAACGTTGACACCCTACATGCAGTCTCAAACTCCAAGACATCGATATAAATTGGAAATATATCCCTGAAGCACACTATTAGTCACTGATTGCCAGCTAGAATAGTTCTCATTTATCCCCACACTTTGCTTCCTGTTGCTAACCAATCCTCTATCCATGCTAATACGCTACCCCTAATGCCATGTATCCTTACATTTTGCAGCAGACTCTTGTGTGGCACATTGTCGAAGGCCTTTTGGAAATCTAGGTACCCCATATCCGCTGGGTCACTTTTTCCCACCTAACTCGAAATGTCTTCACAGAATTCCAAGCATTATCTGCCCTTCATGAATCCATATTGTGTCTGATCAATGGGACAATTTCTATTGCGATGCCCTGCAATTTCTTCCTTGATAATAGATCCAAACATCTTTCACACTGCAGAGGATAAGCTGATCTGTGACTCGCATCTTTTGTCTACCTCCCTTTTTTAAAAGTGGCGTCACATTTGCTGTTTTCCAATATGCTGGGACTGCCACAAATTTCAGCAAATTTTGGAAAATGATGGCCAGTGCATCTGCTATTTCACCAGCCATCTCTTTTAGTACATTGGGATGTATTCCATCATGCCCAGGATATTTGTCCATCCTTAGCTCCATGTTGTCCAACACTCCAACACGAGCTCTTCTGTAATAATGATAGTTTCCCAGTCCTCACCCACCTTTGAATCTTTGTCAATTACACGCACGTTATACTTATCCTCCAATCTGATATCCCATAACGAATTGACCCCTTCTCACCCTCCAAAAGACCAAAGTTTACTTTTGAGAGTGTGGTGCGGGAAAAGCACAGCAGATCAGGCAGCTTCCGAGGAGCAGAATTTTCCTGCTCCTTGGATGCTGCCTGACCTGCTGTTATTTTCAAACAACATACTAACCTCCAGCATCTGCAGTCCTCACATTTTCCAACGTCTACGTTAGCCTCTCGTTTTTTATCAAATGTTTATAGAAGCCTTTGGTATCTCTCGTTATAATCTGTGATAATTTCTTCTCATGTTCAGTCGTACTTTTCTTTACAGCTATTTTTTGGCTTCGTGTTGGCCTTTAAAGTTTTCCAATCTTCTAGTTTCGTGTCGCTTTTGGCCACTTTGTATGTCCTTTCTTTCAATTTGATTGCCTTCCTTAGACAGCCATGGCAGTGTACACCTTTTCTTACACATCTTCCTTTTCACTGGAAAACACCTTTGCTAAGCACTTTGAAAAATGTCTATGAAAATCCTCCACTGCTTGTCAACTGTCTCACCATGAAATTTTCATTTCCAATCTACTCTAGCCAAGTCATCCCTCGTTCTTTTGGAGTCTCCAATGTTTAAGCCCAGGAATGTGGTATTGGATTTTATCTTCACACTCCATCTGTATTCTGAATTCAACGATATTGTGGTCAGTCCTAACAAGATGATCCATAAATATGAAGTCATTAATTATTCCTGTCTCATTGCACAGGTCCAGATCTTGGATGGTTTGCTCAGACGTCAGTTCGATTTCATACTGTTCAAGAAATCGATCATGGATACACTCGAAGAACTCCTCCTCGAGGCTACTATGACCAAGCTGGTTTGACCAATCTGCATGTAAATTAAATTCGCCTATGATAATAACTATACCATTTTTACAGGTATTAGTTATCCCTTTGGTTATTACCTATTCCAACGTGATGGTATTATTTGGTGGCCTAAGACTATACCTATCAGTGACATTTTCGTCTTTGAACTTTAATTGCATTATTCGTATTTCTTCTAATGTGCGGCAATAAAAACAAATACTTCCATTGCATAGAATCTTTCACGATGACAAACATCCTATGATGCTTCGCGAATGATGAAAACATTGGTTAAAGATAATGATTTTGTGATACATCTTACAGGAGAATATAGAGGGTTAGGGAAGGTATTCCAGAGGCTTCTTTGACTGCTCCAATTATAGAATGATGTAGGTGGGGTGGCTGGGAAAGGGAATGTGCAAAAGGAAATTGGAGAGGCGCATTTAGTGCGTAAGTTCATAAGGACAGAGGAGGTTCCAATGTCCGTCTGTCTGTCAGACCGAGTGTATGGCTGCCTCAGTGAGTTTGAAGCACTGCAATGGGTTCATGCAATTTATTACTACTTTACTGAACGATATTTCTGCTGTCTTCAACTGAATGACAGATCTTGTATTGTGGGCTTATGAAATGTCACTAATCACCACCAAACATGTATGAGATAGAGTCAGGGCAATAATAAGATGCTGCAACAGGAAGAGGAACACGTAACTCATCCGAAAACTCTCACCTTTGTGACTTATTTTCACTAGGAAAACCGAGGGTATCCAGAAAAAGCAGCTCTATCTGCTACTACAACACTTCGCCCCACAATCATTGTACCTGGCCGTGCACAAGGAGTAGTGGAACAGTCTTTACCATGACCCACTGGGGCTCTGAACTCTAGGTGAAGACCAAAATCGTCTGAGCAGTGAAAGTCGCACCACATCAATGCATTTTCTGTTGTTTTATTTGTGATCCTAACTTCCCTTGTTTTTCCTAATGAATTTGTTGAGAGATGTTATGACACAGATCTGCAGCAGCTGAGAATGGAACTCAGTCCTCTCCTCCCAGACTTAGGGATATTTTCGTCGCATCACTAGGGATCGACTCTGACTTCCCTTGTTCTTTCGTGTTTCTCGTGCATAGCTGCTGAGTCATGCTTGAATTAAACTCTGCAATTGGGGGAAAGGGCGGAATTGGATGTCCGAGCAGTGGCTCAACCTCCAACCAGCATGAGTGATGAGACAGTTTTGAAGCATTTACGGAACGAACACTGCAGGATCGGCCAGAAATGGAAGAAGTGAAATAGATTGCCGGATTTACCATACTCACTGCATAGTAGAGCATTAAACCTCTCTCATAAATGAACGTAAGATTTTAAGAAATAGTTGAAATGTAGATCTGGTAATGTATGAATTTCCAAACGATTTACACAATTCGAGTCAGAAACTTATTTTCAAATTCTCCGAACGATTGATAATTTACATATCTGGCAGACATGGATGAGTTGTAACAAACCATCTATTTCCATGCTGGACATCTCTATGTCTCCAACTCGATATAATCATTGTTTATGGCTAATCGTTTACCCATGATTCCGTGTAGGTATGCATTTTCTCTATACACGCACTGATAATCACAGGCGTACACGCAGTTTGGTTTCATGTGGGGCATGCACAATATCACATTGGTCAGGATTGTAAGAGAGATGAGGCAGCATTCTATGGTGCTCAGTGCAGTGCGCATAGGAGCTTCGCTGGAAGAAAGGAGCAGAGACTTCAAAAGCACCATACGAAGGTAGAAAACCCGAATATGACCCTCCAGTCTCGGGCAAGGGGCCCAGTTCCATGGCCGACATTTGATTGACAGAAGAGGGTGCGTGGGATTCAGGGCCGCCATCTTTAGGAGGTCAAGGTGAATGGGGGGGGGGGGGGGGGCGCGCAGTAACGATGTCTGCAGTGCAATCGTGGCTAAGTGATGTTCCATTTTTATGCATTAGTTCCACGAATATAGCTTCACTGGGCGATCTCCCAGCAATACCGTCTCTAAGTAGTGCTTTGATGTTTCCCCTAATCAAAACCACCAGCAGTCCTACTCTGTCACCTCACCTTTCATGCAGCATTTGTACCCTGGAACACTGAGCTGCCTATCTTGTCCCTTCCTCAGCTGTGTTTCTGTAATACCTCTGGTATCCCAGTATCACTTTCCCATCAATGCATTGAGTTAATCTGCCTCACCTATCACTCTTCTTGCATTAAAATAAATGCAGTTTAATTCGTCAGTTTTCCCTCATTGCTTGCTGTGTCCTTGCCTGACTCATCTATTTAAACTGTTTTTTTTTAACCAGAATCAAAAGTCTTTCTGGCCTTACGAGTGTATACTTTCCCAGACCCCTGGCAGGGGAATTTAAATCCGCTCCAACAGTGTCCCTGTGACCTCTCAACGCTGCAATGACGTCATATTCATTATGTATGTCCTTGACTGACTAGAGTTTCGAAAGTGCATTACGTCACACTGATCAGAAGTAAATTCCACCTCCCATTACTCTGCTCAGTTTATCATCTGATCGGTATTAGACTGTAGCCTGAGATCATTCG
The DNA here is from genome assembly GCF_047496795.1 of Chiloscyllium punctatum. Classification (NCBI taxonomy): domain Eukaryota; kingdom Metazoa; phylum Chordata; class Chondrichthyes; order Orectolobiformes; family Hemiscylliidae; genus Chiloscyllium; species Chiloscyllium punctatum. The sequence continues at coordinate 129,908,566 of NC_092742.1, forward strand.
TCTCAGTGTGGACAACACCCACAATTCTCATGTCATCTCGAAACGTGCTAACGATGTTTCCTGCTTTCAGATACAAATCATTAATACACATAATAAACAATAATCGTTCCAGTACTGGTCCTTGTGGTACACTGGCTGATGAAAGGCTTCCAATCACAAAAACAATTCTCTACCAATCTTGGATCGAATTTGCCAACTTGTCTTGGATCCCATGGGTCCTTGCCTTTTGGACCAGTCTTCCATGTGGGGCCTTTTCGCTTGGTGCTGTGAATTATGATTGCGTATTCTGATTTCTTCACTATCTGGGAAAATATCAATACATTTCTGTTTTAACTCCTCAGTTTCTTTGCCTTGTTTGTGCTTCTCCACAAGAAGGGGTGTGACTCCCATCTTGGATCCTGCCAAAATGTTCGCAAGAACAAACTGAGTTCTGGCCAGTGAAATCTGTCAATCACGCCCACTCTTACTTCCCCAGTCTTGAGTGGCACTTCAACCTGGTATTACATAGCGAACATTAAATTTCTGTGCATCTATCCCAAACATTACCACACTCTCGAGTAACAAATCAAAAGAGTGCATATTCCCACGTTGCTTACTACCAGCGACTGGTTAGATCCTGTATCTCTAAAAAATATATTTTTTGTCCTTCTCTCCCGTTCTTGATGAGTAAACGTTTCACAGCAACGCGAATTCTATGAAGGCCACACCCAGCCCACGTGTGTGATGTGTACTCTCCTGCAGGTTCTCGGCTCTTCTTGTTGTCTGCTTTATTACATTTATTAATGCCACTGGCTGAACTAATTAGAATATAAAAGCAGCGACATGCTTCTGAGACTGTATAAAGCTCCAGTTATGCCCCATTTAGAAAACTGTGTCCAGTTTTGGGTCCCATATCTTAAGAATTACATACTGGTACTAGAGAGTGTCCATTGGACATTAGTTCACATGATCCCTTCCTGAAATCATCTCTACCTACCTCGACACTGTCCTATCCCCCCTAGTCCAGGAACTCCCCACATACGTTCGAGATACCACCCACGCCATCCACCTCCTCCAAGACTTCCGTTTCCCTGGCCCCCAACGCCTCATCTTCACCATGGATATCCAATCCCTCCACACCTCCATCCGCCATGACCAGGGCCTCCAAGCCCTCCGTTTTTTCCTCTCCAGACGTCCCCAACAGTACCCTTCCACCGACACTCTCATTCGTTTGGCCGAACTGGTCCTCACCCTTAACAATTTCTCCTTTGAATCCTCCCACTTCCTCCAGACCAAAGGGGTAGCCATGGGCACACGTATGGGCCCCAGCTATGCCTGTCTCTTTGTTGGCTATGTAGAGCAGTTGATCTTCTGTAATTACACCGGCACCACTCCCCACCTGTTCCTCCACTACATTGATCATTGCATTGGCGCCACCTCGTGCTCCCGCGAGGAGGTTGAGCAATTCATCAACTTCACCAACACATTCCACCCTGACCTTAAATTTACCTGGACCATCTCTGACACCTCCCGCCCCTTCCTGGACCTCTCCATCTCCATTAATGACGACCGACTTGACACTGACAATTTTTACAAAGCCACCGACTCCCACAGCGACCTGGGTTACACCTCTTCCCACCCTATCTCTTGTAAAAATGCCATCCCGTATTCCCAATTCCTCCGCCTTCGCCGGATCTGCTCCCAGGAGGACCAGTTCCACCACAGAACACACCAAATGGCCTCCTTCTTCAGAGACCGCAATTTCCCTTCCCACGTGGTTAAAGATGCCCTCCAACGCATCTCGTCTACATCCCGCACCTCCGCCCTCAGACCCAACCCCTCCAACTGTAACAAGGACAGAACGCCCCTGGTGCTCACCTTCCACCCTACCAACCTTCGTATAAACCAAATTATCTGCCGACATTTCCGCCACCTCCAAACAGACCCCACTACCAGGGATATATTTCCCTCCTCACCCCTTTCCGCCTTCCGCAAAGACCGTTCCCTCCACGATTACCTGGTCAGGTCCACGCCCCCAAACAACCCACCCTCCAATCCTGGCACTTTCCCCTGCCACCGCAGGAACTGTAAAACCCGCGCCCACACCTCCTCCCTCACCTCTATCCAAGGCCCTAAAGGAGCCTTCCACATCCACTAAAGTTTTACTTGCACATCCACTAATATCATTTATTGTATCCGTTGCTCCTGATGTAGTCTCCTCTACATTGGGGAGACTGGGCGCCTCCTAGCAGAGCGCTTTAGGGAACATCTCCGGGACACCAGCACCAATAAACCACACCGCCCCGTGGCCCAACATTTCAACTCCCCCTCCCACTCTGCCGAGGACATGGAGGTCCTGGGCCTCCTTCACCGCCGCTCCCTCACCACCAGACGCTTGGAGGAAGAACGCGCCATCTTTTGCCTTGGAACACTTCAACCCCAGGGCATCAATGTGGACTTCAACAGTTTCCTCATTTCCCCTTCCCCCACCTCACCCTAGTTCTAAACTTCCAGCTCAGTAACTGTCCCCATAACTTGTCCAGACTTGTCCTACCTGCCTATCTTCTTTTCCACCTATCCACTCCACCCTCTCCTCCTTGACCTATCCCCTTCATCCCCTCCCCCACTCACCCATTGTACTCTGTGCTACTTTCTCCCCACTCCCACCCTCCTGTAGCTTATCTCTCCACGCTTCTGTCTCACTGCCTTTATTCCTGATGAAGGGCTTTTGCCCAAAACGTCGATTTCGAAGCTACTTGGATGCTGCCTGAACTGCTGTGCTCTTCCAGCACCACTAATCCAGAAGCCTAACATATGATGAATGGCTGAGGATCCTGAGGTTTTATTCATTTGAATTTTGAAAGTTGAGGGGAGATCTAATAGAAACTTACAATATAATGTATGGCTTGGAAACAGTGTTTCCATTACGCATGGAGAATAGGACCCTTGGGCACAATCTTAAAAGTAGAGAGGGTGAATTTAGAATGCAAATGAGGAGACATTTCTACAGCTAGAGATTGATGGCCCTGTGGAATTTGTTGCAACCGTGCGCAGTGGAAGCTGGGACATGGTGTGTCTTCGAGGCAGTGATTTACAAATTCTTGAACTCATGAGGAATTAATGGCTATGGGGAGAGTGCGGATCAGTGGAATTAAATCTCCCATCAGCCATGAATGGACGCGATGGGCTTGTTCCCACTAGTATGTCTTTTGGTCTTAGTTATTTTTTAACGCATCTTTTTTTTCCACAGTGACTTTCTTTAATGACAAGTGCTATGATTTTACAATTCCCATTTACCAGGAAACATCTGAGGCCTTTTACTCCTTTCCGCCCTCCTGGGCTTTTTTCATATACCATGAAAAACTCTTACCAGTATTCTCTCCTCTTGGTTTCAGACTATGGGATCACACCTTCTCCCAACTTCTATCCTTCACAGAACAGAATTCTGGCTAGAAACGTGCCTTATGCACCAATAATATTCATCTCTTAATTCTGCATTTCTTCCAACTTCCTAAACTGTCTGTTACTCCACGTGAATTCTTCCCATCTCGGAAAGTGAATTTTAAACTTCTCCAGCAGAATAATCTCCTGTAGAGCGTCAAAGTTCCATGCTACTTTCAAAGCACTCACCCAACTATCCAAATCCCTATATTTAAATCCTTCAAACTCAAAGAACATCTGACCTCTTTCCTTATGTTTTGTGTTTTTGAACAGCTGGCTATATGATTCTGGTATCAATTCATAAGCACTTAAAATAGCCTATCTAACCGCTTCATAATCTTATGAACAATCATCTGAAGTTGCAGCAAAAACCTCATGAGATCTGCCGACCAATTTAGTCTGAACTAATATGGCAGAGTTTTAACATATTTGTATATATCAGCAACCTCTCTTATAACCTCCATTTTGCTGACTTGACTTTGTTTACTAAGTTGCAACTTCTCAAGTTCAAATTCTATTTTTTGCGTGCTCTTTCGTCTCTCTCTTTGATCAGCTAAGAGCTTTATTACTCGTTCTTTTTTACTATCTCTCCCTCTCTTCTCTCTCTCTTTCTCTTTCTCACTACCACTCTTCTCTCTCTCTGTCTTACTCTCTTCCTCTCTATTTCCTCTCCATCTTATTGTTTACCTTCTAACTTTGTTTACCTCAATTGTGATTTAGGTTTTTCTACATCTACTGCATTTGTCTGTTTCTCTGGCACATCTAAGTGTTGGACCAACTCCCTTACAATTTCAGCTTTACTTTTGTCCTTAGTTAAACACAAAATCGCCTTCCGTTTCTACTGCTGTGGGTGTGGCCTTTATTTTCCTTCTAAACTTCCTTGTCAAATTTCAGAATCAAGTCCCAGAATCTCTTCAGCAAATTTAAGAGCTATTTCACTCACTTTAAATTTAATCATCCACAAGTCACTGAAAGATAACAAATTGACTCACCTATGGATTATTTAATGCTCTAGGGCACCAAGTTACAAATGTTTAAACTTGCAGAGATTTTTGTACCGCTGAATCTATTCAAATCTGCCTAAACCAATTCAAATTCTGGACTAAACTTCAAATTGTTCCGCCATGGGAAAACACACCCCTTGTTTTTTAATCCAGCAACACTGAAAATATTTATCGTGTGCTGTAATCTGTGAAAATTCGAGAACCAAGAACTATTTCAAGTAGTCACGATATAAAGTGAAAATTAACGACTTTATTTCTTAAAGCATAACAGAGAATAATTAAGTAACCACGATTTACAAACTCCCTTCTCTAACATTTCTTTAACCTTCCTCATGACAATACAAGTCCAATTTAAAACAAAACAGATGAAGGTCTACCAAAAATGCAATTTCCAAAACCAGCCAGCTGTCGAATCTGCTCCTTACATAGTCCTTCCTCTTCTTTTCTTCGTCTTCGGGATTTCTGTTTCTCAGGTCACTAATCGATAAAGGTACCTTGAAGAGAGCTATTTTTCAGGCAGTCTGCACAATTGTTGCCAATTCCTGCATTTGAAGAACCTTTCATGGTTGTTATAATTCAGTTGGATCAAGGGTCACATTTTACTATTTTGTTGTTTAAGGTGGTTGCGGATAGCTTATGTATACAACAGTTTAAATCCAGTTCGTGTGATCTTGAATCCCAGGAAGCTTTAGAAAGTTTGCATTAGATCTTGAAGACCATGTTGAGAGCACACTGTCAGGATTACGCGAATGATTGTGCTAAAGGTATTCCATTTGTATTATTTGCCATTAGAGATGCCCCAAATGAATCTACTCCGTGCACTCCCAGTGAGTTAATGTTCGGGCAGGAAGTGAGTGGCCCTTTGAAATTAATTAAAGAAAAATTGAAAGGACCAAAGTCGGAGATCTCACACTTAGATTATTTTCCAGAGGTGAGGGTGAGGCTAAATCGAATAAGTGTTTTAGCTAAACGGCAACTAAAGGAGGCACAGTAGAGAATGAAGCAGTTGGGAGATTAAAACTCTGAGACTCGTCGGTTTTCTCAAGGAGATAGCATGTTAGTACTGTTGCCAATGATATGAGATGCCTTCAAAATCAGGTTTCGTGGTCCCTATCAAATTGAGAAAAAGTTGAGTCAGGTGAACTGTCTAGTAAAGATGCCAGATAGAAAATAAGGCATCTGGTATGTCGTGTGAACCTGTTGAGACCGCATTATAACAGAGCCAAAATAATTGGAGAAACCATTGTTCGTAACTGTCCTGCAGAGTAAGGCATCAAATATAGATGATGTGAATTTTGATGTAACTCAAAATAGATTTAGCAATGAGTAGCAGGATGGGATTGTAAACTATCTATCTCAGGAGCGTAGAACACAGTTTAAAGGTTTGTAACTGAAATATAAGGACGTATGTAAGAATCAGATGGGGAGGACTAATGCTATTTTATATGAAATAAACGGAGGGAATAATGCTCTGATAAATTATCACCTCTATTGGCTTAATCCTTTCAAAGACAGCTAGGTCCATATGGAGGTGGAACTCATGCTTGACAAATACTTCATCGAACCAAGACAGAACAAAATTGATTTTGCTAATTATCTTCATTCCCAAACAGGACGGCACTCAACAGTGCTGCATAGATTACCAGAAATTCAACACCGTTACAAATCGGACTCATATCCAATTCTTAGATTGGTGGACTGTTTCGAGAAAGTCGCACAAGCCAGTTACATCACCAATTTGGACGTAATGCGACCTTTATCAGAAACGGTGAAAGACATTTCTGCATTTGTATACACAAATAATATGTATCAAATTAAAGCGATGCACTTTGGAATGATGGACACACCCGTCACATTCTAAAGACTCAGGAAGAGAGCTGTGTCTGGTTTAACAAACAGTGCAATCGATATGGACGATGTTATGATTGTAGTATGTTCTGGAAAGATCACATGGTCCATTTGGCAGAGCTCTTTGAACGACAACGAGAAGCCAAACTGTTAATAAACATAAATACAGCCGAATTTGTGAAAGCAGAGATGACATTCTTAGGACATTATATCGGTCATGGGAGTTTGACCCCGGGGAATATAAAAACGAAGACCATCAAACAACCTTGAAGTAAGAGGTGCTTCCATTCTTAGGACACAATGGATTCTATCAGATGTTTGTTCCACACTTCAGCAGTGTACTGGCACTGTTAAAAGATTTGCTGAAGAAGAACAAAAATTTCGATTGGCAGAACAATGCCAGGATGGATTCGACCATTTGAAATGAATATTAACCATGAAAACTGTTTTAGCTACAGGAAAAGTTTCGTAAACTTTTGAAGTCGCCATCGATGCTCGTGGCATAGGATGTGGGGCTGGACTCCTACAGGAAGATGAGGATGGAATTGTACTGTCAGTTGGCTAATTTTTGCAGGACATCAATATCCACCAAAGAAAGTTCTTAACGAGTAAAAAAATGACTATTGAATTTGGTTTTGGCCTTACATTGTGTAATTCACAATGAGTCTGGGACGGTTCTGTACACGGATCACAATCCCCTTATACTTTAGAACACTTCAATGGCAAACATATGAGACAATTTCATTGGAGTTTTATGTTACAGACTTAAATTTATAAATTGTACATGTGGCGAGTCGTAAGAATGGATTTGCAGATGCGTTCTTGTGGGTTTAACTGAGAGAGTTGGCAAGAGATTTGATTTATTTGCTCTTACATATCTATCGGTATATGGGAAGAAGTCATGGTGAACTTTTAGTAAAGTTATCTGTATATTCTGGTAATGCGAATAAAGAATGGAGAAAAGGAAGCCAAATGTTCATTATGATGTCTTATTCTTTTCTTTAGGGAGAGGTTTTATGAAGATGTCAGGGCGACTGTACCTTTAAGAGAGGTAAAAGCAAGCAGAACTACCTGATTCAGAATCAATTGTTCTGAACAAGATATAATGTAACCTTTTGGTCCAGCAGCTAGTGTAGCTGGTTAACTGGAGACGACAAAACAAATTTGAATTCGGTCAATCTGTTTACATCTTCCTCCAAAATACCAACCTCCGATCAAATTTGAAGTTAGTATGTTGATAATACTCAAAGTCAATGAAACAATTCGAAACTTTGGGATATGAGACCGGGAAGAATTGAACAGCTGGAGGAGAAATGCCAATCCACTAACACATGGAGACTTTCTGAAAAATGGTTCTTTTAAAGGTACCTTTTTTGATCAGTGATTCGTGTAACAGAAATCCCTGAGAAGAAGAAAAGAAGACAGAGGAAGATGTAAAGAGAAGATTCGACAGTTTGCTGTATTTGAAAGTTACCTTTTTGGCAAATCATTATCGGATTTTTTTTTTTTATCAGGCGGTTATTGTGGAATTGGAAGAAAAAGAAAGGTTAGAGACATGAGTTTTAATGTGTTGCTTGGTAATTATTCGCTGTTATACTTTAAGAAATGAAATTGTTAGTTTTTACTTTAAATACTGACCTTTGGGATAGTCAATGGCCTCTCGAATTTTCACAGATTATGGTACAGGATAAATCTGTTCGGTGTTGCTGGTTAAAAATAGCAGCGGTGGAGGGGTGGGGGGGTGGGAAGCGGGGGTGGGGGGGGCGCGGTTTACCCCGTGCCTTAGCACCAGATCTTTGGTGCGGATTTTTGATCATTGATGACCCCACACTGATGTGTGAGATAATTCACTAGTTACAGTTTTGCAATCAGAAGGTACATATGTTTCTCGACTCGGTATTTTCTGCGAATGACAGCTTCCCTGTTACAGTGCAGCAGTTCAGACGATATGAAAAGACTCAAGTGCTGAGTTATGCATTTAATTAGGTGAAACTCTTAACTTTCTACTTTTGTGGAACTCTTCAGAGGAGCAGAGTGGTTTCCTCCTGTTTCATTGTAAAGACCCTTACTGGCTGAATTCCATGCAGTGCAGTGAGCTCTGAAGCCAGAAATCAATACCGGGAACAGCATTGTTATGGGAACGAATATAGATCCACCCATTAAGTTGGTAGACATAATGCTATAAAGGATCTAATTCTTCTTGCACGTCAGGCATTGAAAGTAATCTTGCAGGATAACTGTTGCATTTATATTCATTTCAAAATGATTTGTTTACCGGACTAAGTTTATTTTACTGTGGGTTTACAGGTGAGATCTCATCTTGAATAATCTGGAGTATCGTGTAGAGGTTTGATCTCGTTACCTAATTAAGGAACTCTAGCTCTCGAAGTTTGCAGCAAAGGATGAACCGCCTGCTTCTTGTGATGACAGGTTCATTGTGTATTATGAGTTAGTGTCGACTGGGCTTGTGTTCGATGACGAATAGGAAAATGAGTGTATATCTCTGTGAAACATGTATAACTCTGAAAGGGTGAGACAGATTGGAAAAAGGGATGATACTTCTGCTGGATAGGACGTCTGAAGTAAGGTATTATGTTCAGGAAGGCCACTTTGCATTGTTACAATATGGTGGTGAACCCTGCTGCTAATCAAACCAAACAACCAAAAAAGCTGAATTTGCCTCGTAATCTGTTGTAAATGGCACAGAACTACCAAATTCTCCCATTAAAAGAAAGTAATGCCAAATTATTCTTTAACTCTAAAAGTGAGCATGAATAAGCCCAAGTGTTTACAACTCTAAACCTCCTTTCTCTTGAAAGTTTCTCAGTGTTTTGAAACCCTTAGAAGTTGTAATCAATGCCAGCGATAGAGGTGTTGGAGTTATACTGTTGCAGGAAGATGATGATGGAATTGAACGGTCAATTTGCTACTTTTCAAAGAAACTCAATAACTACTAGCGAAAATACCGTGCCATCGAAAATACATTGAATTTGGTTCTGGCCTCAGTCGATGCTAATGTTTGCATGATAAGCATTGTGTTGGAGACTGTGGAAAAAAGAGGAAAAAAGAAGAGAAAAGAGGAAAAAAGAGGAGAAATGAGAAGAAAACAGAAAAAAAGAGGAGAAAAGAGGAAAAAAGAGGAAAAAAGAGGAGAAATGAGGAAAAAGAGGAAAAAAGAGGAGAAAAGAGAAAAAAGAGGAAAAAAGAGCTGAAATGAGGAAAAAGAGGAAAAAAGTGGAAAAAATAGGAAAAAGGAGGAAAAAAGTGGAAAAAAGACGAAATAAGAGGAGAAAAGAGGAAAAAAGAGGAGAAATGAGGATAAAAGAGGAGACAAGATGAAAAAAGAGGATAAAAGAGGAAAAAAGAGGAGAAATGAGGAGAAAAGAGGAAAAATGAGGAAAACAGAGGAAAAAAGGGGAAAAAGAGGAAAAAGCAGAGAAATGAGGAGAAAAGAGGAAAAAAGAGGAGAAATGAGGAGAAAAGAGGAGAAAAGAGGAGAAAAGAGGAGAAAAGAAGAAAAAAGAGGAAAAAAGACGAAAGAAGAGGACAAAAGAGGAAAAAAATGAAAAAAGACGAAAAAAGAGGAAAAAAGAGGAAAAATGTGGAGAAAAGAGGAAAAAAGAGGAGATAAAAGGAAAATAGCGGAGAAATTAGGAGAAAAGAGGAAAAAAGTGGAAAAAAGAGGAAAAATTAGGAAAAACGAGGAAAAAAGAGGAAAAATGAAGAGAAAAGAGGAAAAAACAGGAGAAAAAGGAAAATAGTGGAGAAATGAGGAGAAAAGAGGAAAAAAGTGGAAAAAAGAGGAAAAAAGAGGAGAAAAGAGGAAAATGTGGAAAAAAGAGGAAAAAAGGAAAAATGTGGAAAAAAGAGGAGAAAAGAGGAAAAAATTGGAAAAAACAGGAGAAAAGAGGAAAAAGAGGAAAAAAGAGGAAAAACGTGGAAAAAAGAAGAAAAAAGAGGAGAAAAGAAAAAAAAGGGGAGAAATGAGGAGAAAAGAGGAGAAAAGTGGAAAAATGAGGAAAAAAGAGGAAAAAAGAGGAAAAATGTGGAGAAAAGATGAAAAAAGAGGAGAAAAAAGGAAAATAGCGGAGAAAAGAGGAAAAAAGTGGAAAAAAGAGGAAAAAAGAGGAAAGAAGAGGAAAAAGAGGAAAAAAGAGGAAAAAAAAGGAAAAAATGTGGAAAAAAGAGGAAAAATTAGGAAAAAAGAGGAAAAAAGAGGAAAAAAGAGGAAAAATGTGGAGAAAAGATGAAAAAAGAGGAGAAAAAGGAGAATAGCGGAGAAATGAGGATAAAAGAGGAAAAAAGAGGGAAAAAGAGGAAGAAAGAGGAGAGAAGAGGAAAAAGAGGAAAAAAGAGGAAAAACGTGGAAAAAAGAAGAAAAAAGAGGAGAAAAGGAAAAAAAGGGGAGAAATGAGGAGAAAAGAGGAGAAAAGTGGAAAAATGAGGAAAAAAGAGGAAAAAAGAGGAAAAATGTGGAGAAAAGTTGAAAAAAGAGGAGAAAAAGGAAAATAGCGGAGAAATGAGGAGAAAAGAGGAAAAAAGTGGAAAAAAGAGGAAAAAAGAGGAAAGAAGAGGAAAAAGAGGAAAAAAAGGAAAAATGTGGAAAAAAGAGGAAAAATTAGGAAAAAAGAGGAAAAAAGAGGAAAAATGTGGAGAAAAGATGAAAAAAGAGGAGAAAAAGGAGAATAGCGGAGAAATGAGGATAAAAGAGGAAAAAAGAGGGAAAAAGAGGAAAAAAGAGGAGAGAAGAGGAAAAAGAGGAAAAAAGAGGAAAAAAGAAGAAAAATGTGGAAAAAAGAGGAAAAAAGAGGAGAATAGAGAAAAAAGAGGAAAAAAGAGGTGAAATGAGGAAAAAGAGGAAAAAAGTGGAAAAAATAGGAAAAAGGAGGAAAAAAGTGGAAAAAAGAGGAAATAAGAGGAGAAAAGAGGAAACAAGAGGAGAGAAGAGGAAAAAGAGGAAAAAAGAGGAAAAAAGAGGAAAAATGTTGAAAAAAGAGGAAAAAAGAGGAGAATAGAGAAAAAAAGAGAAAAAAGAGCTGAAATGAGGAAAAAGAGGAAAAAAGTGGAAAAAATAGGAAAAAGGAGGAAAAAAGTGGAAAAAAGAGGAAATAAGAGGAGAAAAGAGGAAAAAAGAGGAGAAATGAGGAGAAAAGAGGAGACAAGATGAAAAAAGAGGATAAAAGAGGAAAAAAGAGGGAAAAAGAGGAAAAAAGAGGAAAGAAGAGGAAAAAGAGGAAAAAAAGAGGAGAGAAGAGGAAAAAGAGGAAAAATGAGGGAAAATGAGGAAAAAAGAGGAAAAATGTGGAGAAAAGAGGAAAAAAGAGGAGAAAAAAGGAAAAAAGCGGAGAAATGAGGAGAAAAGAGGAAAAAATGGAAAAAAGAGTTAAAAAGAGGAGAAAATAGGAAAATGAGGAAAAAAGTCTATAACAGGCACACCGACTGTAAGTGCTTCTTGACCGATTGTGCAACCAAGAGAGCCCAATGGGGGTTCAGATCTTCATCTTGTGCCGTGAATCACATTCGGTACGGACAGATGGTAGGCATGGTGTAATAGTTTCGAGTCCTCCATTATTATGTGCAGTGGAATCGGCTGCTCAGACGTACATAATTTCTCCATTTGGTTTTCCTCTCAATCAAGTCGCGGTTTTCACGATCCCTGGCTGCTTTATCATCTCAGTCCAGCCTGAAAACGATAGGTCTTGGTAAGAATTCATTGTGAAAATATTCAAAAGGAGTCGGGGACTCCAGTGAGTTGCTGACTCAATTTAAAGGATAGAGACTTTCGTATCGGGGTGCAGAATATAGTCATGGACTCTAATTGCGAAAACATTAGAGGCGAGCTAAGGAGTCCACATGAAGTTCGGGGACCTACGGATCCGGCATCGAGAAGAGAGTCAGGGTCCTACAATTAAATGAACAGGTCAGGGATCTGAATAATCAAGTATTTCAAATGAGCTGGGGGCTCAAATTCGGTCAAATTAGTGTTATCTAAATTGATTTCCAAATAATTCTGTGAAAGAAGCATCGTGATATATAATAATAGGACTGCCAGTATTTTAGAATGTCGGGAATGTTTTGTGCAAAATAATTCGTCTTGATGTTTGTTGTTGGTTTTCTGAAAGTTTTAGGTCGACATTGTCTTCTCTGTTGTATCTAAGTGGCTTGACTTCTTTTGCTTTGCTGCTGTCTCTTTTTTTGTCTGATACAGTGTTGTTCTGCTGTTTGTTCTTTAGGGGATGTTTGTTTCTTTTGTCGCGTTACAAAAATGCTGGCCGGGGAGGGAATTGCTTTTAAAAATGCTGATACAACTGTCGCACACTTAGTTCCGCAGCTGTGTGCCACAGCGTGGATTTATGAGGCTAAACTCTCTAACTTTGACTGTTCTGGAATGTGAATGCCTCATCATGCAAAAAAAAGTGTGTGTGTGTGTTTGTGTGTGAGAGAGAAAGAGAGAGAGAGAGAGAGAGAGAGAGACAGAGAGAGAGAAGAGAGACAGAGAAACAGACAGAGACCGAACCACAAAGACTTCCTGCAGACTGGACAAAATTTAAGTCCTTGCTGTCTGATTTGAATGGACATTTTTTTGTTGGTGTTTGAATGCCCGTGTCTTGTTTTCTAAATATCCAGACAGAAAATAATGGCCTTGATTATAGAAAATGTGATTAGACATTTAAAGTTGATTTGATAATTGTATGCTGAAGATTTAAATTCACTTTAAAAAGTGGTTTAATATTGTGTTGTGGTATATGTTGAAATATTCATCTGTATTAAATTAATTTCAAAATAAGAAATAATGGGAAATTATATCGGTTCGACCATTGAGAAAGATTGTCACTTGCAAGCGTTATGTGGTAACTATTCAGAGAATCTCAATGTTTTTGACAGTTGCTTGCTCATTCAAGACTGGATTTTGGAATAGTAGTCTTGCAGTGTAGAGAGAGTGGATGAGTTAGGAAGCTTTTGGAAGAGACAGAGTTTCAAATCAGCTGACATGGCAGGCATCACGGAATTGTCTGCAAAGTAATAATGGATTTCAAGGAGTAGAGGGTGAATCCAATGGGTGACTGAAGTAAGGATAATAGTAACAAATTTGATGATATTACAGAGCAAATGAGTAAACACATGGCAAAGAATACTCAATGGCAGAATTGTGAAAGGATACAAATTGGAATTCAGATTAAGGAGCAAAATATAATACTACAAAATAAAGAGTGTAAAGGAAGACAGATCAAGAGGTTCTCATAACCAAATTTTAGAACTGATAAATTTATTAAATGTCTTGCCCATATTAATGGCAAAGGTTTAATTGACAGTAGCAACTGTTTGGCAGATGCGGCAGCAAAAGCAGCCTCTGAAGATAGCGTATGGTTGTGCCCAGAATCATGAGGCAGCCTACAAATTCTAACAGGTACCAGGCTTCTTCAGATAAATTAATGTGAACCATTCAAGATATTTTTATACTTCAGGGGGACGCCTCTTACACGGATAAGCTGTTACAGTCTGAGTTAGGCTGTTTGTATGACCCTGACCCTCAATTCTGGAATATTCCTGTGGGTCAAACTTGTATGCCTGATAAACTTGCTCTCTGGGTTATTAAATGTGTTCATTCCACACCTCATTGTGGAACCAGGGCAGTTAGTGACTTACTTCTGAGTCCTGGTGGCATCCCGTCTGCAGTTTGTTGGCTCAGAGAATTAGTCATCATTGCTTGATCTGTCAGGAGCATAACCCCAGTAACGGCGTTCCCTGTGGTCAGAGGAAGGTACCCTTCGGCTGGCAACGCTTTTGAGAGACATCAACTCGACTACATTGAGTTGCAGAAATGTCAATGGTATAAATATGTTCTGGTTATTGTCGATGCCTTTTCTAAGTGAACTGAACCTACCCTGATGCGATCACTACTGCTGAGAAGGTGTTGAAGATTTTGCTTATGGAAATTATTCCCCGCTTCGGTATGCCTGCGTGCATTAGCTTGGACAATGGTAGGCACTTTGTTGGTAATATTAATGAAGAACTCTGTTCCCATCTTTTTATGCATCGTCAACTGCACTGTGCTTATCGTCCTCAGGCTGTTGGCCTTACCAGTCTCTTAAGATGAAACTTTCCAAATTACTGGCTGACACTGGTTTCTCCTGGGTTATGCTACTCCATGTGGCCTTATTCCATATACTATCTACACCTGCAGGTAAGACATGACTGTCTCCAGCTAAGATTCTCGACAGTCGCCCGTTTTATACACCTTGGAATGATTCGACTCCCTCCTCATTCCACTTCCAACAAATGATCGAAGAAATGTTTGGTTATGTTCTTGCTCTAACTAACATTATCCATGTCTTTCAATCCCAGGTGCGTGCAGCAACGGTGATGTTCTCACCCTTTCGGCCCTGTCACGTGTAGAGCCTGGTTTGTATGTGCTTGTCAACAACTGGACTTGCAAGGATCTCCAAAGTGATGGATGGCCCCTTCCAGGTTTTACTTACCGTCTCTATGACGGACAAAGTCGCTGGGCGCTCGTCTTCCTTTCATCTGCACCATTATAAGTTGATTGGTCGCACCAATTAAATGATGGAGAGCAGGACAGAATAATGGAATTGTAGGAAATCGAGGGCATCCTGTCCATTTGGATTTTTGAATGTTGCTGTTGTTTTAATTCTACTACTATTGCAGGTACTTGAACTAAGAGGAGAGACATGAAGGGGATCGCATGATCCGAGAGAATCCAGACATTGTCCAGAGTTACGGACAAGACACCTTCGACCTGTGGAACATGATTAAGATTGATTATTGCAATGGGAATCACTAAGGTAGACATCAGTGAGAATTACTGTGCGTTATAGAACTTGTCTTTTTGGTCTTAACTGCAGACAGAAGCCTAGTGAAGATAAAAATGATCAACATCACTACTGTGAAGCTGATACTGTTGCTATAGAGCTAGGGAGAGCCTGATGGGAACAGAATTCTGAGAACCATTGCCTACCAAACAGTGCGAGTGAGTATTAGTCGCTTTGCTCATGTTTTATTCTCGTGCTCAAGAGCAGCCTCTTGAAAACTGTCGGCTCTTTATACCAGTAGACCTGACTAGAATCCTTGCTGCAACATTTTAGCAGCCTTTTTTAACAAAACCCCTCTCATATACACCAAACCAAGCTATTATTTCTTCAGCCAATTTAAAACTATAAATTTCCTTGTAGTTGATGGCAAAGACGTTCCCCGTAAGTTTGCTATCGGAGCCCTTGTTCTCACAGTACCTTGTCCTGTGAGAAGGTACCTTGTACCTTGTCCTGGCCAGTGGACAAGTCGATGGAACCTTAGTCTGAGGAGGACGCAGCGGTCATTTTCAGCCGACTTTTGCTCTAATTCAAAGGACCCCAAAGAACTGAGTGACAAAGGAGGGTATTCGATAGCCTGGAGAATCCTGATTATCCTGAGTTTGGGAGGATTGGCCGGGGTAATAACCGCAATTACTTCATTTGCAGCCTGACCGTTCCAGGAAATAAAACTAAAGAGACTCTGGAAAAGATTAGATTGGAATTATCAGATCAGCGCCTTCACTTTATGCAGAGCAGGTAAACTCTATGCTAGCCTGGGAAGTTGGACTCTGTAGTATTGTCCGAGATAAATACATTACAGCATTCCCAATCGCTCTGGCAATATGACTAAGATACAAGATGGGATCCAGGCGTTCCTTGATGGAACGACTGAAGGACCAGTTGGGGAGACGGGGGCTTGTACTCTTGATCCAATTGGTTTGTCAATAGCATTTACATTTAAATCATTCTTCTATGTCTGTTTGTTTGTGTTGTTGTTGTTAGGTGTTTAATTTCTAAGCTTATGAGCACCCTTAGTGATATAACCTCACCTGATATTATGTTCCTTTTGCAATCTAATATCTCATCCACATGTATTGATTACAAAGATACATGTGACCAGATAAGCAGCGACAAAGATATAGCTGTTTTTGGCTGGAACACATCGAAGTACATTCGTTTGGGTTAGTATTCTCTTTAGAAATTGGGGTGCGATAAAAGGGGGAATGAGGATGTGAGCATCTGGGAGGTTGGACAAAATAGCTGAAGGACAAAATGGCTTTTGCATTGCTAAATTAGATTGCACTGAATCAGACAGAAACAAGAAACCACAGGCTGATGTAGATCCAGTAAAATACAGAGGTGACAGTTTAGCCCTAACTGCAAGTCAAGACAAATACGATTTTAAGAGCAGGTTATTTACAAGAAATCGTGATAGGCTAATGCAAATGGAAAGGTAGACCTTGGGGAACCTGATTGATTGTTACTATGTGATCACGGACTCAACTTTGCTTTAAGAAAAATATTTTAAAAATGTCTTTGTATTAAGCTGGTGTGTGCAGCTCCTCCGAGGAAAACTGAAGTGCTCAACCTTTGTGTTTCCAGTCTCTCTGTACCTGGCCATGTGAAGAGCGAAAGAGTTAAGTCTTAAACAGGCAGACCATTGGTGAGTGCTTATGGACCAATTGCGAAACCAAGAGACCCCAGTGGGGGTTCAGATCTTTTACTTAATTAATGTTGTGATTGATTTCCATCATGACCCCCCCCCCCCCCCAATGTTAACATTTTCTAATAAAAACAGTAAGGTTTGAAGACATTCAGCAGGTCTGGCAGTAAGAAGTTCGTTGTCGATTCTGTCCCAGAGTATGTTAATATATCAGTTAAGGCTTATATAAAGGATTGGTATTAAATTAGTCAAAATGACCCTGAGTCCCTGAAGCGAAATGCTGACTTCAGTTCCTGTTCACACTGTGGTCTACACACACAGTGAGGGACACTTCCTCGCGTTGGTCAGTGTCCTCGGTAACATATTGTACAACATTTTGTAGGCCTTTTATGAACAATGGTGTTGTCCCTAAGCCTGGACCTGGAGTCCAGAGGTCATGTCCCGACTGTGCAATGGGTGTGGAAAGACATATCTGGCCAGGTTCAGGTCACTGGGGGCTCTGCACTCGATCGCCCGGCCCTTCATTCACTCAGATTGGTTGGAAGACCATATGACACATCGCAGAGCACAACATCCTCCCTTTCTTCCTCTTCGTCTGGATATACCATCTACCACCAGCTGCCATGGAGCATGCACAATGTGGGCTGCATAGCTCACGGAGGTGGTGTGCCAAGTGTCGGTGGAAGAATGGAGCCAGCGGCTACTGGGGAGTTTTCAGAAACATCCCAAGGAAATGGACACTCCCTAGTGACAAGATTCTGCATCTACCCCGACAATGGAGATTGTGAAGTAATGTAGAAATAGAAACAGTGAGAGGAGGGGTCAGGAGATAGCTCTACAGACCCTGTGTTTTTTCCCGTCTGACGTATTCTACTGTGGTTACAGTGGTAATCAGCCTCATCCTTGTTTCAGACAAAACGTGTGGTGAATGATTTCTGGAGCATGGGTGGCAACCTTATTGCGGATACCATCAATTATCATTTCTGAGAGAGATTTCAACCTGTAGCAGCCTTTGTGTCAACAGGACTTTCCTCATTTCACTCTGAGAGACCTACATTTCAAAAATGTGCTCTTAAAACAGGAAAAGCGAATGAGGGAGAGACTCAGGAAGAAAAAGACACGAAGGTGGGTTGTAAACTCGAGGTGAATGAATTTGATAATTGTTGGAGTGGAGAAGAAAGTCAATGATTTCAAGATCCCAGTGACCAGGAGAGAAAATAACATTGACTCGCTGATTTTACTCTGTTTTCGTAAACTGGAACAGAAGAAATTAACCCAGACACAGTATGGGAATGGAGAACACTGGAGTGGAGCAAAGAAAAAATGAAGTTCGATTTGGATTTCAATGCATGGAGAACGTGCAGGTCTAATATGTTTTACATTTACAATGTAGAAAGGCAAGGTGTACCATAGAAACCAGAATCCTTTCTTTGGTTTTTAATTTTTTTTTGTCTTGTGCTATCTCCTTTTATAAAATGTTACGAGTTTCAGATGGTAAACTCAGTCCAAATATCATATCAAGATTTGAAGATCACATGACTTTTCCAGACCTGAATATCATCAGCCTTGGAACATGTTAGGACAAACACTTCTTCTCTCTCTGATGGGACAATTCAAAGATCAGTAAGACTGTAAATATACCGAAGCACACATACATTTGATTGAGAGTGTTCCACTCCACTAGTTAGGAAAAGAAATTTATTCAGTTGCATGACCTGAAAAAGTGCACCACTCACATTGAGAGGAAACTAAGTGTTTCATGTGTGAATAAGGCTTCAACTGATCATCCAACCTGGAGATACGTAAGCTGACTAGAACTGTGTGGAAATGACGGAAATATGAGGACTATGGGAAAGTATTTGATCCTCCATCCTGGCTGAAAAAATAACATCACCACAGTCATACGGAGCGCAGCACCACAGAGAAATTGTAGAAATGTGGACGCTGCTGTAAAACATTCCCCGCTGAAAAATCATCTGCGCTGCAAACTTGCTCTGTGCATGGAAATACATTTGTTAAATCTGCTAGTCTCATGCCACATGAACGGATTCACACTGAAGAGAAGCCTTTTAGCTGCACTGAATATCAAAGACCGTTCAGGTGGTCATGTAATGTCAATACACACCAGCAAATTTACACTGGGCACGTGGGAAAGAATTCAGTCAGTCATCCAATCTGCTGTCACACCAGTGCATTCATACCATTCAGTTGCAGTTAATGTTGAAAGCCTTTCAGAGATTCATCTGTTGTCAGTACACACCAACACACTCACGCCATTCACTTGATCCATGTCTGGGGACAAGTTCACATATACCTCAGGCATCCAGATTCACCAGCAATTTTACCCTGAGGATAGACTTCGTGTAAATAGAGATTCAAGCAGTCATCTTAATTTGCTGTACACCAAAGCACTCACACTGGGAAGATAGCATTCAACTTCTTGTTCTGTTAGAAAAGATTCGTTCAGTTATCAAAATATTTGACAAACCAGGAGATTTATGAATAACTGCAAGGGTTGGAATTTGGTTTATTGTTGCTGTTAAGCAGACCTGGAATTGATCGTCTGATGTTATTTGTTCTGAAGCTAGCAATCCTATAACTGGCTAGTGTGTAATTTTTCTTGAGACATTGCTGATTTATGAAGCTTTAGTATCCCTTTTAAAGACCCCAGTCAGTAACTTTTCTCTGTGATTTAACGATCCTCGAAAGAAGCTTTTGTTTCAATGGCAAATTGTCACTGATTACCATTTCCAATCAAAAACCATTTCCAAGTCCATAATGTCTGAGCCCTCATTAGGCAGAGGAGATTGTACGGACTGGAGCATGTTTTCAGGGTTTGAGGAAGGTGCCTACATCAAGTCAACAGCAGATACCAATACCAAAAACAACAACAAACAATCTACAGCAATAACTAAAACACACATCACATGTGGCTCTTCTGACAGCCCATGAATCTCCTGAATTATTGTTTGCCTAAGATATGGAAAAGGGAGATATGGCATTGATGAAACGAGGAATGAGATCAGTGTATTCAAAATTCAGAACGGCCTTGTGTTAAGTAAACTCAGCAAGCTCAGAAAGGATAATACATAGGTCTAAATGGATCACATCCTTTTATGAACAATCCATCAGCATAAGATATGTTCCTGTACAAATTCAATGATTAATTAATATATGCAATGCTTTAAGACTGGTGTATTGTCAATGTAATTCCCAAGTTAATACGAAAAAGTCCCAGAAAATAATAAACCATGAAATTTCTTATTGGCGAGAAGGAAGGCTGAGGGTGTTGGTGAACTCGCGGAATGAAGGAATCTTGAAGCTGAAATACCCAATTCACTGATGGATATGCCACCTGCTCACAAGACCAGAAAAGTTTAAAATCACAACTCCATCTTCCTGCCTGTTCATCCTGGTTTTCCTCAGACACATATCTACTTCTTTCTTGAACCCATTAATTCTGTCTCCACTGAACTCCGGGGCAGTGAGATCAACAGTTTCACAACCTTCCGAGAACAGTAGTTTTCCCTCATATCACTTTTGAAGCTACCTCCGTTCGGTCTATATTTATGACCTCTTCTTCTTGACTGGTCCACCAGCGTGATCATCTATTCAACATCTGCCATTACAATCCCTTTTAGTATTCCGTATACCTGAATCAGATCGTCCTCGTGCTTCTGAAATCCTATTAGTACAAGCCCAAGTTATTCAACTGCTCCTTGTCTGACAGCCCTTTCCAATTTGAAATCAAGCTGGTGAACCTCCAATTTAATTCCTCCAGTGCCACCACATCCTTTCTATTCCAGGAGGGATACTGTCTCCTGGTTTATATTGGGGTCCGTGTGGATAATGCATCCTGTTACATTGTCTACTGTTTTACATTGGGATCAGGGTGGAGATTATTTACCCGATCACATTAGGGTCAGGGTGGATATTGTCTACTGCTCTATGTTGTGAGCTGGGCTTGGGAAGAAGTTGGATATTGTCTGTTCTTTTCTTTAGGGTTTAAGGTGGATATTGTCTTCGGTTTATATTAAGGTCTGACTGGCTACTGTCGACAGTTTATATTAGAGGCTGGTGGGGATCATGGTTACTGGTGGTGTAGACATGAGACATCATCACCTGAATATGTTCCTGCAACGTACTCCCCATCTTGACTTCAATGTGCATTACAGGCACTGTGTCAAAACCCTGCAATACTCTCCCTAAGAGCTCTGCAGGTCAACTTGCGTCAAGTGGACAACACATTGTTCAAAAGGGCAGCTCGCCACTATTTTCTCCACGGTGGCATGAGATGAGTAATCTATGCTGACCTAGCCAACGACATCCATATCCTGTGACTGATCGCTTTTGAAGTGGGCGTTCCGGGTTACTTTGTATCTCCAGTTGTCAAACGCGGCTGATGTCACTGCAGGATGGTATGGGGTGCTCAGTGCATCTTTCAAGAAGTAGAAATATCAGTTTTCAGGGGTGAAGCTGGGACCAACTTGAGTGAGGTGGTATGATCACAGCTGCTGTTTCCAGTGAACACATCAGATCTCAGAATGAATTATGGTTTAACAGTCCATTTTGTATTTTGTTTAACATGGCCGTCTGTCACTGATAGATAAGCACACAAGGTTTGCATGTTTGTTTTTAATAATTAAATAGAAGTTTATCCAACAATAAATAAAACAAAAAGAACAAGCAAAGGTATTTAAATATTCCACAATGTAAATGATTTCAGGCACACTGTGAAATAAAATCCCTCTCTTCCCATGAACCTTCATACATTCCTGATGAAAGGCTTACGCCTGAAATCTCAACTCTCCTGGTCCTTGGATTTTGCCTGACCCGCTGTGCTTTACCAACGCCACACTTTTTGATACTATCACTTTACAGTTGCTCAAACGCTTGGAAATGTTCCTTTGTGGGCGGCACGGTGGCACAGTGGTTAGCACTGCTGCCTCACAGCGCCAGAGACCCGGGTTCAATTCCCGCCTCAGGCGACTGACTGTGTGGAGTTTGCACGTTCTCCCCGTGTCTGCGTGGGTTTCCTCCGGGTGCTCCGGTTTCCTCCCACAGTCCAAAGATGTGCAGGTCAGGTGAATTGGCCATGCTAAATTGCCCATAGTGTTAGGTAAGGGGTAGATGTAGATGTAGGGGTAGGGGTATGAGTGGGTTACGCTTCGGCGGGGCGGTGTGGACTTGTTGGGCCGAAGGGCCTGTTTCCACACTGTAAGTAATCTAATCTTCCATGTTCAGTCTGTTAGTTTGGTTGAAACTGCTTTTCACTTCTTGCTTGGTGAGCTGTGAAGTCTTTGTCTGACCATTTCTCCTACACATAAGTGTTATCAAAAACAGCTGAGCGCCCTGCCCACCACCAAAATAACTGGGACTTCCTTTTTAGTTTTTGGTCTCCAGTAACCATCACAAATAAAAGATGCGTGTTAGTAATTAAATATTTCTGAGCAAAAGCATTTACGGGCAATGCAAACTGTCACAAGTGGGAGAAGAGTAGTGAGCGTCGAATTTTTTTGTACTTATCAGGGAGCTATATTATCAAATTAGGCAAAAATTCAATAACAGCTTTAAGGTGAAAATGCTTTTATTAGTAATACCACATGACAGCTTTGGATAAAATCTTGAAGGGGGAGTTTCCGCGCCATTAAGAGGAAAGGAGAGCATTTATAAACTTTAAAATATGTTTCGATATTTGTCATCCATAACACCGAAATTTGACCTGTGTTGCATTATTGGTTTTCCAAAATATCAAGTTCCAGAAGTTTTGCATTTGGACATTTTGTTTAGGCTAAAATGTGCATTTCAAAACATACAAGGACCTGTTAGAGAATATTAGAGAAGTTTCACGAAGGTTAGAAAATTTGTATACATTCAGCCTGTGTTATGTTTACTGTTTATAAACTTCTGTCACAATTCTTTTAATCATATAGTTTATAACTGGGAGCTGGCCTTTGTTTTCCACCAGGCAATCTTCACTGTTCCCACACAATTCCACAGCAGAGCGGGAAGAGTTTAAATTAAAATGGAATAGGAGGTGGAAATAAATCATTGGATGTTCCATAGTGTCCTCGTGTCTCTACAGGCAACTTAAACATTGATGGACATTGAAAGTAGCATCTTCAAGGCCACCCTTCTGTGAAACCTTGCCCCTCAACCAATTTTACTCGAAAAGGATGATCACTGCTCATTGTTGCATTGAACATAGAATAGTGGTGCAGCAAATTCCTTTTTGACCTCGATGTTGTGCCGACGTCTTAACCAACTTTAAGAACAAAATAATCTACACACCCTTCATTTTGCTATCCTATATGTGGCTATTCAAGAGTCGCTGATACGTCTCTAATGTATCTGAATCTGCTATCACTGCTGGCAGTGCACTTCACACACCCCCATTCTCTGTGTAAAATTGCTATTATGTGGACTAGTTGCCCACCCGACATCCTGACGTTCGGAAAGTACTGATTATAAATTCAGTCAACTCCAGCACAGTTCATGTGATTAAAAAGTATGATATCAATTCTCTAACAATGTCATCATGAACAAGTTTTAGTCCTGACTCTGATCAACAGTAACTGTAGAATCAGAGTCCTGCAGTGATGTGTGAACTCTACCTCTCATGGAGCAGGTGGAAGACGACTTCCCTGTGTGCATTCACTGCTCTCTCAATTGTGTTGAAGGCTTGTCACGCTGAGAAATAAACAGCTCCAACGCAGTGTGAACTTACTAGTGTCTCAGCAGGCGGGATGAATCTCTGAACCTCTTCTCACACACTGAGCATTTGAAAGGCCTCTCCCCTGCGTGGGTTCGCTGGGATTTCAGCAGGTGTTGCATTTGATTAAATTTCAACCCACTCTCAAAGCGCCACACTGGGGAGGGACTGTTCCCCTGCTCTGAGTTTAACAATGAATTCCTGCTGTTATCCCACATGCTGACACATCAGTAAATCTACACCGGGGACGGACTGTTCCCCTGCTCTGAGTGTAACAAGGAATTCCTTCAGTTATCCCACATGCTGACACAGCAGTGAGTCCACAGTGGGAAGTGACTGTTTCCCTATTCTGAATTGGGGAAGAAATTCACTGTCAATCAGCTTAATGAAACAGCAGTGAGTTCACATGGAATGACAGTGATTGGAGTTTTGATTTTGTTTGTTGACAGGATCATCACACCACTTTCTGGGGCAGCATTAATTAATCATTCAAACTATCCAGAGGATATTGAAAAATTAACTACATAGTATTCATATGTCGGCCAGACCAGTTCAGGATGTCAGATTCCCTTCATGAAAGAGTATAAGTGAACCAAATGGTATTTCAAAACAATTGACAGGATACCATTAGGCTTACCTTTTAAACTCCAGAATTGAATAAAATGAAAATTTCACAATTTGCTATCTGCTGTCAGTTTGGTCTCCTTAACCACGGACTTTTACCAGGACAGCAAACTTTTATTGATTGGCAACGTTTTATTTCAGTCAAAGTTGCATGAATACTTACGCAATTTGTACTGTAAATAATGTAAAACAGTACACCTGCTTCATTATATTTAAATTACTGTGCACGTGTTTTTACATTGATTATGTAGAGTACTGGCTTAGCAGGAATTTTTGATCAGCTGGCAAACCCCTGGTCTCTGCAGGTGCAGGCTAATAAAGGTGTTGTTGTTATTTATGATGTAGCGTGAAGTTTTGTTGATCAGCTCTGACAACAGTAGTTAACTTTCCAAATTCTATGTCCCATTGCCATTGATTGACACATAAACTAACTGGCCTGACAATCAGAGTATTTTATAGTTTAGTCCTGGATTTGAATACGATGTATTAAAATAGGATACAGAAATAAATTGGACAGCAGAAGGCTGCGCCACAACCTTAAAAAAGACTGACACATTATTTGCCAACTGCCAGTCCGTCTTCTGTATCAGTGAACCATTTCCAATTGTCAAAGTAGGATGTTTTCTTTATATATCATTCATTTTTTAAATAGATATTTCATTCTTTAACACAACAATTTAACTTAATTAAAGTTCATTCCTTAAATTAACAAATTCTTAGGAAGCTAGCTATAAATCGCTAACTGCAAATATTCAGTAAATTTAATCATGCACCTCTTAAAATCAACAAACTCTATGTCCAGGACCAATAATCTGATATTCTGGATCAGTAGCCCACTGAGAGTAACAGTCCACCACTTTTGATTCAGATTCTGATGGTAATCGCTTTCTGGACAGAATAATGTTCCTTGGATCTCTTCTGCTGAATGTAATATGTTCCAGGTTAGTCATAAGCGTTACTATTGTTAATAAAGTCAAATAAATAAGCTTTATGTTAAAGAATGATGCATCTTTTTACGATTTCTCACTCTTTCATATACTCTCGGCCCCTAATGTTGGATACAGCAACAAATGGAAACATATTGTCCATATCAACCTGTTCAACATATTCATCATTTGAAGATATATATCATTTCTCTTGGTTTGTGTTTCATGTGTGTGTATATTCCTGTATGGGTTCCTTTAAAATGAGGTAATTAACACCATCCCTGTCAGTCCAGGTTAGTAATTCTTAATGTTCTGTCTTCCTGCTTGCTAAACGCAGGATGCCCATACTCTCATCCTCCAACACATTTTGGAAATGTGAATCAATAAAACCATAGGCATTTATTGTGAATCACTGACGACAAAGCCAATGCCTTTTCACTTTCTTCCATTCCAAAAAAAAGACTTGTTTATTCCTACTGTCTGTTAACAATTTTTAAATACTAACTATGTAATGCTGCAATTGCATTGGGTTTGATCTTGCATAGTAAAAGTATAACATTCCGATAGACTGGGTCCAGGAACGATGTGCCATTTTGTCAGATGTTGACATGATGTGTGCTTTGAAGTCTTTGACTGAAATTCCTTTCCTTTTAATATCCTGTAAAAGAACTTGACAAAAGCCATCACCATCAGTACTGTGTAGAAATTCTATATGGATGATGTTAATTTCTAAGAAATATTATTCCTCTTTCATCCGTCACAAACCTTTAAATTGACATTAAATATGAGAGGTGATCTCAGTGAAACATGCATAATGCTTTCACGGCTTGACAGAGTAAATACTGGGTCCCCTCACGGCAGAGTCTAGGACCAGAGGGCGTAGTCTCAGAGTAAAAGGGCCAATTGAAGACTGAGATGTGGCGAAGTTTCTTCTCTCAGAGGATTGGGAGTCTTTGGAACTCTTTGCCACAGAGAGCTGTAAGCACAGAGTTCTTGTGTATGTTTAAGCTGGGATAGATAGATTCTTGATCAGGAGCAGAATCAAGGTTTAGCGGAAAGGGCAAGAAAGTGGACGTCAGGAATATCAGATCAGTCATGATCTGACTGAATGGCAGAGCAGCCTCGCGGTCGATCACCCTGATCCTCTTCGCTATGATTTTATCCAGTCCAACAGAATATAATTCAGTATAACACAGGAACCGGCCCTTACATCTCCTACTTATTGTTCATGTGCGGTTTCTATACCTCTGCTCACTTTCCGTTCATGTATCTAACAAGATACGCCTTAAATGCTGCTTTCCTGCATCGTTCCAGCACCTCCACTGGCAGTGTGTTCCAGCCATCCACTACTCTCTGTGTGAAACATATTCCCTGTAATGCCCTCCTAAACAAAACTGCTCGCTCCGTGAACCTGTGCCCTCTTGTAGTTGACCCGAGCAAAGCCTCTGACTAGCGACCTTATCTATGCCTCTCACAATTTTGTGGACCTCTCTCTGGTCACCCCTCAGCCTCCGTCTTTCTGGTGAAATCCATCCAAGTTTATCCACATTACAATAACCCTCTCAACTGGGCAACTCAATTTGTTTAATTTTACATTCCATATCACTGCAATCCTGTTTTTATACATTCTGTGTCACATGATTCTGCTCCACAACCACCTGATTAAGAAGCAGTGCTTCGCAAGCTAGTGCCTTCAAATAACCCTGCTGGACGAAAACCTGGTGTTGGGTAATTTTTTTTTGCTCAACCCCAGTCCACCATAGGCACCTCCAAATCTTGATCCAGTATATGGATATTCCTACGAGAGAACGTGCAAAACTTCACCTCCCCTTGCCAAATAAGTCAGGGCAAGTGACTGAGGTATCAGCAGGGAAGCACTTTAGACCAGCAACCATAATTGCATTCGTTTTTAAATTAGTGATTAAAAAGAATGGACCAGACCTGAAATTTGGAGTTCAAATTTGGAGGAAGATTAATTTTGTCAGTATTAGGCAAGGACTTTAAAAAAAGATTACTGGGAGTTGAAGTTCGCAGGTAAAGGGATGGCTGGAGAATGAAAGCCTTCAAAAATGAGAAAATGAGAGTTCCGTGACAATATATTCCTATTAGGCTGAAAGAAATGGCTGGTAGGTCAACGAAATTCTGGATGACTTGAGAAATTGTGATATGGTTAAGAGAAAGAAGGAAATATACGTCCAATATAGAGAGGAGAGATCAAGTGAATTCTTAGAATAGTATAAGACAGTAGGAATTTAACTACGAGGGAAATCAGGTGGGCAAAACGGGGACATCAGATTGCGTTGGCAATTAGAATGAATGAGAATCCAAATGGTTTTGATAAGTACATTAAGAACAAAAGGTTATCTAAGGAGAAAATAGATCCCCTGAAAGATCAGCAAGGCAGACATTGTGTGGAGCCACAGGAAAAGTGGGAGATACTAAACGAGTATTTTGCATCAGTGTTTACTGCAGAGAAGTAAATGAAAGATATAGAATGTGGAGAAATAGAATGTGACAGCTTGAAAAATAGATGCTGACATGTTTAAAAAATGTCCATATTACAAAGGAAGTGGTGCTGGACGTCTTGAAAAGCGTAAAAGTTGATAAATCCCCAGACCTGATAAGGTGCAACATGCAACTCTGTGGGAAGCCAAGAAACTGATTGCTGGGCCCCTGGGTGAGATGTTTGGATCATTGATAGTCAGAGGTGAGGTGCCCGAAGACTGGGGTTTGGCATACGTGGAGCCACTATTTAAGAAAAGTGGGAAGGAAAAGCCAGGGACAATTGAACAGTGAGCCTAACATCAGTGGTGGGCAATTTGTTGGAGGGAGTCCTGACGGACAGGATTAACATTTATTTGGAAAGGCAACAACTTGTTAGGGATAGTCGGCAAAGCTTTGTGTGTGGAAAATCATGTCTCACGAACTTGATTGCTTTTTTGAAGAAGTAACAGAGGATTAATGAGGACAGAGCAGGAGAAGTGATCTGCATGGACGACAGTAAGGCGTCCGATGAAATTCCCAATGTTAGATACTTCAGCAAGGTTAGATCTCATGGAATACAGGGAGAACTAGCCATTTGGATACATAACTGGCTCGAAGGTAATAGAAGTGGTAGTTTTGTTTTTCGAACTGAAGGTGTGTGACCAGTGGTATGCCACAAGATCAGATGCAGGCCCCACTATATTTCGTAATTCATACAGATGATTTTGATGTGAACATACGAGGTATAGTTAGTGCGTTTACATATGACATCAAAATTGAATGTGCAAAGGACAGGGAAGAAGGTTACCTCAGAGTACAATGGAATCTTGAACAGATGGGCCAATGGGCTGAGGAGTGGCAGATGGTGCTGAATTTAAATAAATGCGATTTGCTGAATTTTAGAAAACCAGATCTTAGCAAGTCATATACACTTATCGGTCAGGTCCTATTAAGTGTTGCTGAACAAAGAGGCCTTGGAGTGCAAGTTCATAGATTCTTGAATGCAGAGTCACAGGCAAATAGGATATTGAAGAAGGCATTTGGTATGCTTTCCTTTATTGGTCAAAGCATTGAGTATAGGAGTTAGGAAATCATGTTGCGGCTGCACAGGACAGTGGTTCGGCGGTTTTAGGAATATTGCGTGCATTTCTGGACTCCCTCCTATCAGAAGGAGGTTGTGAAACTTAAAAGAGATCAGAAAAGATTTACAAGTACGTTGCTAGAGTTGAAGGATTTGAGCTGTAGGGAGAGGCTGAATACGCTGCAGCTATATTCCCTGGAATGTCAGAGGCTGAGGGGTGACCTTTTCGAGGTTGATAAAATCACAACGGCCATGGATAAGATCAACAGATAAGTCTTTTTCCCTGTGCTGGGGGAGTCGTGAAATGGAAAGCAAATGTTTAGGGTGAAAGTTGAAAGATGTAAAAGGGAGTTGAAGGGCAAGTTTTTCACACAGAGCGTGGTGTTTGTATGGAATGAGCAGCCAGAGGAAGGGGTGAAGGCTGATGCAATTGCAACATTTAAAAGGCATCTGGATGTGTATAAGAATAGGAAAGGTTTTGAGAGATATGGTCCCACGTGCTAGCAAATGGCACTAGATTAGGTTAGGATATCTGGTCGGCATGGGCGAGTTGGATCGGAGGTTCTTATTCCATGGTGCACTCATTTATTTATGCTGCTGAAATGAATTATTTTAGATATCCCCTCATAATACTCCATCTACAAGATATTTGGGGCTATTGACCACATCTATGTACATTTCTCCTCAAGTTGGAGGCAGCAAGTACTGCGGATGCTGAAAGCCAGAGACCACAGATGTGAAGCTGGAAAAGCAGAGCAGTTCAGAAAACATTCAAGCAGGAAAGCCTAAGCTTCAAGCCAAAACCCGTCATAAGGAATGGGGTGGGAGGGAGATCCCAGAAATATATACAGAGAGAGTGGTGGGGCTGGGGCGGGGAAGTTTAGATGGGATGGTGACTTGTAGTTGCAGGTTATTGTGATAGTTGAGTGAGAAGTGTGGAGTGGATAGGTTAATGATAACCTGAACAGTGAGTTCAGTTCAGGGAAGCAAGATGATATGCTGGACATGGGATAAGGCTGGGGATGGAGGGATTTTGAACTGGGTGAAGTCAAAATTGAGGCCATTGGGCCTCAGTCGAAATATAACAGTCTTACCGCTTATCCATCACCCTTCCCTTGTCACCTTGACTTAACCTGTCCATCTTACGATTCACCGATCTGCTCCAACCTCCCCACTGACCAATCACAATACGCTCCTAGCTGTAGCCACCTATTATCATCACATCTATAATTCCCTTTGTCCCACCCCCATCCTTTCCTTTCTTTCTGAGCTCTCTCTCTGTCCCCAGTCCTGATGAAGGATTTCGACATGAAAAATTGCCTTTCGTGTCAGATGTTAACTGACCTGCTGTGCTTTTCCAAATTCACATCTGTTGACTGTACTCAAAATGTTGATTTTGAGTGCTAGCAGCAGCTGAGTTTAAACAAACCCGGAAGGCTACAGATAAGGTAAGACAATTTGTTTGAAAATTACTTACCGGTAGTGAGCAGCGGTGTTTTTCTTTCTTCACAGAAAGAGCGGGAGCAGCAGGGGGAATTGACGACATCCAGAGGGGCAGCCGGGAAGGAAAGCAGTGAGTATTAATACTGACCCTTCGACGCCAACGGTCATTTTGAGTGCGAGCAGCAGCTGAGTTTAAACAAACCCGGAAGGCTACAGATAAGGTAAGACAATTTGTTTGAAAATTACTTACCGGTAGCGAGCAGCGGTGTTTTTCCTTCTTCACATAAAGAGCGGGAGCAGCAGGGGGAAGTGACGACGACCAGAGGAGCAGCCGGGACCCGAAAGCTGGTGTAGCACAAGCTTACCTGGGTAGGTTTCTTTTTCCCTACAAAAGCGCGCAGGAGAGGAACCCGAGGCACTACAGAGGTAGTGCCTCCCACCCGCCCACCTCCTCTAACCTAATAATAAGACCCATTGTTGTAAGTAGGTAAGTGCTGCATTTTGCTTGTTCTGATCTTTAGACATAGATTGTTTTTTTTAGAAGGTTACTTTTAGAGGGATGGCAGTGAAGGCAGTGCAATGTTCCTCTTTCAATATGTTTGAGGTGAGGGATGCCATGGTCGTCCCTGCTGACTACACTTGCAGGAAGTGCACCCATCTCCAGATCCTCCAAGACCGTGTTAGGGAACTGGAGTTGGAGTTGGATGAACTTATGATCATTCGGGAGGCAGAGGGGGTCATAGATCGGAGCTTTAGGGAAGTTGTAACTCCAAAGATTGCAGACAGATGGGTGACAGTGAGGGGGACTGGGAGGAAGCAGCCAGTGCCGGGATCCCCTGTGGCTGTTCCCCTCAAGAACAAGTATACTGTTTTGGATACTTGTTGGGGGGGACGACATACCAGGGGTAAGTATGGGGTTCAGGCCTCTGGCACGGAGCCTGTCCCCGTTGCTCAGAAGGGAAGGGTGGAGAAAAGCAGAGCAATAGTAATTGGGGACTCGATAGTTCGGGGCACAGATAGGCGGTTTTGTGGGGGCGAGAGAGACTCACGTTTGGTATGTTGCCTCCCAGGTACAAGGGTACGTGACGTCTCTGATCGTGTTTTCCGGGTCCTTAAGAGGGAGGGGGAACAGCTGGAAGTCGTGGTCTACATGGGCACCAACGACATAGGGAGGAGGAGGGTTGAGGATGTTAGGCAGGCTTTCAGGGAGCCAGGTTGGAAGCTCAGAGTTAGAACAAACAGAGTTGTTGTCTCTGGTTTGTTACCCGTGCCACGTGATAGAGAGCCGAGGAACAGGGAGAGAGAACAGTTAAATGTGTGGCTAAAGGGATGGTGCAGGGGGGAGGGATTCCGGTTTCTGGATAACTGGCTTTTTTTTCTGGGGAAGATGGGACCTCGGTAAACAGGATGCTCTACACCTGAACCTGAGGGCCACCAGTATCCTTGGGGGGAGGTTCGCTAGTGCTCTTGGGGGTGGTTTAAACTAACTCTGCAGGGGCATGGGAACCTAGACTGTAGCTTTAGGGTGCAGGACCTGGAGTGTAGTGAGGTTAGGAACATGGCATCAATCTCAAAGGAGGGTGCCTGTAAACAGAAAAGTGGCTTGAAGTGTGCATACTTCCATGCAAGAAGTATACGAAATAAGGTTTGTATTCGTTGGAGTTTAGAAGATTAAGGGGAGATCTAATAGAGACGTACAAAATAATACATGGCTTTGAAAAGGTGGATGCTAGGAAATTGTTTCTGTTAGGCGAGGAGACTAGGACCCGTGGACACAGCCTTAGAATTAGAGGGGGTCATTTCAGAACAGAAATGCGGAGACATTTCTTCAGCCAGAGAGTGGTGGGCCTGTGGAATTCATTGCCACGGAGTGCAGTGGAAGCCGGGACGCTAAATGGCTTCAAGGCCGAGATTGATAGGTTCTTGTTGTCTAGTTGAATTAAGGGCTACGGGGAGAATGCTGGTAAGTGGAGATGAAATGCTCATCAGCCATGATTGAATGGCGGAGTGGACTCGATGGGCCGAATGGCCTTACTTCCACTCCTATGTCTTATGGTCTTATGGTCTTATGGTCTTAAGGTAGGTGAACTTGCAGCGTGGGTTGGTATCTGGGATTTCGATGTTGTGGCAATTACTGAGATATGGGTAGAACAGGGACAGGAATGGCTGTTACAGGTTTCAGGGTTTAAATGTTTTAGTAGGGTCAGAGGTGGGGGTAAAAGAGGGGAAGGTGCGGCATTGCTTGTCAAAGATAGTATTACAGCAGTGAAAAGGATGATGGATGATGACTTGCCATCCGAGGTAGTTTGGGCTGAGGTTAGGAATAGGAAAGGTGAGGTCACCCTGTTAGGAGTTTTCTACAGGGCTCCTAATAGTCCTAGAGACGGAGAAGAAAGGATTGCGAGGATGATTCAGGAGAAGAGTGAAAGTAATAGGGTGGTTGTTATGGGGGACATTAACTTTCCTGATATTGACTGGGAAAGTTATAGCTCGAGTTCGTTAGATGGGTCAGTGTTTGTCCAATGTTTGCAGGAGGGTTTCCTGACACAATATGTAGACAGGCCAACAAGAGGTGAGGCCATACTGGATTTGGTTCTGGGTAACGAACCAGGCCAGGTGTTAGAATTGGAGCGAGGTGAGCACTTTGGGGACAGTGACCACAATTCGGTGACTTTTACATTAGTGTTGAAGAGGGATAAGTGTGCACTGCAGGGCAACATTTATAGCTGGAGGGCAGGGAAATTATGATGTGGTGAGGCACGACTTAGGATGCGTGGCTTGGATAAGTAGGCTTCCAGGCAAGGGCGCAATTGATATGAGGAGCTTGTTCAAGGAGCAACTCTTGAGTGTCCTTGATAAATATGTACCTGTCAGGCAGGGAGGAAAGCGTCGTGTGAGGGAACCGTGGTTTAATAAAGAATTGGAATCCCTTGTAAAAGGGAAGAGGGCGGCCTATGTAAAGATGAGTCGTGAAGGTTCAATTGGGGCGATTGAGAGTTATAAGGTAGCCAGGAAGGATCTGAAGAGAGAGCTAAGAGCAGCAAGGTGGGGACACGAGAAGTCCTTAGTTGGTAGGATTAGGGAAAACCAAAGGCTTTCTATAGGTATGTCAGGAATAAAAGAATGGATAGGGTAGGAATAGGTCCAGTCAAGGATAGTAGTGCAAAGTTGCGTGTGGTTTCTGAAGAGATTGGGGAGATACTGAATGAATACTTTTCATCAGTATTCACTCAGGAACAGGACATTGTTGCCGATGGGAATACTGATTCACAATTAATTAGAATGGATGGCTTTGAGGTATGTAGGGAAGAGGTGTTGGATATTCTGGTAAGGGTGAAAATAGATAAGTCCCCTGGGCCTGATGGCATTTATCATACGATTCTCGGGGAAGCAAGGGAGGAGATTGCAGAGCCATTGGCCTTGATTTTTATGTCCTCGTTGTCTACAGGAATAGTGCCAGAAGACTGGAGGATAGCAAATGTGGTTCCCTTGTTCAAGAAGGAGAGTAGGGATAGCCCTAGTAACGAGACGCCGGTGAGTCTCACTTCTGTTGTGGGCAAAGTCTTCGAGAGAATTGTAAGGGATAGGATTTATGAACATCTGGATAGGAATAATGAGATCAAGTATAGTCAGCATGGTTTTGTGAAGGGCAGGTCGTGTCTCACAAACCTTATTAAATTCTTTGAGAAGGTGACTAAGGATGTTGACGAGGGTACATCGGTAGATGTGGTGTATACGGATTTTACTAAGGCGTTTGATAAGGTTCCCCATTGGAAGCTACAGCAAAAAATACGGAGGTATGGCATTGATGGTGATTTGGAGGTTTGGATTAGCAATTGGCTGACTGGAAGAAGACAAACGGTAGTAATTGATGGTAAAAGTTCATCTTGGAGTGCAGTTACTAGCGGTGTTCTACAAAGGATCTGTTTTGGAACCATTGCTGTTTGTCATTTTTATAAATGACCTGGAGGAGGGGCTAGAAGGTTGGGTGAGCAAGTTTGCGGATGATATGAAAATCGATGGAATTGGTGACAGTGAGGAAGGATGTGTCAGGTTACAGCGGGATATAGATAAACTGCAGTGCTGGGCAGAAAGGTGGCAAATGGAGGACAATGTGGGTAAGTGTGAGGCGATTCACTTTGGTATGAATAACAAAAAGATGGGGTACTGGGTTAATGGTGGGATACTTGGTAGTGTGGATAAGAGGGATCTTGGTGTCCATGTACACAGATCTCTGAAAGTTGCCACCCAGGTAAATAGTGCGGTGAGGAAGGCATATGACGTACTGGCTTTTATTGGTAGAGGAATTGAGTTCAGGAGTCCTGATGCCATGTTGCATTTGTATAAGACTCTGATGCGGCCGCATCTGGAGTATTGTGTGCAATTTTGGTCGCCATACTATAGGAAGGATGTGGAGGCACTGGAACGGGTGCAGAAGAGCGGCACGGTGGCACGGTGGTTAGCACTGCTGCCTCACAGCGCCAGAGACACCAGGTTCAAGTCCCGCCTCAGGCGACTCTCTGTGTGGAGTTTGCACATTCTCCCAGTGTCTGCGTGGGTTTCCTCCGGGTGCTCCGGTTTCCTCCACACTCCAAATATGTGCAGGTCAGGTGAATTGGCCATGCTAAATTGCCCGTAGTGTTAGGTAAGGGGTAGATGTAGGGGTATGCATGGGTTGTGCTTCGGCGGGGCGGTGTGGACTTGTTGGGCCGAAGGGCCTGTTTCCACACTGTAAGTAATCTAACCTAAGAGGTTTACCAGGATTGCCTGGTATGGTAGGAAGATCGTATGAGGAAAGGCTGAGGCACTTGGGACTGTTTTCATTGGAGAAAAGAAGGTTTAGGGGTGACTTGATAGAGGTGTACAAGATGATTAAGGGTTTTGATAGGGTTACCCATTGAGAACCTATTTCCACGTATGGAGTCAGCTATTACGAGGGGGCATAGCTTTAAATTAAGGGGTGGTAGGTATAGGACAGATGTTCGGGGTAGATTCTTTACTCAGCGAGGCGTGAGTTCATGGAATGCCCTGCCAGTAGCAAAGGTGGACTCTCCTTCTTTATGGGCATTTAAACGGGCTTTGGATAGGCATATGGAGGATAGTGGGCGAGTGTAGGTTAGGTGGGCTAGGATTAGTGCAACATCGAGGGCCAAAGGGCCTGTACTGCGCTGTATTGTTCTATACTAAAGGACACACAGGCTGCTTGAGCAGAGAGTTTTGGTCTCACTAAAGTTGCATGTTTGCTTCGTGCTGTGGCAGGATTTGAACCTGGGCCCCAGAACATTAGGGGTCATTGGTTAAGAGACCAGTGATAACCCCTTTGTCCATCACCTCCCATCCAGGCTGAGCTAGCAACGTTCATAGTTGCTTTACGAGGGATGGTTTTGTGAACTGACTAGAGTCATAGAGTTATAGACATGTACAGAACAGAAACAGACCCTTCGGTCCAACTCGTCCGTGCCAACCAGATATCCTAACCTAATCTAGTCCCATTAGCCAGCACTCGGCCCATATCCCTCTAAACCCTTCCTATTCACACTCCCATCCAGCTGCCTTTTAAATGCTGTAATTATACCAGCCTCCTCCACTTCCTTTGGCAGCCCATTCCATACATGCATAAGTGACAAACAGCAGCCACCATGTGAAAACTGGGATCTTTTTCTTTCCCTCACTGATTTTCTGCAGAAGACATTAACACAGCTCTGTTTCTTCCACAGCTCCTTCCCCGAAATTCCACCATGGAAATTGAAAATGTTTACTTTCTTCGACTCTAAACCATTTGGAATTTACTTGGCACTAGTGAGACTGTACCTGGAGTGTTGTGTGCAGTTTGGACCCGTTACCTGAGGGGAAAATGTAGATTTACTGGAGACAGTTCAAGGGAGTGTCACTGGATTGACTCCAGAGATGGTGTGTTTGTCTTGTGAAGAGAGGTTGAGCAGTTTAGACCCATGCTCTCTGGAGCTCAGGAAACGAGGAGTGATCGAATTGAGGGATATAAGAAGCTAAGGAGGATTGACAGAGTAGATATAGGGATGACCTTCCCTCATGTGGGGAAATCTAGACATAATCTTAGGAGAAGTGTTTAGTAGATTTAAATCAGAGATGAGGAGGCATTATCTCTTTCAAAGGTTAGCAAATCTGTGGAATTCACTTCCCTAGAATGTGTTGGATGCTGGGACACTGCGTAAGTGTAAGGAGGAGTTCGACAGGATTTAGTTAGTAATGGATTGAAGGGATATGGGAGCGGGTGGGACAGTGGAGTTGAGGTCAAAGTGGGATCAGGCAAGAAAAGGTACGAGGTGATGAATGGCCACATCCTGTTCCTAGGTCGTATGGGAGATAGTTTCTCACCTTTACCAGGTGGGTGGTTTGGATTTTAATCCCATTGATTTCAAACCGAGTGTAAATTCTTTCTGTGCATGGGGTTTAAAATGGGTGAATTTAAAAAGCAGAGACCATCTGTGATTTATGCCTGCGATTTCTTTGACATCCCACTAAGAGGAAGCTTGAATGTGGATGGATGACTGACATGATATTGAACGGGTGAGGTGTAACGAACTGGGCATACAATGGGTGGGGTGTCAAAATGACCAAATATCTACAAGATGGTCAAGGAACGGGTCATGAATCGCTGGACATGAGGATTGCAAAAAAAACGATGACAAAGCGACGACACCACATGAAAAGGGAAAATTCTGCTTCTCAAGCGTTAAGTAATTCGTAGAGGATGGACCAGGTGAGGGAAATGCAAGACATACCATGTACATGGACAATAGGTAAGGTCATAACAGGATTCCATGCAAGAGACTGAGTGAGAGCAAGTATGAGGGAGAGAATTTGGAAGAGATCAATGAGCTGGAGTAAGCAATTTGAGAACGGTGGCACAGTGGTTAGCACTGCTTCCTCACAGCTCCAGAGACCCGAATTAAATTCCCACCTCGGGCAGCTGTCTGTGTGGAGTTTGCACATTCTCCCTGTGTCCGTGTGGGTTTCCTCCGCAGTCCAAAGATTATGCACATAAGATGAATTGGCCATGCAAAATTGCCCATAGCGTTTGGTGTAGGGGAATGGGTCTGGGTGGGCTGCTCTTCGGAGGGTCTGTGTGGACTTAATGGGCCGAAGGGCCTGTTTCCACACTGTAAGTAATCTAATCTAATATACCTTGTCTCAAAATCCGTGTGCATCCAGTAAAACATATTTCCCATCTTAAGCTACTGTGCTAAAGTGCTCATTTAATGCATTTAAGGAAACTCTAAAATGTTCAGTCATGTATTAGGCCCCAAGTATTTACAAGATATTTAAGCAACTCAAAGGTAATAAGGCTTTGATCCCTCTTTGCTTATAGTTGGGAACAAAGATAATAAATGGCATTAAAAAGGAAACTATGCAACCTTTCTGTGAAATAAACTTGCAGAGCCTGGCAGAGGAAGCTGGGGAATAACAAAGTCTGCATTGCTTGACAGAAAATTGCTGGTGATTAAATAGGCCAAGTTATTTCTCTCTGTGCTGTAATGAATCAAAGACTGATTTCTGCAGCCTCTGCTCATAACATAAACCAGTGATCATTGGGGTCAATCTCCGCTACTTCGCCAGGAAGGTCCACAGTCCCTTCTCCCGGTTGTGCAATGCCCAGACCTGGACACATCCTCCAGGGATGCTCTGAGCAGGATTTCGAATCTTTCCGAGCTTTTCCAGTGATCCTGATCTCAGAAATCTTTTCTCACAGACACAACAGACAACGCTTTTACCTTGCATAGTGAAAGGCTGGTGATAGTGAATGGAGTGACTCTGTTAGATCTTTCTGTGATATCTGGATAGAAGTGATGATATAGAAATGCTTCCCATTGAATGTACTGTAAAGTGTGAACATAAAGGCATCCTGGTCTTGGTCCAGGGAACAATGTTCTGGCTTCATTACCCCGATGGTGCATGCTCCACTCTCTGCGCCAGGCCATTCCCATCATTACCTGATTGTTTGGTGACTAACACCGCCCCTCATTCAATCTGATAGGTTGGTGATTCACCCGCTTCCATTTCTGATAGGTTGAAGCGTCCTTCCCGCCCCGTACTCTTTCTGTTTGTTTGAAGGACCAGCAGCTCGAACTCGGTCATCCAGCCTCATTGTTTTCCATTGCTCGTAAAATGTCATCATTCATGTCGACAGTGTAATGCCGTATGCACACTGCGTATGAAAGTCGAAAATAAATGCTCATCTCTTCCATCTTCAGGCGGTGATTGACTGGTAAATGGGAGGGCAGCATAGCGTGCAATATTCTGACAAGAAGTTTTCATGATTGATTACTTTATACTTCAAGCTCAGAACATGGCATTACTGGGGCAGTGATTTAACCCGGAAAGAAACTCCAGCTTCTACCCAGAAATGGACCTCTACCACAGTCCACCATCTTGTTTCAGAGAGAGAAAGAGTGCACAGGAGCAGTTAGTGTGGTGAATACAGAGTGATTGAGTGGTGCCTTGCGTAGCCCCTTTCTCCTCCCAAAATGAATCAATACCTCCATCTCAGGCTCTGCTGGTTTGTTTAGTTACTCCCAATGGAAGGGAGGAACTGAAGGCTTATTGCAGAAAAAAGGGCAATATGAAGGGGAGATGGAGCTGGATGGGATAAAAACAGCAATTCCGCCAGAATCCAACTCTTGTAATCCCGTGTAAACTTACACCTGGATGTCTTACTGAATCCTTCGTGCACATGGAGCGGGGCAATGGTCTGTCCCCAGTGTGACTGCACCACGGTGTGGCCAGATCAGGTGGGCAACTGTATCCCTGTCATTTTTCCTCATACTTCCACAAGGTCACCATAATATTGGGATGTTTGTCTCCCTTGTTTGGGTCGTCATGCAAATTCTAATCCAATGGAAAGAACGCTCACATATTTCCTCTGCACGGTATGTGGGGTGATTTTATCCCAGTCGAAGTTAAATGATTTTGTGAACCTTGAAATGGTTCGGAAAAGTTTACCAGGATGATGCCCGTGTTGGAGGGCTTGAGCATTCTGGAGAGGCTGAATAGGATGGGGCTATTTTCCATGACGTATCAGAGGCCTAAGTGTGAACTTACAGATGTTTACACAATCACAAGGGGGCTGGATATTGGCCAAATGCTGGCAAATGGGACTAGATTTATTGAGGATATCTGTTTGGGACAGATTATTTGGACTATAGGATCTGTTTCTGTTCTGTACATCTACATGACTCCACAGTCAGTTCACTGGAATATTATCGCTCTGGCTGTGTAACTGTTGCAGCTGTTCCTATGTTCTACTGATGATCATGTGTAACAGGAACACGCGTAGGCCATTCGTCCTCTTGACTCTGTTCTATCATTCAATAGGATTGTTGGTGATCTGACATGCCTCAAGTACATTTTCCCGAGTTTCTGCCATAATCCTCGATTCCCCAAGAATCTATCTCAGCCCGAAAAATACACAAGGACTCTTTCACCTCAGGTGTATGGTGCAAGAAGTTCAAATAAACCTCAATCTTCTTAGAAGAATCCTCCCCCTATTTCAGATTTAATTTGTCGCCTTTTATTTTAGACTATGGTTTGTGTACTTAAACTGTCCAATTTTATCCTGTCAAGCAACTTCAGAAAACGATTTGCTTCGGTTAGTTCACCTCTCATGTAAGTGTACCACTTACTCAATCTATGTCCCTTGGTTAAAAGCCTTTCTACTGTTAGAAACCTCGGTGATTGTATTAAAAATATTTCTGGTTAAATCTGAGAGCTTAACGGTGACCTCTGTACTGTCAGCAGCAGCTTGTGTTAAAAAGAATAAACAAGCTCTTGTTTGTTTCCAAGGCTAGGCCTCGAACTTAAAAACAAGTTTGTTCATGATCAAAAGCTTTGTTGACAATTTTAGCCATTAAAGAGGTCAGTATCTGGGAAATAGTGCCAGCAAGTCTGGGAGAGGAAGAGCTGGAAAAGGACGTGCTGGCGGCTTTCGAACTGTAATACTGCAGCATGAAGGGTTGATAATCCCGTGTAACTATGCAATAATACCGCATGGAAACCGATGAAGTAATATGTTTTTTTTGTTTTTATAATTTAATCCTCAACTGTTTATTTGTCTGCCTCTGGTGTGAATGGGTCTGAAAACAAAAGTTATTGGATTAAACCATTGCTGTATTCACTGACGACTAAGTGCAGCGTGCTGCTGTGAGACACTTGTGATTTGTTAGTGACTGAGACTGATGGGAAAATATCCAATCTGCCTATCTTTGTTACTGAGCTAGCTGCCAGTGAGAATGAGGCTGAGAGAACGGAGCATGGAGAAGAGGGAAAGAACCAAGTGGTGCGGGAGGGATTGGAAATTCGGTTCAGTTTTCACTCGTCACCCCTCCAAAAACCCCAGCCATTGTTTCTTTCTCTGTTGTCCTTGCCCCCATCTTTTCCATTCCTCTCTTCCTCTCTATTCCCCCAGAATCACTAAACTCCCAAATATAATGTATAATGTCCGACAAACGATCTTGCTTTTTCGCAGAATGTTCAACACTTTGAGAACTGGATAGCAAACGAGAGATAGAGCAGCTTCCAAGCACACACTGCACCTCCTTGACCTTCTTGAACTGCTGCAGTTCGTGTGGTGAAGCTGCTCCCAAATTGCTGTTCGGTAAGGAGTGAAAGGATTGCCATCCTGTGGCGATAAGGTAGTACTGATGTCTGTGTCAGTTACAATCATTTAGTTATTATATCCCACCTTTAACAAAATGGAAACATAGAACTGCACAACTGGAGTAAGCTATTGTGGTGTTTGAGCCTGCTCCACTATTCAGTAGAAATATGGCTGATCATTCACTCAGTAGTTCGTACCCAGCTAAGAGCCATACTCTTAGATCCATTCAGCACTCAGAACTATATCATTTTTATTTCGGAAACATTCAATGTTTTGGTCTTAACTGCTTTCTGTGCCAGTGAATTTCACAGGCTAGCTAATCTCTGAAATTTTGTTTTCCCTCGTCTAAGTCCAAAAAGACCTGCCTCAAATCCTTTAACTGTGACTCCTGATTCTGGATTCCCTGGTCATTGAGTGCATCTTCCTTGCATTTACATTGTTGGTCCTGTGAGATCCTTCTTATAAACCCCAGTGAATTTCACCCTAACCAATACATCCTGTCCTCATACATCAGTCCTGCCATCCCAGAAGTCAGTTGGTAAACTTTTGGTGCATAGCATCCATAGACAGAGCATCGTCCCTCAGATAAGAATTCTAATCCTGCATACAATACTTCAGGTGTGCTCTCACTAAGATCTTGCACAATTCCAACAAGACATCCCCGCTCCAATTCTCAAAGCCTCCCACTTTTCGGGCCAATAGATCATTTGCTGACTTCACCCCTTGCTGCATTCGCATGCTTAACTTTCAGTTGTTGATTTTGTGATCAAACTGGGTCATCTCCAATTTATTCAAATTATCCTTCATCTGCCGTGCAGCTTTGCCCACTTCCTCAACTTCTCCAAATCGCACTGAAGCATATCTGTATCCTCCTCACAAGTCACTGTCCCACCCAGCCTCATGTCCTCTACACGTTTGCAAATATGACATTTAATTCTTTCATCTTAATCATTCATGGGTACTGTGAATAGTTGGCGTCCAACTCTGATCCCTGCGGTCTCACACTGTCACTCCAAACATGAGCTCCTTTTTCCAACTCAGTTTCCTATCTGCCAGCCCGTTCACTGTCCCCGAATACCCAATCCCAATTCTTTCATTTTCCATGCTGATGTCTTCTGTTGGACTTTCTGAGTGCATTCTCAAAGCACAAGGAAGGCATATCGACTGTCTCTTTATCAACTCTAAATGCTGAATGACTCTGTCCAATCCTGTCAGTCTTTTCCAATATCAGGTTAACCGATCTATCCTTCCACGTTTTATCCCCGTCTCCTTTTGTTTAAATAGTGTGTTCACACTTGCTCCCTTTTAGTCCATCGGACTTGGCTGGAGAATCTTGAAGGATGACCGTCAATTGCCTCCATTTAGTTTCAGAATCTCTCCACGATATTTCGAGCCAAGCACAAGAATAATACAGCACAGGAACAAGCCCTATGGCCATCCAAGCCTGCGCCGCCACTTTTTGACCTTTTGTATTAAAACCGTCTCACTTTCAGGATCCGTATCCTTCTTCTCCCTTCCTATTCATATATTCATTCAGGTGCTTCTTGAATTCTGATATTGTGCCTGCTTCCACCATCTCCTCAGGAAGCTTGATTCAGGCACGTGCCACCTTTGTGTGAAATGTCTGACTCGTATATCTTTTTGAAACTTCCCTCCTCGCACCTTGACTCAGTGTCTCCAAGTAATTGATCCCACTACCTCGGGAGAAAAGCCTCAGACTTCCCAGTCTATCCATGCCATTCACAATCTTATAAACTTCTGTCAGATCACCCCCTAAACCTTCCGATGAAAACAAGCCCAATCTATCCAAACATGCTGCAAAGGTAAAAGCTCTTATAACCAGGCAACATCCTGGTAAATCTTTTCTGTACCCTTTTCAAAGCATCTACATTCTTCTGGAAGTGTGAAGAACAGAACTGTATACAGTGTTCCAAATGTGGTCTCATAAAGCTCTACAAAGCTGCTGCATAACTTGTCTATTCTTATACTCCATGCCTCTTCCAATGAAGGTAAAACTGAAATAGGTCATTTTTACTAACTTATCTGTGTGCGCTGCCATCTTCAGTAACCTGCACACTCAGATCTCTCTGCATATCAATATTCCTGCGGGTTCTGCTATTCACTGTATAATTTCTACCTGTACGTGACCTTCCAAAAAGCATCACCTCATGTTTAATTGAATTAAACTCCATCTTCTAATTTTCTGTCAATGCCTCTAACTGATCTTAATCCTGTTATATTATAGATTGGTTATCCAGAATTCCGAAGTGGGGAAATGCTGGCATCCTTCATTAAAGATTTAATAGCAAAGCAACTGGAAGATAGTGCGAGTATGAGACACAGTCAGCATGGATTTACAAAAGAGAAATCATGTTCGATAAGTCTATTGCAATGTTTTGAGATTTCTTCAGTAGAGCTGATTGCGGAGTGGGTGGAATCGGTTTAATGTCACTTTAAGAATG
This sequence comes from Chiloscyllium punctatum, assembly GCF_047496795.1. Lineage (NCBI taxonomy): Eukaryota > Metazoa > Chordata > Chondrichthyes > Orectolobiformes > Hemiscylliidae > Chiloscyllium > Chiloscyllium punctatum. The sequence continues at coordinate 129,951,676 of NC_092742.1, forward strand.
ATTTCGATAAGGTCCCATATTGGAAGTTAGAATGAAAACTGAAACACTTGTGGTTAGAGGCAGTGTACTGAAATGGGTAGAGAACTGGTCATCAGCCAGGAGACACATTGCAGGAATGCTCAGGCCTCTTTCTCAATGGCAGACAGTGAGTAGTATCAGGGACCAGTACTTGGGCCCCAGCTATCCACCATAGATAGTGATGATGTAGAGGAAGGAACAAGATGTAAAAATGTCCACATTGGCGGATGACAGAAAGCTGGATGAGAAAGTGAGCTGTGATGAGGTTGCGGAGGGATAATTCAGTCTGATTGGGACAAGTCGACGAAGTGGGCAAATGCTTGGCAAGTAAAGGATATGGAGACACTTTGGGAACAGAAGCATGAACGTAGATTATTCTCTGAATGGTGAGAGATTGGGAAAGGGGGAAGTGCAATGTGACTTGTGTGTCCTTGTATCCGGTGATAATAATAAGCACGCAGGTGCATCAGTGGCTGAAGAAGGTAAATGTTATGTTGCTCTTCCCAGTGAGAGGATTCAGGTACAGGAGCAGGGATGACTTGCTGCAATTGCACATGGTCTTGTTGGGAAAACCACTGCAGATTCATGTGCAGTGTTGATCTCATTTATGTGAGGAAGGAGGTTCTGGCTGCAGAGGGAGTGTAATAAAGATTTACCAGACTGAATTCTGGGATGGCAGGAATGAGATAAAGAGGGACCAGATTGGTTAGTACGATATTCTCTGGAGTTTAGAAGAATGAAGGGGAATCACAGAGCCGAAAACGTTCTGACAGGGATGAGACAGGATAAACTCTGGAAGGATGTTCCTGATGACCAGGCAGTCCAGAAGCAGGGACCACAGTCTAAGGATACAGGGTGGTTCAATCGGGCCTGAGATGAGGAGATAACTCCTCAGAAAGTGGTGAGGTTGAAGCAGGGATCACAGTCGAAGGATACAGCGTGGTTCAATCGGGCCTGAGATGAGGAGATAACTCATCAGAAAGTGGTGAGGTTGTGGGAATCACTATCGCAGTAATTAATTGAAGCCAAAGTATTGAATGATTTAAGGAAGGAGATAAATACAATTGTTGGGGTTAAACAGATCAAACGGTATGGCAAATAAATAGGGGACCGAGATGAATGATTAAACATGATTTAATTGAAAGACTGAGCAGTTTTGGAGGGGTTGAATGGTCTCCTCCTGTTCTTGTTTCTCTGTTTCTTTATTTTTCGTGGAAAGGTACAGATAACGAACTATAGCCAAAAAAAAAAAATACTGCAGAGGCTGTAACCCAAAGTAGACAGCCAGCAGGCTGGAAGAACACAGCAAACCAGGTATCATTAGGAGGTGCAGCAGCCAACGTTTTGGGTGTAAACCTTCTTCACGACTGGGGGTGGGAGTGGGAGGAACTGCAGGTAAAGGAGGAGGTTGGGGGCAGATTGATGTAGTGGTGAGAGGTGAAGTTTGGTAGAGGGTACGACCTGAAAGATCAATGGGAGGAATGAATCCGGTTGGTGGCAGGGAGCAGTGGAAGGGAGGTAGAGGGGCTGGGAAGAAGTTGAGTGATGGGGAGGGATGTTATTTCAAATTGGAGAACTCACTGAGTTCTCCGAGATGTAGGGCGGAGGCTGAAATGTTGTTTCTGCAATCTGTGGTGTGGTTCAAAGTGGCTATGGAAGAGGCCAAGGATGGCTATGTCAGAAAGCGAGTTGTTGGGGCAATTGAAATAGGCAAGGACTGGGAGTTCCGGTTGACGACTGCCTGTCCAGCTGCAATGTTTGGTTCGCCAGTCCCAAAGTTGACATTTGATCTCCCCGATGTAGAGAAAACTACATCGGGAGCACCTGATGAAGTAAAGTAGGTTGGAAGAGAGAGAGGTAAACCTCTGCCTCACCTGGAAGGACTTTTTGGAGCTCTGGATAGAGGTGATGGCGCGGTGTTCTGGTAGGTGTTGTATCTTTTCCAGTTGCAGGGGAATGTACCTGGGGGTTCAGGGAAGTGTGTTGGGAGAGTGGCGTCGATGGTAACAGACCTTGTGGAAGGCAGAGAGGGGTAGGAAGGGCACGATGTTCTTGGTGGTAGGGTCTAGTTGGAGTTGGCAGAAATGTTTAAGAATGATGGGTTGGATGTGGAGACTGGTGGGGAGTTGGGTGAGGGCAAGGTGTCTCTGTCATGCCCTTATCGCCCCTGGTGATCTCCCAACCAATGCCTCCAATCTCATAGCCCCCAGCAACTTTCTGCTTGATTCTTCCTGCTCCCGATGATCCACAAACCCACCTAGCTTGGCTGACCCATGGTCTCGGCCTGCTCTTGCCCCACCTTGTCCTAAATCTCATCCTACCTTGACACCATCCTCTCCCCCCTTGGCCAGGCACGTCCCACCTAGATCTGCAACACCAAAAACCCATCTCTTCAGGAACTTCCCATTCCCGGCCTCAGGGATTTCTCTTCACTGTCATCCATAACCCATAAGTATGGCCTCCAGACTCTCCGCTTCTTTATCTCAAAAAGACCCATCCAGACCCTCTCCACCAATACCCTCCTCCCCCTCTCTGAACTGGTCGTCACTCTCGATACGTTTTCCTTTAACCCCTCCCATTTCCTCCAAATCAAAGGGATGGCCAAGGGCACCTGGATGGGCCACAAATCCACCAGTCTCTTTGTCGGTTATATCCATGTTCAGTACCAACACAGGCACTGTACACAATTTTTCCGCGAATACATTGGTAACTGCATCACTGCTGCATTGTGCACCAAGTCCCAACTGGAGCAGTTCATCATCTTCGCCAAGAATTTCCATTCTGCCCTCAAATTCACTTCCTCTATCTCAGACACCTACCCCCACCTTTCTTGACCTCACCATTTCCATCTCTGTCGACAGGCTCGAGGTGGACGCTTGTTACAACCATAGACTCCTATAACTACCTGGAATACACCTGCTCCCGCCCAGTATCCTGCAAGACCTCCATCCATTTCCCCCAAACCTTCAACCTCTGATGCATCTGCTTGGATGAGGAGACATTCCATTCGCGAACATCTCAAATATCCCCTCATATTGAACTTTGTCTTCTTCATCCCTTTGTCATCCAGACAGCCTTCCTCTGCCCCGCCTCGACTCCCCCCACAACGTATTAAAGACAGAGTCCTCCTTGTCAACACCTACTGCCCCACCTCTGCATACAGCCCATCATCCTTAAACACGTCCACTAATACCAACAAAACCCCACCACGAAGAACATTTCCCCTCACCCCTCTCTGCCTTCCAGAAGGACCATTACATTCGATATCCTTGGTTTGGGACACTGTCCCAACCGTGTCCCTTCCACCCCAAATCCCAGGTACCTTGCTCTACAATCGGAAATGTTGCAAAACCTACCAGTGCACCACCCTCACCTCCATCCAAGGCTCCGAACAGTACGCCAGGTGAGACGGAGGATCACTTGCCTCTCTTCCAATCTAGTTTACTGCATCAGGTGTGAAGGTAAATTAAGAAACAGCTCTCTGAGCATCACAGTCTGGCTGCAGGAGCTGCCTGGAACTCCCAGTCGCCACCCATTTTAAATCCCATTCCCGCTCTCACATGATCATCCTTGTCCTCCTCCTCATCCATAGTCAAAGCCAACCACGGTGCAGTTGGAGGAACAAAACCTCAGCTTCCGCCTGGGCAGCTTATAGCCCAGAGGACTCAACATTATTTTCACATAACCTCCCTCCCCATCCCTGACACCCTTCCCTCCCTACCCCATTCCATCCACTCCTCCCTCTCAGCAACCAGATTCATTCCTCCCATTGACTAACCAGCTTGTACCCTCTACCTGTCTCTACATGTCCTCACTTCACCACACTGCCCCTCCACCCCCTTTATCTGCAGCTTCCCCCACACCCACTCCCAATCCTGAAGAAAGTTACACCTTAAATGTCAATTTCTCGACCTCCCGATGCCTGCCTGTCTTGCTGAGCTCTTCAAGACTCCAGCCTGTCTATTTTGGATTCCATCATCTGCAGTTTATTTTGTCTCTGACTATTATATTTCGAACAGCCTGACCTTTAGCTGGCAGTTGTGGCTATACTTTAAATTCAGAAAAACACAACTTAACTTAAATGATGGTAAACGCTTTTGACTTCGTAATAATTAAATTGGGGAATGTGCCAGACCACGATTTTGAATGGTTTGTTGGAGTATGATTCCATTCCTATTGATAGTATGCAAACGCTGAAATCTTCCTGCAGGCCCTGTATGCAAACGTTTATGTGCAGTACAACGAGAACTGACAGGCCAAGATAAGAAATAGGGGGAATACAGAACAATGATGTTGGATCATACCTACAGTGATGGGATTTTCAGATACAAATTGACATAGCTGTATGAAAGGAACCAGCAGAGTTGGCTGATAAGATTGTCTAATTTGTATTGTGAAGGAAACTCCATGGGATCCTCATATATGGCGGAGCTGACAATTGAGGAGGTAGGTGAGATGGAGAGCCCTTCAGTAGAAAGTAAATTGATTTTGAGATATGATATCAACTTGATTGTCATGCATTTAACAGAAACTTGATTGATACTGTTTTTGTCTCCAAAAGATATCAAGACTGATGGTGTTTCCAAACACTTAATGTGAATAAGAGAAAACCCTACACTATGCCCATTTGTGAATTTGCTTGTGCCTCAGCAGTTTGGGTGACAAAGGGAATGCTTTCCTACAATCAGAACCAATATATGGTCTCTCTCCAGTCTAACCTCGCTGGTATTGTAATAGGTTGAATATTTGACTGAATCCCTTTCTATGCGCAGAACAGATGAATGGTTTATTCCTCGTGTGAACATAATGTTGAATTCACATGTGGGTTTTCTGAATGAATCCTTTCCCACACGTTGGGCAAGTGAATGGTTTCTCTCCAGTGAGAACTCTTTGGTGTATCCTCAGATTATTTGCATAACTGAACTATTTCTAACACAGAGAACAGATGTGTTGGCGTCTCTGCAGTGTGAAGTCAATAGTGGCCTCAGCAGACTGGGTAACTGGATGAATCCCTGGAAGCAGGTGAACAATTTCCTCCCCTCCCCCACCACCCAGTGTACATTTGATGGTGTCTCAGCCTGGAGGATCCCTTCCCACACATGAAGCCAAGAAATCGTCATTCTCTAGCATGACCACAGTGGTGTATGAGCACATTGTGAGTTAATTTCTTACCACACAGGAGCAGCTGAAAAGATTCTGCCAAGTGTGTACTTACTGGTGTCTCTGCAGGTGGTATGACTAAGTCAAATACTTTCAGAACAGGTGAACAGCCACTTCCCAGTATGACTGTGCCGATTTGACCTTTCAAATAAATGTTGTCAGACGTCTTTAAAACAGAGAGTAGATGTGTTTCTCCCCGCTGTGCATGCTGTTTTTTCCATTCACGTTCCAAGTGCTTTGGAAATTCAAAGTCGAGAGTGTAGTGCTAGAATAGCGAAGCAGGTCATGCAGCATCCGAATCACAATCTGGGAATTAGATTCCTGATGACCGGTTATGCCTGAAACGTTAATTCTTCTCTCCTCGGATGCTGCCTGAACTGCTGGCTTTTCCAGCACCACAGTCTCGACCCCCTTTGGTAATTCAGTTTAATCTGCGGAATAATTGCCGGACATGGATATGGTCTCATACAAATCTGTTAATTGCAAACCAACCTTTCAAAAGAAATTAACAATAAAGTAGTGACAGAACATATTTCAATACAGCACAGTAGAAGCCCTTCAGCCCTCGATGTTGCACAGATGTATTATCATTCTCTAAGATCAGACTAACCTACTTATCCTTCGTTGTACTATCTTCGATGTTACTATCCAAGAGTTGCTGAATTGTCCATCTTGCATTTTACTTTACCACCACTGTGGACAAAGCATTCCATGCACCCACCACTCTCTGTGCAATGAATCTACTTCTGACATCTCCCATAAACCATCTGCCAATCACCTCAAACTATGCCCTCGTGATAGCCGTTTCGCCCTGGAAATAAAACGTCTCTAGCTATACAGTCTATCTATGCCTCTCCTTAATCTTCTACACGTCTATCAAGTAATTTCTCATCCTTCTTCGTGCCAATGAGATAAGCCCTCGATCCTTCAATCTTCTACATAAGATATCCCCTCCAATCCCGGCAACATTCTGGTAATTTTCCTCTGCATCCTCTCTAAAGCTTTTACATCCTTCCTAAAATGAAATGACCAGGACTTAACACCGATTCCTAGCGTGGTATGACCAGAGCTTTTTCGAGCAGCTACATAACCTCGCTGCTCTTAAAGTCCATTCCTCTGCTAATAAAAGCAAACACAACATGTAACATCTTGATAACCCTATCAATGTGGCTGGCAACTTTGAGGGATCTATGGACAGCGACTGCAAGATCTCTCTGTCCCCCACACTGGCAAGAATCCTGCCTTTAACCCTGTATTCTGCATTCAAATTCGATTTTGCAAAGTGAATCACTTCAACCTTTTCCAATTTGAATTTTCTCTGCCACCTCTCAGCCATGTTCTGCATCCTGTTAATGTCCAGTTGCAACCGACAGCAACCTTCTGCACTATGTACTAATCCATCCAACCTTCAAATAATGAGCAAACGTACTCAATCACCCTTCCACTTCCTAATCCAAGTTATTTATAAACATCACAAACAGCAGAGGTGCCAGAACTCATTCCTGCAGAACACGACTGTTCACCGAGCTCCAGGCCGAAAACTATCCATTTATCACCAACCTCTGTCTTCTATGGGCCAGCTAGATTTCTCTGTCCGCCATGCCTAATTTCTTTATGAATGAGCCGACTCCTGGGAACCTGATCAAACAACTTACTAAAATCCGAGTAGACCATTTCCACTGCTCTACCTTTATCAATGTGTTTTGTCATATCTTGCTGACTATTTCTAAACAATCTATACTTTTCCAAATTATTATATATCCTGTCTCTCAGAATCCTCTCCAATATTCTAGCTACCACAGATGTGAGACTGACTGGTCTATATATTCCAGAATAATCCTCTTTTCTTTCTTGAACAAGAGAATCACTTTTGCCACCCTCCAAACATTATGGCACTACTCCAGTGGACAGTGAGGATGCAACGAAATTTGCCAAAGTCGCAACACTCTCTTTTCTCGCTTCCTGTCGTAACTAAGGGTATTTATCCTCATGACTTCCAAAATGGTCAGCGCATTCTCCATCTTCACAGCAACCTGTTTGATATATAAATCTGTTTCATGCTGTCCTTGGAAACATCAAGGTCCCTCTCAGTAGTGAATATTGAATGAAGGACCTCCCCTAGCTTCTCCGACTCCAGGCATAAGTTCCCTCCATTATTCCTGATATGCCTAACCGACCTCCAGCCATTCTCTTGTTCCTCCATAACTGTAGAATGCCTTACACATTTCCTTAATTCTATCTACTAAAGCCTATTAATGCCCCCTTCTGAGTCTCCTCAGTCCGTTCTTCACTACCTTCCTGGCTATCTTGTAACCGTCTAGGGCCCTGCTTGATCCTTGCTTCCTCAACCTTAAGAAAGTTCCTTCTTCCTCTTAACTCGATGTTTCAAATATCTTGTCACCCAAGGTACTTTCAACCTACTACTCCATCTTTGTTTCAGTGGGACAGACCTCTCCATCACGATCAGCAAGTGCCCCCTACATAATCTCCACACATCTGTCATGCATTTCCTTGATTTCTGTTCTCAGTTTAGGCACCCCTGTTCCTGCCTAATTTCATTGTAATTCCCTCTCCCTCAATTAAATATTTTCGCAAATCATCTACTTCTATCCCTCGCTATGAGTATCGTAAAACTCAGGGAGTTTTGATCACCACCACCGAAGTGTTCTCCCACTGAGAGATCTAACACCTGGCATGGTTCGTTGCCAAACACCAAACTCAGTATGGCCTCCCCTTATCAGTCCATCTACATATTGAATCAGGAACCTTTCCTGGACACACCTGACAAAAACTAATCCATCCAAAGTATTTGAACTAAGTCAAATCTGCCATGAAAAATGTAATGTTACTTCTGCACATTGCCAAAATCTGCCTTGCAATCTGCTCCTCCGTCTCTGCTGCTATTGGGGGGAGGGGGGCGTGTCGGTGGAAACCCCCAATAAAGGGACTGCTCCTTTCCTCTTTCTGACTTCCACCTGTACTGATTCAGTCGACAAACCCTCCTCGTTGATCTCCCTTTCTGCACCTGTAATACTAGTCCTGATTATCAATACCACTTCTCCACATCTGTAATCTGCCACACCCATCCACCCCTATTCATTTTGGAACGTCTTAACACTGGACACTACAATGACCACATCTGCCCCTGTGATATCCAATTCTCCATGATGGCCAAACATCACAGTTTAACGGACTGATCCATGTTCTAATTCATCATCCTTATTCCTGAAACTTCTTGCATTAACATAGATGCACTTCAACCCACCACACTGATTGCGCCTTTGCTATATCAGGTGCCTACCACTCCTCACAGACTCGCTGCAACCTATATCTGGCTGTTCACTGGCTACTACATCATCTGGTTTGTAGCGCTGGTTTCATTCCCCTGCCAGAAGAGAAACTAAATGAACAACGCTGATTGTGAGATTGAGAGATGCTAATATTATCATTTTCGAAGATGATACTGGGCAGAGATATTACCATGTAAAGTTGGTTGTCATTAAAACCCAACGTTGAAGCCAGCCTGCGTGTACAAAAAACTACAAAAGGAGAACCAGAGCTGGGAGGTATAGGACTGAAGAAGGCAACAGTTCCTGTTTTCTTCACAAATCATTTGATCCCTTTCGTTCTAAGATGAACAGGTGAAGAATCCAAATATTGGAAAGTCCAACTCAAGACGATAAAAGCTTAAATATTGAGCACATTGAGCAGAATCTGAATAATACTTTTTGGCATATTAATGAACAAGCACTCAGGCTATAAGTTCTGCGTTTCCCTCACTCTTCTTTACAATATTACCCTTCAACTGACGTATCTTACAGAGTTCCTGCACATCAGCTTCACTTTCCACAATGACCCATCTTGTGATACACTGTCTTTGAAATGGTAGTAAATATTTCATTAAACTCAGACTGCTATTTATATGTCAATTGTGTTTACAATTTTGACAGATATCACTGTACATTCGCAGAGTCATTGCAGTATGACAAGGTGGAAAGTCCGTTGGGAAAATACCATGCGAGCACCATCAGCACAGAGACGGCAGTAGTTCATATTGCCCACTCTCACCGCTGAACAGACACCTAGGGATTGACAATATCAGGCAGTCTTACCCTATTCCAGCTTTTCCATATCCATGTATGGAGCTTATTTAAAAAAAAATTGGTTGATCAAAATGGATTTGAAGACTCTGCAGAAATAAATGCTACAGACACAATAGAATTCACATGGATAAAACAGTTTCATTTTAAAATATGGATGGCCCCTCGAATTTTCCTCCCTTTTCAAAACACTTTGGAAATCACTGTGTACCATTGGGATCAAGGTCATAGTCATGCAACATGGAAACAGACCTTTCAGTCATACCAGTGTATGCTGACCATAATCCCAGTTAAACTAGTCCTATCTGCATGTGTCTGGCTCATATCCTTCCAAGCAATTCTTTTGCATGTGCTTAAACAAATGTCTTTTAAACCTTTTAACTGTACCTGCATCCGCCACTTCCTCTGGAAGATTACTCTTCACACGAAACAACCTCTGTAAAAATAAAATGTTCCTGTCATTCCACTGATCAATACGCTTCATGAATTTATAAATCAATATAAGGGTACCCCTTAAGACTTACACTTCAAAACAAAATCACGGATTTAGCAGATTATTTTGTATCTAAAATTAGCCATTTCCAGCAACGTCTTGGTAAATGTCTTCTGAACTCTCTCCAACTTAATAATGCCCTTTCCATAACAGAGCAACTGGAACTAGACACAGTATTCCAGAAGGGGCCTTTCTAGTGGTTTGTACAACCTCAACATGTCGTCCCAAATAGTAGACTGAAATGTCTGAGCAATGAAGGCAAACATGCTAAACAAATTCTTCACTACCCGGATCTATATGTGATGCAAACTTCAAATATGTATGCATCTGAAACCCCTAGATATATCTTTTGTACAGAATAACCCAAGGCCCTACTTTTAATTGTATACGGTTTGCCCTTATTTGTTTTACAATAATGCAATACTTCACTATTATCCAAACTAAACGCTATCTGCCATTCCTCAGAACATTGGCCCAATTGATCAAGATTCATTTGTAATTATAAATCGCCTTCTTCAATCTCCACTGTACCCCAATCCAGATGATAATCACCAACGTAGTAACCATGGGTTCTATATTCGCATCCACATCATTCATATAATTGACAAAGAGAAGTGCACCCAGCACTAATCCCTCGGGGGCGTCAAACGGAACATCGTTTCCTCCATTTACACTTCAGTTCAAACTGCTCCTCAAAAAAATAAACCAACCAGCAGCTCCCATCCCTTGCAGCATTGTTCTTGAATTAAGCAATGCAGGAAGGATGCGTCGAAGATATGTGGTGAACAGTCAAGTGACCACAAGCAGAAACATTCCTGGGATGGGATGACAGGAATTTAGGAACACTCACCAGTATAACTCCAGTGAAGCAGTCACGAGGAAGAAGAGACGATGCCTGCGCTAAAATTTCCCTAACCTGTCCCTCGAATCGCACAAAGCTTCACAGAGTTACCTTCCATCTGGCAACTTTGCTCAGAGCGTTTCTTGGCACATTCTGTCAAGGTGACTTTTAAAGCAAGGTAAGTGTCTCTGATCTCACCTCAAATGATATTGGGACATCAGTTGAAACAATAAAGACCAAAAGAACAGAATACGCTTTGTTTGCATAATTTGCTCATTGCTTTCACTACATCAATAACGAAATTGATGCATGTACTTCCGAATCGTTCAGGAGATTTTTGTTCTATTTGTGATGAGGCTGATTGGTTAAACGCCATGACAGAAGGACAGAATAAGCTCCACTCGTTACCATGGGCAAGAAAACTTGATTCACACTCTATTGCAGTTCCTTTTGGGCACTGATCGTTACAAACTTTCACTAACGGATGAACAATAGTAAGATAGAAATCAACAGCTTCCATTAAAGAGCAAAGAGCAGAGAACATAATGGGCAAGTAAAGGAAAGCAGAAGTGGGAGTAACAGTGCAAGTGGTCAAACAGTGGGAGTGGCAGAAGACCAGAATGTCCGTAAAAGGTAATGTAGCAGCAGAATGGGCAGTGTAAGGGAAGTAGGTGCGTAAAGAAAGAGTACGAAGAAGGAGGAACACAGAGGAGGAGGGACAGTTGAAATATTAGTGATAATAAAACGTGCATGATTGTAGAAGAGGGATTGGAGGACGTTCAAGCATGACCAAATGGGATCTTGTTTCTATCGAAATTCAAGATAATATTTCTCTTCTTACCTCTTGTTCTGACATTTGATCCTTGTTTACATTTAACATTTGCAGTTTCAATGGTTTTCCTTAAGGACAGTACACATACCCCTCCTTCCACCAATTTCAATGTCTCAGAGTCTTTTCATTATTTTCCAACAATGGGAAGAACAATAGGCTTTTGTTCCATTAATATTCTTCCAATTGAAGTTTTCTTTTACTTTTGTTTGTTAATTGCATGTCACCTAACAGGGCCAGTGTTGATTGCCCATCTGAATTGCCTTTGAGCTGGCGATGGTGAGCTGCCTACATGAACCACTGCTTTCCACCTGCTGTGGATTGATCCACAATGGCATTATGGGGGTAATTCCAAGAATTTGTCCCAAAGACAGTGAAGGAAGGGTGATGGATTTCCAAGTCAGTATAGTGAGGGGTTCATTCGAAGCCACTTACCATACAGACTTGGAAATGTATCACGCTTCCTTCACTGACTTAATTGAGACATATAAATCAGATGGTTAGTTAAAGCTCTCTCTTTTCCGGTTAGAGCAGAATTAGCAGATGAGTGCATCCTGGTGCATAAGACAAGCTTCCACGTAGACTTTTGCCCCGTGAGGGTTAGAAGTTAGGAGAAGGGTATATCTTACACTACTAAACTAAGAGTCGAGCTCATTGGAAATATTTTACCATAGATTAAAGAAGCCCAAGAGGATAGACAGGAGGTGAAAGGCCGAGAGTGTTTTCACTGTCAAGGAGTGGGACACAGAAAATCATAATGCTGTTGGTTTCAGAAAGGCACTGAACAAAGTACAAAGAAAATTTACAGCCAAGGAACAGGACCTTTGTCTCTCCAAGCCTGAGCCAATCAAATCTACTGTCTACACCTGTCTTCCAATTCCTCAACGTCTGTATCCCTCTGCTCCCCACATGCTCATGCATCTGTCCAGACGCATCATCAATGAATCTACCTTGCCTGTCTCTACCACCTCTGCTGGCAACGCGTTCCAGATGCCCACAACCGTATGTGTGAAGGACTTGCCACGTGTATCCCCCTTAAACTTTTCATCTCTCACCTTGAAATCGTGACCTCTCTTTGCGGAATCCTTCACGCTGGGAAAAAGATTGTCACGATCCAACCTCTCTATATGTTTCACAATTTTGTAACCTACAATCTGGGGCCCACTCAATCTCTATTTTTTTAAGAAAACAAAGCTAACATCCTCAAAGTCATTTGACAGCTAGCACCTTCTATACGGAGCAACATCCTCGTAAATCTTCTCTGCATCCTCTCCAAAGTGACCACATCCTTTTGGTAATGTGGCGGCCAGAACTGTACACAGTATTCTCAAATCACAGAATCAATGTCTTGCACAATTTTAACATGACTTGCCAGCTCTTATGCTCAATACCCCTTCCAATGAAGGCAAGCATACCATATGACTTCTTGACCATTCTATTCACTTGTGCAGCAAACTTCAAGGTACAATGGACCTGCACTCCCAGATCTCTCATCCCATCCACTTTTCCCAAGGCTCTTCCGTTCATTGTGCAATTCGCTCTCGAATTAGTCTTGCCTAAATGCATCACCTCATATTTGTCTGGATTTAAATCCACCTTCCATTTTTTTGCCCAACTCTCCAGTCTATCTATATCCTCCTGTATTCTTTGACAGTCCCTTACTCTTTCTGCTACTCCATCAATCTTCGTGTCATCTGCAAACCAGCTGTTCATACTAACAGTGCCCTCTTCTACATCATTTATGTACATCACAAACAACAGTGGCTCCAGCCCTAATCCCTGTTGAACACCACTAGTCACCTTTCTCCATTTTGAGAAAATCCCTTCAACTACTATTCTCTGTCCACTGTTGTTCAAACAGTTCTTTATCCAGCTAGCGAGAACACACTGTGCACCATGTGACTTCACTTTCTCCATTAGTCTACCATGGGAAACCTTATCAAACGCCTTACTATGACATCAACAGCACTTCCTTCATCGATCAACTCGATCACTTCGTCAAAGAACTCTGTTAAGTTGGGAAGGCATGATCTCCCCCACACAAAACTATGTTGCCTATCACTGATAGGCCCATTCTTTTTCTAAGTATATATAGATCCTATCCATAAGTACCCTCTCTAGCAACTTTTCCATCACCGAAGTCAGGCTCGCTGGTGTGTAGTTACTCGGAATATCCCTACTACCTTTCTTGTAAAGGGGGACAACATGAGCAATTTTCCACTCCTCCAGCACCTCACCAGTATTTAAGGATGCCAGAAAGATATTTGTCAGAGCCCCAGCTATTTCCTCTCTCACCTCCCTCAGCAATTTGGGATAGATCCGATCTCGTCCTGGGGATTTCCCCAACTTAGTAACCTCCAGCCTACCCAACACATCTTACCTACTGATGTCAACGTGATTCAGACTGATTAAAGTTCTATCTCTAATCTCAAGATTCATCATGTTCCTCTCCTCATTGACCACTAATGTAAAGTAATCATTCAGAATCTCGCCCATTCTCTCATGTTCGACACACAACATTCCTTCATTGTCCTTTAGTGGACCAATCCTTTCTTTAGTTACCGGCTTGCTCTTTATATAAGAACAAAATGCTTTGGGATTCTCCTTAATTATGCTCACTAAAACTATTTCATGACGCCTTTTAGCCCGCTTGATTCGTCGATCAAGACTTGCCCTACACTTCCCATATTCCTCCTGTGCCTGTTCTCTTCTTAGCTGACTCGAACTTATGTATGCTTCCCTTTTCCTCTTGGCAAGTCGTGCAGTTTATCTTGTCATCCACGGTTCACGATTCTTGCCCTTCCTATCCTTTGCCTTCAACGGAACAGGCCTATCCTGCACTATCTTTAACCTATCTTTGAAAGCCTCCCACATATTCAATGCGGACTTCCCTTCAAATAGTTATGTTCAATCCACATTTCCGAGCTCCTGCCTAATTTTGATATAATTGGCCTTGGCCCAGTTTAGTACTCTTCTATTAGGACCTCTCTCGTCTTTATGTATGAGTAATCCAAAACTTACAGCATTGTGCTCACTGTTACCAAGTAAATCCCCCACTCCAACATCTACAACCTGTCTGAGCTTGTTCCCCAGTACCAGCTCCAATATGGCCCCTTCGCTCATCGGACTATTGACATACTGTTCTAGAATACTCTCCTGGACACTTCTTACAAATTCTACCGCATCCAGACCTCTCATGCTGATTGTATCCCAGTCAACGTAGTGAAAATTAAAATCTCCCATCACCACTACCCTAATTCCTCTACACCTTTCCGTAATATGTTTTGCTATTTGTTATTCTACCTCACGTTCACAGCTGGGAGCCCTGTAATACAGCCTCAACAATGTCACTGCACCCGTCTTATTTCTCAGTTCCACACATAAAGCCTCACTACTGCAAGACTTTCATAGAGACCTCCTTTATCACAAGACGTGATATGATCCCTGAACAGCAATGCCACTCCACGCGCCCTTTTACTTCCCTCTCTGTCCTGTCTGAAGCCTCTATATCCTGGAACATTTAGCTGCCAATCATCATGCCTTTCCGTCAACAAAGTCTTTGTGATTGCAACAACGCCACGGTCCCAGGCACCAATTCAAGCCCATCTGCCTCACACACTATATTCCTTGCATTAAAGTAGATGCATTTCAGTTCTCAGTTTTTTTTGCGTTCATCTGTTCTCTGCATTCTCTTCCATTTATTCATGCTATCTTCAAGATTATTACAGTCTCCACTTCGCTGCTTACTTGTTTTCTCTTCCGGTCGCCAGTCCTTTGCCACATTTGTTTAAAACCTCCTCAACAGCAGATGCAAAAGCTCTCCCAAGGATATTGGTTCCAGTCTGGTTCAGATGCAGATCACCTATTTTCTAATTGACCCTCAATCCCCAGAACAATTCTCAATGTTCATCAAATCTGAACTCCCTCCTACAGCATCCCTCAAGCCACGTGCTCATCCTGCCTTTTTTTTCCATTTCTATGCTGGCTAACACGTGGCACCTTTCAGGTCCTCTTCTTTAACTTCTCATCTTGTCATCTCGTTTTCTACGTATGTCAAGACATTGGCTGTTTACCCTCCCCTTGTGGAATGCTCCGCAGCTGAACGGTGACATGCCAGACCCGAGCACCTCGGAGGCAATATACCATTTGGCAGAGCCGTTTTCGGTCCCAGAACCGTCTATCTACTCCCCTTACAATAGAATCCCCTATGGCAATGGCCCGACGAGTCTTTTTCCCGTCCTTCTGATCAGCAGTGCCCATCACTGTGCAATGATCTTGACAACTGGTGCCCTTTCCTGGTGAGCCATTCCCCCAACAGTATCCAAAACGGTATACCTGTTTTGGAGGGAGATGTCCTCAGGGGTCACCTGCACGGTCTTCTTACTCTTTTTTTCCATCTTTTGGCCACCCACTCACTGTCTCCTCAAGGAATTCTAACCTACGGTGTAACCAGTTCACTACCCTTGGTATCCATGACCTCCTCAGCAACACGGATGCTCAACAGTGAGCACCTCCGCAGCTCCAGAGCCGTCATGCGGTCAAACCAGAACTGCAGCTGAACACACACCTTGCAAGTGTAAGAGTCAGGAGAGTCAGTCACGTTCCTCAGCTCCCACATCAAGCGAGATGCACATGCCACGGGTCTGAGGTCCCCTGCCATTGTATGCTTAGCTATATATGAACTAACTAAAGCCAAACAATGCACTTAAATACATGAAAAAGAAAGATAAGGAAAACAAAATATACGGCTTACCTTGCAGACTGTTTTTCATTTGGTTAGAGGAGGGGATCAGGAGGGATATACTACACGTGTAGTAACTTGGGTTTCGCCACTGCCAAAACATAAATTGAGCCCTTACGTTCCCAGCAGCCCTCGCTTCACCTCACTTTCTCTCCTCGCCTCTCTGTCAAAATGGCACTGGGCAAAGGTGTTTCCACTGCAAGAAGTTGGGACACATAAAGGCACATTGCTGGTCGTTAAAGTAAGGCGCTGTGGGATAACATGTGGTGACTGAACCGAAATCAGTGGCACTAGTGAACGTTGCTAAGGAAACCCCAAGAAGAGCGGATGAGCTGCAGCAGAGTGCACAGTCTAGACAGGGGCTGGGTATGGAGTCAATACTTGGTATCTACAAAGAAATCGCTTCTGTGGGTAAAGTTTTCTTCGACAGAACAAGGGGAGAAGGACAAGAAGTTATAATTTTGAGAGATATACGATCTAACCAGTCGCTGATGTCAAACGATGCGTGAATATGCACTTTTTATGATCTGTTTATCAAGAGTGGGATAGATAAACAGACATGTAGCCTTCCACCATGTAAGATCAGGTTGGCGTGTCAACTTTAGACTGGGGAATGTATGGTGGGAATGATTGAAAGAGTGTCCGTTCCAGGAACTCAGTTTGATCTTGGGAATGATTTGGCACAATCCAAGGTGGGAGTGATACCCCTTGTTATGGGGAACTCCAAGAAAGACCAACAAACTGAGGAGTTAAAAGAGAAATGCGCTGGTATTTTCACAGACTGTGTGGTGACCACATCCCACTGAATGAAGTGAATACTAAAGAGAAAGATGGAGGAGTTGAGTTTCAGTTAGCAGTTATCCTGTTTGACGGAATGGTGCAGGAAAGTTCTGAACAAGCGGAGTGTCAGACAGAAGTGTTTAGTCCTGAAAGGCTGAGACTTACAACAGCAAGACAAGATTATAAAAAGTATATATGCTGATGTGTACTCTGAAAAGGAGTCAGTGAACATTCTGGAGGGTTATTATCTGAAAGATAGATCCTCAGACAGAAATGGAGACCATTGCAGATTACTGCATCGGAGAAATTTGCTGAAGTGCACCAGATTATGTTACCGGTAACAGACAGACAGGAGGAGTTACAGGTAGCACAGGAACTATCTATAGGAGGTCATCTAAGGCGACAAAAGACTCAGGAGAAGGTAAAGGAACATTTTTATTAGCCTGGAATGCACAAATATGATGTTAACAGTTGCCATACGTAGCATAAGTGCCAAATCGCAGTTAGCTACAGGCAGTAATAAAACGAGCACCTTTGTTGCAAATGCTCACATTTGAAGATCTATTCACGTGGGTTATAATTGATTGTGTAGGTTCACTCCTGAGAACATTGTAGGAACCAATACCTGTTAACTATAATGGATGTGTATCCCAGATTTCCAGAGTCATTTCCACTATGGAGTATCATGGTTAAAAAAAACTGGTTGGGGAGGAGTTAGTAACTTTCATCACATGGAATGTGCTACCCAGAGAATTTCTGTCGGATGAAAGCCCAAATTTTAGTGCTAAGCTGTTTGCAGAGGTTACCGATAGCTTAGGTATGCAGCACTTTAAATCCATTGCGTGTCATCTTGAATCCCAGGGAGCTTTTGAAAGGTGGGATCATACTTTGAAGACCATGTTGAGAGCACACTGCCATTCGTACCCGAATTAATGGGATAAAGGTATCCTGTTCATATTGTTTGCCATTCGAAATGCCGCAAACTAGTCTGCTCATTTTACTCTCTTTGAGTTAATATTCAGGCATGAAGTGAGAGACCCTTTGACATTAATTAAAGAAAACTTTAGAAGACCAAGTTCAGAGATCACATAATTGGATTGTGCATCAGAGTTGAGGGAGTGAATTAATCAAGTAGCTGAGTTAGCTCAACAGCCAATAAAGAGGGCACAGTGCAGAATGAAGTAGGTGGCAGATAAAAACGCTGAGACTCGGACATGTTCCCAAGGGGATTACGTTTTAGTACTGTTACCAATGATGGGAGATCCCTTCACAACCAGGTTTAGTAGTCCCTATCAAATTGAGAACAAGTTGAATCAGGGGAATTATTTAGTAAGGATGCGAGGTAGGGAAAAATGTTATCGGGTATATCATGTGAACATGTTTAAACCTTGTATGAGAGAGAAGTAACCGGAGAAACAGATGGTCGTTATTGCCTGGCAGCATGTGGAGTCAAATCCAGATGATACGGATTTTGACGAGCCTCAAAATATTTGTAAAACAGGAAGAAGTCATTGACGATTGGGATTGAGTCATTATCTATCTGTCTAAGGAGCATACAACGGAGTTAGTGGTTTGTTACTACAATAGAACGACATATGCAAGAATCAGGTGGGGTGGGCTAATACTACTGTACATGAAGTAGATGTAGGGAATACTGGTCCGATAAAGCAACACCCCTCGTGGCTTAATCGACTCAAAGACAAGCAGGTCCAGACGTAGGTGGAGTCAATGCTCAAGGAGGGCATCATCAAACCAAGCCTGAGTGAGTGAAGTTCGCTGATCATCTGAGTTCCCAAACTGGATGGGACTCAATGATTCTACCTGGACAATCAGAGACCTTTACTAAACCGGTCTCATATCCAATTCCTAGATTGCAGGAAGGTATCGAGAAATTTGGACAGGCCACTTCCATCACCAAGTTGAATTTAAGGCGTGCTTACTGGCAGGGATCTTTATCAGAGGCGGTGAAAGTAATTTGCAACACCAAATGGTCAAGTTTTGTTTAAATTGATGCCCTTTGGAATGACGAACGCACCCGCCAAATTCCAAAGACGCATAAACAGATTTGTGGCAGAATTCACAAAATGTGCAGTCTATTTGGATGATGTTGTAATCTTTAGTAAGTTATGGAAAGATCACAATGTGCAGTTAGCAGAGCTCTTGGAATGACTACTGGAAGCAAAACTGGTGATAAGCTAAAAAAAATGGAATTCGTGAAAGCAGAGGTTATTTCATGGGGACATATCATCGACCATGGAATGTTGACCCCACAGAATGCAAGGATGAAGGCCTTCGAGGAATTTCCATGCTGAATTAGCATGACCCTTACACAAGGATGACACCCACATTCGTGAAGCGTTCCATATTTTTAGGGTGGTACACTGGCACTGCTGCGTGACAGCACCAGGGTCCCTGCTTCGATTCCAGTCATGAGCGACTGTCCGCGTTGAGCTTGTACATTATCCCCGTGTCTGCGTGTGTTTCCTCTAGGTACTCCAGTTTTCTCCCACAATCCAAAGATGTGATGTTCAGGTGAATTGGCCATGCTAAGTTGTCCTTGGTTGTTAAGTGCATTGTTGAGGGGGCTAAGTTAATCTTCCGATGGTCGGTGTAGACTTGTTGGCCCGAAGGGCCAGTTTCCACACTGTTGGAAATCTCATCAACCTCGAAAAAAGAGATGTGGCAATTCTTAGGACTCAGAGGATTCTATTGGAAGTTTGTTTCAAACTTCAGCACCTGCACTGCTAACCGATTTGCTGAAGAAAAACAGATAGTGTCAGTGAACAGAACCATGCCAGAAGACATTCGATAATTTGAAAATGACATTAACTCTCAAACCAGTTTTAGCTACACCAAACTTTTCAAAAGCTTTCAAAGTTACCATCGATGCCAGCGACATTGGCCTTGGAGCTGTACTCCTTCAGGAAAATGAGGATAGGATTGAACCACTGTTACTTAGTTTTTTAAAAAAGATTAACCTCCACCAGAGGAAATACTCCACAATCAAAATGGAGCAATTGAGTTCAGTACAGGGCGAAAGGCTTTTTAATGTTCATGTCATGAACAAAGGTTCGCAGTCGGCTGTGCACACTCACCACAATCTACGTACATTCTTAGAATGCTTTAAAGTCAAGAATATGAGACAATTTCGTTGGAATCTTGTTTTACAGACTTTTTAATTTAAAAATCATACTGTTTGCAGTTCAGAAGAATGTAATCACAGGTGCGTTATCGCAGGTTTAACAGATGGAAACTTTGAAAGGTTTTGAAAGCAACAGAACTACCCGACCCAGCACCAAGTGCACTCAAGAAAGGTGACAATGTAACACTGGGTCGAACCACTCGATTAATTAGCCTGGAGACAAAAACAAATTCGAATTTGGCCAATCAGTTTAAATTATACCCGAAACATATCAAACTTCAATTAAATTTGAATTGAGAATATTGAAAATCTTAAAAGCCAATGACACAATCCGAAACTCTGGAGTAATAGACAGGGGAAAATTGAACAGTTGTGGGGACAACTGTCAGGCTAAGCATGAAGACTGATTGAAAAAGCATCTCTGAAATGTGCCTTTTCGGTCAGTAACCTGCAATGCAGAAATTCCTAACAAGGAGAAACTAAGACCCAGGAAGATCCGAAGACAAGAACCTGCAGCTGCCTGATTTTCAGGTAAGTGGTATTTTCTACATTTTAATTGGGAGCCTTATCGAACTAGTATTATTGAAGTGAAATTACAAATATGTTCGAGAAGTAAATTGTAATAGTGGTTAGTTAATCATTCTCTGTTATACTTTCAGAAATAAAGTTGTTACTTTTACCTTAAATGGTTTTTGGCCACTTGATTTTTTTTCTAGATAGCTGCACAGGATAAATCTTTTCTATTTTGCTGGTGTTAAATTAAGCAGCAGGGTTTACCCCGTGTCGTAACAGTAGGATAGATAGGCTTCAGTTTGGTTTCACAGGTTGGTCCAACATCAAGAGCAGAAGCGCCTGTGATACGCTGTAATGCCCTATGTGTTTTTTAGACCATAGTGTACTGCTATATTCTTTCCCACATTTTGCATAACCTCACACCTTCGCACATCGCATTTGATCTGTCAATTTGCCCACTCACCTTCAGGTCCAAGTCCTTTGGCAGCTTTTTCACTTCCACAACACGACCTGTCCCTCTAAACCAACCATAATTTGATCAACAATGTCGTCAGTTCCTTCATCCAGATTGTTAATGCATACCGTTAAAAGTTGTGGTTCCTAAACTGACCCCTGCAGAACTCCACAAGTTCATTGGGTGCCGTTATGAATAAGACTCTTTTATCCCTTCTGTGAGTCCTGCCTGCCAGCCAATCCTCTATCTATGTCAGTATCTTGGCACTAACAGTATGGGATCTTATCTTATTGAGCAGCCTCCTGTGTTACACCTTATTGAAGGTCTTCTGGAAATCCAAACAGGGCACATCCAGTGGCACTCCTTTATCTAGCTTGCTTAGTAGCTTCTACAACAATTCTAAGAGATTTGTCAGGGATGGCCTCCACATGACGAAGCCATGCTCAATCGTTGATATGTTTTATGCATTTCCACGTCCCCTCTGTATCAAGCTGTTTGTAGACCATTGATATGCAAGCAACAAGTGCCCCTATTTCTTCAGGTTCTACCGGTCCTCTGTGTTACAGAGGGTAGCGTAGGCCTATGTGCCTTTCCAAGCAGTTGGGCTGTCCCTCACCACTCGTGGATAAATTTGTGAAGGAAAAATGCTTTGACCACAAGTCCATCAGGCCATGATAAGTACGGGTTTAGTATCCTCCAAACTCTGTGGGAAAAGGAGAAGGGTAATATTGTCGGGTGGCTCCCTGAACAGACAGTCAATATCATTTGGTACAACGCCTATTCACCTGGTTCAACGAACACCATAATGTTGCTTAGCTGGTGGTGAGAAGGGTGGCAGTATGAGATCCTTCATATATGGCCGGAGTTTCTGCCTCACCATACGCTGCCATCAAAACAGCTGCCCTGGTGATCGGACTGTCTCACAACTCCTGCTGAAGTGTGCCTTTCCAAAGGAAGTCTGGAGACACTTGCACTGGTTTGTGTAAAAGTTTGTCCCAGGCAGGTCCATGGTGCAGGACACCGTGCTCTAGGATCTGTTCAGCAGGACACACACTGAGACTAACATCAACAATGCCTGCAGGACATTCAAATTGGTGAAACAAAGCTGACCCTCTTCAAATGGTGTAGATCTGCATATTCCAACGTCCAGGACTACTTGCTGAATGACACGCTGAACCTTGGATCAGCTGCCTCCATGGCACAATGAGGAAAGAGCACGATCATATGTCTTTCTGCCAAAGTATAGGTGTCTGTTCAGTCATTGAATCGTACAGATACCTCAGATACCAACAAAAATTCAGTAATGCATTTAGATTCATAACTATTGAGAATGCCCAAGCTCAATGTTTGTTTTTATTGTCTCTGGACCTAACACCGACCCTTGTGAGACACCACTCGTCACTGGTCTCTATTCTGAAAAGCAAACCTCGACCACCACTCTCTGTCTTCTACCTTCGAGACAGTTCTGTCTCCAAATGGCTAATAACAAAAATAACACAGAAGATTTCAGTACAGGCCCTTCGGCCCTTAATGTTGTGCAGACCTTTTATCCGACTCCAAGATCAGGCTAACCAGCAATACCTTCATTTTAATAACGCTGTCATGACACATACGACCGATTCATCTTCCTTCCACCCAATGTATTCCACTAACTTCTCTGTCCTCTCGCCATCATCCCACCTTCATCTACCTATCGCACTCGCAGCCAACATCCCCGCAGTCCCACCCCCCTCCCATTTATCTCTCCACACCCTTAGCTCACAAACCTCAATTAAGATGAAGGGATTTTGCCCGAAACGTCGATTCTCCTGCTCCTCGGATGCTGCCTGACCTGCTGTGCTTTTCCAGAAGCACACTGTCTGACCTACAGCACCTGCAGTCCTCCATTTCTCCTATCTTTCATGTGCTATTCCAATAGTCGCTTAAATACCCCTAACGTATTTGACTCTACTACCACTGCTGGCAGTGCATTCTACGTACCCACCACTCTCTGTAAAGAACCCACATCTGACATCTCCCCCAACCCTTCCTCCAAACATCTTAAAATTATGTCCGCTTGTGAGAGTCAATTCTGCCTTGGGAAAAAAAAGTCTCTGACTATCCATTCTGTCTATGCCCCCCATCATCTTTGAAAGCTTTATGACGTTACCTCTCATCGTTATTCACTCCAATGAGAAAAAGCCCTAGCTCCTGCAACCTTTCTTCATAAGTCATGTCCTACAGTCCAGGCAACATCGTGGTTAATCACCTCTGCACCCTCTCTGAAGCTTCCACATCCTTTCGATAATGAACTGACCGGAACTGAACACAATGTTCCACGAGTGGTCTAACCACGGTTTGATAGAGCTGTGACATAGCTTTGCAGCTCCGAAACACAATCCCCCGGTAATGAAAGTCAAGACACCATACACCTTTTTGAGAACCCTACCAACTTGCGTGGTATCTTGGAGGGATGTATGGACATGGATCCCATGATCCCTCTGTTCCTCCAGTCAAATTAGAATCTTGCCTTGAACCCTGTATTCTCCATTCAAATTCCACCTTCCAAAATGAATCACTTCACACTTGTTCAGGTTGATTTCCGTCTGCCACTTATCAGCCCAGTTCTGCATCCTGAAGTTAACCAGTTTTAACAGCCCCCACACTGTCAAGCACTCCGCCAACCTTCATGTCAACAGCAAACTTACTAACCCAGTTATCCACTTCCACATCCAAGTCATTTATAAAAATCACAAACAGCAGAGTTTCCAGAACACTTCGCTGTGGAACACCAATGGTCATCAAGCTCCAGGCTGAATACTTTCCATCCACCACCATCCACTGTCCTCCATAGACCAGCCAATTCTGTATCCAGGCAGCCATATTTCCCTGTACCCCATGCCTCCTTAATTTCTGAATGAACCTACGATGTATAACCATATTAAACGCCTTGCTAAAATCCACGTGCATCACAATAACTGTTCTACCTTCATAAATATGTTTTGTCACATCCTCAGAGAATTCAAGAAGGCTTATGAGGCACGATCTGCCCCCCTCACAGCAATGCTGACTATCTCGAGCCAAACTATGGTTCTCCAAGTAATCATAAATTCTGTCTCTTTGAATCCACTCCAGTAATTTACCCACTACAGACGCGAGATTGTCCAGTTTGTAATTTCCTGGAATATCCCTATTTCCTTTCTTGAACACGGAAGTAACATTTGCCACCTTCCAATCACCTGTCAATAATCCAGTAGACAGTGCGGACGCAAAGATCGCTGCCAAAGATGTGGTAATCATTTCAGCCGCTTCCCGTAGTAATCGTGGGTGCATCTCAACTGGGTCAGGTCATTTGTCCACCTACATGAATTTCTAAATTTTCAGCACATCCTCCTTCTAACATTAACCTGAGTCTATTTCACACTCTCCTCAGAAACGTCAAGGTCCCTCTCAGGAGAAATAATAGATGAAAAGTATTCATTCAGGACCTCCAGCACCTCCTCCGACTCCTGGTGGATGTTTCCTCCATTGTACTTGATCGGTCCTAAGCTCATTCTGGCCATCCTCCAGTTCCTCACATCAGTGTAGAATATCTGAAGGAAATCACTTAATTCCACCTGTTATTGCTTTTAAATGTCCCCTTCTAGCTCTCCTAAGTCCATTCCCCCGTTCTTTCCTGGCGACCTTATATCCTGCTCGAACCATGTCTGATCGTTGCCTTCTCAACTTTAATTAAACTTCCTTCTTCCTACGGACTAGATGTTCCACATCCCTTGTCACCCAAGGTTCTACCAAATTACCATCCCCTCCTTGACTCACTGAGTCAAAACTGACCAGCACTATCAGCAAGTGTTCCCTAAACAAAATCCATGTTTCTGTCGTGTATTTTCCTGAGATTATCTGTTCCCAATTTATGCTCCACAGTTCCTGCCTAATAGCATTTCAATCCTCCCCCACTCCCAGTTAAATGCTTGCCAATACAATCTGCTACTATGCCTCTCCATGATTATTGTAAAGGTCAGGGTGTTGTGATCACTGTCACCAAAATATTATTCTACCAAGAGATATGAAAACTTGTTTGGTTTGTTGCCAACGTCCAAATCTAATATGGCCTCCACTCTACTCGATCTATCTATATATTGAGTCAAGAAAACTTCCTGGACACACCTGAGAAAAAGAACTGCTCCATCCACACTATTTGAATTCAAGAGGTTTCATTTAATATTCGGTAAGTTAAAGACAGCCACGACAAAAACCTCGTTACCCCTGCACCTTTTTGCCTCACTATCTGTTCTTTCATGTCTCTTACTATTGGGAGGGATTCTGCAGTAACCTCCCAATAAAGTGACTCCTCCTTTCCAGTTTCTGTGTTCCACTCATACTGACACTGCAGAAAAAACTGTCCTCAACACACTCTCTTTCTGCAGGTGTGATACTCTCCCTGATTAATTATGCCACTCCTCTACCTCATTTACGTTCCACCCTTTTCCTTTTGTTACATTTAAACCACTGAAAATCCAATAACCATTCCCGCCAATTTGATATCTAAGTCTTTGTAATGGTAGCAACACCGCAGCTCCAATTATTGATCTATGATCGGAGTTAGTCACCATTACACCTGATACATCTTGCAATAAAATAGACACATTTCGACCCATCACTCTATCTACATATTTGGCACATCAAGTTCCTGTCTCTCCTCCCAGACTTCAAGGAAATCTTCCCCCGACGATATTGGTGCCTCTCTAGTTCAGATGGCACCTGCCCTATTCTTCAGGTCCAACTTCCCCAATGGGTAACCCAATGATCCAAATATCTGAAGATCTGCCTCCTACACCAGCCGTGTTGCCACGTGTGCATTTGCACTCACTCTCTATTCCTTGCCTCATTAGCACGTGGCACCGGTAGCAAGCTGAAGGTTCCCACTCTACTCGTCCTGCCTTCTAGCGTCCGACCTAATTCCCTATATTCTCTTTTCTGGTCATGCTCTTTTTCCCTGCCTATATCATTGGTACCCATGCGTACCACGAATTCTGGTTGCTCTCCCATCCCGGAATAATCCTGTAGACTTGATCTGAGGCATCCCGAACCTGGATCCTGGAATCAACAAACCATCCGGAGTCCTATTCACAACCACAAAATATCCTGTCTATATTTCATGTGATGTAAGCTTGCTAACCAGTTTACCATGAGGAACCTTGCCGATCGCTTTACCGAAGTCCATAGAGATTCCGTCTACTGCTCTGCCTCATTCATCCACTTCGTTACTTCTTCAAATAAAATACATCAAATTAGTGAGACATAATTTTCAACGCACAGAGCCATGTTGACTATCCCTGATCAGTCCTTGCCTTTCCAACGATATTTCAATCCTGTTCTTCAGAAAACACTCAAGCAACTTATCCACCACTGACGTCTAGCTCACTTATTTATTGTTCTCTGTCTTTTCCTTAACACCTTTTTTAAGTCGTGGCACAACGTTAGCCAACCTCCAGTCTCCTGGTACTGCACCTGTGACTATAAATGATACAAATATCACATCAAGGGGCCCACTTATCACTTCCATTGCTTCTCACAGAGCTCTAGGGCACACCCTATCAGTTCCTGGGGATTTATACACCGTTATGCATTTTTATAGAATCCCGACAGTGTGGGGACAGATCCTTCGGGCCAACATGCCCAAACTAAACCTCCAAAGAGTAACCAACCCAGACCAATTCCCATACCTTCCAATTACACCTGACTAATGCACATAACCCACACATCACTGAGCACTATGGGCAATTTAGCACGACCAATTCAGTTAATCTTCACATCTGCGAAATGTATCTGGCTGGTATGGGGAGAATGTTAAAACTCGACAGAGGTAGTTGCCTGATGCTGGAATCGAAGTCGAGTCCCTCGCACTGTGAGGCAACAGTCTTACCAGTGAGCCACCATGCCAGAACGGTAATCCGTCCAGCACCATCTCCTTTGTAATATGGACAGTTTTCAAGATGTCGCCATCTCTTTCCAAACATACTTTATCTTCTACGTTGTTCTCCACAGTGCACACTGATGTAAAGTCCTCGTTTTTTTTTAATCACCTCCACCTCCTGCAGCTCCACACAAAGGCAGCCTTGCTTTTCTTTGGGGTGATCTATTTTCTACCAAGTTATCCTTTGTCGTTAATATATGGATAAAATACCTTGGTTTCTCCTTAAACTTACTCGCCAAAAATATCTCATGGACTCTTTTTGGCTCCCCCATTTCTGTCTTAAGTATATTCATAATGCATCTATACTCTAACGTCTGTTCTGTCCATACCTGACATTTCCTTCCTTTTTTGTCTTGACCAAAACCTCAGGTTTTGTAATCATCCCGTATTCCCTACACCAAACAAACTTGACTTTTACCAGAACAAGAACATACTGTCACTGCACTCTCGTTATCTTGGCAGCGTGGAGGAACAGAGGCATTTGGGTGTCGAAGTACATAGATTTCTCAAAGTTGCCACGCAAGTGGTTCGGTTTGTTAAGAAAGCATATGGTGATTTCACTTTCATTAACAGGGGATCGAGTTTACGAGCATCGAGGTTTTGCTGCAGCTCCACAAGTCCCTAGTGAGACCACACTTGGAATATTGTGTCCATTTCTGGTCGCCCTACCACAGAAAATATATAGAGACTTTGGAGAGGGTGCAAAGAAGGTTTACCAGGATCCTGCTTGGACGGGAGGGCTTGCCTTATGAAGAAAGTTTGAATAAGCTTGGACTGTTCTCTCTGGAGAGAAGGAGGAAGAGAGGAGACCTGATCGAGGTGTACAAAATAATGAGAGGAATACATAGAGTCAATAGCCAGATACATTTCCTCATGGCAGGATTTGCGGGTACATGAAGTCATGGTTTGAAGATATTCGGAGTAAGGTATAAAGGAGACATTCAGAAGTAGGTTCTTTACGCAGAGAGTTGTGAATGTTTGGAATGCGTTTCCAACTGTGGTGGTGGAAGCAGAGGCATTGGGGACATTGAAGCGATAGCTGGACATGCACATGGATAGCAGTGAGATGAGGGGATGTGTAGGTTAATTTGTTATATTTTACATTCGGATTAAATCTTGGCACAACATCGTTGGCCAAAGGGCCTGTTCTGTGCTGGACTTTTCAATGTTCTACGTTGTATCTCATTTTTGAAGATGTTCCAATTTCCAGCCATACCTGTAACCTCAAACATCCTCTACTGATCAACTGTTGGACTTTCTTGCCTAATACCGTCAAAATTGGCCTTCCTTCAACATAGAACTTTAACCTTTATAGCCGGTCTATCTTTTTCAATCGTTATTTTAAAGTAAATGAAATTATGTTCACTAGCCACAAATTGCTCACCCATTGACACCTCAGTTAACTGCCCTACGTTATTTCCCAAGAGTCGGCCCAGTTTTGCCCCTTCCCTAGTAGTTACATCTACATACCATATGATAACCTTTTCTCGTACACTCTTAACAATTTCCTCGCTATGAAAACCCTTAACACTATTGCAGTCCCAGTCTGTGTTTGGAAGTTAAAATCCCCGTCTATAGCAACATATTATTCTTAGAATTAACTGACCACACCTTCTCTAGATGTGGAACATACTCAGGCATCTTTGTGAGATTTTAGGGGCGAGGGAGGAGTTGTGAGAGAAAACACCACCTTAACAGTTCAGTCCAGATTGGCTTTGTCCATTCCTCTCATACCCCACCTCACGCAATGGCCTCAGACATAAAATCTTCACAGACAACCTGCTGTTTCAATGGAACACGGGCTTCTGCAATCAGCACATTTATCTCATAAGTGAACATGGGATTTTCACGCAGTCCACCACAAGGTGCAAGTAGATTGAAATGAAGTCAGCAAGTTTAATAAGATTCTGCATGTCAGGCAGTATCACTGGAGAGAGAGGAGGAACGAGTGCAACCTCCAGCTCACAGGGATTTGATCTTCAAAATCCACCCGCTGTAAAGCCTCACCTTCTCAGCACAGGAGAGACAAACGTTTCTCTTTGTTTGATTTTAGTGTGTGTAAATTCTCTCACTCTGAGCTCGGTACAAACTGAGCTCCAGGAGTTTCTAATCTGGGCGTATACACGTTGACCAGGTCGCATTACCCGCTCCATCCCTACCTAAAATATGTTTTACACCGCTTGGACAACGCATATTTAACAAATCGATATTTTTGGAACTGCCCTCCCCTAACAGTCCCAGGCTGGAAATTGTTTAGTTGGATTCATGTTGAAAAGCAGCGTTTTACCTCCATCTCCACCTCAATCTGTTACAACGACGTAAAAATACACATTTAAGACGAGAGACTGTCCTCCTCATTCAACCTTCATCTCCCTGTCCACCTGATTTCCTACAGTGGGTTCTGGGAGAACTCCTTGAAACCAAAAGGAACAAGAACGTGGATGTCTGCAACACAACATATAACGATGGAAATGCGAACAAGCAGTATGGGCGGAGAGCTCGTGCTTCCAATTAAACCTGTTGGTCTATAATATGGTGTTCTGTGATTTTTAACTTCGTATACCCCAGTCCAACACCAGCATCTCCAAATCATGGGCGTAGAGAGAGTGAATATTCCAGTTCGGATACATTAACTCTGCTCCACGGTGTTCCACACGTTCACTGCAGAAAGTTTTTACCCGGATTCTGACAAACAACAAGAGAGGCACTGACGTCACATTCAGCTTCTGGGAAGTGCATCGCACATGCTCGACACAAACAGTCTGCTTCGAGGATTCAACTTTCTTGCGCCCGTGTAGGAATGCTCTGCTGAATGAATGAGGCTCCATTCAATCCCACTTGGCCTTCCCAGCCATTTCGCCGTTTAGCAGCAAATTTCCTCACGAGAGAGGGGATAACAGACGATGAAAAGATGTTTATCTCCCAAATCCTCAAACCGTAAGAAATTTAAAAAAAAACAAACAGAGCTGGAGAAACACAGCATGTGAGGCAGAATCTGTTTGACGAACCTAGAGTGAACTTTTTAAATTCAGTTCCGCTTCAACAATTTTTTATGTTTGTTCTTTTTACTGTTATATGTTGTACTGTCCATATTAAGCCAGTCTAGGGTTCGGACAGGCTTCAATGGTGGATGTTTTACCCAAAAGGCCCTGCGAGGACAACGTTGACCAATCTCTTTCTGGGGCTGTCACTGTGCAGGTGTAGTACTGGTCACGGCTGCGAACAAGTGCACTCGGAGACCAATGTGACCAGGGAATAGGGAGCATGCGGGCTCAGGGCTCGGAAGCAGAAAAGAGAAAATGTTAGTTTGTTACTATCCTGCACTGACTGATAGTTCGTGGAATCTCCTTTTAGAGGGAGGGAGAGAGGGAGCATTTCTATACAGGAAACCTTCATCTCGAGGAATGTTTTATTGGAGTCGTCTGGTGAATCTCTCTAATCTCTGTATTATTCTTCTGATGTCCATGGAAGGTAGATTGCTGTAAATGTTAAACTGCATTCATCTGTCTTCATCCTTTCTTTTATTTCCCATTCCAAACTATTCTAGTCTGAGTTTAAGGCTTCAGATACCTGGGGTTCCACGTCATCTGGGGTGGGAATGTTGGGCAGTGTCATGAATTCAGAGGTGCAGACCTGTTGAAAAGGATACACATAATAATGGACTTGGCTATGAGGGAGAATTTGTGTATTAAATAGTCGGCTGCAGCAATATTAGGAGCCTGTTCGTGTCAGTCGGTACAGGGATCATAATTTAACAAACTGGTTGCGATAGACGCTATAACATGTTCTGTCAGGTAGGTATGAGGTGCTCGACAGCAAGGAGACCTGAGTGTAAGGAGTTCACGATTGCGAGCTGGATAGTCAACAATATACTTCGTATTGAAATAATAGGCAGGTGGACATAGTGGGTTGGGTTACCTTATTGGTAAGATATTAAATTAAAGCAATCGTTGAAAACAAGTAGGATCAGGTGGAGTAGAATCTGTGTCGGTAGAATTGACGAAACACAAAGTTGGAGTTATGTGCAGGCCTTCAAACAGTAGTCAGGATTGGGCACAAGATACGCCAGGCGATAGAAAAGTTGAGTAGGAAAGAAACAAATTTAAAACTGATGAAAGGGGGGATTCAAATACGCAGAAGGACTGTGAAAATCAGGTTGGTGCTGGATTGCAAGAAAAGTTGACAAATAATTGTTCAATTACAAATAGTTGCCACACAATGATCTTTTCAAAATCACAAACACTGATCTGTTTTACACAACACCGGAGGAGAAGAAGTTGATGGGACTGATACAAAACGGACACTTTGCTCACTTAAGTGAAGGATTCCCCTCCCAGAGCTATAGGTGCAGTCAGTTTTAAACTATTATAAACTATTAAACCATACAATGCAGTTTTGATTACAGTTAATTGAAAATTACTACTTTACCAGCAGTATCCATCAGTTAAAAATTGTTGCAGGAAGTTTAGTTCAGCTGCAGAAATGGGTGCCAATGGCTTGGATCCTGGGTTCATCAGGTCCCTAGGGTTGTGTCAGTTCTTGTCAGATATCTTGGTGTCACCTCGTCTGTTTGGGCTTTGTGAGGATTAAGTATTTGGTGAGACATGGAATTCCTTGGAGCTTCAGTTCCATTGACAAAATTGTGAAATAGGGAAACCAGATAGCAGATCAACTCAGTTGTGTATTCCTTGACTTGAGAAATTGATTAGGTAATACCTTGTTTCACTATTAGTTCCTGATTGGAGTGTGGTCAAGTTGAGGTGGCATTTGCTTTATGGGTAGGCTTTGTTTACCTAAAAATGCAGACATGGTTTCTGTGAGGCAGCGGTGGTAGGCAAAGTGATTTGATTTTCTCCCACAATTTCCCCTTTATTTTGTTATCATAAGTCCCATCTGTTTCCAGATAGTGCCAAATTCGTGAATGACTCTAAAAACATTAAGGCAGTTTGTGTAACTGTCAGCTGAACTACTTCAGTGATAATGCAGACTCTGGCGAGGGCGAATAGCTCCAGAACTTGTGGAGATATCCCATACAGTAGTCTTGCAGAGTCGAGGGTCTCAAAAGGAGTGCACATCATCTATCCTGCTAGTATTTGTTATTCTGAGGGACTGAACGAAGACCCGTCTGTGAAGAAGATCAGGTCAGATTTGTGCGATTGTGTCTGGAAAAGGTCAGGGTGTGGGTTGAGAACCTGTTGATATAAGTCGTAGCTATCATGCTCTTCTGCAAAGGCTTCACGGGTTACAGGAAGAAGTGGAGAAGGGTCTAAAATGGGGGCACGCACTAAAGATAAAGATTGGACGTGGAGAGCAATGCAACGTGACTGCCTGTTCTCTGAGTGGCTGTAAAACGTAGAGTTGCTGACAAGATAAGCAGCAGATACATTGAATGGATTGTCAACCACGAGTGGTTTGGCCTCTTCTACTGCTAAGACAGTGGCCAACATCACTCTTGGACAGGCCAGCAGTCCCTTTACAACCAGTGGAAAATGTACAGAGTAGAAGGCTACAGAGAGCTGGAGATTCCTATGCATTTTTCTCAAAGTTTCAGACGCATATCCCCCTTTCTCAGTCACATAAAGGTAAAATATTTGTGCATAATCAGGTAAGTCTAGAGCAGGAGAAGAGATTAAACATTGTTTGAGTTTTGTAAAAGTCGGTTCTGTTTCAGGTATACAGCGCTGCTTCGCTGGCTGTTTTGGCGAGGATGCCTCACGTCCGGGTGCATCAATGGTGCAATGGTTAGAAATCCAGTTTCTGAAATAGTTAATCATGCCAGAAACGCTAGCAACTGAGTCCGTATGGCAAGCGGGGAGAGCTCAGTACGGGCTTTTATCCGTTCCCTGGACAGTGCTCTGAGGCCATAGAAGAGTTCCTAACTGAAAAGATGTATTTTCTCCTGACAGAGTTGCAATTTGTCCATGGACACTTTGTGCCTATCCTGCGCCAGGCAGGAAAGCTAAGCAAAAGTGTCTTATAAGCAGGCATCAGTGGAGGGTGAGGCCACTGATAAATATTGGTGTACTGAAGGTGGGTGTTTTAGAACATAGCCCATAGAAAAGTATAGCACAGGACAGGCACTTTGGCCCGCGATGTTGTGCCGAGGCTTAATCCTAATGTAAAATATAATAACTTAACCAACGCACCCCTCAACGCACTGCTTTACATGTGCCTATCCAGCAATCGCTAAAATGTCCCTAATGACTCGACATTCACCACGACCGATGACAACGCATTCCATGCATTCATAGCTCTTTGCGTAAAGAACTTATCTCTGACGTATCCTCTTTATATCTCGCCTAATATCTTAAAACTATGACCCCTCGTATCCGTCAATCCTGTCCCAGAGAAGTGTTTCCAGCGATTGACTCTATCTATTCCTCTCATTAGCTCGTATACCTCCATCAGGACTCTTCCCTTTCTCCTCCTCTCCAGACAGAAAAGTCCATGCATTTTCAACCTTTCTTCATAAGGAAAGCCCAACAGTCCAGGCAGCATCCTGGTAAAGCTTATTTGCACCGTCTCCAAAGCCTCTTTTTCTTTCCTGTAGGAGGGCGAATAGAACTGGACACAATATTCAAAGTGTGGTCTTACCAGAGACTTGTCGAGCTGTAGCAAATACTTGCGGCTTTTAAACTTGATCCCCCTGTTAATGAAAGCGAAAACACCATATGCTTTCTAAACAAAGCTATCCACGTGGGTGGCAACTTTGTGAGATCTATATATTTGCACACCGAAATCCCTCTGTTCATCCACTACCAAGAATCTTGTCTTTCAGACTAGTCAGCATTCGAGTTCAACATTCCAAACTGTTTCACTTCGCATTTATCCAGGTTGAGCTCCATCTGCCATTTTTCAGCACAGCTCTACATCCTGTCTATGTTGCGCTTCATCCAGCAATAGCCCTCGATAGCATTGATGACACCTCCAACCTTTGTGTCCTCTGCAAATTTACTAACCCACAACTCAACCTCCCCGTTCAAGTCATTGATAAAAACTACGAAGAGCAGAGGCCTAAGAACAGAGCCCTGCGGGACCCCACTCAACCTTGACCTCCAGGCAGAATGCTTTCCATCTGCAACCGTCTCTGCCTTCTGTCAGCCAACCAATTCTAAATCCAGATAGCCAAAACTCCATGTATCCCATACTTCCTGACTTTATGAATGAGCCTACCATGGGGAACCTTATCAAATGCCTTGCCGAAGTCCATATACACCACATCCACCGCTCGAACTTTGTCGACTTGTCTTGTCACTTCCACAAAGAACTTAATAAGATTTGTGAGGCATGACCTGCCCCTCACAAAGCCATGCTGACTGTCTTTAAAAACGGTAAATAGTTAAAGCTCCTATCCCTCAGAATTCTATCCAAAATTTTGATGACCACAGGCATAAGACTGACTTGGCACGTGGAGGGTTCTCACCATCCGTTATATTCTGGAAGCATGCATTGTGGGGCTGTACCCTGAGGGAAGATGTGTTCATGTATACTGGTGGTCACCATAAGTAAAGTAGAAAAATTACTCGCTGTAAGGGGACAACTTGGCAGAGAAAAAGGCTGAATAGATCTCATTTACAGAGAAGCAAGTGGGCGAGGCAGGGATGCTGAAGAGTATGGCTTTTGTGTGTGGGAGCACCGGGCAACAGGCAACAACAATTGTATTATTTGCCATTGAATCCTGAATGAAACGCCATTTCCCTGGCCTTCCAGACTTTGGTATGGGAAGGGTAGAGGCATTGCAGGGGCTGGTCATTGGCACTAAGTTGTCCTGTTGCAAGATGGAGACAATAACTGGCTTGTATCCCTCTGTAGCAGCTGGTGACGGGGGTACTATCATTTTGACAGCAGTGCTGCTCCGGTTGAGTGTAACAATGTGTGGTGAGGCAGATAGTACTAGGCCTACATGATTGGAGTGCTGTACCCAGAGCGAGGTCGGAAGTTTAGTCAAAAGTAAAGTGATATCATAAGAGAGAGGCCTGCCTTTGGTTAGTCAACATGGCCCGCACCGAAATGAGAGTGCAGCACACGTAGAATTCATTCTATCGTGGTGGGGCAACATGAATTTAGAGGGCTCTTACAGAATCAAGAAGTGCAAAATAGCTCGTTGTCATAACAGCGCTATCATGGGTCCCATGTCATTGGGAGGCCAGGGGCTGTTGGCAAAGAGGGGAACATATGGAGTCAAGGCAGGGCCGTGGCAGAACACTATCACATGTTCTGTATTGAGTAGGACCTCTGCCGCTAATCGCTTGCTTCCCAAAAGATGCAGTCCTGTCATCGCCAGTGGGGAAGTTAATGGGGAACCTGCAACCATAGTGCAAGCTGATGCCGGTTCCTTTGGGCCTGAGACAGTGCAGTGAAATTGCCAGAGGATGCGTCCTGTCAATATCACCCAGCACAGGAGGGAGGAGGGGTGGGGGGTGTTAAGGCGATGGAGAAGAGAAGAGGAGGGGTTTAAAAAGGGCACACAGAGGTTTGTGAATGCTCGACCATTTGTAAAAGTCATTGGTCAGGACTGAATGCTGATAATGGCCGCCTGCAGCATGGAGTAATGTGTGTCAGGGGTTTCTAAGGTGAGACCCAGGTGAGACCAATGAATGCTAGCGTTCAGTTTACGTAATGATTGACAGCCAAGTGAGGGGCACTGGGCGTCACGTGGAAATTACTGCTGTGTCAGGGACAGTGACAGATCCGATGCTGATTGTAACTGGGTTTGATTATGGCTCTGCCATGACCATTTAGAGATATCCACAGTGCGGACAATCTGGGAAATGTGGAAAGGTCCGCAGAGGGAGCCGCAGATGAGGGGATAGTCCAGGAGTCTGCCAAAACTGAAAGGAGATGACCCCCGTCCAAATCCACGTCAAACATTCGATTCTCAGGTGGGGAGTGGGAGAGGTGTATCAAGGCAGCATGCAAACCCTCCCTACAGTGGCCTGTAACTACCCCGTCGGTTATCAGACTCTGTGAGCCGGGCGTATGATTCCTTCTACTTCTGCACCTCAAACAATCCGTGTCTGTCGAAATTATATAAGATAGTGAGAGTGCCAGGTCAGATTCTGTGCCTGTAATCGACCATATCTAGGCAGCATGCATCAACAGAAGATGGAACTGACAACTTTTCATTGTCGAGCAAGGGGATGCCTGCTGATAAGTTCCAGACATCTTTGAAGGAGGCGATTAAATCAGGAATAGGCTCGTCTGTTTTCTGCAGGCAATGGTTAACTTCTGCAAAGTCTGCCTGCTGGGTTGCAGCTGGTTTAATGGTTTCTTTTCTGTTCTTTCTGGCCAGTCACTGTGCTCACACTCTTTGGCCCACAGGTTGATGGGAATCTGGATGGAGGGATGTATATTTGCATAGTGGCTCCCGTAGGCCAGTTGTAAGAGCGATTGGACGTCTTGCAGTCGGCATTTACAAATAGCATAAAATTTTGAAATAGCCAATTTTGGAACGCGATTGAGTGCTAACGAAGGTCGATTAAATCCTGTAGCATACCCCAAACCTCAGAGTGGGCACAGGGATTATCAAGCAGAGTAGTGCCTATCATAATGCGGGGGTGCTGGTGCTTGTGGGTATGCAATTTCAGTATGGTAACTCCACGTCACGTGAACCTGGTTGTTTGAGCAGGGTTGGGTGGCGGTTAGATCAGGGTGTTCTGTGGCTGCCACGTGTGACTGTGGCTCTTTCTGAGTTGCAATTTAAAAAACATGGTGACCTCGTTTAAACATGGGTCCATTTCTGGGGTCGGGACAGTGGTGGGGGTGGGGTTTCTGGCGGCGGGCGAGTGGGCGGGTGGATCTGGGGAGAAAGTAGTATCTGGGGCCTGATGGCATTCTTCAGCTTCAGGGAGGTTGTGTCACTTTGCAAGTTTTAAAAAACTTTTCCAAGCAGTACAGCATATCAGCAATAACCCAGGAGGGCTCCCCGTGCCCACATGTAATACCCGAGGTTCAGTAATAAATTTGATTGATTTTAAAAGAACCCTCACAACGCCAATTGTCATGGGACCACGTGTAGATGTCCTCACCGGAAGAGATCACATATCTGCTACACCATCTC